>NC_044584.1:3000000-3680000 GCF_901933205.1 Camarhynchus parvulus | reverse complement strand
AGTGCCTCCACTACTGTCCTCCCCAGTAAAACAAAAGACAACCCAGCATGCATAACCAAGAACAGCCACTCACTTGTGAGAGAGCACAGAATCTCAAGATACTCATTCTTTCACAGCCCACATGGGCACTGCAGGTATGAGGGTCTTTATTTCACAGTTAGCACCGGCTAAAGCTATGAGTTACACGTTGTAGCATCCATAGGCAGCAAATCATAGTAGCAACATGGTACTCACTTTGCATTTAATGACAAGATGAAAGACTGCACAAAGTACACCAGGGCAACTCCAAAGGCTGGTAGTGAAAACAAGATACTAAACCTGGAAAAGACCAATTGGCCCAACTAGGGCTTAGGAAAAAAAATAATTATCACATTGATGCTGGATGAGGGGGGAAAGAATTCAAACAGCAGCAAGTAAGAGCATCCCCAAAGGGGAATCAGTAACATGGGGATGGGCAGAACAGACAGGGGAAGGATTCACTCAGGGTTAGTTATAAGCACAGCTGGACCAGATAAGAGAAACATATTTCACTACAGGGAGCCACATGCCCTACCTTTTAAGAGGTGTGTTAAGTTAGTCTGTTTTCCCCCCTTCCCAGCCACTTCACAGTCAAGGAGTTAATTACAGCACAATGCACAGATCTAGTTAGTGAGGGTGGTCCAAAGCACCTATCCCTTTTAACAGACCTGTGTAACTTATCAGGGGCTTGGGAAGTGTCAGCCACACAATGCACAAGAGGGACCGATGGAAGCTCCTGGCAACCACACAGCACTACTTGGTGCCCTGCTTAGACAGCAATCCCAGACAAGGCTACTAAAGCTGTGTCTCCGGATACACTGACCCAGCCCTGTGCAGGGCATATGGCAGTGAACCCCAGCACTCCTCAGGCTGACCTGGACTCAGCTGGCATGAGAGAACAGAGAGAGACACTCGAAGTACTGTAAAGGCTTAGACCATTCCACAGAGAATTAATATGGTTTGTAGTTCCAGTAACTGGAGAAAACGGAGATCTGGAAAGCAAGAACAAAAGCAGGTAAGTTCCTATACCCACTGGACCACAAAAAAAGGAGCATATAATGTGTGAGGGAGGTCTCTTGGCTTCACGGCATTACACACTTCAGCACCGCACTACTGAAGAGCAGGTTTGCTGCTGCTGTCACTCAAGGAGCACAAAGTTACTTGCTCAAGGTGACAGTTGCAGAGTTGGAACTGAGCATTGATCTACTGAAATCTAGGTTGCTTGTTTTGTCTCATCCACCTCATGACTGAGAACACAGAAGTGTCTGCTTGCTCCTTTCCACCTAGTCACCAGCTCAGCAGACATCTGCTACACCACTATACTTATCCTATGGCTGCTTGCTAGGCAGCGCCAGCCAGCTCCCTGGCTCCAGAACACTCACTCATCCCTTATTTTCAACAAGCTGAACAGAATAACATCACATCAGATCTGAGGTCCTCTCAAAACCCAGAGTTAAAAACAAAGCCCCCTTTTCAAGGCCATTACCTTATCCTTCAGCTGCTGGCAAAGCTGCAGTGAAACTGTGAAGAAGACAAGGGCATCATTTAACCATGGGACAACACATTCCACTTTATGGACATGGCTGACTTCATATCGCTGGCTGCCAAACTCACTGGAGAGGGGGGGAAAGAGCACAGCTTCACACACAACAGCATAGAACTCAACTGTCCCACATTACCATAGAAGAGATTATGATGATTTCTATCACATTTAAATCAGCGCCTGGCAAAGTTACAGAATGCAAACACTCAAGTCCACCTCTGACCAGATTTACAGTTAAGCAAAAGGGTGAAGTTAGGAACTTCCCTTCATTCCAGACAGGCACAGAGGCAGGGAATGCAGATGGCAATGCCAATAACCAAACACTCATTTTTGTTGTAAACTCTCATCTCTAGATAAACTCGTGGTACTGTCTAGATGGGCTGAATCCTGGAAATTCACATATTGTGGCCTTTAGGACCAAGTCATTCAAAAGACACAACAGAGCATTCACAGGTACAGCAAGTGACTCAGTTGAGGTTTTCCACTTCAGAGATGCTATAATAGAAACTGCATGTAGCTGTTCGGATTTCACCCTCAAGACACACCAACACCCATTATCAGGTACACTACCCCATGTACTTACAACATGGCCCCAGGGTTGTGCAAAACAGACCCTCCAGCAGGCTTGAAGTTCTAGAGAAGGAAAAGGTCATTAGGATTTTAATGTAGTAAACAAACCACTTAGAAGAAAGACAATTAAGGCTTACACTTTCAGTAGCCTGACATCAAGAAACACCCATTGCTCTATTAGCCTGGACCCTCCAACAATATGAAATCCCTTTTGTTAGAACCCCTTCTGCTCCTTCATGAAAGGAGTTCATTCCTTCATTGGCTGAGTTCAATGTAGCTACAAATGTTATCACTACAGAAATAAGATGAGAAGATCCAGAAGAAAAACAAAATATAGATTTTTAGGAAAATCTTCCTTATGGAAGGACTGCATTTCATAAAGCTGAAGAGTTTAAGGCTGTTTTTACAGGACATCAAGTTGACCGATGCAACAGGTGAAGCAGAAAGCTATCTATCAAAATTCCATTAGGAAACCCAAGATGCTACTCAGATGTAAACTGGATTAATATAACTATGCCACAAAATTATCAAACTATATTTGAAGTATTTGCTAAAAAATGGCTTACTCCAGAGCACTGGTATGTTCTTCTGGGCTAAGCAGCCATGCCCCGAACTAGATTTAGAGCCAGTGTTCTGTGTGCAGCAGACTTAAACACACTTAGTACCAGCTGAACTTATTTCTGCATTATCTTATGAATATAACATTGCACCAGGTAGCAGTGTGATCTCCTCCTCACAGTGGAACGTCAGGAGAGGAAACTAAACAAGGCTCATGAGATAGCAGGCATCACCTTGGTTGTGCTGGGCTGCATCATGTGGAGCTGGTAGACAGTGAGGCACAGCTTGTTCAGGTTAATATAGAAATTCACAAGGATGTCTGGAGGCAGCACAGGAGTGAACATTTTCTGGCAAGAAAATTAGTTTGTCAGTGAAAAGATCATAATTTCTAATGCTGGGAAATCATCCCCTTTTCCCAAGCCACACTACAATTATTCCATGACAAAAGAAAAACATTAGAAGAGAAAAAAAGACTGAGCAGCTGCAGACAATGACTGTTGCTCTCACTGCTCTTGATCAAATGATATATGCATGAGAGTGACAAGAAAGGATGGAGCAGTGTTCACAAGGGCAAATCATCCCTGGACAAGACTCTTGGGCAGAGAACAGAACTTACTCCCAAGAGAACCAGAGTCCTCATGCCCAAGTCATCTGCATTCCCACAGGAAGATAAAGAGCAGTCAAAACCAATCAGGATTTGCACTTGCTTCAGTTCTGCCTCAGGAGACACTTCAGAAACCCACTTCCACCAAGATGCAGCCCAGTATCCAAACTGTTGCAATGCTGCCAGACCTGTATAGAGATCTAGACCATCACATACTTACTGTGAGACCACTGGAGGCAATTTCTGGTAGTGTCAGAGTGGCAGGAGTGGTCAGTCGATTTCGGGCTCTGGAGAGCTGCAACATCACAGCATCCATAAGCTACAAGGTAATGTACAGAACCACTGCTGAGTGTGATTCCTGGATAGCTCTGGACAGAGTGCTGCAGAATCCTACAGCCTTCTGCAAGTGTTAAAACAACAACCACCACTACCCCCCATCCTTCCAGGAATTCAGGAACTTATTGGGAAGGGCTGGCTCCCACATAAATGCAGTTTAACTTTCACCACCATCAGACACTTATGAGACAGGTCAGGAGTGTTCAATACCAGCGACTGATGAAAGAACAGCTATTCATGACAAGAATACCAAGCCAACATGCGATCAATTACTGATGCTACAAAGGCATCAACAAACTCATCATCAGCTCTTCAGAAGAACAGGCATTAAGGAAAAAACGAGCTGTATTCTCGGTCTCCCCACTCCCACATCACAGGTCCAACTGCTGCATGGGCTCCCTCTGTTCATAACCAGCTATGAGCGAGGCAGTAAATGAAAAGAACCAGCTCATTGTGAGGCCAATCCTGCCAGAAACCACAGTTCAAAGGCTCTTCAGGCAGACTTCCTCTTCCAGAAAAAAAGGGGAAGCAACATGTTATAGACCTCATGACTGCTAAGATGAAAGCATTTTGTATAATGACTAATATCTCCCCTCACTTCCACTAGAGTTTTCTCTTTTTTGACATTGTGATGAATTCAAATGAGCAAGCCGAAATTCTGTTGCCTTCAGAGAGCATTTTCAAGCAGAAGGTTGGGCTTCACTGCCATGCAGCAGCTGCTCTGTATTAGACCCCAGAAAATACTACTGGCAAGAGAGAAGTCACTTTCAGATTTTCAGTAAATCACAAGTACTGTCATCTTCTGTTTACTGATGGCTGCCTCACTGCTGCTCTTGCCTGCAGCACTGATCAACAGAGAGTAAGTTACGTAACAACATCATCCACAGAAGATCAAGGAATATCCTCCTACATTATCACTGGTGTGTAATGGTGCACTGACTGCTCAGATTACTGTTCATCAGGATGTACAGTCCTGTTACTAAGGCTAAACTAGTACAGATTCATATAAAATATGAGGTCATGTGGAAACTTCTTGACATGGGTATGCATGGGTACAACTATTAAGTCTGTTTCCACTAAGAGACTCAGACAGTAATCTGCATTAATTGTGTTTAAAACAACAAATGGAGGGAAGAAAAATGCATGCTCCTACCCAAGCATCAGGAGCTTTCTCCTCACCTTGAGCACCTCCAAGCCTGTTTTGAACTGGTAGTTCGCATCTCTGTTCATAAGCAGGTAAATGGCTTGGTTCACATGGTTTCTGGCATCCTGGATCTGCAAAGGTACAAATACAGTCCTATGAATGACACACTCTGTAATAACATGTACTCGGAAGTAAAGGTTTCCCCAGTTATCTCACTGACCTTTAGAATGGTGTCTTCTCAAATGTAATGCCATGTCTAAATGTCAGATACTGTCTAACACAAACCTACCACTGGTTCCCAGAAGCATTACTGGGTTCTCTACTCATGGACTGGAGATACAGAACGGTCTGACAGCTACAACCTGGATTGTCAGTACAAATATTGCTCCTGTTCTGAAGTGACATCAGGCATTCTCATCCTGGGAGTGCTCTGACCATGACTGCTTGGTAGGAATTCTCACTGGTAATGGCATACAGCAGTCAGCTCCAGCACCATGAACAATGATTTCATCCTATCAGAGCTAAAACAAATGACACCAATGAACAACAAGCACTGATTTCTAATACAGTGTCTCTGTCAATACCCCAGAGTACTTCTAAAGTGAAATTGTTGGGATTGAGAGTCATCTCCAGCATCAAGAAGCTGTGCCATTGTGTGGGACCGGACCAGACTCAGGACACAGCTGGCTCAAGTTCCTCTCAAGCAAGAGGAACACAGTCACAAAAGCAAGGTTGACAGGTGTATTGTTGCTTTCATGAGAGCAAGGACAAACCAGAGGAAGACAATAGCCCTGGAAGAAGCTGACTGCATTCAATTTTAGGCAGCAGCATGAAAATGGAAAAACAAACCCAAGGAGTAAATCAGAGGGTGCAAATGGAACAGCTAAACAGAGAAGCTTGTACAAGAAGTGTCTGCTGGGAGACAGGCTACACAGCTTGGGGTATTTGTAGTTTGATATATTTACAATGCCCTCCAGCAGTCACAGCTCCCGCAGCTCTACATCCTTGTAGAAGCCTCCCTGGCATAGACCTGGCTCTGGTTCCTTCTAATGCACAGCTCAGGGAATACAGAACAGCCCTGCTCTTAGAAAGCTCTTGCACTGGAGTCCACAGACAGAAGAGTGAGAATGGTAAGTCCGCTGTTGGACTGCAGAGAGACTGCAGCTACTTGGGCATCTCCAAATATCATCATCTCCAGCCTTGACATCTCCTAGAGGCTTCTGAGCAAGCTAAACTGCTCCTGGCAGCACTACCCAACCAAGCAATGCCAACCCTGCTGTTATGATGCTCCACTCATATTCCCCCTTGACTTTGCTTTGTTTTCTAATCAACTTCCTCAAAATTTATGTGCCTGCACTTGTGTTCCTCAAAAATGTGCCTGCACTACAACTTCTTACTGATGACTTCACTTTGTACAGAGAAATAAAACTCCAACTACCAGTCAGTAAGGGAAGACACTCCTTTGAGATACTATTTTTTAATTCAGACAGGCGAAAGATCACCATATAACCACTTTAAATGCTTTTGCGCTCAGTCCTTTAGGCACTCACACTCCATATCTGAACAACATTAGAACACAAAATGCAAGTAAATAAAGGAAGTCGTTTTCCATAAAAGCTGATAGAAGTCTTCCAACCAGGCAGCAGTACAAAATAGCCACAAAAGAGGAGGCACTGCTGAGTGTTGTCACAAAAACTTTCTTGCTTTGCTGCAAGGCATAAACAAACACAGTCAAGTTTGGTATTAACATCCCAAGTACACAATTTTCTAGATTTCTACCAATTTGCTAGGTAGAGCTTTCACTGCTAAAGCAGATGTTGGGAACTGCACTCAATGCCAAATGCACTCATCACCCAGAAAAACCTGAGCTATGGCACAAGGAAATACATTGACTCCATCTTCCTCCAACCTACTCAGCTGTGACAAATTCAGGCAAACCATGTCTTCAGACACTAAGTCAGGTCCTGAAATCAGGTATGTCCCAGCAAAATTATGGGAAAGAGATTCTGGTTCTGGATAGCTGCATTATTTTAACTCCTTATCTGAGGGAACTCAGACATGCTAGTGAACACAGTAATTTGTTCTCAGTGTAAACAAATGCATCTGTAAGAGAATGAGAACACGCTACTCAAAGCCCCTGAAGCTGCTCTTTGCCGTTCTAGCTTGTGGTGACATGGGACAGCCCTGCACAGGCACCTCAGGCACTCCTTTACAGGATCATGACTGCTATGCAGACAGCCTTCAGATCAACTGGTGTGTTGGGAATGAGCCCACCCAGGCACCCCAACTCAATTTAACTGATTTAATTGCACCTGCTTCCTCCCTTAGCTTTTACCACTGTAGCTCATGTGGAATGGACATAACAATCTCTCTCAAAAGACTAAAGTTACTGCTCAGAGAGCACTGAGGCTGTGGATGGGTGGGCATCTAGAGCCAACAGGTACCTGCTGCAATTTCCACTGCTTGTCTTCCCGGAATGCAAAATGCAGGAGCTGATTGTTTCTGGGCATTTTCAGATTAACATCCTTAAAAAAAGAAACAAACACATGAGAGCAAGAAATGCCTGTATGCAAAAGATGGGGGCTGGCAGTCACATTCCCTTCTTCCAGACCATCCTAGCAAACTGCCTTCTGCAGTCCTGGCAGAGCCAGAACCTCAGTGCTTCCACAGGATGATATTAATACAAAGAATAGCTTGAAATGCACTGAGTGAATCAGGATCCTGGCAGGACACATGACCTCAGCCCAGAAGGTCCCCAGGGCAACTTGTTATTACACAACAAAGGTGGTGAAGGCAAGGAATCCCAATGGAAGCTGACTACAGCACCCACCACCACATGGTGGTGGTAGAAGGGGATATCAGATGCTGCATCTTGATAAATTTCAATGGTTGCTGAAACATCTAGGCCAATTAGGGAGAACTGACAAAGAGCACTGATCACTGGTAACACAAAACCAGGGTGACCTCCCTCCCTGAGGTGATCAAAGGTTGGTAAGGGTGACACCCACCCACTGCCATACAAAGCAAGAAGTGTTGCAGGTACTCACAGCTTGACACAGTGCATCTCCCTGCAGCGTCATCACACCTTTCACCTGGTCTGTGCTGGAATGAGAGGAAACATCTGGGCTACACATGTCACAAGAGGCACCTATCAATTGCCAGCCTAAAACCTCCCCTCCTCGCCCTGTGTAGCCAGCACAGCTCCTCCTGCCCAGGGTCTGAACACTGCTCCTGCCCAGTAGCTGAACACCACACACACTTTCAAGTCCCCAGTTCTTGGCCTGTGGTGAACTCCAGCCATATTCTTTATGGGCCACCTCACCCTAACTGCTGTGCCTAAAACATTACCTTCATTTCTGATCCCATTCTTATTCCATTTATCACCTGTCAACAATTTGGCTGCTGTTACAAACAGCTCCAGTAGGCACAAGCACAAGACAATAAATTAATTACTGACATTGAAGAGATAGATGATTCCTACAGGAGTTGAAAGCTACAACCCACACCCCATTCCAAGAAAAAAGACCCTAAATAAGTAAAACCCTACAACCTTAAAAAAATAAAAACCCCACACCCCAAACTCTTTGAAAGGTCCTGCAAGATGACTCACATGTATAACGGTCTGAGAAGACTGAAGCATCTAGTTGGGCCATACCTTACATTTTACTATATAAGAGACTCTTTTGACCAACACTACAAGATCCACCTTACAAATGACAACTAAATTAACTAAGATCTGAAGAAGACAATGTTCAAACTTAGTACAGAATTACTGCATGATTCCTTGCAATGATGTGACAGTCCTAATGACTAAAGTTAATTGCTTTGTGAAAAGCTTGTGAACTCCACCAATATTGAGACCACTGAGGATCAAAAAATGGATATCAGTTTCAGAAGAACTGCACACCAATAGTACCTTCTGCACAAGCCTCAGTTTGCTTTGTGTGAAGGAGATTTACTATTGCTATTTTACGGAGATTAGGAGAAAGGTTAAGATTTCTCCATAGTCAGGGTCAGAAACTGAGCCAAGAGCAGAATTCAGGTCTTGTAACTGCAACTCCCTGTGTCATAATCAGAAAAATGCCCTTTGGCAAACTGCCCACAGCACTGAGGCAACACACAGGCATGTGGTCAGGAATCAGTGACTACATTATAGGTGTCAGCACAAAATGGCACATGGCTGGCTCAGGCAGCCCTGGAGCACAGCTACAGACTGCTACCTTCACCTGCCATGAAAGCTAGTTTGTTTTCCTTAAGGCAAAATCTCCTATTAAAGAAAACCCAGGCCTTCTGCAAAGCCCTACACCACAGATCCTCCAGGATCTGCACCCTTTGCTGCAGAAGGAAGTGACCTGCTGACCATCACCACTTACCCTGATGTGCTTAGTACAAAGTTCTCTTGCTTGACAGCTCCTCCTGAGCCACTGGTGGGCAAGGCAAAGCGGTGGGAGGCCTCCTGCCCAAGAGAGGACACAGTGAATGCTGGAGCATCTGCCTGGGTCCAGCACACCACGAGCCAGGAACAAAGATAATGCGGACACCATCAAGTGGCTAAATATGTAGCCGTCACCTCTGCCAGCCTCCTGAAGTTGACCAAGCAGAGCACTTGGATTTCCTCGTACTGCAGGACTGGTGAAGCCCAGGAGGAGGCTCAGCGCATGCAACCCATAGCAAAAGGCATTTTCAAATCCCACACCCTGAAGCCGGGCAGTGCCAGCAGGATCCCCAAGTTGACCACAGAAGGAGCAGCACCTGACAGCTCAGCTCTGCATACCTTCAGGCACCATAGTGCTGCCCCTTATCACAGCTGGTCTTTACACATGAAGGAAGTGTAGAGAGAACACCAGCCCTCCCCAGCCCTTCATCTGGTTATACTGGCTGGTGACTACCTTTACACATTTCACCCTCAAAACTATAATAAATTCTTCAAAACAGGTACTATATATAAAGGTATTGCAGTCTATTGTCACCTGCCATTGACTCCAGTCCTGGGGTTTTGAGTCAGCACTATGGCACTCGCACCTGCTCTGGCACTTGCCCCTCACCTCCACATTTTCGGCCCAGCTCTTCCATCACTCCATGACCTCTAAAAGCCAGAGAGTGTTAAGGGGCTGGGTCTGTTGAACACTGATCCAGCAGACACACAGTGCATTCACTGTATACAGAAGTCCCTTTGGCCAATTTCCCACTGGCTGCTTGGAAAGAGTCAGCCCCGCAGCACACGCTCAGGCTGGAGAAAGGTGAGAAAAGGGCTGCACATCTGCTTTAGCTGAACACACCAGGCCTCTGAAAGGGGCAGGTACCAGCAGAGGAGTGGGCAGGTTGAGGAAAGGATGATTTTGAACAAGGAGAGTGCATGCCAGTAATTACTGCACAAGTAGCAGCTGTCACCTAAAGGCCATGTTGCTTGCTTCCACCAGCACACATAAGAGCTACAGCAGATTCAGATTCTCCATTCCAGAAAATATTTGTATCTCAGTCAAATGCCTGGCAGATAGGTCTGGCTGGCTCCATGTACCTTTTCGAAGCAGCTCTCAGCAGAGGATAAAGAACAGAGAAATCTTGGGGAAATCACATTTACTGTGAGTCCTCAAGAGCAGAGGGCAAGCAAGCACCAGGGAAAGAACTGGACATGCATAAATGACCTTTCTGTGCAGCCTCTACCAAGAACTTTTTCCTGCAGGGGAAACCTATCACCATTCCTTACACAGAAGGTCAAACAAAACTCAGACAAAATTAACCTCACCTTCAAAATATCCTGCAGCTGTCTCAAAACAGCATGGACCTCTTCTTGTAAAAGCCATTTAAATTCTTCTTCCTATGTAATGGAAAAGTAGCAGTGGAATCATTAGACATCAAACACTGCAAGCAAATCCCTCAGACATATGCCAAAATTATTTAACTTTTAAGTGTACGGCTGTTTCTGTGCTGTTTAAATAAAGGAGAACAAAAGTTTTCTTCCTGATCTGTTGAAACTCCTCAGTCTCCACATCTCCACCCCAGTCCAGTGAACTGTCCTCATTTTTGCCCTTTAAGAAAGCAATTTGGTACACAAATCAGTGTACCAAAAAACCTAGAATTGAATGCAACTTTCAGAGCAAAGTAAAAATACTACTGTGTCAAAAACTGGGGCATCTTTTTATGCTGTTGAGATGGACTCACCTGGCTGCCAGACACGTACCCAGCCTCCCTCACTGCCCCTTCCTCAGAAGGAAATAAGATAATAGGCCAAGGTAAAGCTAGAGAAATCCATTACCAACTCCTGGCACAGACAAAACAGACAAATTCGTTGCTAATTAAGTGGTAGGAAACAAAGATAAGAACTAAAATGAGCATCCCCACCCACATCCCCAGCATTTCCCCAAGCAACAGCAGTCTGAAACCAAAACAATTAGACTGAAAAGGGGGTAGGGGGGCGACACAGGCTAGGGACTCCCAATCATTGGGGCAAATTCAGTAATGAACAAGTTCGGATCTGATGACTCACTGCCTTGAGCCTCCATTGGCTGCTGCCACAGAGAAGCCTGTATAAAGCAGACCCTCAAAGCACATCTAGTGCTCCTGTTAAACCATGAGTCCCCATGCAGGTCATCAAAGAAGTGCGGAACAGAAGCAAGCATGGGGCAAAGAAAAGATTGCCACTTGACATCCTGTAAGAAAAGAGAAATTTTCCATGGGGAGAGTTCTGAGCAGGTTGCCCACAGAAAAACAGGCAAGCTATGGTCAACTCAGATTTTTAAGCTTGCAGTTTCTGTGCTAGATGGTTCCAGTTCACCATGAGGAACACAACCCCCCACTGATGTGTCATCACCTTACGCAAGAGTTAGCCCAACAACCAGTAGGACAAAATCAGGTTTGTTTCAGCAAACATTTATCCAAGGCAGGCACACACAACAAAGCCAGGCGGGATTCTCTGTTATCCTTCAAAGCAGTTTGAGTGCAGGACCACTGACTTTGACGCTTTAATCCTCTTTTGGGTTTCTGGGAATTATACTGTTCATAGAATATTCTTAACTGGAAGGGAGCCACAAGGATCACGAAGTCCATGTGTGGGCTCTACATAGGACAGCCCCAAGAATTCCACCATGTCCCTGAGAGTGTTGTCAAAACTCTCCCTGACATCTGTCAGTCAGGGTGCTATGACCACTGCGCCGCGGAGCCTCTTCCAGTGTCTGACCACCCTCTGGATGAAGAAACTTTTCCAAATATCCAGCCTAAACTTCCCCTGACAGAGCTCCATGCTGTTCCCTCAGATCCTGTCACTAATCACCAGAGAGAAGATGGATGTGTAACTCTCATTCTGTAATGTTTGGCGTCCTCCAGGTTCCCAAAGGAACAGTGATCCCATGGGTGCAGCAGATACTTTTAGTACCTCCAACACCCACCACTATCATGTAGGTGTTTCTACTCAAAATGCCCATTGGTATCTTTCTTCCCTTTAGTCACAGCAAGAAATCGCCTTTCCCCTGCCCATTAATTTTGGACTAAGTCAAGTTGGTGCACATCTGTGTGCTGCACAGCTGTGTTTTTGGGGAATGCTGGTCATACGCTTCTAAACCATATGACATTAGAAAAACCTGTTTTCCTATGTGGATTTCCATCCAGACCGACGTATCTCTGAACCCTATCTCCATACCGGAGATGTCATTCCTCCTCGGAGATCCTGTCCCGGCGAGGCCGCAGTGACGCCTGCTCTGCGCCGCCCTTCACTAGGGTGGTTCGGACACCCGCCATGAGAGGGGCGCTTCAGCGAGACACCAAGGTCAAAGGGCACATTCACGGTGTGCCGGGAGCAGGGCGACCCCGGCCTTGCCACCCCACCCAACCCCACCCGGCCCATCGGAGGAGCAGCGTCGGTGGCAGAGAAACCCGGGCGCCGCTGCTGGGAGAGGCGGGAGGAGGCCGCGGCCTCCGAGCCACACGGCGACGGCGCTCGGGCACCGGCCCGAAAGCCTGACCCGACAGCATACCGGAACTTCGGCAGCGCCTCCAGGTAAGGCAGCTGCACTAGAGCTAGGCCCGGGCAGCCCCTGCACAGCGCTCGGCCCAGACCCAGGCGCAAGGGACGGCCTTGCCGCCATCCCGCGGCTCCCCGCCCGAGCCCGGCCAGACAGAACGAATCTGCGGGGGTCTAGCAGCGCTGTCATGCGCAGGGAGAAGCCGCTTTCGCTCGCCCTGGCCCCGCCGAGCGCCCGCCCGACTCACCAGCACCGCCCGCTCCCCCTGACTCGCCATCGCCGCCGCCATCCCGACACCGCCGGCCCCGCCCCCAGCACCGCACGCGCCCGGCCCAGCAACGCTTGATTGGGCAGCGCCGCTCCCCTCCGCCGTCCGCGAGGGCGGGGCCACGTGCGCGACGACAGCAGGGCGGGACTTCGCCCGCACACCCCCTGGGCCTGTCCCCGCCGCCAGATAGGTCAGACCTGCCCGTTCCCAGCCCAGTGCACGTCGGCGACGATCAAAACGAGCTGCGTGTAAGAACACTCAAATGAGTGGAAGTTTCATCACTTCTTAAAATAAATACACTTATCCTGTCAGTGAGGTCTTTGTATAGAAGTCGGTGAGTTCCCTTTCACAACGGTTGTACTGCGAGCGAGATGAGAGGTGAGGGCATAGCATCTTCACCACACCAGCCCCTGGGGAGGGGTAGGAGATGGGAATGATCCTTCAGGGTAGGGAAAGCTTCCAACAGCCCCAGTTCCTGCTGCAAGCATAGCTCTCGACTTCCTATCTGTTGCTTTTAATGACAGTGCTCAAAAAGAGTGCTTCCTCGGGCACCTATAACTCACTGCACCTGAAGCCCACTATTAACTACACTTCATTTCATCCTCATGCCTCAGGGCAGGAACAGCTACTGCTGTCCAAGTGTCTGATATCCACAAGCAGTATTCAGAGCTTGTAAACATTTCAGTTAAGGATCATATCTTAGAATACCAAATTAACTGCTGAGTTACTGTTCACAGAATCATGGGATTGCTGGGGTTGACAGGATCCTTAACGCTCATCTCATTCCACCCTCCTGTGATGGACAAGAATCTTCCACTGGACTCAAAAAAACCCAAATGCCAGAAGGATGAATATCTCAGCCCAAAACTTTACAGAAGTTGTCATCAACACCGGAACATTAAAACCAAGGACCCTCCTCTCATCCCAGATGCATGTAGCCCTCTGCACACAGAGCATGGAATTTATCTAAACTTATCCTCTGTAATACCTCACTGACAGTTTCAAGCTTGAGCAATGACTGAAGTGTTCTCAGGATTACTCAGTTTTCAGATGACTTGGTTTTCAGCAGCTCTGAATTTCTAGTGTTCTGAGGAACACATACTTCCTTAATGCCCCAAGACAGCTCTGACAGGCTTTAGAAAATGCCACAAGAACATTCAGTTACCAAGAAAAGTTTTATTCTTTTTGCCAGTAGCTTTGTTAATTGCACAAAAAAAATCTTTGCCATTTAAACATTTTCACACATCCTATTCTGAATGACAAATGTTAATTAAAAACAAGGCAGGAAAATAAAAATTCACAACCTTAATGAACTATGTGATCTATCATTGAGGAAAAAGGAAACTGCTTTTCTTACAAGCTTTCACAAGTGTCACATATTCTCTTTAAAAAGGAGGGAGTTAAAAAAAACAAACTTCTAAAACAAATCTTCATAAAAAGAAACTTTACAGAATTGTCAACAATATTAGGACAACATTTAACTAGCCAGTTTTATTAGAGCATCTCTCAATCCATTGCTTCCCCCACTTCCCTCCCTCAAATCCCAGGCCTACGAACAGACTCAAATCCACATTCAGAGGCTACAGACATAAATACAAGAATCTGAGTGAGACTGACAGCAATCTCAGCTGGCATCTGGAACAGTCTGGATTCCCTCATTTCCATCCCTCCTTTTCAGAGCCACATCAGAGCTCTTTGGTCTCCTCCTGCTTCTCCTGGGCACACCTGTGACTGTACAGCTGTCCAGGCAGCACTGCAGCCACCCTACAGCCACCCACAATGGCTGAAAGCTGCAGTCAGACCCTTCCAGGATAAATTACAGTGTTCAACTAGTCCACATCTGCCACTCCCACAGAAATAACCATCTCAATTCTGGGAACTACAGTATTTCTAGAAACAAACTCTGCAGCAGTGAGCTGCCTTGGGACTGGCCCTTTGAATTCATTATGAAATACCTGTCACAGGACTTGAGAGCTCCTTGGCATTCTCTCTGTATCCAGAGGCAGCACAAACTAACAAAGATACTCCATTACCATTGCTCACACCATTCACGGTCACTCTGGCCCAAGACAGCAGGGACAGGGGTGGGGGGATGCCACTGAACTGGCTCTGCACATGGGACATTACCTCCTTCTTCCTCCCAAAAGATTTTCTCCTCCAGTCTCATTTCCTGCCTCCAAACCCACAACTTCCCTCAGATGCCCACAATGCACAATTCATATGAGAGATTTTTTTTACTGCAGTATGTTTAACAAAGGACTTCAGATGCTAACTGTGGAGTCCTGAGTGGAGAAGAACAGTGTGCCAAAGCAGGTCAATGGTTAGCTATGCTGGCAATTTTACATGCCTTTAGCGTGAATACCTACATACAGAACGGCAGTGGCATTGCCAAAGGAACACAGGTGTAGAACTACCATCGCCCACACACAGTGGCCAACAGGCAGTGAGGTTTGACAGCCCTGTTGCCAGGTGTTCACTACAGGATATAAGTAATGCAGAATACAGCATTAGCCCACAAGGAACAGTCATCACAGGAGGTAAAATACGCAAAGTAACATTTACAGCATAAGGCATTAGATGTTGTGATTCAATGAGTATGTGACAAAATAAGTATGTGACACTTTCTTTCTTTCTTAACAAGGTGTCTCTGAACCATACACACATGCTGCACAAAGCAGGACTGGTAAGAAATCCTAACCCAGGGAAAATTTCCTTACACAGCCATTAAGTTCCTAGGAAAAAAATACGGTGGCAGGGGCAGATGTCAGGAACACAACCTAATTTGAATCTGTCTTCTTTCCTTTCAGAATCCCAGCCCAAGGGAGGAAGGAGATTGTACCACTTGAGAAGTGATTTTGGCCAAAGTTTCTCACTGGCATTTTTCTAACACTCAAATTTAAAATGCAAGAACACTCCCAAAAGGCTAATACTGAGAACTGGAAAAAAAAAAACCCAAACAAACCAAAAACCAAGCCACACTCCGTGCATTTTTTGTGACAGGCATCCTCTGGACTCTGGGTTGCTCTGCTATCTACACTGAGACCATCTCTGATCTCTAGCCTTGGCATCTGCAGTTCATGTCACCCATCTCTAGACTAAAGCTCAGCAGCCGTCTTAGCCTCCCCAATCTCAGTTACTGGTCTTTCTAGAAGTTGGTATCTGGCCACAAGCAGAGTTCACAGATACAGGGAGAAGGCTCATGCTGTGCTATCTTGTACCCAAAGTAGTAACACTAAGAACATGTATGGAAAATCTGACATGTATAAAGATCACTAGGCAGTACACAAAAGTATCCCTGTGAGGTAGGTAACCATCACCCACCTTTATAGATGGGCAAACAGGCTGAGAGATGTGACAACCATGCAAAGGCCAGAGAGTGTGGAAAGGAGCTCAGGAATCTCAATCTCTTGGATCATTCTTCTCTCCCTTTTCAGACTCACCACTCTGCTTGTGACACTGCTGCAATCCAAGACACCTTTGTAATTATTGACTACAAGGGCTAAAAAAACCAAACAAGTAGTAACATAACATAAGCTAAGGCCAGGAACAAGTAAAATCTCTAGCCCAGTTTTATAGGCACTATGTTTGTCTTGCAGTTTTCTATGCAAAGGTGTTACTTTCCAATGATGTTTTGGATGAGCTATGATAAACCTTTCAGGAGCCTCATTGACATAAGCATTCTCCTATTTTCAGTACAGTTTGTGTTCCCTAAGCTGTAGTTGTCTGTACAAGGGGAAGACATGGATGCAATGTGTTATCTTTAACAGTACAGGAATTCCTCCATCAAGGTGGGGAAGTGGAAGTCTAAAAAGAAACTGAATCAAGACAGTGTTGCACTCAACTCCCCTTACCCTCTGGAACTGCCCTTCTCCTCCATGGGAGGTGCCTTGTTCTCTAACAGTGGCTAATTAGCAGGCATGCTCCTCACCTTACTTGGGACCAAGGACTCGAATGATATTCACAGGTAGATGGGATTTATGTCACCCTGTCCCCTTGATGCAGAGAGTCCAACACTTGCATTATTTCACAGCAAAGAAGAAAAGGGATTGTTAGAAACAGCATCTTGGACTAGCAAACAGAGAAAAATTAAAGCAGCCAAGCAGCAGATTTCTGGCAGAGTTGCCTCAGAGCTTCTGAACAATTGCCGCCGTTTCATCTCATGACTGTCAGTGCATGGCATGGATTTTTCTAATTAGACTGCAATCTGAGCCCCCTCCTCCCCCCTCCTGCCACAGTGGAAGGCTCACCACAGCAGGTCTCAAAGTTTGTGTATAAAAGGAAATGGAAAGACAGAGATGAACTGGTCCAGAGTTAAAACCCAGTATCATAATAATATTAATCAATCATCATCGTATGAACAGTAAGAAGGGTGCAGCCTAATGGATGTAGGCCCTGTACACTGCGGACATGTCGTTGTCAGATTGGTCCAATGCTTTTGCTCGTTTATAGACCTAAAGAGAAATCAGAAAAGGATCAGAGCCTGCTCTTGTGTGAAGCCTCTTCCCAGCAGAAAAACTCCTTTGCTGACCACTGCAACCAGAGAATCGCACAGGATGTCAAATATCCAAGTGCAGATCAGAAAATGCCAGGTCTTTGTGTTTCCTGATGTAACATTCTAAGGGTCTCTACAATCAAAACAAATCCAATGCCACCCTAGTCAAAAAATATTTCAATCACTGTTCCCTTGTCTTAGAGATGACATCATTCTTTGATCTGTGTCTCTGATTGACAAATGGCACTGTTGAACAAATGCTGAAGAACACATCTGAACACTGAACAACTCTTACCTCGTTGGCAGCAGCTGCCATGGGAGTTGGGTGGTTGACAGAATCGCCCAGTGCAATAGCTAATCTAAGATCCTTCTGGATGTACTTCAGGTAGAAATCAGGTTTAAAGTTTCCTTGCAAGATATCTGCGGAGAGGAACCCATGCAAAATTAAGCATGACAAAAGTAAGCCAAGCCCGTGCTGCAGGGGGCTGTAATTCAACACCAATCTCTCTTTCCATTGCTGATCACTACTTTTAGCTCTCCTGTTTTTGTACTCTCTATCTTCATCTGCCCACTGACAAAGTGAGCTCAGATTTCTAAGCAGCTTGTTACCCTGCTGCAATGAAATCCTGACTTAAGCCCTAAGCAGTCCTAACTCAGATTCTCAGAAGTCCCAGATAAGAAGGGGAAGGAATGGGAACTCAGCTCTTCATTTACAGAATGCTCAAAATAACCATTATCCCAGGTTGATGAAGATGAGATTGTTATGTTCTACCTTCTGCCACTATCTGAAAAGCTGTATTTTAAGCATTCATTTCCAGAATGCTTAAAATAACCACTATCCCAGGCTGATGAAGATGGGATTGTTATTTTCTACCTTCTGCCACTATCTGAAAAGCTGTATTTTAAGCATTCATTTCCAGAATGCTTAAGATAACCACTATCCCAGGCTGATGAAGATGGGATTGTTATTTTCTACCTTCTGCCACTATCTGAAAAGCTGCTAGATTGTAAAAATGACCTGCAAGAAAACAATGTAAGAGAACTTTACTTTGGCACTTCTGGTCCAGGAAGATGCTGGCAAGTTGTCCCTGATTGAGGATATCCAGAAGGGTCTGCTGGGACTGGCCAGTCACTTGAGCCAAAGTCAGTCCTTCTGCTATTGTTGCCATGAAGCTGCCTTGGACCATGTTCACAATCAGCATCATCTTGGCAGCATTGCCTACTTCACCTGGGAGCGAGACACACCATTGGGATTCCTCCAGAAGAGAAGTAGCAGCCCTGCCTCCCTAGCCCACACAGCAGTAACACTGTTAGATTTCTGTCATCAAGCACTTGGCATCTCTCCCTGGCCCTGAAAGACTTCAGAAAATATTTCCATTTTCCAAGCACTCAAAGGAATGGAGAAATAGTAGGAAAATATGATTTAAAACCAAAAGTATCACAGATCCTCCAAAATAAGCTGGCATTCAAAAAAGAAACCTTAGCCTGCAGGCTCTGAAACTGGCCAAGTTCCAGAGCAGCAAGCCAATTTCCCACACTGCCCACAGAGAAAAGGTGACATATACATCTCAGACTCCTTGCTGAAATTCCCAGTCCTTGCACTAAGAAACTGCTATCAGGCCCTCCACGTTTCAATTACCTAGGAAAAAAGAGGTCTTCCCCATGGCTTGGAAACAGCTGCTGCAGTCCTCGTATAAACCCCTGTCACCGGCGGCCAGGATCACAAGCATTCCATCATTAGAGAGCTGCTGGTTTCCTGAGACTGGTGCTTCCAGAAAGCGACCACCTCGGGACACTATCACCTGGGAGAAGAACATCTCTAGTTAGCTGTGCATGAACAGCAGCAGGAACAGAATTTAGGGTATACCTGCCGCTAAGGACAGAAATTTAAAGCAGAACAAATAGCTCCAACAGGAGAGGAAAGCACTATTGTGATGTATCCTGCAAAGTGTGATTAAGACCAAAAGGGTCCAGGCAAGACCCTCCAGCACCCATCACTACTGTGCATATTTTAAGCAGTTGAACTGACACGCTTTAGTCATGGCACCCTATACTGGCCAAGGGACCAATGTTGAAGGTGTATATGTCGCATAAGAATCCCAGAAGATTGATCATTGTATTTTCCCCTCTTTCCCATAGAGGAAAGGCCTTTGACAGATCTCTTCAGCCAGATGCTTACTAATATGGGTGATCTGCATTCTCCAAATTAATGTTACACACTAGCGCATCAACAACATGTCTACTTAAAACTTGACAAAACCAGTTCCCCTTCCTTGTAAAACCACACATGCTGCCTTAGGGCAGTGGGGAACAAGCAAGATGCCAAAAAAGAAATCACAGATACCACAGCAGAAGTAATCAGAACTCTTCTACAGAAATCCTATAATAATATTTCTATAGAATGAAATGTGAAGGCATTCATTTTCCCCAACCAGAGCACTTAAACTAGCCAGATTTTGCATTTCATCAGTCATTAATCCAGACAGGGTTTTACTCACCAGTTTGCTACCGAATACCAACCTGTCTACAAATATTTCTTAGGGGATCAAAATTTGAGTATCTGTTTGCAATGGTGTCAGGTAACAGCTCTGCCAAATCTACAACTTTGCTGGTATCACCAGGGAACATCTCATCCAACACTGTTTGCTGGTTAAGACTTGACAAAGAAGACTTGTCTTGTTTGCCTGGAACTTGAGACTCTCCCAAGGACCTCTAAAAGTTTTATTACCAAAAGAAACTGAAGAACTTCTGCTGAATGAACATCTGCTGCTGTTAAGAGGCTCAGTTCAGTGATTACCTGGGCCAGCTCTGTGACTGTATCTGCATCCACTGTGGACATATCCACATAACACTTCCCTGGGCGAATCCCCTGCAACACTCCACTTGGACCAAGCACCAGCTGTGGAGAACAGAAGAGCGGTAAAGCAATAGGGTGTCTGCAGAGAAACCCCACTTCTGCAGGAGTCCAGCTGAGCCTGGCACTACAGTGGCAGACCCCCAGAGGGTTATCAGAACCGGTCCTCAAAGACTTCATTTCTAAAATGCTTAATTTTTGTTAGGACATTTATTTTTACAAAGCTGCACTGCTCAGGATGTACAATGACCCAGGCTACTGTGGTTAGCAGGAATCAGAACCGGCATTCAGTGACTGCCATCTCATAGTCTAACCA
This sequence comes from Camarhynchus parvulus, assembly GCF_901933205.1. Classification (NCBI taxonomy): domain Eukaryota; kingdom Metazoa; phylum Chordata; class Aves; order Passeriformes; family Thraupidae; genus Camarhynchus; species Camarhynchus parvulus. The sequence goes on along the minus strand of NC_044584.1, from coordinate 3,659,339 downwards.
GCGGGGGTAAAATAAGAGCTAATCCTTACATCCTTTGCTGCTTTTGGATCTGATACACAGGCAAACGTGATGTCACAGGTGGAGACTACTTCAGCAGGGGTTCTTCCCAGCCGTGCACCCTCCTGGATGAACAAATCACACTGCAAAAGGCACAAGTCCAAAGGTAAGACAAATTAAATACAAAGCAAATGGATTCTTTGCATTTTGCTGTAAAAATTCTACTGCTGGACACAACTCCAAAGGAGACAGGCATGTTAATTACACAACTTTGTCATCTTCTGTTGCTTTGTCTACACACACACATATGTGTGTGTGCAGGGCTCTTCTGCAGCTTTTCTGAACAGGTGAAGAACTTTGAAAGAAAGACACAAAGAAATAAAACTCTAAGGTGTAACAGTAAGAATGTTGTGGGTTTGACAAGAAATTATTAGGGGAAAAAAGGAAGATTTAGGGAAAAAATTGGTTAAAGGACATAGCAACATGTGTTACTGGATAGTAACAGGAATATGTACATCTGAGATGAGTGTGTTTTAGAGGGCTGCTGCTTCAAAATCTTAGCTCCTTCTTACCCTATCCCCTCATATCAGCCATGTTTTGCTCTTGAAAAAAATAAATCTTTTAGTCCCCTTTTAACCAAGTAACCACAGTGCCCTTCCTGCTTTGCTATTCCACAGCACCTTGTAACTACCACATCTCCCCCAGCTACCTATATTCCTCCTCCACTACAAAGAGTAACACTGTCTAGTATATAAGTCCAATGCAATATAAGCTCCATTTTCAGTTTGAATACTCCTATAAAGCCCTTCTCCATCCTGGTCTCATGACACAGCAGGTCTTTAACAGAACACTTGTTACCAAATGACCAGCACAACAGATGTAGACTAACCTGCAGCTGAGCAGTGCATCTTACCATACTCTCAATCTCCTGGGATAACTCCCTGCACCTGGCCTTTTTGGCACAATACATTGCATGGTAATTGACATCACCAGTATTTTCATGGCTATTCACAGATGCACAATACACTGACCATGGCTATTCACATCAGCAGTTATTTTCAAAGGCATGTTACATCTCATTCTTCAACACATATAAGGGTGTAATATACAAGAGTGTAATTTTTCTGACAACTCTCTCCTCTCACACAAAAAGGCCGTGGGGTGAGACTGCTGACATAAGAGTGACCACACTAGAACAGACCACAGCTGCACTTAGTCATGCCCACCAACAAGCACATAGGAAACAGGACAAAACAAGGTGGCAAGCATATCCTTGTATTTCTTTGGCATCCCCTCCCAGACACCATTGACAGATGATTCCATGAGATAGAGGGGGTAACTGAATGTTTAGCAGAGGCTTAAGCACATGCCTACCTTCTCAGCAGTCCGGTTCCAGACAGTGACAGTGTGACCCATCTTTAGCAAGTTGGAGACAATCCCACTTCCCATCAGACCAAGGCCGAGAAATCCTATCCTGAGAGTATAGATAAACAGTAATGCAAGAGAAAGCAATCAAGTGTTAGTTTCTCATGGTGCTGGAAATGATGAAGAGCAAACTGGAGCATCACCAGCACAAAAAAATACCCAAACAAACATGTTCTACTGCAACCACAGCTACAATGGACAAATACTGAGCTTTAAAAGCAAGCTGGAATTTATTCTGCTTACCAAGCATCCCTAACAATTTCCTGAAGAAAGTCTTCAGACTGTTTCAGAAGATCACCTAAATATTAAAGGTTTGGATGGTCTGGATTCTTTTTGTTTGTTTGGGGTGGATTGTGTGTGGCTTTTTGCTTACTAAAAATTGCTGTTTGTGTGCTTTCTGTTGACAGTCATTGCTTTACTGAAGTTAAAGGGAACATTTAGAAATGAGCAGGTGCTTCTCTAATTATTAATCTTCTGACTTTAAAACTAAGTCACACATACAATGTTTGCTTGAATAATTGAACGATACATTAGCATCCTAGTTTTGATAAAGTCTAGCTAAGACTACTGTGCTAAGCATCATGCCAGACCAAAGACCTAGTCCCTGTTCTACAGCTGCCATTTCAGACAAAGGAAGAAAGGAAGTATTAGGCCAGTACAGGTCACCATCAGTCCCAGAAAACAGCCTTCCCTTCCTCCCACAAGCTGGAAAGAATTTTGCTCCCTCCATTCAAAAAAGAGAGACTATGCCACCAAGTCCCTACAATCACCTGCAACAAAAATTCCTCTTGCAGATATTGCTGCAAGAACCATTTTACCCATCATGCAGTTTCCCATTAAAACCTAGAGTTTTCAAAGAGATTCTGAAGCATTCAGTTATATCCAAGGTAACATCACAACAAAAGCTACCTGGCAAATCCAGTAGTTAATTCTGCAGAAATAGCCACACTACAGCAGCACCTGTCCTCTCCCAGCTAGCCATGCTGCCTTTTCTCTTTCTGCCCTTAGGGCAGAGCAAATCACTACAGGCTCCTTACATGGCCCAAATAAGATCTACATATTTTCAAGTCTTGAAACCAGCAGAGGTATTCCTTCCTTCACAACCCACCTCTGAGATACACTTTCCTGAGAGACTGTTTTCCCTGAACAGCTTGTTATTTTTGTTCCCCTGCAGTACAAGTGAGAACTGGCATCCCATATGAACTGCCCCAACAGCAAACAGCAAGAGTGGCCTGAACTCAATTTGAACAGAGCAGAAATTACAGGAAGCTCAGGTTAGCCTTCTCTCACTCTATAAAAGAGAATGGGTGTGTTAGGAGAAACCAGAAAGCTCACATGCTACACAGCAAAGTTTTTGTCATGGGAGAACACATCTCCCTCTTTCTTTTGTCTTCTGCATACTCAGGAGAGCGATTAAATGACCCCAGTCAACTAATGGAGAGAGATCCCCTTTTATCTCCCTATCTCATGCAACACTTAGGAATACTGCTGCTAACATCCTGCAGTGGGACCTACTGAAAAAGGCAACTGCAGAAACACTCCGAATTGCAGATGTATCCAGGACAGAATTTACTCTGAATATTGTATTGCACAGCCCCCTTTGAATTTAGCTGCCTCTCTCCCACCTTGTCCCCCAAACAGTTTCACACAAGGAAAGAAGGAATGTGCAGTTAAAGGGAAATTTTAGGTTTATTCATTCTCAGTGACAGGCTGGAGAATGGCTGCATGTGTGAGCTGGGAAGGAAATGGCTGAAGTGTATTGGAGATCTTACTTTTTGTCTGTAGGTGTGATGCTGCCATTGACTGCTGTGCTGTCTGCTGCCTGGATGGAGGTGGATCCTGTCTCCTGAGGGAGTGGGGTGCGGGGACAAGGGCAGGAGGGTGGGGAAGAGAGAGGGGAAAAATAATAATAAAAACAATTTAATGCACAACTCTTGAAGAACTGCAACGCCTCATAACAATAAACATCCATCAAAATGAAGATTTGCTTTACCTCTTCACAAACCTTCAGCTTCTTTGTGATGGCTTGATAGCAGACAGCTGGCTGTATGGAGAAGACAAAGCATTCAGGGGAAGGACAGTGCTGAGTTACTCTGCCGAGCAAACAGACCATATCCTTATTCCACAGAAGCAGGCAGCTCACCCACCCACCACCATCTTCAAACCAGGAAAACTCTGGGGCTTCCCTCAAGCGGAAAAAATAAAACCTAAAATATATTGCAAGATATTAAGATCGTTCTTTCCCACCCTGCCCCAGCAATTCAGCCTGTCTTCTGACAAAGGCACTGCAAATTCCCTTCTGTAGTTCCTATAACAGGCTCCTCTGGAGGCACCAGAACCTAGGCCATCCCTACTCCTAACATTTAGCTCTCTGAAGCCTGCCATGAAGCCTCACATCTACACTCACTATGTCTCTGCAAGTTGTGGAACCAAAACCTTCTGGTTAATATGAGAAGGCATGTAGAAGGCTTTCTACAAATGCTAAGGCAAAGGCTGCTTCTCCCCATGCCGCTTACTGCGAGCTTGTACAGATAAAACTGTTAGCAGCTCTTAATCCTTCTGGCTCTGCCCAGATCCTCAGCGAGATATAAATCCTTTTATGCTTAATTTGATCTTTCCTTTTCCTCCTGATGTTCACTGCTGAATATAAAATCCTGCAAGACTTCTGACTCTCAGGAGATAAACAGGCTGTATTTTACACGGCGCTTTTCTGGTCTTGGAAGTTCTCTTGCAACATTCAGCGAACTGGCAAGCCTATCCAGACAGAGAAACTGACAGGACAACCATCAAAAACAATCATAACAGGATTTTTGAACACAAAAAAAGCTTTTCCTGTCCATCCTGTTCATTCTACACAATTTATTACATCACATCTGTCAAAAACAAGTGGTAGATAATCTTGAATTACTTAAAACTATTCACTGTACTTAATGCTAAATCGCTCTAAATCTTAAGGCTTGGAAGTACTTCAACTAATCTAACTGCAATCCCCTAAAGAAGAGAATTCTGGAGCTCTTTATGCATACTCCCTGTACTCTGTTCCAGCAAAGGGCAGGACTCCAAGCTACCCAGCAACATGATCCTGTCTGCCAAATCCTTACCTTCTCTGTCTGGCTCAGCAGGAAGTGATGAAAGTGTGGATCACTGTCCTTCACAGGCTACAAAGAGAGAAAATATAGCCTCAGAAATAAATCCAGAGAGTCACTGAGTTAGCACAGCACAATTCCCTTGCTCTCCTAAGCTGCATGAGAGCAACAGCATAAGGCGGAAAACATAAAATATATCAGCTGTCACAAGGAACCCGTTTCAATTAAGTAGTTTACATTTTGTTTCATTCTCAAAACCAAAGCCATTCAAACCAAATTCCTCATTTTTGGACATCTGTAGGAAAGAAGCATACAAGCAATATTAACATGGGAGGAAGAAAATTCATCTTCCACTTCTTCCTCTCCCAAGCAAATGAAAACACTTATTTTCCAGGTTCTAAGTAATTCCATAAGACAGCATTCTGGGAATTGACTGGAGATTGTCACATGCCAAGCAAACCCATCCTAACAGCAACAAGGACTGAAGGCCCAGATCCCTCATCTCACCAGTGAGCATCATACATACTAGCCTGGAATCACACTGCTCTTACTCTGCTTTACTGATCACTCATTCATTCAACAAAATCAAAAGGCTTTCAAAAGCTGCTTTGTGAAGGAAATCAAATGTAAGCACCCCATGCGATAGCATTCAGACAGGGAGAGACTATCCAGATCACCTCCACTCCTGGGAAGTCAGTCACAGAAATGCTTTTGAAACAAGAAGTGTAAACATTAGTACAGCAAGTTTAGTGTGAATCTGCAAGTAGTTCCACAGAGACAGAAATCTCATTTCCCAGCATACTTCTGAACTATCTGGGTTCAACTTTGTTATACTGCAGTATGTTCATACACAAGAAGGTAAGATCAGGCTGTCTTACAGCCAGACAAAAAGCTCTAGATTTGCTGCCACAAACTCAGAACTTAGACGTTGTAAAGCTTCTCACCTCACTCACACTCGGTGGCCATTTAAATCCAGCCACTGTTCCAGTCATCACTCTCTTCACTGTACTTGACTCTGGAATTGTGAGGTCCTGAAGAGACAGAAGAAGGATCAGAAAGAGCTTAAAACCTGGCTCAGGAGCGGGTCACAGCATGATGATCATTCGAACACACATAGAGAGCTCCGAAAGCACTACAAAAGCCTTCAATTTCACAGGCCTTTCCATGAGCATTCATATTCAAACACGGAGTATTAGCAATACAGGTGAGGTGAGAAAAGCATCAACTGCCAGTTAAAGATTTCAATCAGATTTATGGCTTCTGGAGAGTCCATTCTTCATACCTAAGAGGAATCACTGCATTTGTGCACTTATGCAATGAGCAGAAAACAAACATGCTTGATCATGTACTTTCCTCTGGTGGATGCAAAATGCTTAACAAATGAGTGAAGAACATCATTACAAGCAGAGGTCTGAAAACTTTTAATCCTACCCTGTCACCACAGAATAGCCTACCTGTTATCAGAACCTTCAAAGCATAAGATTGACAGCCACATCTGCTCAAGTTTGCAGAATCCATGAGACAAACTGGTATGTGGGCTGCCCCATCTGCTCCACAGGCCCCAGTCTGTAGTGTCATGATAGTACTTAACATACTGGGGCTTTTACTGTTGAGCAGATTAAACTTTATCTTTTATTTCCCCAAAACATATAGGTTAAAATAAGCGTCTATGCTATAGGTCATCGATATATGCTATAAACATCTAGGTTTTTATGCTACATGAAGAGAATGCACAGGACTTCTACATAATACGTGCTGTCTTCCTCTGACGTGAGGGTTCAGACATGGAGTCACATTACCTCCCCTCTGAAATTACTTCCTGAAAATACACAATATACCTTAGCATCCACACAGAAGCACAAGAGAAGAACACTGTTTGCAAAAACAGAGTAAGACTCCTGGAGGAGTAACCCAGAACGATGCAACTGTCCAAGGGTTAGCAGGACAATGCAGACATCAGTCTCCAGCCTTGTAGTGTCTAGGGAGAGTCCTGCAGACTTCAGCTGCTGAAGTGTGGATAAAACCTGCTTTGATACCTATGAAGTTCTGCTGCTCCTTCAAATATATTCATATAAGCTTAAACATAAGAGTATGTAAATGATCATGTAGGGCCATAGAGCCTTTCTAGACAGAGCACACCTCAGCAAAAACCGGATTCTTGATTTTTATGCATTCTTATTACTTGGAATGCCAGAATTTGGACTGGGACAGAGGAAAAAAACCACAAATCCTAGGATCATATTAATTCAGGACAACAACATAAATGTTTTCTACTCTAGGGCTAAGAACTTGAGGAATTTATGAGAACCAGGCAAGAAGACAAGATTTTAAAATTATTTCATAGGCTGAAAACCAGTATTAAGGCAGTACTGTTATATTTTCATAGCAATTATTTTATTTGTTACTTGCAAGAAGCTAAAAGGCTTACTTTCCTACCTTATCCTGCTTAATTTCCTGGTTTGTGGCCAGGAAGTCATCACACAGCTGGCCACCACTGTGTGGCAACTTTAAAACCAGTCTGCTTGTCATGTGCCAGTAAAATAATGTCAACTACCACAATTAGCTCACTCAAAGCACTCTGATGTCCTGAGGTAAATAACACAGTAAAACCTTAGAACCTATGCATGCAATGTGTCAGCACAAACAGAATTCTCCCAGCCATTAGTTTTGATTAATTTTGGAATTAATCTAGCTCAAAGACGCAGAATCATTTTGTAAGTGAAAAAAAGGTCTTGTGGCTTATTTAAACAGAAATATGTGGAGACACAACATGCTTATAGGAAGACACTTAGAAAAGTGAAAACTATGTTGCCAATGAAGCATTTTCCTGCATCAGCCAAGACAAGTTCTGTAATTGTTAGTTTTAATTCATAAATATGCATACATTTCTCCCCTCCTCCAAACTCCCTCAATAGAAGAAACTGATGGGATCTGTTACGCAGCCTAATTTCACAGACATTGGTGCTAAAAAAGAACCAATATTTTCTTTAACTGCTTAGGAATTGGACTTGATGATCCTTGTGTGTCCCTTCCAAATCAGGATATACTATGACTCTACTCTATGATGCCTTCACAGCTAATATATGAGATGACCAGCTTCATTTTGCTACATCAAGATAGAGTCTGCTGTTCAGCCAGTGAAGGCCAATCCATTCACAATTCCGGAGAGCAAGGACCACCATCTTGACTTGCATCCTGACTGAAAGAAAAGACTGTGAAGCACATCGTGATCTCCTTGAAGCACAGATGAGCAAGCACGTTGCCATACGGGGTTTCAGTTGAGGTCTCCCAGTTGTCTTCAGGTTTAGTCACTGATGAAGGATATGACTTGTAATAATCCACCAAAATAAATATCCATTTGGAATAGGAAGATCTAGACCACAACAGTGACTTCCATAATAAAAAGGCTGGAACTCTATATGAGGGTAGACAAAGTGCTGCCACAACATAGAGAAATATCAGGAAAGTAGTAGGAATAAAATATTAAGGCTCCTTCAGAATGGATGATGGGAACATATCCTAAAGCACAGAAGCTGAAATGAAGACAATTCTTCTGGTGGATTCCCCAAGGCCACGAACTTCTTCTTTAAGCCCTAGCCCTCAAAGATATCTCACTCTTTTTGAGTACTGAGGTTGAAGTTGAGCAACTACTTATCACCTGATCATACGAAGTAGATGAGATGGGAGAAGTCAGGAGCCAGATGAAGACCCACATCTCTTTGCTAATCCTTCCCACACAAACTGAACTCGAGGGATGACAAGACGAAAGAATGGAGTCTCCTGATACAGCTTTCAAAGCCCTCTCAAAGATACAAACAGAGCCACTCACAGCAACTAACTGCTAAAAATCACAAGAAGAATCAACAATATGCTTGCCAATTGGTATCAGGCAGCCAAATGGTCTAGATGTAGCAACACGGAAAAGCTTAAAAAAAAGGGATACTGAACTGATTCTTCCTGCTGGCCTGTTAGTCAAGGTGCCAGTCAGACCTCAAGTCCAGCTGCCAAGTCCACGGGCACTGGCGGACATGCACAACACAAACCTTCTCATCCTTGGGTGGACGCCCCCGTTTTCGGGGGCTCTGATCCTGGGCTCTTTTCAAGGGTGATTTTGATCCTCTCTCTGATGAGACAGAAGAAACCCTCTTTTTTCCTTCCCCCGTGCCCTTCTTCACCTTTCCTTCAGACAAAATGGCTTTGCGTTTCTCTTCACCAGCAGATTGCTTGCCTCTTTCTTCACTGGAATTACGCCGATTCTTCTCTTCAGTGGAGTTATGGGAAGACGCCTGAGAGATTATAGAATAGAAGATGGTAAGGAAAGAAGAGAAGAGATGGAATGATTTTCATGCAAAACCAAGGATGTGAAGGACCCCGTGCTGATTACTACCAAGTAAAACAACAGCACAGTAACTTGAAAACTACGTATCTGTTAGACCTTGGGAGTTGGTGAGTGAAGTTCCTGGTTAGTTCTCCTGCAAAAACACATCAGTTTAAGTAAGCATGTAACAGAACAGGCCACCTGAAGACTTGCCAGGACCGTGTGCACTTCCAATATACTAAAGACAAGATTAGTTGATACCAAATACTTAAGACACAAGTAGATCAATTAGCCCCTTCAGTTTCTCCATAATTTAATAATCAAATAATCACTTTTCCCCACCAAACAAGATTTAATGGGGAAGAATAGAGGATCAGAAATAAACCCCAAAAACCAAAGGAAGAAAAACCCAATCCTCCTCAACTTGTAAGAGGCAACTAACTCCTTTCACATAACAAGGCATCTAATCATCATTCATGCCAAAACCTGTTTTAATGCATACAGTGAAAAAGAACCCACTCACCTGGTCCTTGCCTTTGGTTTTTCTAAGAAACTCCTCTACAGCATCCACAGCTTGCTGGAAGCGCTTACCCTTGTTAATCTTTATCATTTCCTCTTTGTGAGGGTGATAAGGCTTCAGCTGCTCCACTTTGATCCAAGCACTTGAAACAAAAAAAGAAGCTAGTTATATTTTCCAAACCGCAGCCTTCTAAATCCTCCTGCTTTGAGAAACACACAGCTACACTTTCTCCCCCAGCTCTACTGATGACAACAGCCCAAACTCACTTCCTGTCTAGAAACTGAAGGGCTGCTATTACTGAATTCACTGAGAATTTTCTTCTGGCACTTTCGTTACTTCTTAAGTTTTATGTCCTCTCATCCTAGCACTGTCCCCCTCTAAGCATTATTCTCTACTGACAAAACAGCTTTTGGATGTGATCACAAGACGCATTTAAAACAATGGCAGCCCAATGACTGCACTCATTTCACCATGAGGAACACCCACAGACCCACACTTCCAGGTAAAGTAGGCAATATCACCAATCTACTCGAGAGCAAAGTTCACCTAACAATTCTCAGCTATCAATCCCTGGTTCAAATATATTGAGCAGACAGGTGTCTAAAACACTGTAGGAAAAAAACTCCAAAATTATGTATTCTCACTATAGAGATGAGACACAGATTTAATACAAAAGCAACAGCTCATTGCTGAACTGATTTCTGATGTACCCAGGTATTCTGCATGAAAACAACAATTTTGGTTTTGAGAAAAAATAACTATTTCCTTTGCCTCTGACTGGGGCAATCAGACTTTCTCTTGTCCCCTGGTACTTCTATGTTACATAGACTATCCACGAATATAGGTTTTAAATATTCCCCAGTGCAGTCTAGCTTCTGCAAGCAGATGAAGTGATTTAAAGGCTGCATTTTCAGACACTGTATAGTTAAACTGAACATGAAGATTGAAACAACAAAAAATAATTGTAATGTTTTGTTGAATATTGATTGTTTCTCCTCTCTTCACAAAATAAACTCTAAAACTAAAAAATATTAAGACCTTTCTCCTCACTGGCAATAGCAATTGTTTGTAAATTGCTTGTAATCAGGAATCAACTTTATTAAAGTAGAATGAAACATTTTGGGCCTCACTTGCAGAGACAAGACCTGCTAGAACCTACTGGAAAATGCCAGCATCCTTTCCAAAGAACCCAGTGCTCCGGCATGCAAAGCTGAATCCTTTCACTTTGTTTACGTTGTTTTTTTAAGAACTGACTTTATATAACAAGTCAAATCATTGCATTCAGACTAGAATCTGAGTCCAGCAGCTATTCAGGGAATCTCTCACAGCTGCCCAGGCATTACTGTGAAACACACCTTAAAGTTATCATACACTGTAAAGCCTGCCTATATGACAAACAGTGACAAACATCCCTGTGTACCACAGAGCACTAGCTCATGAGAAGCCTTTCATTACATGTATAAAGGAAACAAAATTTTGGACCACAATATCAAAAAACATGTTAAATGTTGTTGCAGGACTGAATTTCTAAATAAAAATAAGTTATTTTCCCTCAAGGCATTCTCTTAGGTTTCTGCACATCCTATCACTCCTCACTGCACAGGTTCATTAGTTTCCTTTCTCATTCCTTTTCCTTTGGAATGGAGAAAGCCCAAAGTACAAAGCTTTTTCTGGTTCCTAGCTTCAAAGGTGTATCTTGGCACTTGTGATACACCAGGACAAAGAACTAGAGATCTCAGAGACAAACTAATAAGTGAAAAACAATATTAAATGCTGCCTCAGTTAAAAATAAACTTAAAAACAAAAAAACAGAGAAAAAATTAAATTGGTCTTTTCCTGTCCAATTTTTTTTATGCATCACCTACTCAGACAACCTTCTATAAGAGATGAGTATCTTTTGACACCAATGTCCACAAACCAATTACATGCAGTGTTTCAAGCACTGAAATCAAAAGAACTTTTCACCAAACAAAATTATTCATGTTTATACACAAGATCTCAATACTCCCAAGGCCAATGAAGCCCAGTATTTAGATCAGCCTCAAGTATACAACACATAAAATTAATTACTGTTTCTCTCCTGATTCAGCAATGAATCAATGCATGAAAAGAACATTAGCGATGACACTGAAGATGTCATATTTAAGATGACATTGCATTCATACTGCTGCACAGTCACCCGGCAACTCTAAAGAATGGGCTACGTGGAAAGTGAAAACATGTAATAAAAATACCTATTAGCAATGGCTTTCTCTTTTCATTTCTCCACACTGTTCCTCATCGTCTCCAAAATACCACTCTTAGAAAACCACTGCTCATGTCAAATTCACATTATGAACATGAACAATAAGCAAAACTTAGAATAAGCAGAGACAAGTACGAAAGTGACCTGCAGTTACACAGAAACAGTGGCACAGATAGACGCAGAGACACCAGATTGAAATCCATGGCACAGGCATGGCAAAGGCAAGGAGATCTTCAAACCTTCACCATCCCAGCCATTCTCTTCCTGTCTACAGATACCAACTCTTATGATAGGCTGCAGAAATGAGGTGGAAGAATATCCACCAATCTTCGTTTTTTGCAAACCATATAGCTAGGGATGGAAAACAGTAGCACTGTATCTCCAAATTTCTGTTTACCACAGTCTGGGAAAAATTTTATCACTTTAGACTGTAGCACTTTAGATGCCCACACTCAAATGCTAACATAACCAGTTCGAAAAGTCAAAAGAAAATTTCTTAGTTATTTACAAGACCAGTGTGTGTGAGCATACAACAAATCAAGATGGATTTCCTTTGTTAAAAGGGAACATCCCAACCCTCATAAATTAAGTAACTCAACTAAACTCTGCAACTTAGTACATAAACTCCTAGGAAAAAAATACAAAAATGACTATATCATACTAGAATAAAAGAAGGTATATTTAGAAGAAATCCAGAAGCAGGGCAATACTGAAGGAAATTTAAGTATTAGGTTTTTCAAATTTGTGCAATAAAATACCTCCTCAGTACGAGACGGAAGAGTTTTGTCTGTAGTGATTTTCAGCTATGGTACTGTGCCTGCAGGGATGTTGAACAGCATTCCAGCTGGTTCTGCTACAGCCACACAGAGCTCTGCATGGGATAATCAGCCTCACTGAGAAGTACCAGGAACACAAGTTCACCCACTCCATCAGTTCAGCCCATCCATCCAGACCCTCAGACTACTAAGGTGTATTTCCAACAGTTGGCAAATTTAAAGCAAGTGTTTTCTCATGTCAGGACCTGAAAGAACATTTCAGAAAGACTACCTCCTGAATCTACTCTCTCCTTGAAAACCAGGGAAAACAGTGGCAAAAGAAAAAGGTAGGTGCTTTCATCCCAACAGGACATGGAGGATGAAAAGGTAATGAGCGCTGTGTTAAAATTACTGTGCCTGATGGAAACAGGCTGCAAATTATTACATTTATCTTCGATTGCAAGCTTCCTCTATTTTTTCCCTTAATATATAAAATCAGGAAGTGCCCCTTGACCCCACCATATTTAGTTTCACACAGATGCTACAAAAGGTTGTAAGGAAGAATGGGCTGTCACAGCTTCCTGTTAAGACTGTGATATACATGACTTGCAAGTCCATTTGGCTATCAGGGAATACCAAAGGGGGAAGAAAGGTGAATGGCTGTGTTTGTACACACATCTCTGAAGGCTGCAGGACCATCACTAGTATTTCTATAGAATCACAGTAGAAAGATACTTTCAAAGCAATTATATCTTAAGTTTTAACAAATATCATAATGAATTCCTAAGCAGGCTAAAAAATGTAAAACTATTTTTAACTGCATGACACACATCAAGAAAGACTTGCGGGCCAGCTAGTCTATTAGTTTTAACTACTAAAAGCAATAAATGCACATACATAGCAAAATAAAAGTTCTTACTTGACTACTGAAATATCTACAAAGATTTCCTACAACAAAACTGTAGCATGGAAATAAAAATAAACGGGGATTTTAAATACTATCTGAGAAGCACAGTTAGAAACACAGATAAGAGGTCTAAGTTCCACTTCTAAACTAAATCAAAATTGTTGTTTAGATTCCTGTAATGATGTTGTTATATGCTTGTCAGGTCTAGAGGCAGGAAACATCAACTGTTCTTGATTTTAGATACAGAATCCTTTTAATGTGACTTACTTTAAGAAGAGACACTCAGAAAAACGACTCCTAGGCAGACTAGAAAAACCACCTTATCAATTTGGAGAACAAGGTAATAAAGAGACATTACATGATTGTCTTAATTGCACACAATCACTTAGAACAGAACATGGGTATTACATCACTACTATGAACATCAGGTGGCTTTCACTGTGGGAAAGCATATATGTACTTCACAGTTTAAACATAAGCAAAATCTGCTTCCATGGGTAGAGAATTCTTACCTTCCAGAAAACCCATTCCTTCAAAAGTAACAGAAGAAACTAACACCACCAACACAGCACATGGAGTACAGTGCTCTGTAGAAAATTTATCAAAAGCCAGGATTTAGAGCACAGTCAGAATGCACTCATGTCTCACCTCTGTATGTTGGGCCAAAAGTACTCACAGCTTTCCAGTTAATCTATTTCCTTAGTCACTGCATCATTCCAAAGGCCCAGTACACGGTAATACTCAATTTGCAGAAAAAGGAAAACGCATTTCCCCTGTGCTGTAGCCTGAGCTAGCCATAATTTCACAAAAACCAAAACTTATACACTACACCAAAACCACTGCCAAACTCATCAGTATGCTTTTATTTACCCTTCTGCTTTGCTCATGTACATCAATTTTTACCTCTAAACATCTTTCTCCTTAAACTTTAGTATGACAAACCAAAGCCACATGAGTCAGTGGGGAACAATTTGCACGAAGCCTGGAACAGGAGCATTTCTGGCCACAGAAGGCACCTAAGAATCCTCAGAAGGAAGTAAGCCTAAAATAGGGTCTGACACTGCCTACCTCTTGACAAGCTGGCTGGCAAGAACCCTCAGAAGTTCATGGGAGGGACTGTACCCAGCAATCAGCATCGCCTTTGCCTTATATGCACTGGACAAGAGGTGAACAGCCGATGACCAGATCCTCTCCTGTTCAACCTCAAAGGGTAAGGCAGTAATACAAGAGCTGCAGCAATGGATCCATGGTACAGAAATGCCACCATACAGTGTGAACATGGCAGAAGAAGTGAGGTGCTAAAAAAGAAGCTATATGCACTAGACCATCAGTATTGGTAAGTGCACTCCTCATCTCCCCTTGAACAGTGACAGCTCTGCACTCTGCTGTTCCTCAGGCTGTTCATAAGGTGGTGACATTCTCTCAGTTACCTTCCAAGTCCTGTTTATACACATACCTGAAAAATGTATTTGCCAAACCCACTAGTTTACTTGTACAAAAGATTTCCTCTTCATCTTCACATTTGAAGTGAAATGATTTCTATTTTTCCTGATTATGCTCAAACACAATCAAACATACGAGAACTTTCTCAGGCAACACACTGGTTAGAACAGCACAGCTCCAACCAGTACATCCTTCTGACATTCCAAGTCAGGACAGAAGAAGCACACAAGCTTCTGTCTCTTGTCTCTATCAACATTATTTGAAAGAAAAGTGATAGTCTTTATTTCTATTCAATTTTCAGGTACAGTGTGCCAATCAAAGCAAGCAAATTTCTAATTCTTGATTATTTAGCATGACACAATTAAATTTCACAAGCTGGAGATGCGGGGAAGGGGCTACACTACAACAACCATACTATTTCACTGTGCCAGATGACCAAATTTGCCCTGGGCAGAGCTCTAGAATCTTGTAATAAATCCCAATTATTTTGCAGCAATCATGTTATTAATCTCAGCTACAGTATCCAAGATATTTGACCATTTGTCTTAATACCAAAAAAATCTGTACTTGAGTCAATGTGAAATACAAGAATTGAAAACAAATAATTAGGACAGAAATAATCCACTTCAACTCAGAATTTATTAGCTCAAATAATCATATTTAATAACACCACCAAAAAACGTTCTCTGGCCTCAAATCAACCTTCATCTACCTCAAATTACTAGAGATTCAAACATTCCCATTACTATGTGGCATTCACTACTCCTCCATCAAATTTAGACCTCATTTCTTAATGGAAAAATATTTTAGTATTATGCAAAAAAAATTTAGCAGTGAAAAATAGTTTCCTTAAGAGACATTCACCAAATGGCCCCAGTTCTTGTCATCTTTCTTCCTAAAAGTAATGGGGTTTTTAGTCTTCCACAGAGATTTCCAATTTTCTTCTTTATTCCATGACTTAATAGGAGAAAATAAAGAGGAAAACTGAAAAGTTATCAAAATAATTTTCAGTTTCATGAAATATCCAAGTTCTCAGGGGCCTTTTTCATTGGGTGTTTTTACCTAGTTTGTAATCATTTAAATGTAAGACAACTATAATTTTGTTCACATTTGAAATCATTAAATTCTGCTTTGCAAAAAGGAAGTCTAAAAGTTTTGGCTCTCTTATACTGTGAAGTCTTACAAAAGCACAGCAAGAATGTTTTCAATCAGCATGTAGGACAGTACATTCTTTCACAAATGACAATTATATAGTTAATTTTATTCCTCTGGCAGCAAAAACAAAAATACTCTGAGCTGTACCTTTCTCATTACATGCTAAAATCTGACACAGACATGTCACACCTCAAAGTGGTGAGCTATCATCACAGCAACTCAAATCCTAAAGCTAAGTTTTTATACACTTCATACACCTCAGTGAGCAGCTATAGCGTGCAATAATAGTTGAATTTCTTTTGTTGTGTGGTTCAAAGGGAATCCTTTACAATGTTACATTGCACTGTAACATTAGTAAATATTTCTTCCACAAAAGATCCACATTATGTGGTACAATATTTTCCCCAGATGAAAACAAGGAGGTACATACTGATCTTCTGTTCCAAAAAACTTCACGAAGAAGCACTTTTTTCCTCGAGGTTTCTTCAGATCTTTAGGCGGGTTAACAATCTAAAGGCAATTAGAAATCATAAATAAAAAGCACATAGTGACAATTTTGTGATTTTACCACCCAGTGTTCAGCTATTATAGATTTTTTAAAAATCTGATTAGGAGGATAACTTGCATAAATAAAAATTTGTTCCACTTAGGTAACCTCAAGAATTTAAACTTTGTCTTTACTCACAGAATAAACTGCTTATCAACTTTAAAATGTTAGTAAGGAGAAAAGCTATCATTCAGCTACAAGGTGACACCTGTAGAGGAGCCTGGTGTTAACTTGACCCAATGACCAAATGTTTATAGTTGTCAGCCACACTGACTATTCTTTTACCTGACTCATACTGTTACCTCAGCATGCTTAGCCCTCATACAACATATAAGATAAAAGAAAGGTCTTTCTGAGAAGTAGAATGAATAGAAATGACATATAAAATTCCTTTTTAAAAATCTTTCATCTGAAAATATCCCAACCAAACCAGAAGTAGGATCAAACTACCCTAGATAATTCTCAAAAATGACAGCTCTAAAACAGTATCTTGAGAAGCCAGACTCCTTATTTCCATTACTTAACACAGTACTGTTAGCCAACTTACTATGGAAGAAAAGAAACATGTCTTGCAGAAAGTGACAGGGATTAAACAACTAAATTTGGGAAACACAATCAGTTCCAGAGCTGGGTCTCTGTTGGCTTTTCATTCCACATGAACTACCAGCTCTTACTGACAGACTGAGATAACATATCAAATAAAGCCCTAAACCAGTTCACACTTTAGATTTGTGGGGTAGATGTGTAAAAGAACAAACAAGAAAACCAGTATTAATCTACAACTGAAATGCTTTCAAGCAAAGCTTTCCTTACACAGAAGGAAAACACAAAAAAAAAAACCACACCCAAACAAAAAAAAAACAAAAAAACTAAGAAAGCAACAATAAATACAAACAAACCTCACCTTCCCCGGCCATGGAGGGTAACGGCCAAGCTTCCCCCTAGAGAGAAAAAAAAAAGAAATTATTAGACACTAGAACTAGAGAAAAAACTAACTATCCCAATGCCTGCTTTTTCATATTATGTCACACTTTTCATAATAAGAGAGTTACAATTTGCAGTCAAAACCTTCTGTTCAAGGCAGGACACACGGCTGACATCTGCACCTAACTCAGGTCTCTGGACAGTCTGTTTGACCTTGCTGAACTGCCAGAACTGAAGAGAAGAGTAGCAGTAACACAGTCTGCAAGATACAAGAGTAATAGGCACTGCAGCGCCATAAGAGTGGAGATTTCTTCACATGGAACTGAAAAAACCACTGAGACAGGCAATGAGACCAAAGTTCAGGTTGAGAACTTCTATCTACCTGTCTAGAGCAGTTGGTGAGCAGAGCAGCCACCAACTCCCAGCACAGAAAGCTAAGGTTCTGATTCGTACAGAAAGGCATTAATAGCAGGATCCCCTCAACAGGTGTTCCGGTTATTATCACTTTCTTCAGGTGCTCACCACCACACTAACTGAAGATATGAAGACCCATAAAAGAAAGGCAGAAAAGCTTACTTTCTACACTTGCAAATGTTTCCATTATGAAAACTAGGCAATACTAGAAATAATCATAGAGGAGGAAGAGACATTAGTTTAGCCCTCAGCTCACCAGCTTTCCTGGTGAGCTTTACCCTTATTTCACCCTTGTCACTGACTTGCGCTGCAGTACTCACAAAACCCCATTAGTAAGTGTCTTGCAAGAGACGAGCAAAGAACCTGTGGGACCCAACAGCTCCTGACACAAAACTTCTCAGCAAGTGGCACTGTAGCCCGCTGAGATGGCAATGCTACACAGAGGATTCAGAAGCCAGGGGCAGGCAGCAACACTGCCAAGAGCTGTGACCATGACCGTGTCTCATATTCAATGCTCCCCTTACTGTACTGAGAAAAAAATTCAGCAAACCCTTTCTGCTGTTGCTGTCTGATTGTTAAAAGTTCCCTGCAACAGCTCTAGAGACACCATCTGGCTGTCACGTACAAAACTAAAGCAGGATAATCTGCATTCCAGCACTGAGAGCAACACTCCACAAATTCTCATCTGAAATAAATATGCTAAAAGTAACTAATCTTTACTTACTTTGCTATATAAATTAGACAACTTCTCAGCACTGTAAATTTTTCAGATGAGAGCAGCAGTTGTCACAGTCTGAAGCACAGCCTTCTTTTTATCTGGGTTATCAGTATAAATGCATGCATTTATTCACATGTTGGAAATCAGCTACTTCTCTGAGCTCTGGTAGGACAGCCTAGCCCATCCAGCACAGCGAAACCTATGCACTTAATCGGTGCTTACAGGGCGCGGTGGAATGCTCTCACTTCTCCCCACCGGGAAACACAAAATCACAGCTCTGACTATCTGAAGGTAAGATCGCAGTGACAAGGGGAAACGGCTTCTGGGGGTTTCCATAGGGACACCTCAACCTGCAACGAAACTGGACTGTTGTATTGCTTCATTAAAGCACTGCCAAGAAACGGTGCGTGGCTCTCCATAAACACTTTCTATCTCTAACCCTTCTTGCATCCCTCGGGAGGTGAGCCCGGGCTTACAAGGGAACCCCGCAGCGCTCGTCCTTCCGTCCCGCTTCCTTCATCCTTCCATCTGACACAGCTTCCGTCATGCGCCGCCCCCGCCAGCCTCCCCAGTGCCGGCCCGGTGCCCTGGCTCCGGGCTGCCTCCCGCCGCTCCTCCCACACTGCCCGAGGGACGGCAGCGGCGATACCCTCAACCCGGCAGCAGCCCCACCACTGCACTGCCCCGCCCTGCCAAGCCCCACCCTGCCCACAGCCGCTCTCCGAAGTCACCGCGGGCTGACAGCGCCCAGCCCGGCCCAGACCGACTCGGCTCCCGCTGCGTCGCTCCCAGGGCCGGCTACAGCCCCGCCTGCGTCTCCGCAGCCGCAGCCTGATTCCGCTAAAGGCGCCCGGTCCGCCATGCTCCGCGGCCGCCGCCCAGCCTGCGCCGCCACTCACCACACCAGATCTCCGAGCCTCAGACTCACGGTCGCCATCTTACCGACACGGACCGGCCGGGCCGCGCGGGGGCTGCCGGGAGCACGACCAGGGGGAGGGGCGCGGTGGCCGCGCCCATTGGGCGGGCTCATCACGTGCGCAGGCGTTCCGTCGCGTGTGCGGGAGGGCTGTCGGGGGCAGCCGCCCCTCCCCCCCCCGCGACGCCGGGACGGCGGCGGCTCACATGGGCGCGCGGGGCGGAGGCGGGGCAGAGCTCTGCTGCCCGTTCTGCCGGATGCTCCCGGGGCTGCTTCCCCGCTGTGGGTGTGGAGGGGCCGTTGTGCGGGAGCTCGGTGTGGAGCGCATCGTCGGAAGTGTCGGAAGCATCGCCGTGTGCCGAGCGCATCGTTGGAAGTGCAGGTGGCGGCCCGTGGGGCGGCGTCTCTTCGCTGGGCCGCTCTGGTGGTGGCTGCCGCCCCCGCCACCGGCGGGGCCCGTGCTTGCGCCGGGGCAGCGAAGGGCGCTGCAGCACCCCCCAATTGACAGCGGTTCCCTTGATAGAATTCCCCTAAAGAAGCAGAAACCGTTGCTGCCGCTGCTCGCTGCCCTCGGACTGTATATGTATACCCCGTTAGCCACGCCAGGAAGTGGCTGGTTTGGAACATGATTTGCGCTCGTTCGCCCGGGCAGCGGGAGACGCCGTATGTGGTCGGCTGTTGCGGAGCTGCATCGTTTACCTGATGACTTGCTGTGTGTGTGGTGGCGTCTTTAATTTCTGTCCGTCCAACAAAGCCAATTCCGTAATTTTTCAAGCATTCTTGTCACCTCTTCTGCTCTGTGGACTCACAGAAACTGATATGTAGGGGCCTTAAGCAGAAATGAGCTTGATCCTTGTGCTGCACAACCCTTGGGTACAAGCTCCCAACTCTGTACCTTGTAATAAATGGTTTAACTGCTCTGCTATTTCCCCCAAATCACTTTAGTACCGGGAGTCTCCTCTCGTTTTTAACAGCTGGATTGAGATCAAGTATTTTTTTCTAAGCTAGTGTTTCTCAACTTAATCAGGTAACTCCTACTTACTCCTATGCCCCTATCTTTTTTCAAGAGATGCACCATATTAGTCTTAAGAGCATTGTCAGCCTTTTTAATGTGTGGTTTACTTTTTTAGTGTGCAGCACACGTGAACACACCACTTTCTCCTCACACTTTGATCTTGGCTGCTGGAAAAACCCACTCAGTATCCTGAATGCCTTCAATATAGGACTTTGCAGCAGCGCTGGAATTGCTGTGCTTCCTTTAATTTAAGATACAGATTTCAATGAAAAAAAAAAGCCTTCTGTCAGATTTAATTTACCAGTATTTAGCCAAAATCCAAGGGCTGATCTATGCAGTTTTTACTTAAAGTCTACTCTTTAAAAGTGTAGCCTCACTGTGCTGGCATTCCATGACTGGAGCAGCTCAGAGGAATTTGTCTCATTCCAGTACGGAGTTCCATGACCCGGCTGCTGCTCGTGGCCCAGCCTCTGATTGAAGATCTGGGCCAGACTTGTTGCTTTAATCTTCCTGAAACCTGGTTCACTCAGGTTTTGAACGCTCCCTGACATAGCTGAATCTGTGCAGATTTTTCTAAACCAGACACTGTTCAGATGCATCTCAACAACCAAGCCCGGCTCCCCCGAGAGCCGCCTAGCACACAGTACCGTCAGGCCGCGCCTGGCCTGCTGGCCCCGGCAGGTCCGCACCACAGCGAGGGGCCGCGGCACGCCGTGCCCTCTGCGGGCAGCAGCCTGAGAGCACCCGCTGCGGGCGGCTGGGCCACGCGGAACGCTGCAGTTGACCCTGGCGACGGGCGGGGCGACTTCCGCGGAGCCCGGCGCGGCTTCCGGGAGAGGCGGGAGCAGCGAATCCAGGTGCGGCGCTCGGTTCTGCCCGCTCCGCGCCCTCGGCCGCCGCCATGGCCCGCAAGAAGCTGCACCGGCCTATCGCCGCCATGGCCAGGAAGATCCGCGAGTACCGGGCGCTGAAGGATCGGCCGCGGGACTCTCAGCGCTTCGCCGTGGACTACGAGACCATGCGGCGGCCGCTGACGCAGAAACGGCTGCCCGTGCGGGCCTGGGAGGACGTGCGGAACGAGAACCGACTGTTGGCGCTGCTCTGCCGCCTGCCGCGCTTCGGCGTGGGCCGCACCGTCACCCGCAAGTCCTGGCTGTGGGCGCACCGCGAGCCCTGCTACTGGGTCATCACCAAGGTGAAGGCGGACTACACGGCCGAGGTATCTGCCCTGTCCCGCCCGCCGCCCCGCCGCGCCCTGCGGAGCTCCCGCCCTCCACCCCGCTGCGACCCACCCTCAACAGGTTCCTCTTTTCTTTGCAGAACATGGACCATGGAAGAGCTTGGGGCTACCTGACCTTCAAAGGTAAAACCAGCTCGTTTTCCCACACATGGGGGCAGAGCTAGAGGGCACCGGGTGCGTGAGGGTGGCAGAGAAACCGCAGGCTCCCTGACTGGGAAATATTTTTTTCTGACATCTTCTTATGGGAAAAGAAGTTCCTTGCGTTTCAAAGGCTGGGAATCTAGCCCCTTCACAATGTCTTTCCAAGGAATGCTGTGGGAGAGCCAGTGCAGTATGACCTTGGGGAGCAGCAGCACTAAAGGCATATTAGATGAGCTGACACACTGTTCTGAGACTTTCAAAGCAAGACATAGTATGAGCATGAGGGTATTCCAATTTAAATTGTCTCTAAAAAGGAAAAAGTGCAATGGCAATGAAGTTGTGTTACTGGAATTTTAATTTAATGATTGGAGTTGTATGAGTGAATTTTCCTTTTTAGAGTTGCTTTATATTAAGTATATAATTTTCCCTTACTGGAATTACTGAAATAGTACTCATTCGAAGGTTTTAAGTTGTTGGCCACTTCTAACACTTAGTTTTCTAGGAAGCTTTCATCAGTGTAGGGAGAAATTACTCTTGTTCCTTAACCATGGAAATGGAACTTGAGAGAGACAAAGCAAAACTTTAAATTAAGAGAGGGAATCACTCACTCAGCTGGAACCTATTTCTATTTCAATTCTCAAGGACAGAAGTGAGATCCTATAGTATAGCAGGGAATAATTTGTCCAGCCTTTGAAAACTCTGTTGACTCTTGCCTTTTGTAGCATTTTTGGTGCCAAAGAGTCAACACTTGCTGTGTCTGGAGGCAGTTTTATGTGATGGTGTTACCCACTGGTGTTCATTGTCTTTTCCCAGGCAAAACTGAAGGGGAAGTGAGGGAGATTGACAAAGCAATGTACCATGACTGGCGTATAGTGCCCAAACACGAGGAGGAAGCCTTCAAGAAATTCATCCCAGTGCCTGAAGTGACTGTTCGGTTCCTGCCATACCCACCACTGCTCCGAGCCATGATCCTTGCACAGTGGCAGAAGGAGGGAAAACCAATCGTGGAAGAGCCAATTATTGATCTGGAGAAGGTCCTGGCCTCTCCCCAAGAGTGGGCAAAGAAAAAAGCTACTGGGACACCGGTATAGAGACTTCTTCAGTGTCCTAAGCATCCCACATGCTCTCACTACCTGTTAGAAGCTCAGTGCACAAAGGGTCTTACAGAGCCTCTCTGTGCTCATTGTCCTAGGATGTTTCCAGCTTTCTCCTCAGCCCTGTACAGTAACTCATCTGAAAGGGAAGATGCAGATATATTCAGACTCTTCTCCCATAACTTTGGTTATAGTGAGCAGAGAAGTCTTCTTGGTTCCCTGGATAGTCTCTAAATACACAGCTTCAGCTGCAACTTCAGCCAGCTGCAGTTCTTTGGAGCATAACATTTTTTATATAACTTGGGTCCTGCATGAATCACAGAAAAATGACTGTAAATATCACAGTATTTCACAGAGCTGTGAAAAAATGTATCTTCAAATGGAAATAAATGTTAATTCTGCAGCACAATTCTAAGAAAACCCATGAATTTTTTTCAATGCCAAGACATTGTAACAGCCAAATGGAGAGCCATTAGCTTAGGCACAGCATCTGGTTCTCTGCAGAATGATCTGTTACTAGCATATGACGGCAGTGAACAAGAAGTGAGGAACATGACTTCAATACTAAGGTAACCCAAAGCTATCCGTCTCTTACTCCCAAAGATGGCTGTCAAGAGATAGGGGAAATTATTTTCGTTCTGGTGATGCAAAGGAGGTGGGATTGGCTTTTACCATTTGAAGCCAATTGTAAATTACCCCTGTTCCAGGGCAGCATGTTGTGAACGTTAAAACTCCTGAGCACAGTTCATGATGTTTCATCTTCTCTTGCCGTGGCTGCAGATGCTGCTGCTGTGTCCAAGGCTGCTGGAGGCTCTGGTCTGGGTGTGGGTGGAGGGAGCACAAGAGCTGTTCAGCTCTATGTATCAATTCCCTGCAGAAGTAACTGTTTAGTTCCTGTGTCTGCAGATAATCAGGAGGTGGCGTTCCATTTACTGCAGCATCCTGAAATCACAAATAGCCTGAACAGATTTAGTGAGGGAGAGCACCTGGACTCTCAACTGGACTCTGCTCCACCCAGTGTGTGTGGCCTGGATGAAGCTGGGAACATGTGGCCCCAGCCAGCAGGAAATGGCTGCAGGAGCACACAGATTGACATTGGCTACCTGTATTTCCATAGGGTTCCTCACCAGAGGCTCCGCATCTCCTCACCATAGGTTCCTCACCAGAGGCTTCGCACCATGATTGAAGGGTTAAGATGCTATGGGATATGAAGAAAGGCTTTTCTTGTGAGTTAAAAGCTGGTCCTGTGACAAGGAACAGAACTGAGCCTGCCTTGCGGCAGAAGCACTGCAGCGCATGTGCCAAATCTAGTTCTCTGGCTTCAGAAGGAATGGGAGAATCCAGGAGAGGGAGAATCAGGAGTAATGTTAAAGGCACGGTTTGAGGCTGTGAGCCTTCCCATGGCAGTTGCTGTGGCTGGAAGGTAGTTTGTCTGATATCTATAGTCTCCACTGCTGGGCACTGAGCTGAGCTGTTGCCTTCCTGTCTGCACCGTGATTGAGGTACTACTGAACACAAACCAAGAACAAGGGAGATTAAAGGGAGGTGTAGTTGTGAATCAGATGGGATGAGTAGAACAGTCTAGTCCTCTGTTCTGCACAGCTGCGATCTAAATGTAGCACCAGCAGAGGAAGTGTCCCCCTGAGGAGGCATACACAATGACCACAGAGGGCAGACCCAAGTGCTGGTCACAGCAGCCCCAGAAAAGGCAAGAAATGACCCATGATCAAAGTATACCAGGGAGCCAAGCCAGCAGCAAAAGCAGATGGAGGTGGTAAGGCACAGACTCATGCAGCAGCTTGGGTGAGGTGGGATTTCTGAAGATGATGTAGGCAAAATCCAGTCCCTTGGGTCCAAGGAGTCGATCCAGGAGTGGCTGGAGACTGACACAGTTACATGTTGAAGACCTCAGGTTGTGCTTCAATGAGGCTCCTGGGCCATAGGAGGAAAGGGCCCCTGTAGAGGTGGGGGTCTAGGTGGCACTTACCACAACAGTTAGGACCTGCTGGTGAGCTCAGGGTCATGAAATGGGTGTCTTCTGACAGAGCCCTGGCCAGCCTGGGAGCCTTACCCTGATAGTGAAGGTCCCTTTTGGGAAGCTGCACAGCCTGTTTGCCATGTGTTGGATTCCACGCCCAGACCATAATGTGAATTCTGATGAGCCTCCCAAACTTGTACATTTCCTCACAGATTTTTTACCAGCGTGGGGGGATTGTTTGAAGGCTGTTGGCAGTGATCTGCTTACTTAGCCACCAGACATGACTGTACTTCACCCAGGGCCCTGCTCAAACTGCTGCTGGCTTTTTCAAAGGGTGCATCCCCAGGGATTTAGGATGGATCACAGCACACGTTTCCAAACCTCATTGCTGAGGTGCCTCCATTAACTGCAGAGGCATTGCCAGTTGTACTACACCCTGGCCTGTGGCACACCACAGTGCGTGTGTTGGTCACAGAGGTGACTTGCCTTAGGGCTCCCTGCTTGGGGCAGAAGATGCTCCTCTCCAGTCTTAAGGACATGGTTCATTGCCATGTCTAGCCATTGAATCATGCAATTCTACAAAACAACTATGAAGGTGTCCAAATGCTGCTGGGACTGAAAGGCTCCCTACAGTCGAATGATGCTGATATCACCAATGCCTATGGGACTGTGAAGTGCCACCTTGTACAGTGTAGAAAACTGACCTGATGTGTTATCCCTGGCAGTTCACCTGAAAGGGCCACCCTGACTAAAGTTCCAGCAAGCCAGCAGGTGAATGCTTCTCTGCTCCAGCTTCTATTTCTGAAGTTGTGCCACCTTGTATTTCCAATTTTTTTTTCTGCTGCTGGTATAAGCTACAGATTGCCCTGTGAGGCAGCAACATTTCATTTCCTGCCACTGAAATGCTCAGCAGGGAACACTTGAGCTACATTCCCACCCATACAAGTGTCCTTTTAAAGACTGAGCAGCAATCCCAATGCCTTCATAGGAACACAGCATGGTGCTCAAGGTGATGTTAACATGTTTATTACATACAGAACAGATACAGTTTGTTGTTGACAGCATAGGGGACAAAGCATGGGAACATATTCATACAGCAGGCTCTTTACAGAATGCCATCTTCATACCAAACAGCGGAGTTTACAGGCCTTAAGACACTTTTAAAAATCATTTTGTAACATACAAGATACTTTACATACATCACAGTGGAGATATGACAGAGAAGCATACTGAAGCCAGTTAGTTCTCACCTTGATGCCCAGCAGTGACCCAAGAACACAGGAGCTATCAGCAGAGGCTCGGTCTCCCCCCTACAGCTGCCCCTCTGGGCCATGTGCTTCTCTTGGAGGAGAACATGGCATTGAGCTGGAAAGGAATCTGATGGGAGATTCCCATGTGTTGTTAGGGCTCAGTGGGTGACAGGAGAGCAAGTGCTGTCCCTTCAACTTCTCATACCTGATACAGAACAGTCGGTGGTACAAATGTTGCAATTCTAACTTTCCTATAAAAGAACTGATAGAGTTAAGGAACTGTACCCTACCAGGGCTTCTTTTTCCCTTCAGCTAGCCCAAATTCTGAAATTTGCCTGGCCCTAACTGATGAACTATTACATGACAGTGGAATCTGTGCTCTATATGTTATATTGTTTACTTCAATGCACCCTGTGTTGGGAGGGATCCAAAGAGGTCTTCCTAGCAGAAAGCATAAGCAAAAGTGAATGAGAAGCCTGGCATGGTCAGCAGTGCCCCAGCAAAATGTCCCTGGTGAACAGTCCCCCAGCATGCAGGTGGTGTCTCCATGTATTCCTTAACCTTGTGCCAGTCACAGAGTCCAGTATGTGTATGCCTGGAAGATGCCCTCCGGCTGGATTCCTGCCTTGGGGAGGAGTGGTGTGATGGGTGCATGTCACCAGCACTGCTCACACATAGCATGGGCACCACTGTGGCTGGCTGAGACCTCTGTTCACCAGAGATGTCTCTTGCCTTCTTGCAGGGAAAATGTATGCCATGACCTTTCCTGAACTGTGGAAACAAAAATTGTTTAGGTGCTGCTGTGTCAGGAGAAATGCCACATGTTAGAGCATCGCCTGGGAATACGGCATCCCTGCAGCACACCGGGATCTGCAAGCCTGGTCCATGGCAGCGAGCACAGGACACAGCAGGGAGCTTTCTAGGAGATGGAGGCTTGCCCAGTTGTCCCCATACTGTCACAAGGACATCTCTGTGAACCCTGGAGTGCTGTATAGGTCAGGCAAAAAAACAAGACAACCACCAGGAGCTTCCAAATTCACCACTAACACATGCAACTTGCCCTACTCCTGCACACCCAGAAAAGAATGTTTCAAGGGACACAGAATTTGTCGTTTTGGGACAGTATAAGAAAGGGAGAACGCACCATTGCCTCTACACTTGGAACTTTCATATTCTGCATCTTGAGCTCAAAACCACTTTCCCTGGCCCCAATTTTTGCTGCTTCTTTTGTAAGCAGAATTCACATGCTTCTTTTGTAAGCAGGATTCAGCATTGCTTAGACAGAAAGAGCTATCACCACTTTTCTTGGGTGCTCTCAATTTTTTTCAGGAGTCAGAAATTTCCAGCTTTTCAAACTTCTTACTAGCATAGTTAGTGCTTGTGATATTAGGTAAAAGATGTCAGGAATCTAGCCTCAATTCTTTTTGTGTGTGACATCAGGTGAGACTGCACTTGTCCTAACCAACTGCCAAGTCTCTGTTTTCCAAGTCTCTGTGAAAAAAGATCTCCTTCCAGCAGGTCCTAAAAAGGAGACACAGCCTTGAGACGAGGCAATGCAAAGTGTTAATGCAGAACTCACAGTAGATCAACACCATGTGCCCTCACCTGTCTTTTAAAAGCCACCAAATGCAATGCAGAGATAACCACCACATGAACCTTTCAGAATGAACTCAGGAATTCTTTTCTGTATGGCTGTTTTGGAAGGGAGAGGCAAGAAAAGCCTTGCCTTTTCTTAAAAAAGCAACATTCTGGTACCCTTTTGCTACTACAGCTGTTTGGCCTTGACAATCAAACACCTATCTTCTATCTGAGCCCAGCAAACAATTCTCTTGGGACACATACAGGCAGGCACTCAGCACATGACTGCTGAGGCAACAGCAGCAGCAGAGGAAGGGACTTTCCCCCTGCAAAGACGGAAGATGTGATCCCCACAGTAAGAGTGCTGCTGCCTTCTCCAGCCCCACAGCCGAAGTGCTGCTGAAACTATGATGCTCTTTGGAGGCTTCCTTAGACCCTTCGTTGCTCTAAGTCCAGAGAATGTTATTCTGTGCTTAAGGGTGAATAAGGATAAGATGATGATACTGGTGAACTAGAAGGATTTCTGCTGAGGTGCTGCAGAAGTGATTCACCATCACTGCTTTGGCAGGGAATGCCTGGGGACACACTTCTTTCTCATGAAGGTGGGGATGAGGCAACCTGCCCAAGAACCTGAGCCACCCCCCTACAGCTGCGCCTCATGACACTGGGCAAAGGTTTTCCACAGTCCTGGCTCCAAGCTCCCTCCATGGTGTACTGCCATTTCTCTCCTTTTAGATGCCAGCTCCAGAGCAGAACAAGAACCTAACCACGCCAAAAGCATACGGGCCCGAGTTGAAAGCTGCGAGTTCAGAGGTTCAAGGGGGTCACAGTCCAAGGCAGGAACCGTTGCAGTTGTCCAGGGTCAGTTTCCAGCAGGAGTTATAATGCAGGCGTTTTGTATGTACATCGTGGCATTCAGGCGGGAGGAGGGACACTTACATTGTGGGAAAAGAGGAATTCTCACTCAGGGATGTATGATACCTGCCACACAATTATGTGGCTCCGTTCAGCCTTGGAAAGTACTGGCTTCACCTGGGTGGCATCTCCCACATTCTCTTCTGTCTCATCATCTTCCCCATCCCCTGAAGAGAGAACACTGAGAGTAAAAATGGCAGGAAAGAAAATGCTCTGGAATACTCTGAAGAGGCCAATACCCCTTTTAGAGTCCCAGCAGTCTGGTAACAGACACTGTGAACTGAGATCTTTCTCTGCGCCTGGAGAACATTTACAGCAACCCCATTCTTTTCTGAAGCTGGACTGCATGGATGGGACAAACTAGCTCCAGCAGCAACAAAAACCGCCCTTCCACCCTTCAGGGAAGCTGATTTTACACACAGAGCACCCTCAGCAGCAAGGGTAATCATAGTGGGGCAGCAGTGTTTGGACCCAGTGGCACAGATGCATTTGTTCTTTCCAAAGCCATTCATACTGATGCTATTTTATGATAGTTTTAATGTATTTGTAGCTTTGTAGATTGCTAATGCATGGCTGTAGCTCCCAGCACTTTTTCTATCATTTTCCCCTACATTTTAGAACAGTAAACTAACCTCCTAACATATTCCTGAAATACTATTTATATTTAGTCTTGCTTCTTTAGTCAACCAAGAACATCTTGCTTTTTACCATGCATGATAGACGTAATGAATGTGGGGCAAAGCTCTTGGACCAACTCCAGTGGGGCAGAACCTGGGGAAAATTACCTAACCAACTGCTCTTCTAATTGGACAATATATGTTAAATATGCTAATTTGTTTAACTTACAAAAGTGTAGAAGTCCTGTATCATGTGTGTATGTTGCACCTGGAGGCCTCCAGTTAAAGACCTGCTTTTATATTACTTCCTATATTAACATAATCTCAAAACTGTGTTGTTTTGTTCTCGATTTTGTATGCATCACTACAGCCGTGTGGCACTGCAGCCACAGGGCACAGGTTGACAGCCTTGTGCTGTGCAAGGAACATCCTTATTTGCCCTCACAGCCAGATGCAAGAGAAGCAGTGTAGGGCTTTTCTGCTTTGGTTCTCCACAACAGTGATGCCTCACTCCATGACCACAGCTATGCACCCACTACCTTTCCAGATGCCTCCCAGCAAGGGGACTTACCAATCCGGAAATCGATATACCCTTCTCCTCCACTCAGCACCAGGACATTCTTTAGCTTCTGGCCCTCTGTCTCAGTCGCTGCTGTGCTGGGGTTCTCTGAAGGGCTGTCCAACACACTCCCGTTCAGGGTCGCAAGGACATTGCCTAGGAGAAGACAGAGGTGCTGTCCGTGCCTCTGCTCAGCCCCCACACAGTTCACATGCACACAAACACATTGTGCAGACCAATTCTTTCTGCCAGTCAAATCTGGCAGTCACTCCAGTATAAATACAGATGTGTGAACCACAGGAAGTGTCAGCCATGGCCTGGACCCTAATCTGCTGCAGACCAGCTCCAGCCCCTGCTACAAAAGGGATGGAGGGATAAGCACCTGCTGAGGGAGAGTTGTGCTTACCTGGCACAGAGACGAAGAACTTGACAGCATCACGGTGGCCATGGAAGCACAGCTGTGCCTGAGCCATGGAGCAGTAGGGAATGAAGCTGCTGGCAGATTTGTCACTGTTGTCATCACCATACACATGGATGACCCCACCAGAGCGACTGCCCTCTCCAGAGGTTGGTGAAGTCTTGTTGGCTGGAGACAGAGCAAGAACACCATCAGTGATAGCTATGAGTCTCCTTTACAAAATGGACTCAATCAGAGAGAAAACTCATGAGCTGTGAAGAAAAACCTTTAAAGGTGCAGGTCTCTTTAAAGGTCTTTTATGAATGATGTGATGGAGGAGACCACAGCAGATTACACAGTCCCTCTCTTTGAGCCTGAGGCAAGCTAGATTGGTGTCACCAGCAGTGATCCTGTCCAGTGTCCAGAAATAACCCACTGTCCTAGGATCAACCTTGGTCTTTTGTAGCTGGCAGGGTACCCAAAGTGCCCACTGTCCCCAGAAGGCAGCTGGAGGAGAATTACTGCTCTAGATTAGTGGCATTGCTCAACTTCCAAGTCAAGTCCTTTGCTCATGTCCAGTAATGAGCACACATGCTGCTGAAAGCAGTCTCTGGGTCTGGTGAAGCCTCTCAGCCCACTCAAAGCCATCACAGAAGTGGATGTCCTTCTTCATTTCTTGATTTAACCATGACACCAGATTGTCAGCTAGCCCAGCAATGAACATCTTTCAGATGCTCACCATCCACAGCTTCCAAGGAGGGCTCAGGGCCCTGTATCCTTCATGACCAAGCTCCAAGAATGTGACAGTTTCCACTAACCAAGCAACAGAGACCAGTGCTGTCAGCTCAGGGTGGGAGATGCCTTCCTTCTGCATGCACCCACATCAGTGCAACAGGAACAATATTAAACTAGGCAGCTTTCACTTTTCTGTAAAAAAGTGAATTAATTCATTATCTGTACTTCTGTGAATTCATTCATTATCTGTAGTTCTGTGTTTTAACTTTGGGTCAATTTCAGTTACATGACTTGGACAAAAGAGACTTTTCCCTATCAGGCTCAAGCCAGGACAGTGGGAGAAGTACAAATACTTTGATGGAGGAATGAGAGTCTATGTTTGTACAGTATCTGGCTTTTTTCTGCAATTAATATCAGATGCTTTAAAAGGAGGAGACACATGTTGATAATGCATCTGGACAGATACATGCATGTCTTTGAGTGAGAAAAAAGCCCCTTTAATTTCTGAGCCTGGAAAGGCATGAATTTGAACTGAGATCCTGCCTTAACTGGCACAAACCTAAACAAGTCTTCATGCTTATTAAGTCCCCTTGGGTTCAATCTCTTGTTTGATAACTTACAGCTGACAGGTGCCAGAGCACCACCTGCCATTGGCCTGAAACTGATGGAAGAAGCATCCCTGGAAAAGAAAGGATGACCAAGGGAGACCTTGGAAGAATACTCCTGGTTCCTGCTTCTGACTGAATGAACCTTTCCTGTCCCCATCTCAAATTGGTCTACCACAGTAAGGGAACCACTGTTGAAGAATAATTATCCTTAACACAAAAAAACAGAAGGATCAACAATGAGATGGAAAACATTGTTTATAGCTGTGGGAAATGAGGATATTTACATGACTGTCTCTGGTTGCTTTTCTCTAATGCAGCTTAAAAAAGTGATGAGGAAAAATGGATGGAGAGAAGTTGAATGGCAGAATGGAAGGTGGGAGACTGACTACATAGGAGGATGGGTGCAAAAGGAATGACAGCTGTGGAGGGAGGCAATGGACTTACCCCGGAGCCCAAGGAGTTGGCCACGGTGGAGGACTACAGCTAGGCACAGGCAGGGAGAGGGAACACAGGAGGGGCATGGGAAGTGACAGGCAGGATGGGAGAGAAGAAAAAGGTGATTACTGGGAGATAATTTGAGGGCAACAAAAATAGTATAAAGCCTAGAGAAACCACTACAGAAGCTCCTATTAGTTGATACTAACTCTGTTCTTGCTCACTTTGCTCTTACCATGCAGGGACAGACGTGGTATCTGAGGTGGGAGAGGGACTGTGTCACAAGGATCCACTGCTACATTTTTAGTGAGATTTTCTTGCTTACCACATTTTTACAGGAACACACAAAGATAAAGCAATTGGTTTACAGCAGGGAAAAAGTTTAACTCAGAACAAGGACAGCAGCCTTAAGACAGAATGGGCTCCAAAAGGAACTCAGAAACAAGACCAAAATTGCAATGACCAAAATGCATGAACAGGACTGTGTCACTGCCCTCCTGGTGTTAACCCCAGACACATCCAACTTCATTGCCCTCAGAGGAGACCATCCCAAGTCTGACTTCCAGGAGGATTACAAGAGGTTTGCTCTTTTTACACAAGAGGTATTTGTTTCTCAACTTTCCTGTGAGCATTGGTGAGAAAACACACA
This sequence comes from Camarhynchus parvulus, assembly GCF_901933205.1. Classification (NCBI taxonomy): domain Eukaryota; kingdom Metazoa; phylum Chordata; class Aves; order Passeriformes; family Thraupidae; genus Camarhynchus; species Camarhynchus parvulus. The sequence continues at coordinate 3,626,758 of NC_044584.1, read as the reverse complement.
TTTGGCTGCTTTCTGTTGAGAGCAATTGCAATCAGTCTCAAATCCTACTTCCCCATGGTGATTTGGATAAGACCTTCAAAATAAGATGCTGACAGGCAGGTTCAGAACAGGACTAGTAAGAGCTTCAATTAAACTTCCAGCTCCAGAGATTCACCTATTAACTCTTACTTCTGGGTCCCCTCACCAGGCTGGATTTGGTGTAGGATACCTATTTCTACTTGATTGATAAAGCTGAGCCCTAATCTGAGTAAATGGAGCTTTTCTAAGCTCAGTTTTTGGAAAATACTGCTACGGAGACATTTAGATGACTAGGGCAAAGTGGAATTTCCAAGGAGATCTTCCTGGTGACTTCTCATCCCATGACCTCCTTTTGGTGACTTACTACAATTCCCAAAGCTTTGTTTGTCCTTTTTCACAGTAGCTACAGAATCAGTTCACATCACTCTGCTCTGTTAAGGTCCAGGGCTGCTCATACTCTGGGCTCTTCTCCCTGAAATGGCTATGATTAAAGGGTGTCAAATGTCAGGAAAGCATCAGCCTGCCTGAACCACCTGCCATGCTGCACAAGTAACACCTAAAATCTTCTTTTTTTTTAGGAGAGATGCAGGAGTACTTTGAATAAATGTCACTTACTCTCAGTCAGGGGAATGGAGATGACAACACCGTTCCCGGTGCCCACCCAAAGGCGGTTGCCAGCAATGAGTAAGGCTGTGATCCGCACAAAGGAGAAGCCCAGCTTTCCAGTGCCTAGGAAGCATGAATGAGAGTTGGGCAGTCAGTGGTGACTTTGGGCAAGGTCTGCTTTGGGCAAATTCTGCCTTGAGCTCAGTAAGCAACAGACCCTCACCTAGCATCTTGCTGACATAAGGTTCAATGTCGACATCCTGCAGATGTTGATGGCTGTGGGCATGGTAGAGCCTCAGCGTGGAGTCCAGGCGGATGGAAACCCACACGCCATCTCCAATCCATGCCAGCTGTCGCACCTGGCTCTCTCGACGAGGATGGGCATCAAAGGATTTCTAAAATACCAATGTGAGTTCAAAGAAGTTTTGCCATTATCTATACTCCACATATACACATACTCAATTTTCAACTGAGATCACTTGTTTGGGTTCCAAAGATCTTCGAGAAGCTGTGTTAATGCCAGCTGATCCCAGCAGTTCATTACTGTGTACAAAAAATTCTTTGCTTGAGCAGCTGTCTGGCAGGTTTGCAGAATTGATGGTCTTTTCAGACCACTTCAGGAGCAAGAACATTTAGAAGCCAAGAGCTTTCAATGTACTTGATAGAAAAGGAAAACACACAACTCCAGGATAAATTCCAAAGATCAAACTGCTTTGGCTCACTAATGTGAACTTCAGATCCAGCACTTCTTCTCTCCTCAATCAGAATTACTTCAAGCATTCTCAGATTTGTACCAAGACCACTGTACTGATTTTCACCCAAAAGGCTCTAAATATTGTTTTCTCTTAATGGGATCCCAGAGGCTTGCTAACTGTTCCTTTGTGCCATAATGCCTAAAGATGGAGAAGCCTTAGATTATATGTGAAGAGTCAGTGTAAAACAAACAACTATGTTTGGACAGTACATGGCCCCACAGACTCCCTAGTAAAGGCAAAGAAAATTGTCAGTTTATACTTTCTGATAGAATTATGCTCTGCAAAGGGAGGAAGGAACAAATAACCCCTGGCAGATTTGATCATAATATGACCCAGATTGACAATCTTGGTCAAGAGCTATTAAGAATAAATACAACACAAGTGTGTGCATGCATAGAAACGTATGTGCTCTCTTACCTCAATCTGCATTGTCTTCGGCTGGATAACATGGATTTTGTTCTTGTAGCCACACCAGACTCTATCATAGACCACAGCCATGCAACGGATGGAGTGGTGAGTGTGGCCAAGATCCATCAGGTGGTAATTACTGAGATCCCACTGACCATCTGAGTTAAAAAACAAGTGTGGAAAGATGCATCTCCTCCATGACATGTGAGCATACAACAGAATCCTCTACCTTTCTATATATATCTTGGTATACAGGCTTAGCTGATACTCAAATGCTCAGTTTGCTTATGTCTGTGACCTTCCTATGACTCCTGTTTCAGGCAAAGCCTTACACTTATGAAACGTAACAATACAGTTTAGTTTGATGTCCGACAGCACTCAAATCAGGCCAATTTAAACATCCTTTATTGCAATGAAGTGAACAGGCTTCCCCAACAAGTACAACAAAAGCAGTGAGAGAAGAGGGAAGACAGCTGAACAAAACTATGCAGAAACTTAAAAGGAAATGGGCCATACAGTCCTTGTGGTGGGGCTTCCTCACGTCACAGACCTTCAACATAATTCCCCCAATGTGTTAAATCCAGGAAAAGTAATCAGATCTCCCTTCTTCACTCTTATTTTTAATAACCCGGCAGATATTGTGTCCTTCACAGACAGGAAGCCTCTATGTCATGAAGCTTTATCTTATTTCTGATGGGAACAATTTTGATGTGTCAATGGTCAGGCTTGAGCTCATCACAAAGGCTGAATCAAAATTTGAATTGCACAAGCCCAGAAATCTCTATATTTCTGCTTGCTTAATGAACTGCTACTCAATGAATAACTAAGTTCTTTAGTCATAGTTAGCAAATCTCCATGTGCTGTCAGACGTGAACATAGCTAAGACTGTTCAAGCCATAGGGAAACAAAATCCACAGCAGTGAAGAGGACCAGAAATTGAATTTACTAAGTGTACCTCAAACAACTGCACAGCATATGTATTCCTGAAAGTGTCACATTTACTCCACATGTACAACACAGTACATACACATATTTTTGTTCAGAAAAGCTCAAGAAGTGGTGTTAGAGTACAGCTGAGATGGTTTAGGATATCAATGATGTGTTTAATAGCCATGTGTTTTAACTCGGTCTTTGTACCCCAGTAGCCAGCAACTTTCTCACCTTGGACGAGCGTTTAATCCACTGCTACACTTTCAGCCAAACTTTGTTTTCTCTATTACATTGATTCTTACCTTCTCCACGATGGAATATGGCTAGTGTTCCATCTGCCAGAGCAACCAGGACCCTCCCTTTCACATGCCTGAAATAACAGAATAGTAAATACATAAAAAATGCAGCAGAAATGAGGGACTCAAAAACTCTTCCTGCCATCCATACACACCATCTTTACATAGTCTCCAGAATTCCCAGTCAGTTTAGCATTGCAGGAACATCCTGCAAGAGGTCACACCTCTTACCTTCACTGCAGTAAGATCATCACATCTGTGAGTTTTCTGTTGAGGGAATTCTTCTCCTTCACAATACAAACACCACCAATTTCAACAAATTCCCCCTAATTTACCCCTCAGTGAAATTTTGCCTTTCTCCTCCCCACTTACTTCCTCTTGATATTGCCAGACATGTATTCACTGAATCAGGTCAGGACTACAACGGAGCAGAAAAAAGGACTGATATGAGGCTTTCCCATTACAAAAACCTTGGGAAACTTCTCTCACAAAACAAAGAAACACTTAGGAAAGCAAAGAAGAAGTTGGGGCTGCCACATCTCTTGGAAGTGTTCAAGGCTGGGAATGTGGATGGGGCTTGGAGCAACCTGGTCTAGTGGAAGGTATCCTTGCTCATGGCGGGGAGTTGAAACAAGAGGATCTTTAAGGTCTGTTCCAACCCAAACCATTCTCTGATTCTGTAAATCTACAACCAAGAGCTGATAATACCCTCTAAAGCATCACTCAGGCCCTAAACCTTCTCCTTCAGGTCCCTTGGAACCCACACTTACACCAGGCTCAGCACAGAGTCCTTCAGCTTTATTGAGTGCAGACACTTCTTCCAGTTGGACACAGCCGAGTGCACGTAAAGCCTGCGAAAGAGGACAAATTGGGGAGGGTTAGCAGCAGAGCCCCACACCTTCAGCCTGCTCAGGTTTGAGTCTTCCCTTCTGGTAGGAAAGGTGGAGGTGAGGTAAGAAAGTGATGTTAAATCCCTGAGACTATGGTGAGCTGAGCAATGAAATGAGGAATAGAAACCTTCTCCAGAAACAAACAATGAACAAAAGGTGTGTGGACTTGAAAAATAGAGCCCAGAGCAGGGACGTGACACATAGATCTGCCAGCCCAAGGGGAACACACCAGCCATTCTGAGCTCCTAGCCACATGGTGGGGGCGGCACTGGTGCAGGTCCCAGCATCCCTGGTTGACTCCTGATCTGGCAGTGTTGTGCTGGGCTCCATCTTCAGCTGCCCATTCTCCCTGAAGAGGCAAAAGAACGGTGTTAGAGATTTAGCAGCAGCAGTGCACAGAATGCCCACCTAGGCCCACAGCCTGGCACTCACAGACAGGTATGGGCCCTTGAAGGCACAAATCGCTTCCTTCTCTGGTAGTTTTCAACTGCAAATCTGCAATTTACAGTATTTCCTTTCTCCTCCCCTTACAAAACAACAAGTACTTCAAATCTACAGACCCCAACTGAGTTTAGCAAGACTATTACACAAACAATATTTTCTCTGTTCATTTTCAGCTTCAACAGAAGCAACACTGGCATTCAGGAACAATCTGCATCCAACACTTCCACCCTATTCTTAAGGCCATCACATCAGCATTGTTTGTCTTAAGAACTTTTTGAGTAGTGAATACACTTTCTTGGTTACTTTTACAGCACATCAAAGGTAGTCTGATGTGCTGTAAAAGTAACCAAGTAAATCAATCATAATTTCTACACACATTTGAGTAAGCTCTGTCAGTAAGAACATGAAGTGTACATGTACTTTGGGAGATCTGCCTTAACCACAGGTCTAAGTTCATAGTGAGAGGTCAAATATTTTCATTTTAACAGCTGACCCAGTCAGTTGCAGGCTGAGCCATGTCTGTTTTCATGACATTCTTTTCCTTCCCTGTTATCCCATCTATAAAATTGCTTGGGCACAAAACTGATAGAAGTCTGAACTTTATCAGAAGCTCAGGCTGCTTCTCTTATCACAAAGCTTATGAAAACAGATCAGTAATAGAACAGAACCATTATTCTGACCCCAGCTCACCTACCCGTTCTGCCTGAATGCCTGGGCTGGGATAGGGTCTGTGAACACATGCTCAGTGAGGGGCCCAGGCCGGGCCTGCGTCAGCTCTGCCTCACTGGCACTGCTTTCCGGTACCTCTGTAGCCTCTGTTGCCTCCTCAGTAGACTGAGACTGGTTGATCTTCCCATTGCAGACAGGAGCCACCTCACCTGGAGGACAATGAACAATGTGAAACCTGCTGAAGAATCAGTTGGTGAGTTAACTATACAGGTATCAGGCTGTCAATTCTTTGATTTATCTTTCCTTCCCAATCTCAATCAAGCCCTGAGCCTGTGCCACAGACACAGCAGCTCATCAGGTATCTTCTCCCTGGATGGGAAACAGACACTATTTTAAAGTGAAGCATAATCTATGACTAGCACAGCACAGCACTGGAAGGGCTCCAAGGCTGTCACTACAGTATGGAGTCAGCAAGGGCAGCAGTATGATTTGCATGTGAGCTTAATTGGCTTCCCAACACTCACGGAAGAAAGCAATCAGAACAGCAGCACCTGTAGCAGGGCAAACATCTCACATGCCCAAAATACTCTACTGTATGACTCCTGCAACCAGGCTGTAGCATGTGAATCAGAGAAGAAAGGAGGGCTCTAAGAAGAAATATACCAAAAGGGCCTTTGGTAGTCCTGTATCGTAGTAACAAAATTCTGGAGGCCTCTGAAGTGCTTAACTTGGAGACAAGAGGATGTGGCTGTAACACCATGAGCTCGTACAGGATAAGCTGTAATTGATATGTCACTAAATTTTACATCCCAAAACTTACTCTGTCCCTTGTCCAGAACAGGTGTGTCCCCACGCGAGGAACAGTTGCTTCGTGGCACATTGCAGCGGGTTGCACAACCCACCAGCGTGATCCCTGCCAAGACACCATCTGCTCCAGCTGACTCTTCGGGATTCACATCCCCCTCCAGGAAGATCTCGCCTGGGGGATAGTCACTCTCACTGGCCGCTGAAGGCAAAGAACAGGTTCTCATTAAATCAAGCAATCACTGCTAATTTAATGTACTCCTGAGGTCACCCTCATGATGGGAGATTCTGATCCTTCAGGGTTCACCACCCTGGGGAAGCACCACACCCATCCATCAGCAGCCTGATCCATGGCAGATCCCCTCATCCCTAATATCAGTATCCAACACAGGTACTGAGCCCTTCCATGCCCGACAAGGCTCACTCCTGCTTTCAGAAAACAGCCGATGTATACCAAAGCAAAGACTTACTGAACACTGAACAGGGAGAGATCTCCACAGAAAGGTCCTACAGGAAGGCAAGATCTGGGTTATGATTTTGGGAAACAATTACAGAACACAACACAGCCCAGGGGTTAGCTCCCAAGTGAGGACATCTATTACTCCTCAGTGGGGCAGGGACCCTGTCAGACCCCAGCCTGGGCTGCACTCACCGGGGATGCTGGAGATGCAGAGTACATGAGCGTTGCAGACAGTGAATTGGTCCACCACTGTGCCAGGCTGGTTGGCATCAATTATCACAACTTTACTGGTTGACAGCGTGCTAGTGAGGATCCAGACACGGCTGGATGTGGCATCCATCTCATGGAGCTCCTTCGCCTTTGGGAGAGCAGACACACATTGGCATGATCAGCACTTCTCTTGGATCAACCTGAGCTTAACAGTGCTTGGCAACACTTAGACATGGTGTAATTTATTTTAAATTATATATTCTATTCTACAGTAGAACTATAGAAGAAATTTTTCTTTTTTATATTGTTGTCTAATCAGTTATATTTTTATTTTTATTAATTTGATTCCATTAATGTTACTGCACTAGTATCCAGAGCACTGGCCAAAGAGCCTGTCTGACTCCTTAGGGCAAGAGCAATGGGGCCACTAATTTTTCTGTTGAGATGTCTGACAAATGTATCGCTGAAAATTCAGTCATCCAGAATGCTGTGAGTCTGGGATGCACACAACTGATCAGCTTAAGCAAGCTGGTCTTGGGAGAGTATAAGGCAGCAATATAAGACAGGTGTGGAGAAAAACCCTACAAACCAGACAGCATAAAATGCTGTATGATTATCTGCAAATTACAGCTTGGTTCTTTAAACAGGAAAAAAAAAGGAAAAAATCACTTCATGCTACCAAAAACCAGAATGGACTAAATCTCAAGAGGCCCAAATGGACTCACAGACCATGTTCTTTTAACAAAGCTTTCCCTGAATGTATTTATTAATTTACAATGATGAGGGCTATAAAATCTTCCTAGCAACCTCAGTCAAGCATTTCATTGCCCTTGTTATTAGGATTTTATTCAAAATTCCAAACGTTTCAAAAGCAAAAGTTGGAAAACTTTATACTGGGTGATTTGTCCCAGATCACACCTAAAGTTACAGAAGAGCCAGCACATCACAGCACAGTCCCACAAGTACAAGAACATTTTATGGCATAGTACAAAGATACTGAGAGAAGGGATATGGTAGGGATGAAATGAAAAAAAACATCAGAGGGAAAAAAATCCACTTTATTTTCTGACCTTTTTTTTCTCAGGAGATGTATGGTTACTTTTGTTGTTGTCACCTTCCACTTCCCTGTCACAGGTGAGAGGATCATGCCCAGGATCTAGTTTCTGCCCATTCCCAGGCTCCTGTTCCAAAGGTCTCCATCCTGAGAGATTTACTCCAGCTGCACACCACAGCTAAGAAACAGAAGCAGGAATCTGAACTAAGAATTCTGCAGGCTCCGTGGTGTCTTTGAATTTAGGCACCTTTGTGGAGAACTGTCAAATGTCAAACATCTAAAATATTTAGTTGGAAACACCAGATCTTTATGATTTCTACTAGAAGATATCCGGATTGATAAGAGGTAAGGCAGAGGATCTCTACCCAGCAACATCACTGCTTTTTAGTCACTGCAGCAATGCAAGCCAGGACATGACAGATGTTTAACGTGTTCAAACTGACAGAAGACAGGTTAAATGAGGTATTAGAAAGAGATTCTTTCCTGTGAGGGTGTGAGGGTGGTGAGGTTACCCAGAGAGAAGCCTGTGGCTGCCCCATCTCTGGAAGTGTGGAAAAACAGTCTGCTGGTTTAGCTCCCAAATAAGCAGTATTCTGAAATCAAATCCAGCTAACCTCCTATAAATAATTTCCAGGGAGCTTTTTAAGAGAATACCTGGAAGAGGACTACAGAAATACTAGATTTACCCAAAACCTTAAAGAAAAGATGCCGCACAGAACATTATCTAAAGATCACACCTAGAGTCTTCTAGAAACAACAGCATAAAAATTTTCTTACAATTTAACCATCAGGATGACTTCTAAAAATCATCTCTGAATGAAGTAATGACAAACTGACTATTTCAAAACAACCAGTTACAGCAGGTAAGTCTGCCAAAGATGACTGCTTATACCCAACTGCAATTCTACTCAAAACATTCAAGTATTAATAGATATGGCTTCACAAAAATCTACTCCAGATAACACTTGCCTGGTTCCAATGAATTCTGGTCAACAGTAAAATCTAAGGAGTGATGAAATGTGTTTTTACTTTCACTTGGTCATTTTCATGAATTTTTATATTAGTTTCCATTACACCTTGAGGAGTCTTAGCAAAAGCATTAGAAGCATAAAATGTTGCTGTTGTTGATGAATTGTCTCAAAATAAGCAAAAGATGTCAGGGAGCAGCAGGGAACCTAGCAACCAGAACCAGCTGAGAATTTTGTCTTAAAATACTTTTTCCTACATTCACTACAAACCACCATTCAAAAAAAGGAAGTGGAAGATAGAATTTGGAATATATAATGTCTAAATAACAGAGATTGTTGTAAAAATGGCAGGTTTAGTGACCCAAATCCCTTGCTTATTTCATGTCCCCTTTCTGGACTGCACGGTAAGCTGAAACAACATACCTTCATAGTTGGGTCCTTCTCTACTAGTGGGCGACAATATACAGGCACAGGGACATTTTTCATGCGAGTGTCTTCCTGACCACCATTAGGGCTCAGCTAGGGGGAGAGAAGACAAAAAAGACAGTATAAAGCTGCAAACACCGGGATACAGCAAGAGAGATGGAATCAGTGTGACAGAACCAACCAGAGGTGGCTGCTGCTGAGGCTTCCTATCACATCTTGTGTGAAACAAGAGTCCTTAAGGGGAGAGGAGCAGCACACCCAAGACACCATCTCACAATCATCAGTGCCCCAGTGATGGCTCACAGAGGCTACACATTGCCCTGCTGAAAGAGAAAGGATGCTCCCTGCAAAGACTCAGGACAACTAGCATTCCTTTCCATCATGACAGTTGGACTTGATCTTAAAAGTCTTTTCCAAACTTAATGCCTGTATGGCCTGAAACCTCCAAGCCATGCTGCCAGGCTCCTCCCTTTCAGGAGGTCTCTGACCAGTTAAATGTGTCACAAGCCAACAAATGAGGCTGGTGTTGTTTGATTTTGTGTTACTGATGGGAAGAAGTGGGCATAAACTGCATTTGGTTTTCATACTAAATGACTGTTAAGTTCTCAGAGTATAAATGAAATAACTAATGTTCCAGCCCAATTATAACAAAAGAAATTTAGTTTAAAAATACCTGGATTCTGGTTTAGGGCACTTTTGGTTTAGGGTACTTTTTGGTTTCAGTACTTTCATGCAGAGGAATCAAAGTCCCTCCATTGACTTTGGTGGAGATATACAGAACATCACTTTGGTCTGTGATGGCCTACAATTATCATACAAACAAAATATGCACATGGTACATCTAAATTAAATAGTTAATGACTAAGGTCCCTAGTTAATGACTAAAGTCACCTTCCAATCAGCCTGTCCAGAGCATGGTCCCTACCTGCTTGTACTTGGCTGGGAGGCTCCAGCCACAGGCCTGCAACCGCCCATCATCGTTCCGCACGTGCTCCCGAACCTGACGGTACTGCTCTCGCTTCTGCTCACGGCGTGCCGAGGACGTGCAGTCACTGAGGAGAGAAGCACAGCGTCATCCAGCTGATCATTAAAGAGAGAAACTGAGGGTGAAGGGAGTGTGGCCAGTATCAGGGAGGGCACACACAGCAAACCAGACCCAACTGTGAAAAGAGATGTAGGGAGTCAGAGACAGAAAAACTGTGTTGAGAAACAGACACAGGCAGTTCTGACCCATCACCTGAGCAATGTGGCAAGCCAAGTCATTGTCATCACCTCTTATGATGTTCCAAGAGCCCTTCAAAAACAGGTTTTAGAGAAGGATGGCACAGCATGACTGTGAGATGTCATAAGAGAAAAAGACGGAATAAGGGCAATGGGTATCTAAAAAGTTTAAATTTACCCTTCTACAAGATCCAGTGTGTTTTCAACAAATCCTTTTTATTGTAGAAGTTATCCTACTTTACCACCACATTCTCCAAAGTCCTTCCATAAAAACACACTCCATGTGGAACCAAACAACCAATGCAGAACACATTGTGAAGTCATGTAGAGCACTGAAGAGTTTTGTCCCTTCATCTCAGCAACACAAAGAATTTGGGTAAGACTGTAGTAGCGATACCCAGAGGCTCATTTTTAGCATGGTTTAAATTAAAACCAACTACTGGAACTTTAATGTGCTGTGGAGAGAACTTTTATCTTCATTTAAACCCCTTGTCAAAAGGGTTGTGCAGACATTTCATTCCTTTGTCTTGATGCTGCCATCACACTCCACCACAAAAACCCTCCTTCATTCCATCCCAGTCTGCAAATACAAGTGCAGAACTATTGTGGGGCCACCTGGAGCTCCCATGGTCCCTGCTGAGATGATCCATCATGGCCTGAAAAGCCATGGATACTGTATGTTTGGAAGGACAAGGTTTGCTGAACCCATCCATATAGTAACTGATGAGTGAAAGCTCAGGGAGATAAGCCACAGAGAACAAAGACATACTAACATCACACAGACTGTTTCCAAAGTGGAAAACAGCTTATTTCAAACACTGCTGTTCTTTGGGAGCGCTGCAGGGGAGCCTGGCTTGACACACAGCCCTGTAACTCACTCGTCAGGGAAGAACTCGAGGGTGCGGCTGCCGGAGGAGATCTGGCACATGGTGTGGCTGCGCCGCTGGCTGAACCCCGCCGTGGTGGGAGACTTGTAGTGGATATTCACAGAGGGGTAGGTCCTCTTTGCTGGGGGAGGACTGGAGGAAGAGCTGAACAGACGGCTGAAGCTAGCGACAGAAAAGGGCCAACAAGTAAGAGAAAAGGTTCCTGGGGAGACAAGCACCATAGATACACAGAAAGGGAAGCAAGAGGTTGGGATCAAAGGCTGCAAGCCTGTCACAAAAACTGCTCTACTTCAAACTCAGACCTACATTCTTGGTTTGATTGGCATAAGGTGTTTTTAGCTTCCAGAAATAGGTACCTTCTAAAAACAGCCCTTTATTACAACTGACTGTGAGTGTGTCCTCATAAACCAGGACAGAGTATGAAAGTTTCCATTCCAGGATACTCATTAACTTTTTCAGCTTGTGAAACAAAGTCAATGAGCATGGTCAGATTTGATTTTAACTCCACTAAGGACAAAGGAAGCCCTTGAAGGCAAAAGGGTTAAGTGAACAACCCTTTTGGGGATTGAAGGCAAAAGGGTTAAGCCAACTTCTATCTGACATTAATTTCAGAGTCTATTAAGTTGTCTGAAGTAGAAATGGCAACACTCCCTGTTTTCTTAATCTTGCATGAACCACCAAAGAACTTACAACTGCCAAATGGTGGATTTCTTCTTCTCCTGCACGGATGGGTGCTCACGGGAAGCTCTATGGACAAACACAGCAGAACCAAGTTAATTTCTGCATCTCTGCCAAGCATCAGGTCATTTCCATCAAGGAAGCCATGTTGAAAGTCAGAATTCATTCTAACATGTTTCAAAAGACACCAGGGAATGGGACATGCCCTGGTCTTCAATGCAAGCACATCCAACCACTTTAAGTAACAAGGCTCATGTGAAAGGCAAGTAAGTGTGTTTAACGTGATTATCAACTCCCTGTAAAACTGTCTGCCACAGACAGTGTGGGAACTACAGAACCTAGCACTGGAGTCACTTCAAGCCGTAGCCTTTATAACTCATCATTCAGAAGCAATACTCCTCCCTAGAGCTTCTCCCAGATTAATAAGCACACAAGAAACAAGCAAGACAAACAACTGTCCAGTGTCCCCAAATAAAGGTGGTAACACGAGATTTGCAGCCCAGGTTCAGGAACAGGAAAGAAAGAATTGGTATTAGAAGAAAAGCATCTACAGTCTGGAAAACTTCCAGTACTTCTCAACCCTGTGTTGGTAGGGGTTGCATTGACCACAAGGTAAAACATGAACAGGTTCTGTCCTAAACAGGAATGTTACCCAACACCCAGCCTCACCTGATCATCTCTGTCCACCTGACAGCCTCCTGAAGCTCCATCAGCCTCTCCTTGTACTGGTTGCGCTCCATCAGGACCCGGGCCATCTCCACACGGGTGAAGCGACGGCGCTGGGCAATGGGAATGTTGTCCTGCAGAGGGGAGGAGCACTGCTTCAGCCAACAAAAGATGGAATGGGATTGAGGTTAGTACCAGGCACGTCAGGGACAGACACATACTTGTTAGTTCTTCTCCTGCCCTGTTTGATTTCATCCCCATTTCCCACTCCCCATATGAGGAGATAATTCAGACAGTGAGCTCCAAACTATGGCCATTGGACCTCCATGGGCTCAGCAAACCCATGCAAACTAGAATGAGAATCACCACCAACTTGAACACATAACTCTCGCATACACAGACCTCAGTGTGGGACTATTGCCAGCAAGGTGCTTTGATAGTCTGCAAGGAATGGTAAGAATTGACAGTGGTCTGTTGGTCCAGAAATTTGGAAACCAAAGATTCAATACATAGCAAAGCCAGTCACAAGCAGCAGGGAGCACCACATAATGCCACCTGCCCTCTCAGGAGGACTGCAAGGAGGTTTTCTGTTAGTACAGATGGATAAAGGTAGGATACAGGAAACTAAGGAAACACCTTTTCCTCTTTGGTGACACAAATTGACCTTCCAATGAGGGCAGAGGCAGCTTTGGGTTGGGAACAAAATGAGTAAAAGTCTGTTTTGTCTCTTTTGAAAAGTGGAAAATGAGAACAACATGACTAAAAAAATATCTGCCCAAAATAAAGACTGCAAGGGTTTCGGGAACTCATTACTAGGAGGTGGCACATGGTTGTGCTAGACTGTGGCAATTCCCAAGCTCAGCCTGGCTGGTAAGTGCTGCTGAGAGCTGGAACAGCACAAATTAACCAAGCCCCTCTCTAGCCTCCCTGGACTTTGAATCAAATCTGTATGACTAGTCAAAACAAGAACTGTATAAACAAAAAGGAATTTGTCAATTATTTTTTAAATTATAAAAAGAACCAGACCTCCTGTCCGTTCAACTGAAAACAAATCCAACTCTCTTTAGCAGCTCATGAGCACACCTTGAAAATGTTCCCATCTACCTAAATTCTCAACAAACCAAGTTCACTCCAAATAAGTCAAGATATCTAGGCTAAAACTGAACCTGTCTGATACCTTGTGTAAGAAAGAAATAGTAACATGACATAAATAAATGTATTGAATTCCTTGTCCTAGCAGGGACATTTACAAGGAAAATCTTGTTACTGCTTGATTTGCCTTTTTTTTTCCAGCTACAGTTGGTCTTTGTTGAACAGCCTCTATCCCAGTCAAAACAGTTTCAAGAGCTGTCCTAGAAGAACAGCCCATGAGCCTTCTCTGCCTGTACGTTGTAACACGCAATACTGGCTTATTGAAAAGAATTAACAAGAAAAACACAGCACTAAGACATGGTGGTAGTCACTCCTGCAAAGCTGACTGTGTAAGCTGGATTTCAGTGCATGATGTCCTCACAGCTACATCTTCACTGCCTACATGGGGACAGGCTCTTCTGGAGAAGCCTGACAGTCATAACACCCTGAGAGAATACACACTGCACACTAGATTTTGATTCTAAATTAGGATGGTATTGAGCAGGGCAGTGCTCTAGCACTCAGCCACAGAAACTACATCCTGCACAGTCATACTGCCACCGGGTCAGCTGCTCCTCTGTGCCAGATTCTGGTTTGAAAGTTGTATGAAGGGATTTAATGTTCATCAGCCACAACCCATTCACCACCCTTGCCCTCATTGCTAACAAAGGTACATCAGTCTGCATCTCAGGACTCATACACATGAAGCAATACAGGTAAGTAAATCAACCCCCTTTCCCCGCAGGCATTTTAGTAATGTCATATACCAATTCTGTACAGAGATAGCTGCTTACATCCTCCACCTCCTCTTTGGGCTCTCGTCGGGCAACAATTGCTTCAGATTTCACTCTAGGAAACAGGAAGAAAGGGATCAAAACAGCAAGTGACTCCATGGCTGGCTCTGGGAATAGAACCAGCTATGGGAAGTCTGGCTGCATCCATCACCATGTGTACCAAGTGTACAAATTCTGAGATGCTTCTCTGGCATTTTCCCTCCCTCTTCCACCACATTACTCCGAAGAGCTTCATCGACCTCACCCCTTATTTTTCAAACATTTGTTGTGAGCACCAAAATACTGACCACTGGAAGAATTCAGCCAGTTTCTGTTTCTGAACCAGCATCTACATTCAAATATTTGATGAGAACTGAGCCATTTTCGATAGGGAAAATTCTGGCTTAAATGCTTCTGCTGGACTGCTTCTGGTTTCAGCAGATTCTCTGATTCTTTGTGATTCAATACAGTTAAAAAGCCCCTAACATGAAGAACAGTTTCCCAAAATGGTAAAGAACACCAAACCCTGATAAAAAATACTGAAAGTATTTGAGTGCTTTCAGTTTCTTTGAACTCCTACTTTATGAGGCACTACAAAAGGCATTTTAAAAATCTCCCTGCTTGCAAGACTACTTTCATTTCATACATTCTGGACAATAAAGAGACCAGTCTGTGTTATTCTTGGTGATTCTGAGCTCAGACTACAGAACCTTCTAGATTTCAGCTGGATAACAAACCCTGTCCTCTGCCCTGAGCACCTGCAGTCATGCACAGCCAACCACAATGGAACAGTTCTGCTCTGAGTTCCAGGAGGCAGTTTTGTGTGTATAGATGTGAAACCATCCCAGGCTTTGCTGGGCAGTTGGGCTTTAGTTTCTCTAGTTTGAAAGGAAGATATAAATATTCTAAATTCTGATACATACTCCTGTATCAGAATTTAGAATCTCTTCTGCCTCTTCTCAGTCTTAACATGAGCAATGAAACAATTACTGATATAGGCATTTAAATATTTCTTGTGCAACTCTGTATGAGCTCTTTCAGTAAATGAATGGGCATTTACTTCTCTCACAGCTAACCTGGCTGCTAGGAGGATCAAGTTCTTGGCAGTTTCCTTCAAAATTATTGGTCTTGAAACTCCCCTTATTTGGGTGGTTTTGGTTGTTGTTAATTGGTTGGCTTTTAATTGCAAATTTACACCGTAAATGCTCCACTCCAGGGAGCCTAGGTTTGGAGCTGCTCCTTCAGAATCCTAATCCTGCCTTCCTGTGCTCTCTAAAGTACCTTTGAATGACAATGCTAATCCCACGAATGAAACAGCCAGGGTAAAACAGAGGAGGTGGGTTTACCACTCTTCACTCCCAGTTCCTTGGGGCAGGGGGGTAATCACTCACCTCTTCAGCTCCTCCTCCAGCTCCTTGACTCTGGTTTCTATTTTGGCTTTGGCCTGCTTTGTTGCTTCCAGTTCTCCCTTCAGCACCTCCTGCTCACCAGACAGCTGGTCCACCTTGGCAATCAAATCATTCTTCACAACGTTCAAAGCATTTCTTAAAGGTGTGAAAGGGACAATAAGCAAAAATGCCCCAAACTAGCAGTTGTCCATAAAAGAGATCTTTAACTAAAGTCACAGATGCTATTAGGAAAGTTGAAACAAGTGTGTTTAACAATTCAGTCCAACTATGACTCAAAGGAAATTAAACTTTGGGAAGATGGAGCTCCAGAAGAACAGAGAAGTCACCATAATTGTTCAGGACAATTATGCATCCTGACTAACAAATCAACCTCTCCTTCGGATGACGACAGAACACTGAAGAAGGTATATGTAGAGCAACCTATCTTTTTTGGCAGAATGAAAGTCTGAAATACGCCCTTCAGAACTGCTGTCATCTGCAATTGAGGATAATTGCAGATGATGGCAATAGAAATACGCATTTCCAATCAGCTCCAAAACATCTTACATTTATAAAATCAGTAGCTTCCCATCACAGTAGGTTCTCAGCTCTCCCCTGGGAGTACTTGGCCTTCCTCTTCCCATCTCCTCAACTTTAATAGCTGGTTTGCCAGCTTTTCTCAAAAACCAGCTTCATTACATTGTCTGCTTCTCCTCCATCAACTATGAAATATTTAAGAACTCAACAATGATTTTTTTTTTCCTAATGACAAACCTTGCAAATAAAACCTTATTATCAGCAACATCCTCACAGAGGCTCAGACCAACACATGGATTCCCACTGAATTTAAAGCCTGAAACTTATCTCAGATGGCATCAGGCCCTACCAGCACGTGCCTAGAGGCTTTATCCAAGTGTCTGCAGAAAGGAAACAGCTAGGAAATAGCTTAGGAGAGCAATTCTTCTTCTACAAGTGAAGGAACAAGTATTCAGGACAACCAGTTAGATAAGCAAGTGAGAAAGGAGTTTTGGCCAAGACCTACTCCAAGGTGACATCTTGTTTATAACCAGGCAGGTAGGTCAGAGAATGCGACAGTTCCTTACTTGGTCTCCAGCAGCTGAGAGTTCTCCAACAGCAGATTGCCCACTTCTTTGCCCATTCCTGAAAAGAAAGGCCAGGTAGTTTTCACCTGCTCTCCTAGAAACATGCAGCTTTTGTGGCACTGCCTAACTTACGCCTTAGAAAAAGAAATCACTTTTGTTAGCCTTCCCTAGATTCCTGTGTCCTGTGTGTAAAGTGGAGTGTCTCTACCTGAATGACCAAACAGCACCAGCAAAGACACCCATGTGTCCTGTAGAGAATCCAAACTCAGATCTAGCTTCTCACCCCAGTCTACACAAACCTCTTTGGGAGGGACAGAGGGGAAAGCTTCACTAATACCAGTAAGGGAAGTCAAAGCAGGAACTCCTGATTCAGCCATGAGCTATTGCAAACAGTTTTTATCATTCCTCACACAGAACGAAGGTAGACTTTATGGGTTTTTCACAGAGGACAGCAGAACACTGTCCAAGTTGCTGTCCTGCACACTAGTGATTTTCTTCCTTTCTTAGTATAAGCCAAATTTTCTGTTTGCATGATTTGGGATCATGGTTGTGATGAGTTTCATGCACATGAAAGGCTTCCCCATTATCGACCATTTGCTAGAGCAATTTCAATAGGACTTCAGATTGTCCCTTGCTACACCTAGCTCTAACAGCTTTCTCACAGATGTTTAAAATGTGATGTCTTGGTTCCACCACTTCAGACCCATAGTCAACATTACAGCAGACACTCTGCACTTGCACTTGGGCATCCATGTACAGCTGCAGTCTGCAGACTGGTTTACAAGAACACTGACACATCTGGGGCTAAGAGTGAAGGTTGAATTCAGTATTTCATAAAACCAATGAAATTTAGGGACCAAAAGCACATCTGGATTGTTTCCCACTGCCGGGGACTTGCTGAGTCCCAGGGTCTCTGTCTTATAGTGAGGAACAGAGGCCACCTGAGAGCTGAAGGCAGAGAGGCCTCTCCCTGTTGCAGGACAGTGCTAAGGGGTGCAGCTCATATCTCACCACAGGTCCCAGAGCATGAAGAAGTCTCCCCACAATCAGTATTTGTCCTGCCCTCTGAACTCTCTCTTCTTTCATAGCAAAGACATCAACAGTCTTCATGATACGTCATTTGCTGATTAATTAGTATTTGCATAAAATAAAAACAACACAAACTTGAATTAAACAGAAGTTAGAGGAACATGGCAGGGCATGAAAAGTGAGAACACACCAAAACACTCCAACACACAGATCCTCTTCCCACAGTTAAATGGGATGAATTTATGATGACAAAAGCAAATTCCCAGCAAGAATGAGTAAGAAGCAGCATTTTCAAAAAACTTTTGAAAAATCAATGGCAGACAATTAATCACTTTGATGTTTCAGGCCAATGTGTGTCAGAGAATATTCCAACACACAACAGCGGGAAACACTAATATCAATGCAAACTACAGTGTGTTTTGGGTTGGTAAGGTGAAGGATCCATAGCCCTTTTTTTGTTGTGACATGCCGCATAGCAGTCAGAAGACTCAGAAGTCTTCAGTTCATTGAATTTTTTTCTTGCTTATTTTTAGTGATTTTACAAATAATCAATTAAATATTTAGCCTGTAAGCCATAACATTGGCACAAGAACATTAAAGGAACTGAAGAACATCAAGGGAAGAGCTCACCCGCACCTTTTTGGATTAAATATTTTTCCTTCATATTCTTGAGTCATCCCTCTCTGCAGTTGTTTTTGGGAGACAAAAATTCTGGGGAAGAGGGTGAGCTACCATGCCAGAACTAAAGGCCACACAGCATTCCATCAGTATCCTTCACCACAGCTTCTACTTTTGTGTGATGCAGTGACAGCCCAATGCCTTAACCATCTAGAGGTCAGAAAGGCTCCTCTGGCAATAAAGAACAAGAGGAAGCCTACAAGAGCCATGGAATGGCACCACAAGATCATCTTGCACAGGCCGTAATGGGACAGCTCCGCTCATGGGAAGAAAACTTTCAGTTTTCAACCCTTTGGGGCATGGAGCAAAGGGAGGTGAGGTCTGGGCAAAGCCCTGTCCAGCAGAGCATCTACACCATATTCATCTCACAGCCAGGCAAAGTGTGAAGCATCAAAGCGGATAATCAACTACAATGAAACAGACCAGAATCCCCAAACCACCTCTACAGAGCAGCTGCATCCTGCTTCTTGGAGAGGTGCCACCACCACAAAAAACCAAACCAAGGTGATGCAAGACATATGGATGAATGATGAGTGGATAAAAGGAATGCAGAAAAAAATGCACAAAAAAAAGAGAAGAGAAGAGAAGAGAAGAGAAGAGAAGAGAAGAGAAGAGAAGAGAAGAGAAGAGAAGAGAAGAGAAGAGAAGAGAAGAGAAGAGAAAGAGAAGAGAAGAGAAGAGAAGAGAAGAGAAGAGAAGAGAAGAGAAGAGAGAAGAGAAGAGAAGAGAAGAGAAGAGAAAAAAAAAAAAAAAAAAAAAAAAAAAAAAAAAAAAAAAAAGAAAAAAAAAAAAAAAAAAGAAAAGAAAAGAAAAGAAAAGAAAAGAAAAGAAAAGAAAAAGAAAAGAAAAAGAAAAGAAAAGAAAAGAAAAGAAAAGAAAAGAAAAGAAAGAAAAGAAAAAGAAAAGAAAAGAAAAGAAAAGAAAAGAAAAGAAAAGAAAAGAAAAGAAAAGAAAAGAAAAGAAAAGAAAAGAAAAGAAAAGAAAAGAGAAAAGGTAAAAAGGCCTTTGCCTTACCAAAGAAATCATCCCGTACTATGAGAGCCATCCCATACGAGAAAGGGAACAGAAAGAGATGGGGACAAAGGGGAAGAAAGGAAGAGAAAAACAGCAGCCATTAAGTACCAGTCTGTAAACAGCAAACAGAGCAACTCGTCAGCACATGTATAGTGTGTACACATGATGCTTGGTAGAAAGTTATCTTGTTCTGCTGCAGCCTGACCTAACAGGGACTTTACTTTAGAGTGTCACAGAACGGTTTGGGTTGAAAGAGACCTTTAAAATTCATCCATTTCCAGTCCCGTGACATGGGCAGGGACATCTCCCACTAGACCATGCTTCTCTAAGCCCCACCCAACCTGGCCTTGAACACGCCTAGGGATGAAGCAGTCCCAGTTTCTCTGGGCAACCTGTGCCAGGGCCTTACCACTCCAAGTGCAAAAAAAATTTTTCTTATATCCAATCTAAATCTTCCTTCTTTTGTTTAAACCATCACCCCTTGTCCTATCACAACAGATGTCAGGATAAGCTTGAGATGACCTCATCTGCTTCCTTCATCTTCATGATTTTCCCTGTATGATACATCCTTGAGTTTCCCATCGCCACAACAAAGGCAGGTCAATAGACATTGTGAAGAGGATGAAGAAAGGACAGTAGCAGGGGGAAAAACACAAAAGGGGGCTGAGTATCAAAGCCTTCGTCTGACCTAAAAAGGCCCAAATCCACCTCCACACTGCAACAAACTCCAACCCAACTTCAGTGGGAGGTTTTCTGAGGAATGTTCACACAAAATGTGGCTTACAGTAAAACTAGTTTGAATGAGAAGAAGGGATGATGCCATCCCTTTCTTGGTATCGTCACAGAGCCCACACTGAGCAGTGCCGGGCACAGGGACATGGCAGAGCTTGTTAGCACATGACACTATTGCAGCTGCCAGGTCACCACCTTTACTACAGGGCAAATTTTACCCAGTTTGCACTGTAATCAAGAGAGATTCCCTTGACTTCAACTGAAATTGCACCAGGGCCCAAGCATATTTTTCAAGCAGGTGCAAACCTGATGGCAGAGCATGGCCCTAGGGCAGTGAGCAGCCTCCCCCAGCAAAGGACAGAGCCATCACCCATCTCCTGAGACAGAAAGGCAAAGTTTCCACCAAAGACAGAGGCTTTGCCACTCTAACCCATCACAAAAGTGTCTTTAATGTCACTACAATACCCAAAGGGGGTTGTTTTGCACCAGGTAACCCCCCACAGCCACTGGCACATGAAGGACTCCTCACAGCACAGGCCATGGAGATTACAGTGGGATCCTCACTCAGTCTGTGCCCACTCGATCTCTGCTACAAGTACCCTTCTTGGCAGAAAAAAAGCCCTTTGAGCCCCAAGACCTTGAGTGACAGGCTAGTGCAACACTGTGGACCAAACCTGCCCACAGCCACAGAAGAGAAAGTGGGTTGAAAGGTGGCAGGAATGTGAGCAGAGCAGGGACCTCCTGCTGCAGGGACCCACCAGTGTGAGGCAACCAAGCAAAGTGAGGTGGGAGAAGTCTGCAAAGCCAACTGTGTTTGGACAAGAGCAGGGGAGTATCACACGTGTATACCACAATATCCGACCTCAAGCAGAAAAAAGAAACAAGGAGAACTGAGCAGGAGATACACACCTGAGAACTCCCCTATGCGCCATGTCCAGCGAAGCACAGAGAGACAAGGGAAAAAGGAAGTGAAAAAGGACCATCAGTGACTAAAACCAACAAAATCAAAATTTTGTCAAAAAAAATTAACAATGATTCAGCCATTTCAATGTCAAAAGGCACGAAATAGTAAGGACAGGACCTGCCATAGCTGTTGATGGCATGACTCTACATATAGGACAGAAAAAACCCCAAGGAAAGGTAACCCATGGTACAACTGCAGCCACCCACCTCAGCTATCCCCAGATTTCCAGATTTGGATCTGAGGCAATCAGATCTTCCTGGACTGGGTAAACCTTTATTATGTCTTTATTTAGTCAACTACCACTAAATGCAGAACAGCTCATTCCCACTACCTCTCACTTCCCCTCACCCTGCAATTTTAACAACTGTATCTTCTGACCATAACTGTGCTCTTCAGTGACACTTCAGCTTGCAAAAGACAACTGATTGCATTTAAAACCTTTTTTTTGTATAGTGTAGCACTGGGACTTAGTTTGATAATCTCATTTCAACTTCTGTACACAATACTGTATATAAACTAACCACTAATAACACTGCATTTCTGTCTTTACTACAGACCCTCTGCTCTTTAATTTCCAAAGCAAATATAGTTGGTTATCCTAAACCTGAATCACAGAACGGTTTGGGTTGGAATGATCATCCAGTTCCACCCCCTGCCATGGGCAGGGACACTTTCCACTATCCGATGTGCTCCAAGCCCCCTCTAACCTGGCCTTGGATACTTCCAGGGATGAGGCAGCCACAGCTTCTCTGGGCAATCAGCTCACCACTGTCACCACCCTCAGTAAAGGGCTTGTCCACTGAGCACACCCACACTGCTGTGATCGTTTGTGTCTGGAAACACCTGGGATAAGGAAGAGCAGGAAGGGGGATCTGGTAGAAGGGGAAGCTGAGAAAAGGGGAGATGGGAGAACAGGAACCTACCCAGGATCACTTGTGATTAACAAGTGTATATGCAGGAAAACTGCCAACTAGTGCTCCCAAGTCTGTAGGAGAAATAAGGGAATTTGGTTCTCAATGTTCATTAGTAAATAATTGTTCTCACTCCACATTTTCCTCCAGAATACTTCCTATATCCCATGTATGTAAAGCAGTATTAGAGGCCAGAGGAAACCCACATGTTTTGTGGGTTTTATTCAAAATAATAAAACATGAAGAGTGCCAATTATGTACCAGGAATAAATGGGATTTTCCATTACAGAATCAGACTTGACTGCCAGCCAGTGTTCAAGGGTAATTTCTATAAGTCCTGTTCTTAAGGTCATCTTTAATTAAATTTCTCTTTCTTTAAGGAACTGAGACAAAAAAAAAAGAGAATATTCTTTACATATTGACTGCCAAGTTTTGAGAGACTGGAGGAAGTAATAAGTCTTCACTTAAGTGAGCTTAGAGTCATTCATGAATTTGATTTACAGAAAGAAGCGAGCTCCAAACATGACCTAGAGGACTCTTTCAGCTTGTGTATTTTGTCCCTATACCATGTTCATAAAGCACCATTTCCTCTTTGTCTCTGCAGACTCAAAAGTACAGCACAAAGAGAGAACATTCTACTGAAGAAAAAAGGCAAAATTTTGGATTATGTTGACAGATTTTTGTCAGCCCTAAGATCTAGCCCTTTGCTTCTATCTTTACCAGACTTTCTTGTGTGCTTTCTATAGTGCAAAGACAAAAAAAAGTACCAGTCTCATTTGCTGTTGAGAGACACAACCCCTGAGATCTCTCTGTGCTTCCTCTCTCTTTACAACCAGCAATGTTTGTGTTCATTTTAAAAACATCTTTATGTACCAAAGTCAGTGGCCAGAACTCAGCAAAATGATTAATTAGATCAATGTTGATCACAAAACAAGGCATAGTCCATCTCCCATATTTGAAAAGGAACCAGTCATCCTATTTTGCTGGCCTGCCATTGGATCACCTGAAAGGGTTCTGCATCTCTGCTCAGGCAAGAAAATGGTCCCAGTACAGAAATGTCCTCCTTGTACGCCATGCTGCAGTCTTCAGAAACTACACTGTGATCTTCAGGGCCCATGCTTACATGGCCACTGTTCAACAAAGTCTTTGTACATTTTATTGCAAGACGTAACTCCAAGCAACAGACATCTCAGAAGTGAAGCACCTTTGACTTCATCTGAGACTGTAGTGAACAACCATGCAAGATTTGGGCAAAAAAAACTTTTGGCCCTTTGAAAAAAACAGTCTGCATTTCTTGCTGATCACTGGGTCAGGCTACAGGGTAATCCCAAGGGGAAGTGGATTTCCAGAAGGCAGGCTTCCAAAGTGGGAAGCACGTTGTCTGAAGCTGTTCATACACCGAGTAAGTAATTTTCCAGAATAGTAACTCTTCCAAGCCAATAATATCTGATACCCCAGTCATTTTGGGGGGGAGAAAGAAAGCAGCAATTGGCACAGTGATTAGCAGACAGAGTCGCAGAATCAACTGAACACTCCTTGATGAGGAAGGAGTGGACAGGATGACCAAGATAAAGCAGATATTCAACGGCAAGATTATCCATGGTTTTAGTGTTTTGATTCTGCTAGGAATACAGCTGCTGATAATGTATGAAGCTGGCTAACTAAAATTCATTCCACAGCTTTAACCATCACATGTAGTTCCTACTGTCAACCTTCCCTTTAAGCAAGAGCCCCAGCCCTTCTGCAAATGGCTACTAGCATCCAGGGGATTCTCAAACCTGGAAATCTTGCTTTTCCTTCAAAATTCTTAATTTTGTAAATATCTGCACAGACTGGCTCCCACTGCAGGCAGAGTAAGCCTGTGTGCTCATCCTGAGTCTTCTGCAGATTTTTTTTTTATTCTGGCAATCTTGAGTTGAAGATGAAACAATAAATGATTTTATGCTTTAGGCAATGGCATGAGGGCTCTCATACCTGCTGTATGATTTTTAAAAAAACCAACCCAAACCTACTCATATCAAAAAGCTATTGCGAGCATTCTCATGATGGTCTGATTCATGTTCTTAATTCCAGTCACACTATTGACTATAATAGTACTGTTTCAGATACTTGTCCTTCATCAAACAAGAAGTAATTTATTAACCCCTTTCCAGTTTTCAGTCCGCATCTTCAAGGTTAAGTTTTTGTCTAATAGGACAAAATCTATCTCCCCTGCAAAAACGTATGCTTTTTAAAGGTCCTGATACAAGACATATCAAAGCTGATACAAGTACCTTTGTAATTTGGGCAAAGGTGAGCTGCTGCAAGTCTGAATGACACATTTTAGCTCATTCTATTCTGGACACATACACAGAACTAAACTTACAAGATTATCCATAAGCAGATCTATATCAGTAATCACAGAAAGGAAATGTTCGCTTTCAGATCAGATCTCCTGCCACTAAGTACACATAACGCCTTGTTTCTGGAGTCCTCATGGGTCCTAAGGCTCCTTAAAGCAAGCAGTAACATGGAAAATGAGCTACACTGTTATAACCTCAGTCAGGTACCCTTGTCGTCTGAGTATTCAAAGACCACTTATACTGTCCTGATGCAGGAAAACAGCAATAATTAAAAACATGCTTAAATTCTGTCAAAAAACAAAATCTAGATACTCAGGAATCCAATAGAAAAAGTATAGAGACGGCTCAGAGTGCTCTCTGAGGCAAAGTTGCTTCTCTGACTGCTGCAGGGTCCCAGTCAAGAACACAGAACACAGCCTGCCTAGAGGTATTACAAACATCTTCAAAATCAGCTTAAAAAGTTAATTATTACATCTCTTAGGCTGACTGCAAAACAGTAAATACTGCATTACAGACCATAAGATTTCCACATAATTTAAACATCAAAAACTTAACCAAATGAGTTACTATCTTACAAATTTCAAACAACTTTTTCTCTCAGTATAAAATTACTGGGGGAGGAATTTTCAGCCAGAAGCAGAAGAAAAAAATTTTGTCTTCAAATTATTTGTGTAGAGAATCCTGTAGAAAAAATAACTTATGCACTAAAGACAACCCAAATAAAAGTTATCTAACAGCTGAGATTATTTTCTAAATTATCATGACTGTACTGCAGGTACATGCTTCTATCACATGTATCTCAATTTCCATGCATTCTTAAAAAAGAGAAACATCCAAGTTCTGAAAGAAAAAGAGAATTTAAATGTTTCTAGAAGCTTAATATGGAGTCATTGTACCAGAGAAAATAACAAGGTTTTACCTAGCAAATCTGCTCCTTCATCAACATCTCCAATGACCTCAGAGCCTGCTGTGGAAAGTTCATGGTACAGGGAGTCTGTGTTGATGCCAAATGCTTTGTTCACAATCCCCTGTGTTGGGCTGTTGTTGGAAGCAAAAAAACAGAAGGAATCTTGTTACTTGGCAACATTTAAGCTCAAATATTTATCTTTGAAATACTGAGCATCTCAGACTATTGCAATCAAAACCCATCTGTTCACCACTGAATGAATCAGGAAGCGAACTGAGTAAAGAAAATAGCATGTGTTATTCCCCATATCATAGACTTATGAAATTATTTGGGTTGAAAGGGACCTTAAAGACCTCCTTGTTTCAACCCCCTGCCATGGGCAGGGACACCTTCCACTATCCCAAGTTGCTCCAAGCCCCATCCAACCTGGCCTTGGACACTTCCAGCCAAAGCTGCTCTGGGCAACTGGTGTCAGGGCCTCCCCATCCTCATGGACAAGAATTTTTTCCCAATATCTCATCTAACCCTGCCCCTGGCAGTGGGAAACCATTCCCCATTGTCCTGTCCCTCCAGGCCCTTGTCCAAAGTCCAGCTCTCCTGGAGCCCCTTTAGGTCCTGGAAGGGGCTCTGAGGTCTCTCTGGAGCCTCCTCTTCTCCAGGCGGACTCCCCCCAGCTCTCCCATCCTGGCTCCAGAGCAGAGGGGCTCCAGTCCTTGAAGCATGTCCATGGCCTCCTCTAGACTTGCTCCAACAGCTTCATGTCCTTCTTATGCTGAGGACACATCTATCATCCACAACCTCAAAGCTCACCCAGATCATTTACTCTGAAGTCACACAAGTTAAGGACTATTCAGTATTTCACAGAAAAATTTCACATTGCAGAAAAGCTCAGCTTTGACCTGTCAGATTCTGCAAGGATTCCCATGCTCCGATCAATCTAGATAAAAACCTCAGACAGCAGTAAGACCAAATAAGAAATTCAATGCTGAAAACAGCAACAGCCTTTTTACTTGGCCAGTCAATAAGTGCAACCAGTTTTGTGGGAACTCTGCACATCACTTCAGATGTGAGGAGTCCCCCGAGACCACATCGAGAGCCGAAACCCCGTCAGGGGGCTCGGAGATCTTGGCATGATGCCCGGAACACTTGGTGGCTGGATTTCGATCCTGCAAATGAATTGCCAGTTTGGTATGAGGGCTGGAAGGTGTCACAGGTTTAAAGGGTGTTTTTATAAGGTGCACACAGGGTGAAAATATAAGTTTTAAAAATTTTTGTATAAAGGTAATGGGGACAAGATGGAGGGAACAAGGCGTGTCTCATCCTTCTTCCTTCTTCTTCTTGTTCTCCATCTTCTGCTGTGATGTTGGCACTCAGGGATTGGTTTGGGGAAGGGGTGCACTGTCCAACATGGACATGGGTGATAGGTATTGGAAGGTAAAGGTAAATATGATATACGTAATTTGTGGTATAAGAGACGGCGCAGCCTTGGGGGCGGTCAGAGAGCGTCGTGGCTGCCTTGCTGGTCAGACCTCTGTCTGCCAGGGAGAAAATTTTGTAGATAAGACTTAATAAACAACCTGAAGACCGAACAACAGAGAGTCCAGTCTCATTCTTCAGAGCCTGGGGTCGCTCCCTGGACCACCCAACTCACCTCGGGGGCAGAGAACAAGCAGCCGACCTCGAGAAGTTTGAAGGGTCCATTTTTCTTTTGGGTAAGACTATGTATTGAAAAGCATTTCTTCACATGTCCCCAAATGTATTTAATTAAAGGTAAATCAAAGTTAATAGTTTTTAGTCTTATCAGGTGACGGTACATTTCCACCTCTCAGTGTCTTTGATACCACCAAGAATCTTCTTGTATTTCTTGACAGCCTCATGGCTCAAAGCACCAAAGAGTTGTTACAGGATGTGCAGGTGAGGCAACTTCTGGAATTGTGGCTGTCTACTCTAAAAAATTGTCTTAATGTGGGTAATAAACACTTTGCAGTGCCTTGCCTTGTATGAGTAACATCAACCAGCATGAGCAGCAGCTGTGCAATTTCTCCAGCAATCTATCAGAAAGGTCAGCACCAACTGAGATGATTTCAAGTTTTATGGCTTATCACATAAACAATCCTAGTGATTATAAATGGAGTGTAGTAGCTGCTTCTGATATTGCAGCCACAGCACACTGCAAAGGAGAGGAAAAAAAAGTGGGTTTTTCAATTACAGAAAAATTCCAGCCAACCAGATATCTGAAAGCACTGAGGAAGTACAAATGGTGCTGTGATGGCACTGCAATTAATCAGTTCACACAATGCAACGGGCAGCACAAATGAAAGAGAAACCAGCACTCAGTCTGATCTGGAGACCTAAGTCAGACTGAATTTCCTGTTCAACATTCAGCTTTCAGAAGTATATGTATCATGAAAGCACTCTGCTTTCAGAGCAGCACACACACTGTCATCAGTCCAAGTCAGGCTGTGTCTCCTGTAGCTCTCAAGTCTCACTACCTGGAGTAGAGATTCCTGCCCGAAGAGCTCCGGTGCATCAATCCTGTCTGTTTCCTTCTTTCCCCTGGATTTGACCAATTTTTTATCTGATCTCATCAGTCACTTCTGTCTTCCCCACGCTGAGCAGTTTCAACTCCCTAGATTCCTCCTGACCCTAAAAATAGTCCAGGTATCCTACATGTCCCAAGGGGAGCTTAATTGTGTGTGCCTTCCCAGATGAGAAATGCAGGTGTTATTGCTGCTCACACCCTTCTCAACGGGGGTGCTCAACAGGGTGGGCAAATCCAGTCCAGACTGGGACCATTAGATAATCTTGCCTTCACTCTGCCAGGGTACTGTATTTTCTACCTATCTGTAAGATTTTGGGGAGGTTTTTTGCTGATACAGTGCCAAATTACCCACAGGACAAGGGTAAAAGGTAAACTTTAGTAAAAACAAATCAAGGTACCTATGCCTCACAACAATGTGGTGCCAAAATTAATAGCCTTTAGGAAGCCCCCTATTTAGAACAAAATGGTTGATGGGTAGGGATCAGAGCAGCAGAATAGTTTAGTAAAAGGCTGATGATTCTTCTGAAAACTGTGTTGAGGATTCGTAACCACTGCTCAGTGCACTGATAGGTCATAATTGTTCTGACCAGCCTCACCTAGGAACTGCACCTACCCACTGGTCCCAGGGTTCCCTTTGACCTCAGGTCTATGCCTTCAGTTCTTTGCTAAGATGCACCTGTCTTCAGTCCTGTCTCCTGCTGTTCATGGGTAGCACTGGGAGCGAATTCATACCCTTGCTTTGTCTGGGGCTGCTGACAGGGCTCACTACCAGAGATCTGAGCCTCCCTGCTCAGAGCCTGTGGGATTGGGATTGCTGAGGTTACCTCTGTTTGTCCTCCCTTTTTGGGGGCAGCCCTGCCTCCTCAAATACTTGACAAAATTAGAACTGAAAGAAACTTGAGGTTTTAAAATGGAATTCAGAACTGAGGTTTTATTGGACAAATGCACCTTTTCCCTATTCCTGACAGCTTAAGCCCATGTTCTCTTTTCTTGTCTTAAAACTTCTGCTGCTCCATCATCTCTCCAAACCCCCAGACCAGTAAGGTAAATGAGCCCAGTCCTGGCTCAGCTGTACACATCCTCCTGCAGATCACCAGCAGCATCTGCCTTTTGGAGAATCCAAAGCAGGTCAGGACCTCTGATATTAGGCAGAATATATGGACTGTCTCAAATAGCTGCATAGTGAGCTCACTATGAGCCAGAGCATCCATTCATCACTACTCATGAAGCCAAGTGACAGAGCACACAGGGTAAAGTCACAATCAGTACCTGCTACCCGTGCGTTCCAGGCGAGGATCCTGACACATATCCAGCTCTGGGGTGGAATCAATGATGTCCTGGACATCGGACCACTCATCGCTGCTGCCCATCCCTAGGTAAGACAGTACGGATCACATACAGCATCAGGACTTCCAGATAATGGTATTTCTTGAAGGGACTTTTACAGCTTTGAATATTGAGATTTGAAAATTTCATGGTGCCATGTTCAAAGTCTTAAAATCAGAACAGAAAGTGGTTGAAGGTGGTCTCTCAATTCCAGAGTAGGATCACCATAAGCATTCCCCTTCCCACCCCCATTCCAAAGCATCACTAAACTCATTGCCCTGAATACTCACTAAAATGGGATCAGCAGAAATATTTTATCCATTGAAGTAAATTCTAAAACTCCTTTTTTATCTGCCAATAAAAAACTTCTCCATCCCCAGACAGCATTAGCTGAGTTTGAAGGCAACACAGTGATTTTCTGTACAGCTTCATAGAAATTACTATTTTTAGGAACTGGCACTATTTAGTTTTAACAGAAATAGGTTTTCAATACAAATTTTCAAGTCTTCACTGGTTTAGATACCCATTACAGTGAAACTTGACTTCAAAACCGATAAATGAAATCTGGTTTGTGTGTAATCTACAACCTGAAGCCAATATTTAAAGAATAGGGAATTTCTTCCTCTTGTAAAGTCCTGTTTACTGAATACCAAACTCTTCAAAAGCCCAGACTTTAACCTATTCTGAACAAGCAACATGAACCCTGTGTCAAAGAATTTCTGAAAGATTAATGACCTAATTTGTGAATTACATTAGTCCCTCAATGAACTTAGATGTGACATTTTTGACCTTTCCAGACAACCTCAGTAGCCAAATATACAAAGTCCATGACAACTGAAGTGTTAATTTCTTTCAGGCTGGCATTGTGCCAGCTGGCAGCAAACCCAGGCTGGAAGACAAAGTGTGATGTGGATCTGTTGCCAAAGCAAGCATCCACACCCAGCGGGTCTAACATAAGCACAGCCTTCCTCAGCTTTATTTTACCAAGCTGGGAAGTTTTTCTGCAAATACCTCTGAGTAGCATTTTTGGTAGTTCAGCTCTAAGGCACATGCATCACTGACAGACATTTTAATTACAGATGCATAAAATACATGATTAAAATTCAAGTATGTGCATCACTTCTAAGCATGGAGAATTGATTTCTTGTTAGGGGTGAGAAATAGCTGAAAGGTTGAATATGCAGACCACATAAGGAAGCCATAACTACCTGCTTTGAGCAAATTCCACAATATCACACTTCCACCAAGAAAGTGGGGGGAAAAAAATGGTTCCACTTCACAATTGCACATATACAAAAAAGAGATTATTTTGACCCAAGAAAACTGTTGATAGTAAATGAGCTTGTAAAGCAGCAACTGTAAAAATCAGGGTATTTATAGGGCATTCAAACTATTGACATCCATGCTTAGCTTTCCTGATACAAGTGTTTCATGGTCTTGCCTTGGCCAGGATCACAGCCTGACCACAATCTAACAGCAGACTGTTCAGAACCCATATGCTTCCATGGACAACTATCCTAGTCTCTGACAGATGGACATCCGTGACCTTGAGGGCCCCCTCAGGAAAATACAGACTGGGACTCAGTCTCCTCTCCTCCCTCTGTTCTCCTTCAGTGCTACAGCAAAAGATGTTATATGTTGGTTTATGGTCTTACTTCATTAGGAACCAGCTTGTGAATGTTACCAGAGGAATTTCTGCTCCAGTAATAACTTAGTTATAACTTCTGCTTCCCAAGGAATAACTTGGATAAGAAGATTATCAGCTGGTTCAGATGCCAACCTCATAGATCTATGTTTACCCCTGTGCTCCTGCATATTAACCTTAATGACCTTTGATAAATCTTACAGTCCTTTTGTATTTTAAGTTCATGACCTGTAAAACAGATCACTTCTCATTTCTGATGGCCACTGTAAGTCTCACAATCCAGGGTAGACCTGCTCAGACACTACATGGGCACAGCTGAAGGGCTTTTATCATGTTATTAAATCATTTATTTATTTAACAGCCTGGTGCTAAAGCTTACAGAATGGCTTTCCTGACAAAAAAACATGAATTCAAATTACTAAAGTACTCTGGAAAATGGAGAGACAACAACTTCCACAGGTTTGGGAGTGTTCTTATATGAGAAAGAGGCTAAAAAAATCAGCTAATTTAGCTGAGAAAAACAGCTGGATACAATTATTTTAAGCAAATCAGAGTGTGGGATAAGAGCACAGAGGGAAAATAATTATTTAATCTCATGGACAAATCTGGCATTTGAACAACTGGATATAAAATACTTACGATAAATACAGACAGAAAACTAAATATAAGCTTTTAACTTTCATATTGATGAGATCCAAGAACAGCTTCCCAAAAGCTCAGCCTAAGACGTGACTTGAGTGCTCATGAAAGAGGTTCCAAGACATGAATGCATATCACTGCAGGGAACTGAACTCAGTAACCTGTTCCCATTTTGTGAATTTGTGAAATTACTCACATAACTGATGTTTTCAAACTGATGTTTTCAAAAATTTACTACACAGAAAACTGCTAACATCCAATAAACCCTGCCTCATTCACCTTTCCAAGTCAGGCTTCCTCAAATTCTATACTTACAGTGCAATCTCCCAGCCTCTCCCTGTAACAGAGAGACACAAGCACTGGTAAGTTGATTATGTTAGTGACCAAATACCTGAGCTCCAGCTGCCATACCTATGCTGACGTTCCTCATCTCCTGTGTGACCTGGACTTCCATGTTCCGGCTGTTACGCTTTTCTCGTGCCCTCTTATTGCTCTTGGTGGTGCCATTGGTGTACTCGCTGATGGGCTGGATGCTCTCATTCAGAGGGGTGACAGCAGCAGAGGGCACAGATGATGTGGGAGTGTTGGACTTGGTTCCCGTGGTGCTCGGTGTGGCAGCTGCTGAGGACTGCCCAGATTCAGACATTTCATCTTGGGGGCACTGTGGCAATTCCAGGGCAGCAGAACAGAAAGGGAAAAGCAGAGTTATACATTTCACTAAGTCCCATTTGCTGGTGTATGGCTGCCTTAAAGCATTATGAGCATGGTTCTTGCTCATTGTACCAGTTACATGTCCCATTGTTTGCCGGTGACACAGGGCACTACCACCACAGCGAAGCAGCGAGTTCTCGTGCTGAGCTCAACAAGCAAACCCCACCTGTAGAAAGGGTTGATAACCTTCTTCAATAAGGCTGATAACTCCTTCAATACTGAATACTGGTCTTCACAAATCACATTGGTATGTGATCTCAAGAAAGGTGGCCTTATCACAGGTGAAAAGCACCTGCAGCTCACACTGAGTACAGTGAAAGCTGAAGGGCTTTGGCACTTGCAGCAAACTAGGCCAGTGTTTCCCAAGGCTGGAAGGCAATATGGATATTGCTTGGGAAGGATCTGAAGTGGCCTCTTAGAAGTCTTGACTGATGTCATTACTGTAAGCCACCAATACACCTAAACAAGAAAAGAGCAAACTGGTTTTGCCACTTAACTGCAGAATCAGAGTGGACACTGATCTGGCTTGTCTGACACAGGAGACCTATGTCCCCAAACCACCTTATACATAGCTAGGCAGGCATCGGTCCAGCTTGAGAACACAGAATAAACAGGTGTGGTATCCCACTTCCAAATGGCAGGATGACAATATCCAAGAATTCAGAAAGGTGAGAAATGAACACAGGAGATGGATTCTCAGTATGGAATGTGCAAAATGGCTCTTGGTTCAAACAGACATTACAGCCCCACTTCTTGTACCATCACCTCTTGAGGAACAGGGAGTCTTCAAGGCTTTGTCAGGGTTTTACACTGTAAGCTGTGTTTGTAAATTAAAGCACACTGCTTCAGTCAGACAAGGAATGCCCTGACTAGCGCCATGACCTCTCTCAGACTCAAAGGAGATTTCCCCAGTCTTAAGGGCAGCCCACTCTAATTACTGCCTGCAGGGAGGTGACATAATTAATGCTGAGAGTTATATGTGACAGTGAGTTGCGATTGGGTGCAGTGGCATTCACCTGCACATCCAGACCCAGCTTTCACCTTTACCACTGGCCTCTCGCCTCCTGTGCAAGTACTAGAGAGATCCTGGTTCTGCTCAGAGGCTGCTCTGAGCCCTCAAACCTCGAAGCTGTGACAGGGTTTCACTTTTCTCATCTGGAAGTCTCATTCTCTTGTACTAATAACAGCTTCACAACATGACAAAAAAATCCAATAAGGGATGAGTGAGAAGACTGAAAAAAATGGTGACTTAACCCTTTGCAGCCTTAGTTTTGTTAAATCTGGAATTTTATTAAGATCTTCCTTTAATTAGACTGGCCTCTGTATGCTTATCTTAAAATGCTTTGCTGCACACTGCACTACAGAAGTCTAAAGGCTTACACTGCACCTGCACACTTATATTGGAAACTCAGGTTTTTTACAATGGCCCTACCATTAAATGCAATCCACATTTTGTGTATTTTCCGCATTGTTAGTCCAAACAGCACCCACATTCCCACATGAATATCCAAACCATCTCCCTTCAATTATGCTGGTTTCAGCATCAAGACTGAGATGAGAACTTTGTAGTTAGGCTGATACATGTGAAAACCACACTTCTCACTTCTACTTCAAATTCCTGATTTAGGAGCTACTTTCCCAGTATGTAAAGAAAAAAAAAGAGTCAAATAGGATTTTTGATAATAAATAGGCTCCAGTAAGCTTTGGACTACCTCAACTGAAGTTTGCCTTCTGTGCTTTCAGATGTACAAAGGGACAAAGATTATCAAGTGTGAAGTGCAACCATAAAACCTCTTTCCTCAAACAAAATTGCTGTTGGATGAAAGATTTCAGGGATGTTCTTGGACCCACTCTAAGTCTATGAGAATAAGCAAAGTTCAGAAGCATCTTAGCTGTATAAGAGACACCTAGGTGGGTCCACTCCACTTGTCATTCCTTGTTCTTATGAACCAGATGTCATTCAAAAGCCCTGGATCATCAGTGTCTATAGGGTAATATTTGTATCAGCAATATCCTGTAACTTCTTGTTTATTGATATAACCTGCCCCTTACCCTAAACACCTGAATAAGTAATTACCGCAGTCTTTCACTACTCTTTGGTTACAGATGTGAGTTTTGTACTTCCCTAGAAAACACACTTTATCAACCTTCCAACCTGCACTGGAGAAATTCCTCCCAAATGTATGTCCTAGCAACATGCTTCTCTTCACAGTCCAGAAGTGGGTATCTTCCTTCTATTGTCTGAGTGCTCTGTTAATGCTAAATATCGTGCTAAGAGTACAGCTCTTCTCTCCAGCACAGGAGGCATTCTCCAAAACCCACAGCTCACCCAAAGAATAATCTCCACAGCCACCACTTACCTACGGCCATACCTGTAAACCTCCTAAACATCAACTGTGTAGTAGTGACCTCCAAAATGCATTGTAAAGGCCCAACATTCATAGCAGTCATATGTCACCATGAGAAGCCACAATTGTATGGTTATAACACTGAAAGCATAGTACATAAAAACAAAAACGTTAAGGACTTTAAATATCCAAAACACTGTAAAAAATAAATGTAAAACTGAATGCAAAAACCAAATAATGACAACAACTAAAATAGAATATAGTAATAAAAAGTAAACAAGGACCCTTAAAATGTAAGTACAGCATGGCCTCATGAAGAAGGAAAACTAGTGAGAATAGTCAGGTACATACTGGGAAGGTGAGTCATGTGTGAGTGATGTCAGCAAAATATCAGACCTTTGAAGAAGAGGCAAGGGAGGCATGAGCCATGCCCTCAGAGAAGTCAATCAGGCAGACGATTTAAGAGACAGCATTTCAGTCACAGAGTGTGGAAGAAGCTTGTGGGATGAAAATCTCCGTTCCAAACTAGCAAGTCAGTCCATCACATCCTTTAATTATTCATTAATTTGCTCCATACTCAGGAAATTCTCCATAACAGACTACCCATCCAAGTCTTCCACAGCACAAGCTCCTTAGGTCCATTGTACCATCTAGCCTCCTTTATCCCAGCATTCCACTCTGAGTCTCCCTAACGAGCAACAACATGAATCCCAGCATGATACATTTTGGCACAGCACACACTGCTAGTTCTGCACAAAGCTTTCTTGGAACCAGATTTTTTTGACCTGATACCACCATCACCACCAAATAACTAAGAGATCCAGTCAGTAATCACAGAATGGTCTGGGCTGGAAAGGATCGTAAGCATCACCTAGTACCAACCCCTGTGTAGGGTGTCTTCCCTGACCAAAGCAGAACAACCTCTATTACCTGAACTTGGGACACCAAAGTTTCCCACTTCTCTGGGTTGCTGCTGCATTCTCCTGCAATGCAAATGCTGAGTTACTTCTTTTGCAAGTTCTCAGTGGGACCACTGAAAGAACTAGACCTTAGCAAGGCTGTGGAAGATGGACCTAACCACAGCGTCCATGCAGCTCTTCCCCAAAGACTAACCCCCACTGTCCAGCCTAATGACTGAAAGGTCTGTTCACACTAAAGTGAACTGCAGCACTGCCTGGAGAGCCTGAGGAATAATGGATTCCAGAGGTGGGCTGGGCTCCATACATTTTGGTTGTGCTGGCACAGCACTAGCATGAAGAAACACATTCATGCTCTGTCCTCATTTCCACCATCCGTTATTATGTTATTGTACTGTGGCACTGCTATTCTCTAATTCCAGGCAGAGCTTTCCAGAAATGACTGTAGGATCTGAATGACATTCTGCAAGTTGCTACATTTCCCAAAATTCTGTGCCTCTAACATTACAGTAAGGACTGGATTCCAACCTTCCATCCTAGGCAAAGATATTTTGGATTTCCAAATTCCACAATGGCAGAGAGCTGACAAAGTGCTGACATTTGCGCTACACTAGGCTTTGCTGCTTTACAGACATAGTGTTAAAAAATTACCTTGCTACTTTGTTTTCTGAGTAAATTGACAATTTGTCTATGCATCAAGAAGGCCACTGCTGTAGAGTCCCTCATGTGAAAGCCCATTCATGGAATCTGAAGACATGTAGAATGGATGGAACAAGCTGGGGATTTCTTTTCTATCTCCTCTTTGCCTTTATGGCATCAATGTAGTTTACAGGATCAGTGATTCAAAACTTCTCAAAAGGAGGCCAGTCCTTACATGTGACACATAAAATAGCTGATGTTCTATGAATTCCAAGCAAAGTGAAGGTAAATTTAATCAGACACTTTTGAGGTAGAGCAGAAGCTCTGTGAGATACCAGTGAACACACTAAGCCGTGCTCAGCAAAGAAACCAGTGACTCTCAGACCTGTCACCAGGCATTTGTGGAAAATCATTTAAAGAGAAGGATTTGGTGGGATCCTGAGCACAAAGACTTTGCAAAGTTCACATGTACAGCTCATGGGAAACGCATGGACCATGCATAGCCTAATCTGTCAGACCAATCTCTGAATAGCAGAGAAGAGACCCCTGAACGGCAGAGCAGAGCACAAGATGCATCAGGCAGCCCCATGAGCTGCTCCAGTGCAGGTGCAACGCTGTGAGGATTTTGGATGACCTGGCGCAGAAGGCAGAGCAGTAACGGTGACAGATGTACTGAAGGTAGATAATGCAAGTCTAGAGCAGTGACTAGGCATAAGAGGAACGTAAGACCTTTAAGCACAGTGCAAGAATTGGGCATTCAGACAGGATAAGGAGGAGCCTTTTTTAGTGAATACAAGAAGGCCAGGAGATCAGAAAAAAATGACAAACACTTAAGGGCAAGTGCAACCCAATGCCTGGCCCCACCTGAGTTGCAGAACCATTGCTCTTATCAAAGCGGAGAGAAGGGACAGGTTCTACCATGTCCTCTCCCAAATAAGCTATTAAGAAGTGAAGGATTTCTCTTCACTCAATCCCAACTGCCTCTACATACATCCCTCTCAACTTGGGGCCAGCCAAGTAAAGGAGATTAACCCTGAGACAAAGCAGCATGAGGAGCTGTGTCAAATCCTTCCTGCATCATATGCCAGATCTGAAGAAGAGTATCGTCCCACCTCTAGCAGCGCTACTATGGGAGCAAACACAAAGGGAGAGGCTGCAAAGGGTTACGGACACAGATTGTCTCTAACTTAACGAAAATGTGAGATGTTAGCAACAGTGAAGGAGTGGGAAACCCTTGCTCTGTGATGGTCTAGAAAACCTTGTAGCTGGAGTTGGACTGCAGCTGGCCGAGGTCACTCAGGTGCCAGTGGTCTAGTGTTGGGACGATCTTGGCCCCTATCTGTCCACGTACCATGCCATCAGCGAGGGGGAAGACATTCAAGGAGTTAGGACGTTCCTTCCTGCTAAAGAGACAAACAAGGAGAGAGAGGAAAGCGTGTTAGCTGTGTACAAGGTTCTGACAGAAAACAAACAGCACACTAGTGTATATGAAATACTAGTTACTAGAAACTGGACTGCAACTGTTACCCTCACATGGCAGCTGCCTGAACTCTGAACTCCCACACTTCCTTGGTGCTGGCTCTCAGTTCCACGGTGTTACAACTAGAGTAATACCTTCTCCTGGGGAAACTCTAAGATGGAGGGGGTCAGTGGCCATTAACAGGTACAAATGACTGCTCAATCACTATGACAAATTTGGAGGAACATGAAAGTGCAGTCAATTTAAGTCAGTGCTTCTGAGAAACAAAGGTACCGGAGGAAAATAAGCCATGGCAAACAACTCTCACAGCAAGAAAATAAAAGCTCCATAGCTACTAGAGATGTCACCACAGGGTGAGGAATAAGGCTTTTAAGTGTCATCTACATGAAACTTATGACATTCTACCCCAAATCTGGTGAGCTTCAACAACAGGAACCAGAGGGGTTGGATCACTTCCAATTTTAAGCAAGGAAGAGAGTATTTGTATTCATTGATCTCCCTTGATACCCATATTATAATGCACTCACAATTCAAAAACTAAACAAAGATATAAATAAATGCAACATGCATATTGCTAGGTGTCTCTAAGTGTGTTCTGTTCATCCTCTCCTTTCTGGCAGCTGCAGGGACTCACTAGCTGCAGGTCAGATTCTGAACAAAAAAGCTGGCACAGATTTTGAGACCAAGCTTCAGAGAAGATTTTGGGAGAAAATCTAGAGCAAGCAGAGAAGGTGGAAAGGCTGTGGCACCAGCTTGCCAAGCCCAGCAAATGGTTCAGGGTATGTCTAATTGACTCCAGCCCCTGCAGAGCTAACTAAAATGATTCTCTGTGTGATGTGCACCCATACTTGGACTCAATCCTATTTCACCTATTCCTGCACAGGGTTTCTGCTTAATCTTGGGAGTGTGACGAAACCTGCTCTTCTGTAGCACGCTGTTAGTAACAGTAGACCTCCACGTTCCTTTCTGTAATGATCATCAGCATTGGGTGTCATGCCCAGGCTGGGAAACAAGCGCAGCCACCTCACCTGTGACCACGGCAAACAACTGCTACAGGGCCTCTGGGACAGAGCAAACACACTAACACAGGGAGTGGCAGACCAGCCAACTCTTTTAGGAAGGACAGAGATGGAGTGTCCAGCAGAGGAGACAATGTTTGCTGAGAGAAACCACAGTGCCCAACCTTCTCACCCTAAGCACTGCCCAGCCACCACAGTATGCTGCATTGCTGCATCAGTGCCTACCTTATATAGGCAAAAAGGCCTCCTGTGGCCTGTCCTGGATAGGCAAGATGGGGCAGAAAGGTATTTCCAGCATGCCTACTTGGCATGCACTTTTCCTAGGAATCTGCACTAAAATCCTTTCCTGAAGATATTACACTCCTACATGGAAGTTTCATACACAAACTCTCTCAGAAAGGAGGCATGTAACTGGATTTTGGAGGAACGCAAATCACTGATAAAACATAATTAACCTTCTCACAGGTAACAAGCAATAGAACAAGAGGAAATGTCCTCAAGTTGTACCAGGGTAGATTCATGTTGGATACTGCAGAAAATTTCTTCACTGAAAGACTGGTTAACCATGGAAACCTGTTGCTCAGGGCAGTAATGGAGTCACAATCCCCAGAAACATTCAAAAGGCGTGTGGATGTGGCACTTTGTGATATGATTTAGTGGGTGTGAGGGCATCCAGTTGAAGGTCAGATTTGATCTTTTCCAACCATAATGATTCTATCATTCTCCACAGATTCAAACCCAGACTTCTATGTCATAGGAATTGTCAGTTTCCTTGTAACTTTTCCTTTCCACTACCAAAGGCATCTCGCTATTTGTGACTTAAATAACCGCTGAAGGTTTAGTGAAAACATTCTACTGCTGTTTGTCCCAGTTTATGACTGTAACTTGCCACTTACATCTGCTCCTACTAGGTCATGATGCCAAAGGACAATTACCTCTGCCTGTCTGCTGTAGATACTTCTCTTTATCCCACTGTTATCATTCCAAGGACCTGAAAGCTTCTAGCAGCTGGGTTTCAAGTTTCTAAAAAAGCTTACTAGGCAAATGTTTCCCTTCCTAGGAAATCTTCACCCAGGTGCTGACACAAGCACCACAGAAAGTAGAGTTAATTATGTGTGAGAGATCATAAAGGCATTCAACACTGGAAATCAGAACCACTTTATGCTACAATACCAGAAAATTCTTAGTTACACAGTTTAAGAAATAACCCAAGGATCCCTAAGAGTCTACTTCCAAAAAAAATCTCTCTTTTTATGCAGAAAACAAAAAACTTGGGCCATTTTTTGAGATACTTTAATCATTAGTTTTATATCTTTCCTTTTCTTCAGGACTGAATTATAGTTTTAAGAGAGTCTTGCTTTCACAGGTCTATGGAGCAGGAGAAAGTTTCCTATAACGTTCATTTATAGGACAGTCCTTGTCAAACCAGTGGTGCAGCCAGAATATCCTAGTGACTATGCTGGAACGACTTGACATAACTCACTGACAGCACTGAGACATAAAAGCTGCCCCCAAAGTATGCTGACAGACATTAAATTATACGTTTTCTTTTTTGTTGATATGTAAACACATACATACTTAACACACAAAGAAATACAGGAGCCACCAAATGGAGAGGAAATGTGTGAATTTCACAGTCCCTGTTAAAGAGGCACAGGGTCTCTACAGCATCAGAAGCTGTAGAATCTTCCGGAAAGAATTTTAGCACAGACTGTTAGGAAATTTCCTTGATGAGTTTCTTTGGAAATGCCTTCAAGCCTCTTCAAAACCACCCAGTAAAGGGGAAGGAAGTGCTAACTCTAATTTTGCAGTCCTGAAGTTAGCTACCAAATTTAAATGCAAATAAATTTAAAGTAACCTCATTTAGACTCATCCTGGTCTAAACTTTGAGTGCTGCAGTCTCTCTGACATACCCAAATCTTTCCAGGATCAGCCAGGGTGAGTCTTAACACTTGATAGTTCCACCTTGAGTTACAAGGTGAACAGCACACTCTCCAATAAAGGTTTGCAGTAGACAAAACCTGAATTAGGACGTTCTACAAGCA
The DNA here is from genome assembly GCF_901933205.1 of Camarhynchus parvulus. Lineage (NCBI taxonomy): Eukaryota > Metazoa > Chordata > Aves > Passeriformes > Thraupidae > Camarhynchus > Camarhynchus parvulus. The sequence goes on along the minus strand of NC_044584.1, from coordinate 3,586,085 downwards.
ACACCCTAAAGTTTACAAAACATAACAAAACTACAGTTTGTTTGCCAGCATTTAAAGAGGAGAACTAGTCTCTTTGAAGGCTCTGTGCACAGCACTCCCTGCCCAATCATCAGCCAAAAGTGCCATTGGAAACTTACTGACACTGACATTTGTTCTACTTCCACTCAAAAATCAGGCATGGCTTGCTCTCTAGTGTAAAATAAGAGAGAATAAATTTCTTGGAACCTGAGGGAATTACATGAAACTGTGTCAGGGGAGTTTTAGGCTGAATTTCAGGAAAACGCTCTTCCCCCACATGGTGGTGGGCACTGAACAGGCTCCCCAGGGAATGGTCATGACGCCAAGGCTGCCAGAGCTCCAGAAGCATTTGGACAACGCTCTGAGGCACAGGATGGGATTGTTGGGGTGTCTGCGGAGGGGCAGGAGCTGGATTTGACAATCCTTATGGGCCCCTCCCAAATCAGGATATTCTACGATTCTACGGATCTATGATTCTATGACTTTTAAAACATTAGGGGATGTGAAGTGTAAACATCCCATCCCAGACATCTGATCCTGTTTTGGGAACAAACTCGTGTGTCTTCTGCATTTGCACGCACAAACTTCTCCCTGCTGTGTTATCCCAGCTCCATGGCTCCCTCTGCACCCCTGAATCAAGTCCAGCACAGGTGCCAGTGGACACAGAGAGCAAATATGCCAGTACAACACATTCCCAGCATCACACTGTCACCACTCCACAGCAACCTATAACACTTGGATTAATGAAGTTCAGATGCAGCAATAGGATTTACCTTTTCCTCCAGGACTGGCGATGACTGAAGTGACAAACATAACAGCCAAACAGCAGCAATTCCACAAAAAGCAAGACAAAAAGAACAACCATTAGAGAGCAAATGTCATGCAAACATGCAACCTAACACAGATACAAGGTACATGTGCACTGCAACCCCCATGGCACGTGGAAGTAGGTACTGTGGATCTGACAGCCCGGTCAGAGAACGAGAAAACTAAATAAGTTTTCCCAGAATTGGTCTGACAGACTTTAGGGAGTTGAAGATAAACAATGATAGCTTACTTTCATAAACAACCTGCAGGTGGTGTTTTCCTACTCTCTGTTTTCTTGGTTTTCTCAACAATTGCTTATAAGAAAGGCATCTTGTTAATTAGCCAATCAGATGAAATGTATTGATTAATTGATCAACCAGGTCTATCTGTATCAGATCAATGTATAAAAGATGATCTGAAGTAAAGAGGTGAGCTTTATGCAAACCAGCCTTCTGGAGAGTCTGTGTCGTTTTTTACTCAATTGCGACAGGTACAAACTCATTACACCTCTTGGATGGCCATTGATACACACCACACCCACAAAAGTTGCAGCACAAACTTCTCCCTAGCCCCATTTATTTTAAATAAATCCACCCAAATTTGTTTTGCAGGTCATGAGAAATTATGCCTATCCCCCCACCTAGTGCACTAAGATCCACAAACACTGGTGTTCCTCCCTCCAGCTGTGCAATTACATCGAAACACACTTAGCCCAGGTGCTGTGCAGAAGCACAACAAACACGCACACACCCAAAAACACAAACACACACACACACACACACACGTGCGCGCAAAGCTGAAAATTAAGGAAAAACTCCCATTTCCCACTGGTAGCTCCTAGACTTGGATCACAGTCCCATCATGGGCTTTTCACAGACATACAGTGTTACTCTCCAAGGACACTAGCAATGTGCCACACTTAAAGGATAAAAGACAAACTTCTCTGACATGAAAAGGTAAGTCTTGATGAAAATTTTGCCCTTCACCAACTGAGACTGGCAGTGTTGTAGATACTACCAGCAACACTTTTCAGTGGGCCACTCTTTCATGGAATGTTAACATAAAGCGATAATTAATATCAGCTTATTCAAGAGTAAGGGAAGTAAAAGCTTTTAAGCTTTTTAGAAAGGAAGAAATTAAAACCGATTTCTACTACACAGTCCAACTCAGGAGTTGGACTTCAATGATGCTTGTGGCTCTCTTTCAACTCAGGATATTCTATGATTCTATAACTCAAAGCTGGCAGGTGCACACAGGACTCACTCTTTAAAAGAGAGACGTCCTAAGTTTGCTTTTGCCTATGGTACTTTTAGATTTTACTGTAAGCACTTCCACAGATATATTCTTACTTCCAGAAGTGTAAGTTGGGAGAGAAACAAGCCTAACACACTTATCCCATTCCATCTCTAAGACTAGGATCAGATCATGTTCTGGGAACTCACTCTGGATTTCCAGACTGTGAGGGATAGAAAAGAAGGAAGAAAAACAGTCTGATAAGGGAAATTTTATGAACAGATGAGCACTTACAAGCTACTGGTTCTTTTTAGACCATGTCCTCTCAAGCTTTCGACGTCCCTTATCTGCCTAGGAAAGCTGACATCTAGCTTTTTTTTTTGTTTTTCTCAATTCATTCCTATATTTTAGACAATTTATTTCTAGTCAGAACCCAAACACTATAAGAAGGGAGGAAAATCCCTTTCTTGGACATAAGTAGGACTTTTGGCTGACTGACAGAAAGCTTTCTCTGAAAGAACAACGTGAAAAAATCCCGTAATGGCTAATGCATTTAATTGATACAGTTTTGCTGCCTATCCCACATACAAAGACATGCAAACACACAAACATTTTATTTGACACCATCTATTCTATGGATAAACTTTTACACACTACCTAAGAATATGAACATGTTTTCCAGAGGCCCCATCAATAGCAGCATGATAAAGCCACACCTTTGTAAAACAACATAGAAAGCTCCTCACCATCAAGTACCCACAACTCACCCAGAACTCATTAAAACAGAGCTTCAGCTACAATCCGTGTCCCCAGGGAAAGGTCCTGCTCTGTTTTCTCTCTCTAACGCGCACACTCAGTGTGTAAGTTCCCAGGTGACACGTGTCACATGGAAAGGTCATGGCCCTACCTTCTCCCAGGTACACTGCCCTCAGTTTGGTTATTTCCTCCAACTTGCTGCATCTTAGATCGCTCAATGTGTTCCACATAGGTCTGGATCATCTGTGAGGAGAAAAAAATCCATGAGGCAAAGAGATGAGAAGGAAAGGCTCATTTTCTGCTTTTGTTTAATTTTCTATGGTATCCACTTCCAGTCCCCTGGGTTTTTTTGCAGACTTCCTTGTGTTTACTGTTGCCTTCTAAGCTGATGATGTAAGTGAATGGTCTAATCTGATAGAAAACTTGTCAACAAATAGTGTTCGAAATCACTTCAGCTGAATCTCACAACCAAAGAGCCTTGAAAAAACAACATAGTCTGGAGGTTCATTGGCAATGGGAGATGAGGTAACAGGGCACTATGCACCGCATCACAGAACAGCTGAGATTGGAAGGAATGTCCTATGGTCCATTAGTCCACCCCCTGCTGAAACAGGGCCACACAGAATGGCCACACGACCGCATCCAGTTGGCTCATGAATATCTCCAAGGAGACTCCAACATGCCTCTGAACAACCTGTGCCAGAGCTAATTGCTCTTGCAGGAAAGTAGTTTTTACTACTTTGTTCAGAGTGAGTTTTCTGTGTCTTAGTTTGTGCCAGCTGTCTCCACTGGGTACTACTGAACACAGCCTGTCTCCATCCTGTTTACACCCTCCAGTCAGGTACTTCTGATGTTCCCAAAGTTCAAGCTCTACAATCCTAGTGATGACTAGAAGCTCTAGTCATCACTAGGATTGTAAAGCTGAGTTCTTTGACATGATATAGTCATGTAGATATAGACAAAGAGCTTATTTATTTAGAAAGATAATATCTTACCTCTGTGTGACGCTGATGCAGAGCATTATACTCCTTCTTCATTTCTGATTCACGTTCTTCCAGTCGAGAAACTGCCCAAGAGAAGATTCCCAACTATCAGCTAACATACGCCTGGCACTCAAAATAAACTATTTGAGAAACAAAGCCTATTTTTTTTAGAAATTAATTTACACCTACTGAATAAAACAAACAGAATTGTGGGATTTGGTCTTTGTTACACTCTTAGTTCATGGCTACCCGCATGTTCCCAGTACCAGTGATTTTGCACTATAAATGCAATAAAACTACAGAAGTTTTCAGCAGTAGCCTAGTGCCCTGTAAGCATCTTAGTTTGGCAACAATTTGTTGTCCTCTGGGACTGGCTCTTCTGGCTGCTTGAGGAGCAGGAGTACTGGATGAAACACCAACAAATTCTGAGGGGAACTTCAATGCCTGCACTTATTAAGGAAGTATTTGTAAAAACAAATACACAAACTAAGTAACTAACTAACTAATTAATGTGACGATTTTTATAAGAATGGAAGATTTTACAAGGAGAAACTGGAAACTAGGTTTCAAAGGCCCAAATCTTACACCTTGCATCTGGAGAGACTGACCACAAAAGAGAGGAAATGTAGCCTTTACTGAATTAGTGTGGATACATCCCACCCTTGGGAAAGCACAGAATTTTACATCAAAGTAAGTGACAACCAGATATTTTGGGCTTTGCACAAATTACACTAAACCAAAAAAAAGTATGAAGATTATTTTTAAAGTAGTACTGTATGTGTGTGGAAGGCATGTGTATAATGGTGTCTGGTGCACAGCTTTGCTTACTCTGGTCTGCATAGTTTTTGGTCTTCAGCTCCAGCTGTCGAGTCTGAAATTCAAGGTGTTCCACTTGGATTTGTAGTTCTTTCTTCTCCTGTTCCAGTGCATCTTCAAACTCTATGAACTTCTGCATAGGGAAGAAGTGGGGAAGGAGGCACAGATGAGGATTACATGCAAAATGGGCTTGCCCTACCATGACCCTTCCTCTCCTCAAAAAATAGAAATTTGAGAGAATATAAAGTGAGGGAATATAAATTACAAAATCAGAAATAAGAATTTTTAAGTACTGTAGGTAGCACAACAGCACTTTATCAAGGTGAAGGATCTATTTTATATTAGAAACTTATTGTTATCTTTAATGCATCATAATAAACATAGAAACTATGGTCCAACATGAGTTCTGTAAACCAGCACAACTTTATCATCTTCAGCAATGTTGGTCTTCTTTGTGCCAGGCTGAATTTTGATTCCTGTTAATTTGATGTCACAGAAGAAAAATTGAAGAAAAATTTTATTTACAATCATGTATTTAAAAATAGCTATGTCAGAAACCTTCAGACTAACTCTTTTAATGATGCAAATGTAGAGAGCTCCATCCAAAATTCCTGTGGGGGGACAAGTCTTGCAGAAACATGCAAATCTTTTGGAAAACTAAGCTCCAACTCTGTTGCTGTTCACTCCCATTATCACCAACACAGAGGCAGCTGCACGCAGCAGTGTGACTCCTGCACAGGACACTGGACCAAAAGAAAGGTTTTAGAGATACATTCATTTCACAACAAAAACACAACAGGAAAATACCTGATTTCAGGGTGTTCTTTCTGTAAACTGTCACTTCTTGCCTGCAAGCTTTAGTCACTCCCTGCTGTGGACATCAGCACACAAGAGCAGAGTAAATCATGTGGAACATCCTGTTCAGCTCCACTGTGGGATATTACACAACTCCTAGTACGAACTGGAGCCACAGGGGCTCCATATAATGAAATGTCATAGAGTATCGTATAATACCATTAAATCATATAATATATAATAAAGTATCATATCATATAATAAAGTATAATATATCGTATCATATAATAAAGTATCATGAAATATTTAAACTAAGCAGGATCCCTGGGAAGTCAATGCAACTCCACATCTCTGCAGGACCAGCCTGTTTCTTGTGTGATACACGGTTATCAGAGGTCTTCTGCAGAATACACTAATGCAATAATGACCCATAGCCCACACATCTAGGTTTAGAAACAGCTGCTTCTAGTACCATCCCAGACACAAATGGGTGGGAAAGTCTCTAAGGCTCAGAGAATACATGCCTCTCTCCAGCAAACCAAGCCTGAATGTTACCACCAGGCTCACAGGGCCACAGTACTGCAAACCTATCCCCCAGACGCAGTACACATCCTGGCCTGGTTTATAAACCCAAAAATTAAAGTCTCATTACATTACTCCTGAATAGTTCCACCCAACAAAGCCAAAAGTACAGCATTATTTGCACCACCCAGTCCAGTAACTAGAACACCTAGCTGAGCTGCATGAGCATAGTTGGGAGCAGCCCTGGATCTGGAGCTGCTGAGGATGACAGTGAGAAGGAAATTAAACTATGCAGGCTTTAATTCACCCTTAAAAATGTTTAAGGCCAAGAGGAGCCCACAGGAATTAAGGGGAGCCTGCGAAGAGCTCACAAGGCTTTGCTCCTGACCCTGCCTCTCTCTCTCTCCGTCTGTTTGCCAAACCTTCCTGAGGTCCAGGCCCATTAGATTCACCAGCACATGCACACTGGCTGGAGAAACCTCCTCTGTCTAAAAGCATGGATAATGGGGAGGAAAATCTCTCTCCTTCTGCCCTCTGCATGGGGGAAGTGTTCTCTCACAAACTCAGAGGCATTAGAATTTCAATTTAACAAATTAAAGCTTTTTTTTTTTACTTCAAAAGAGACAGATACTGGTAAGAATCTTTTTTTGGCAAAGACTCTCAGGGAAACTAACACATTTAAATGCTCAGTAAGATTATTTTGTTAAATTCTGCACATGAACCAGTCTGCACTGCTGCACTCTCAGAGTAAACCTCTGCCCATTCCCTACTGCTTTTACTGGAATTATTAGCAGAGACACCGGAACCATCATTATAAACTGGATCCTCTCTGCAAATGACTGAAAGCCATGTTATTTATGATTCTTGCAAACTTTTAAAACTGCTCAGTAAATTCCTGGGAGCAGTGACTCAGTTTGCATTCCTACATATCTGTATTTATAGAAACAATCAAACACACTTTAGTCATTTCTTGCTTCCCTGCACTCTGTGTTCTGCAGTGCCTTTAACCTCTAACTGGGTTTTTAACTTTACTCCTCTTCTTGTTCAAATTTACTGTAATAAGGGCTTGGGGGTTTTTCCCACTGATGGCTGTTTTGCACAGAATTTTCTAGAAACAGCAGCAATGCCAACACCTTTCTTCTGTTATAAAGAAGTCATCTCAGAGGCTAAACATTTACTTATTAATTATATTTTAAGATTGTTCAAGGGTTTAGATTTTTAAATGTGTTTCTTCCTGAGATATCAAACACTGAAATCCCTTAGTCACTCACCCAGCAACCTTTTATAGATTCTGAGAACTTTATAAAACAACCTGCTTTGTAAATTTGTGGATTTATTTTTGAATGCTTTTTCAGAACAACAATATAATTTCAGAATTAATAAAAGAGGAAAAGAAGTCCTAACAGACACTGACAACGAGCAACAGAGCTGAGAAGCAGCAGTTTCACTTGCTCCATCTAGAGGCTGATGGAAATTATTCCAAGAGAGTGTTTTCCTGGCATAATCTCTATCTCATAGGATTTTGCTGGAAGCACTCTGTGCTAAAGCTTTACTGATGAACCCTTTTAATTACAGCCAAGGACTAAATCCCCATCACATCGCAGTGGCTCAGCTTTCATCACTTTCCTGCTCCCATTTCTCCACCCAGGAACATGCAACACCCCCTGCCTCCCTGCTCTTAACTTTAACTCTTCTACAAATATGGCTCAGTCTTTTTCCTCATACCTGTCTATTTTGCAACCTAAAAGTAATCAAAGAAACACAAAACTAGAAATCAATTAAGCACCTGGAAAAGAGACATGAAGACAACTATATTAAAAATTAATATTGCCCTAAGTTTTTGTAGGGCAGAACAGCATTTTTCATAAATGCATGGCAGGATGGCCTATCCTGGTGCTGAGGAGATCAAATGATGGCATTTGTGTGCAGGGGCCCAAGGGCTTGATCCAATTCCTGGCTGTGCAGCACCTTGTACCTGCTCTGACATCAGAATTCATTTCACCTAAGTTTCTCCATGCTCATCACAAGGTCTGACAGCAGGAAAAGTCCCAAATCCAGAGTGAAGTGAGCAGCTAACACAGCAGAACAAGGAAAAGATTCCTTGTAGCAATGTATCTGAACAACTTAGACCTCAGTGTGCACCAGCCATATCATCTGTAACTGTTCTTATCAGAATTTTCTCAAAGCACTATGGAATTCATCAAGGTTACTAAGACATAAACTGTGCTAAAATAAGAATGAAGAAGCTAAGAAACTGCATACCAGGATGGCAAGAACTAGATAACAGAGGACTGTTGAACACCTGCATGGTAACCAATCACGGACGCTGAGAAATGGAGGCAGAGAACGAGGGAACAAGACAAAGGCACCAATCAAGAAGTGCGATCTTAGTAGTTTGTAGAATCTATAAAAGTGTGTGTAATGTAGACAATAAACAGCTTCTGCTTGATCATATCGGTCAGTTGTTCAGGAGTCCTGGTTTACCCACAATAATTCCTGCCAGGGTTTTGCCGAAGGAAGATATTCCTAATGTCCAGATGTCACTGCTGCTCATTCTTCATGGCACCAGTGAGCTCTTACCAGGGTATTCAGGCAGGCTTTATTTTTCCCCAGTAAGCCACAACAGACCTTCCATACAGCATCCAGGGAAACATCTCACTAGCCACTAGAAACAGCAGAGATTTAACTAACTTTAGCCAGAGATGTGAGCACACCCACAAGTACAACTAAGCTGCACCAGAAGTTCGGAGAAAACAGGCACTTGACATTCATATGAGTTACTCTTGTGAACAAGAGCCTCCAGAGACAACCAGCAGAGGCAGCACTTCATCTCCAGCAGGATGCCGGACCACAGCCCTCAAGTTGCGGCTCACAGCCCAAGGCATGTGGCTGCAGGTGGCCCAGATAAGCAGCCAGACTGGCTCCAGCATCTCTCCTGCCCAAACTCAATCTACCAAGTGTATCTCCAGCACACAAGAAATCCCCAGTGCTCTCTACACCACTCTGTCTTCCCATGGTGCTGAAAATTTGCAACAAGGCAGCAGAAACAGAGAACACAAACTGCATAAAGGATTTTAATTTTTTTTAAACTTTTTTGATTAACCAGGCTCCCAGAGGAAGTCATACTGCATGTACATGTTACTGAGTGAATAAAACTCAGTAAACAAATATCCATTGGCATTTCACTTTTTCCATTTCTTTCAGAGAGACTATACAATCCTGGCCCTGTTGAAGCTGTGGGAATTTCTCAGTAACTTGAAGAGGATCCAGTACATTACCCCAGCTCTTTAAACCTTGTAAAAACAACCAGGCAGAAGAAACACTAATTTGTAAGTCTCCTTCCCATCAGAACAGTTTCTGTCTGTAATATTTACAAAAAGCATCAAACCCAGTTATAACAGAAAAAGAATCTTTATTATTTACTCTCCTGCTTTTTGTGTTTTTTATCTCAGTCTATGCCCGGCCAATCCTCCCTAAATGCTGCACAGATGTTTGATGCCCAAAGATGAAATTCCAAAGTTCTGTGGATGCTAACTCATGCTAACCAGCAAACCTTCCTAAGAGCAGGGAATATTCAGAGGAATCAAATCCACAATTCTGGCCTCAGAACAGTACAATCCCAATGACTTTTGAAAGCAGACACTACAAATACTGCTCTTTCATTATAAACGTTTAATAGAAGGATAGAATCACACAACTGCTTTGGTTTGTAAGACCATCTTGTCCCAGCACCCTGCCATGGGCAGGGACACCTTCCACTAGCCCAGGTTGCCCCAAGCCTCATCCAAACCTATCCTTGAACACTTCCAGGGATGGGTCAACCACAGCTTCTCTGGGCAACCTGTGCCAGGGCCTCCCCACCCTCACAGGGAACAATTTCTTCCCAACAGCCAATCTAACCCTGCTCTCTGTCAGTTTGAATCCAAGTAGGGAACCAAAAAACTCCAAAGAAACAACCAAACAGAATAGCCTCATAGACTTTTAAAATACATCTTAAAATAACCCAATACACTCTTTGCAAAGCACTCTACCACAACTCCAATGCCCAAGCTACTGAGTTTTAACACTACATCGCAAATTTGATGACTCCGTTCTTCCACTTTAGTGCTGTCAAGAGGCAAGAGAAAAATCTGGTGGTGGTGCAGCATACCAGGTTGAGCCTGCTACTGCAGCTGCCCTTGATTTCAAAGGTTTCTCATTCCCATGGCCAAGTGCCATCACTGCTTTTCCCTGATGCCTTCACTGCACAGAGCTCAGCTCACACCCTCACCTCAAGAATTCACAGCTTCTAACTCCAGCTTTATGGAGATGCAATAAAGACCTTCAGAAAAGATAAATAAAAAGGACACAAGAATTCCACTGATGGTAAAGAAATTAAGTACTTTTTTTTTGGTCTCTCATCACGACAAAGAACTAGGTGCACTGGAAGCAGAAACAGCCCCCAGCCCCAGGAGTTCTCACCATCATTAATATTTTATTACTTTTTCTCTTTTTTTTCCAGAGCCTCTATACCTAATTTCAAATATTAATTTCTGAATATGAATAATTAAACAGTTAATCACCTCAGTCATCTAAGAGTACTGGAATGTGGAACTGAGGAACTGATATCTGATATATATTTATATATTTATATATATATATATATAAATGTCACATGGATTTTTTTTCTGCCAGGGTCTATCCCCAGATTTTAAACAGGATCACTGATCTGTAATAAGCCAGGATTATGGCAAACAACAATGGCTCACACACTACTCTTTAGAGGGAAAATAACTAGCACAAAATCATCCCAAGGCCAAACAATGACTATGCCTCTGAAGAGCAGTGGTACATTGTGAATTGCTTGGCTTCTGCTTTCTTGTCTCTTGCAAAGGAAGAAAATTACTAAAAATAGTAACATATCATCAGAAATCATCACATCACATCAGTGAGAAACCAAACAGAGACAGAGATGCACAGAAATGCAGGAATCTCATTATGTGGCCTTAATTTGTGGTGGCTGACAGTGTGTTCAGTGGGGGCCCAGCAAAGGGAGTGCTGGGGTTCAGTCCAGACCTGAGTGAGGGTGCAGGGCTGGCTGTGGGTGAAAGCTGTGGTGGGAGAAAACCCCTCACTTGAGGCAGCTATGGTTTCCTTTTAGCGTGGGAAGCAGGGTGAGGGAGGGTATTCTTCCCCTGACTTCACTCAGGTGAGACCCCATCTGCAGTGCTGCCTCCAGTTCAGGGGTCTTCACCAGAAGGATGTAGAGCTGCTGGAGCGAGTCCAGAGGAGGCCACAGACACGCCCAGATGGCTTCCCACTGCCAGAGGGCAGGGTTAAATGGGATATTAGGAAGAAATTGTTCCCTGTGAGGGTGGGGAGGCCCTGGCACAGGTTGCCCAGAGAAGCTGTGGTTGACCCATCCCTGGAAGTGTCCAAGGCCAGGCTGGGTGGGACTCGAAGCAACCTGGGCTAGTGGCAGGGAGTAGGACAAGATGGGTTTAAAGGTGTCTTCCAATCCAAACCATTCAGTGATTCTACATTCAGCTTTTTATCCCTATAGGCATTTATTTAGCAAAGATGAAGTAGAAGATTAAGAAATTTAGTTGTCTACACCAACATTAACTTGACTTCATTGCATGAGAACATTCCCAGAAGAAAGGCAGTACAGACATATTTAGTGTTTCTCTTGGGAAAAGAAAGAGTTTAAAAATATTTAAAGCTACTGTCCCTTGCTGGTCTCAAGAGCTGAAATGGACCCTCAGAAAACAGAAAATTGGTCATTAGTCGTCCACCCCATGATAAAAACATTCTTGCATTTCCATCATGCTGTACCTAACATGAATTTTAGAAATGTTTTGGCTCCTTGAAAGCAGCGTCATCTACAGGTAAAAAAGAGCTCTCTGCATCTCACCTGATTATCACTCATCTTGCTCCTCAGTGCCTTGATGTGACAGACCCATGGTCTGGTATTAATAAGCCTCGGTATGGCCTTTATTAATATTGGGAGCCTTATCCCCAGAGGAACAAGGAGCCCAAATAGCCAGGCTTAGCTCAGGCCATGGCCGCAAGGCTGCCTGCTAGCAAGCGAGGGTAGTTATCAGCTCTTATAGTGATTTTCAGCTCAGGATTTCAGCTCGTTTGCTAGGCAGTGGTCAGCCCGGGCTGAGGCTCCAGCAGACGAGAGAAAGGAGAAGGAGAGATGCTCAGAGGTTCTGCAGAGGTGGCTTTATTGAAGGGATGTGAAGGGTACCAAGACAGCTCTTCTTCTGAGGAGTGGGCTAAAATATGCCCTTTTTATAGGATTTAGAAGGATTCAATTTGGACCAATGGTAAGGGTTCAAGTCCTAGCCTATAGGGTTACAGGGATATGCTCTAGGGCGGGGGGTCAAGGAGGTCAGGAAGTAAAATTTGCTGTCTCATTCTCTCATTCAGTTCTCCATGGAGCTTTGCTCATGTCTGTAGGGACTGCTACAACTCCGCTTTATGTTTTTAGAAAAAAGTGTTCGCGATATTTCTTTTAAAACAGTGAACAAGGCATGAGAACATAGCTAATACAACAACAACTACAAGGAGAATCAACAACATTCCCTTAACCAAAGATGCAGCCCATCCTGTTAATCCCCACTGCCCGAAAAGTTCATTGACCCAGTCAGGGATTCTTTCTACTTTCAAGTCCTTCACAAGATCTTTCAGTTTCTGGATGTTCGCATGGATGGATTCTGAGCGTGAAGAGACGTTGAAGCAGCACATTCCTTCGAAGTCTTCACAGCCGTGTCCGTGGGCAAGCAGCAGAAAGTCAATTGCTGCTCGCTTTTGGAGCGAAGCATGTCTTGTGGTTTCTTCTTCCTTTAAGAGATCACTCAGGGCTGCAGAGGTAGCATTAGCTTGTTTACTGAGCCAGCACCCAAGGTGATTGATTTCACCAAGAGCTTTAGCTGCAGCTACCCAGGGTAAGAACAGGGAGACAGCGATCCTTTTTGGTTTGTTCCAATTATACAATCTAGGATCACAATTTTCATCAAATTCAGTGCGGGACCTTTTTTGGCATTTTGATTTGCTTTCTTTTTTCCAATTATGTAACAGAGTGATGTTCGGAGTAAGGGTAGAAACTTTTCCAAGTGTACAGGGACCTCCCTGGAGTCGGGAGGGGATCCCTGCCCATACTCTGTCACCACAGATGAGAAACGTTCCCTTGGGTAATACTTTGGGAAGGAGAGTGGACATAGAAATCACCTCAGCCGTGTAATCGCACCAATTGTGAGAGTTATAGGCTTTGTTAATTGGTGATATTTCTCTCCGATTTGTGTGTTTGTTCATGTCAATTTCTGGCCAATGGCTTCTTTGAGGTCTAAAGTAAAATATGACACAATATGCGGCCTTGGAGGACCCCAACAGATCTAATTCTTGGGGTTCCTCTAGAGCATTGGGCAGAATTTTTGTCCACTCGTCCCAAGTATCAACCACACTGGGACTCCTACCTGTGGTGCGGAGAAGTTCTGTGTTATAGACAGGCCAGATATCTGCTACAAAAGGAAGTCCTACCAGACATGTGGAAAGTGGGTTATCAATGTTTCCCATGGACAAGCACACGTTGTCCTGTTTTAATGTTTTTGCTAAGGTTACCCAAACATTATGACTGGGCTGTGGACTAATCCAGCCGAAGGCACGCGGTGCGGTGAGGAACATCCAGGCGGCAGTGAGGACAGCACCAACGGAGATATTTGATATTTTTCATCTTTGGGCAGGAATAGGGCTTCTGATAGGGAATATAAGCAAAATTTGTTATCTTTATGACGACAGGGTTTTCTCCTATGTTCTTTTCTCTGTTCCCCCCCTCCCCCCCTTTTCTTTTAATTTTTAAGCTACACAAAGGGAGGAGGAGTGGGTAGAATGTTAGGGGTTTTAAATGTTAGGGAGAGGGAATAATAGGTTTTTTAAGATACAAAAAGAGGGGTGTAACAACACATAATTCAAAGAACACTATTGTGTTAAGGCTATCTAAGGCTTGTTGCCGCAGCATATTATTTCGCTTTCAGTTTTGTCTGCTGTCTTGTAATGGGGCGGTCTGTTCTAGGGTTTGTTGGTGGTCGCGACGTCTTCTCCTCCAGGCAGAGCTGGTTTGGTTTTGAGGTGGTCTTGTGTTTGCCTCAGGAGGGTTCTTGTTCCCATTCGCAGGAGTAGTGTTAGTAGTGCCTAGGTATGGTTTAACGTTTTTTCCTGGGTACCACCTTGGACTGGATGGTAGTAGCACGCACGCATATCCTCTACCCCAAGCGACCAACTGATGAGGCCCAGAAATTTGGTGTGTTTCAGGATCCTTCACGAGCACTGGTGGTTTCTCCGTCAGCTTTGCTTGGGTGGTATTTGCAAAGTGGTGAAGTATTGGTGGATCAGGCTCTGATGCTGTACAGTTCAGGAAGTTGATGACATAGAGAGCCTTGCAAAGTCTTTCCACTGGAGATGTGATTTTTGTGTCTCTGTTCTGTTGATCGAGGACTCTCTTGAGGGTTTGATGTGTCCTTTCCACGATGGACTGTCCTGTGGGGTTTACAGGTATGCCTGTCTTGTGTCCTATGCCCCATTCATTGAAGAAGTCCTTTAACTTGCGGGAGATATAGGCTGGTCCATTATCTGTTTTAATCTCCTTTGGTACTCCCAGGGAGGCAAAAGAGAGGAGAAAGTGTTTCATTGTGCGCAATGCATTTTCTCCTGCATGTGATAATGCAAATATTGCTCCTGAAAACGTGTCAACCGATACATGTAGGTATTTTGACTTTCCAAAAGGTGCACAGTGAGTTACATCTGTTTGCCACAGCTGACAGCGATTCAGACCTCGGGGATTAACTCCCGTCCCCATAGATGGTATCTGATAGTTTTGACAGTTTGGACAAGCAGCAACAATAGCCTTTACCTGATCCTTTGGGAGTTTGAACATTCTCATAAGGGCAGGCACATTTTGATGAAAAAACGCGTGTGACAACTTTGCCTGAGCAAAGATGTTAGGAACATTAGCAGTTTCTGCTGCCATTGCTAATGCATCTGCTTTTCTGTTGCCTTCTGCAACGAAACCTGGGAGGTCTATGTGTGACCTCACATGCATTATATGGTAAGGTTGCTTTCTCTGGGACATCAGGTGTATTAATTTTGAAAGCAGTCGGTACAACTTTGGATTAGAAACCTCTTTGAGAAGAGCATGTTCTGCTCTCATAGCTATATCAGCAACATAAGCTGAATCTGTGACCAGACTGAAGGGTTCATTTTTAAATTTTTCAAAAGCCCTGACCATAGCTGATAGCTCTGTAATCTGTGGTGATCCTCCCACGATTTCTATATCAGATTCCCAATTTTGTGTTTGGGGGTCTCTCCATGTAATTACCGACTTGTGGGAAGACCCTGGGCCATCTGTAAAGAGAGTTAGAGCATTGAGAGGTTTTCTACTTTGGATTCATTTTGGAATCAAGTGTAAGGTTACACTAGGGTTAAAAAGTTTGTGTTGTGGAATCTCAACTGAAGTTTGGCCCGTATAGCTATCTAGGGCAAATTGGAGACTCTCATTGGTCTGCATCAAGTCCTCAAAGTCTTTAAAAGTTATTGGCAAGTATATGCATTCAAAGCCACAGCCTGAAAGAGAGCGGAGACGAGTTCTGGCCTTTTTTATTAGATGTGCTATGATCTCCTGGTAGGTGGTAAGTGTCTTTGTGGGCTGGTTGCTTGTAAAAACCCATTCCAGTATCAGCAAAGGGTCTCGAGGCTGGGGGTCCCATTGGAAAATCAGTCCATGGAATCGAGTTGCTTTTCCCAGCATGATGAACTTGAAAGGTAGGCTGGGCTCGAAGCGACGGGCTTTATGAGAAGACAGGGCTTCCTGGACTTTGGTGATGGCACCTCTGGCTTCTTCCATGAGAGTGCAGGGAGAGTGCAGGTTTTTTGGCCCACTAAGAAGATTGAACAGGGGAGCCAGGTCCTCTGTTGTGAGTCCTAGCAGTGGACGTACCCAATTGATGGATCCACAGAGGCTGTGTAAGTCCCTTAGGGTTTTTGGGTCGTCGTTTATGGTGAGCTGCTGGGGTACGATGGTCCTTTCCCAGATCTGGACTCTGAGGTAGGTCCATGGGCTGGTGTACTGTATTTTATCCTCACGGATTTCCATACCTGCCTTTTCTATGGATTCAATAGTCTTTTTAACAATTTTGTCCAAGTAAGCTTTGTCTGAAGCACACACCAGAATGTCATCCATGTAATAGCATACGGTAGCATCTGGAAATGATTTCCGAATGGAAGACGGGATGTGAGCCACGTACCACTGACAAATGCTGGGTGAGCATTTTAGTCCTTGAGGCAAATAGCACCAATGGTATCTTTTGAGCGGAGCCTCCTTGTTGAGAGAGGGAATGGAGAAGGCAAACCGTGGAGCATCCTCCGGGTGCAGAGGTATGCTGAAGAAACAGTCCTTAATGTCTATGATAGCAAGTATCCAGTTTCTAGGCAGCATCGATGGGGAGGGCAGGCCTGGCTGGAGGGGGCCCATGTCCTCGATGGCCGCGTTGATTCTGCAAAGGTCATGGAGGAGCCTCCACCTGTTCATTCCAGGCTTTGGTAGGACGAAGACTGGAGAGTTCCAAGGGCTGTCAGACTCTACTATGTGGCCTTTTGCGAGCTATTCTTCCACGAGTTTGTTTAAAGCGCACAGTTTGGTTTCAGAGAGGAGCCACTGCTCGATCCAGATTGGCTTGTGGCTTTTCCAGGTGAGTTGGGGTGTTTCTGGTAGCGCGCTTTGCTCAGTGGCCCCGATTAGAAATCCTGAGTGGGAATAGGTAGGGAAGCTCCCCACTGAGATAGAATGTCTCTGCCCCAAAGGGTGATGGGAGCCCTTACCACGAATGGGCAGATGTATGCCATCTTGCCTTCAGGCCTTTCCACCATGACGCTGTTCTTACTTCTCATGGATACTGTAGTTCCACCAATCCCGGAAATCATGCCTGCAGCAGGTTGTAGATCCCAGTGTGCTGGCAATTCTGAGTGAGTGATGATGGTCACGTAAGCACTGGTGTCCAACATCCCTGGTAGGTGGGTTTCCTCTCCTTTGCAGGTAAGGCCGCAGTCAATAGAAGGCTTGCTTGGTCCTACGACTTGTGCCCACATTGCTGTAGGGTTGAGCGGAATCTGTTCCCTGAGATCCTTTGGGAGTAGAAAGGCTTGTGCTATTGGGGTTCCCTTTGAAAGAAAGAATGGTAAGCCCATGCAATATACCTGGACAAGAATCTCTTGTCCTGGCTGCACTGTCAGCACTTCTGGAACAATGAAGATTTCATTTGGGCTATTAAGAGAATCACCCATAATTAAAATGTCCGAAGGACCACTTTTTGGCCCATATTTGCCTGTGGGAACATGATGAACATTCTCACTATTAAAGTCAATGGACAAAGCAGTTACCAGTTGCCTGCGGGTGCCGATTGGGGTCGTCCCGTGTGTTGGATCATCTTGCTGTGGTCCGGGACGTCCTGGGACGGTACATTGTTGGGTCTGGGTGGCCTTTGATTTGATGTCTGCACCCTGGGCCTGGCCGGGCTCGGAAAGGCGTTTAAAGGCTTCTGGTTGCTGATTCTGGGTGTTGCAGTGGAATCTAGGTGGTGACCTTTCTGGGCAGTCCTTTATATAATGCCCTGATTCCCCACAGTGATAGCATTTGGCTTGGTCTTTGGAGGTTATGACTGCATATGCCCCAGAAACTACTTCAGCTATACCCTTAGCAACTGCCTCGGCCACTGTATTTTCAGTGGACATATGGCGTGTACAGCATTCCAGCATTTGCTCTATGGTTGGGTTGCTATTCACTGGTAGAGACCTCAAAATGGCTTTTCATTTTTCATTTGAGTTACTCAAGGCAAGCTTACATAACAGTTCCTTCCTTGCCTCTGTGCTCTCTATCTGTTTCTCCAAAGTGTCCTTTAGTCTGTCCACAAATTTGATAAAACTTTCATCTATCCCTTGTTTAACCATAGAAAAATGCATCGTTGGTAACGATTCATCATGCATGACAAGTAAGGAGGTTTTTGCTGCAATTGCTATGTCTTGCAATACCTCTTTATTCAAGGTTTCCAACTGTTCTGCTGGTTTTCGTAAATCTCCTTCGCCTGCCAACTGTTAAACCGTATAATTTGTCTTATTAGCATCTGCAGCATATGCATCTGATTATTATTTCAAATGTTTTTTCCAATCCATGTCCCATAACATATATTCTGCTGGTGACAGGAGGCAGTTTGAAATATTTTTTATATCGTGGGGAAGCCACGTACAGAGAACATGGCTTCCAGGAAATTTCTAAAAATATGCGACCCTCTACCATGATCTTTGGCTATATTTCTCAATTGTATTAGTTCCTTATTTGAAACAGGCTTCCAGGTTTTTATAGCCGATTCGCCACCATTTCTGCCCTGTTTGTATTCTACAGGAAAAACATTAATTCTGTGTGCCATCTCCCATTCCCCAGACTTTGTTGCTTCCATTTTAATGATAGCCCATGGATCAGTATACATTGCATCAGAATCAGAATAACTGCAGGTGCTTTGTTCCTCTGAGGAGGACTGTGGCGGGCGAGCTATTCTCATCTTGGGCTTTTTTCAGCGTTTGGAAGCAGTTTTCAAGGCAAAGCTCCATGGAGAATTGAATGAGAGAGTGAGACAGCAAATTTTACTCCTGACCTCCTTGACCCCCCGCCCTAGAGCATATCCCTGTAACCCTATAGGCTAGGACTTGAACCCTTACCATTGGTCCAAATTGAATCCTTCTAAATCCTATAAAAGGGACATATTTTACCGCACTCTTCACTGTACACGCCATATGTCCACTGAAAATACAGTGGCCGAGGCAGTTGCTAAGGGTATAGCTGAAGTAGTTTCTTGAGCTTTGCTCATGTCTGTAGGGACCGCTACAGTCTGGGGATGCTCCAAGCTATGCCACCCTTTCTCCTGGACAGCACTTGCCTTCAGCAGACCCTGTTCCAAGTGATCACAGTCATAGTACCTGTAGAGCGAACACCTGATCCTGACGTCATGAGAAAGCACACCATTGGTAGGAGTAAATTCTGATAACAGACTGTATCTTCTCCATCTACCAAGGGTTACAGCAAACAGTAGACCCTGTCTGCACTGTAAGTGTTACAGGACACAGCCCAAAACGCCAAACTCTCACCCTCCCACACTGCACTGACAGAGGCCACGAGCTGAACAGAGCTGCAGTTCTGTCATGAAGAACCAACAATCTAAACCTGCAACTACAGCACACTTGTTAAAATTCACAACTGGTTTACCAACTCAAATTTCATAGTTGTTCAAAATCTTACCCTGTACTTGTCACAAAACTCAGCAAATTCAAGCTGTGTTCTCTGATGTCCCTTGCTCTGCTCTGTGTGGTCTCCAGTGTCCCCTGTTCTGCTTCCTGTGGTTTCCTCATTTTGAGTGCATTTGTGCCATCACAGCTGTGGCAAGTGTGAAAACTCTTACGTTTTCATTGCAGAGCTTGGCCTGAAGTTCAAACCATATTCCCAGCATAGCATACATTACGTATCAGCCCTGGAGGAATTTTATATTAGAAATGCATTATTACAATAACCTTTTTATACTGAGTAATTAAGATGTATATAACCCTGAATCACATGAAGACACACATACAAGCATTTCATATGGAAAAATACAGCCTTCCTCAGGTAACGTCTCTGCTGACAAATAAAGCTGACTGTAAACATGGCCAATTATTAGCAAAATGGCCAAGACATCATAAAAGAGAACAGAATATAATGTCATTTTAACTGTATTTTTAACCTAGCTTTTAGAATTTATTAGCCCAGAAGGACACACAGTACATAGCTTCAATAGGCTACAGAGCTACAAATATATGTGTAAAGAACATTGAGAATATATAAAAGCAAAAAAGGCAAAAAATTTGGCATCAGTGGAAAGATGCTCTGAGCTATGCCCTGTGTTGGAATCTTTGCTATCCTCAAAGACAAATGCACTCCTGAAAGACCATTCCAATCTCCATGGAAGCATAGTGAAATAACATTACCTTTATATCTGCAGAGCTTGGAGATAAAAGATTTCTGTTCCTGATACTAAACTTCAAGAAGTCAAAATGACATCTTTTATCTAGGAGATATTTAATAACCATAGATGGGACTTTGAGTGTCTTCCGTGAAATAAATATCTTCTTTTTGTTGATGTATGCAAATATTACCATTTCCCATATTCCTGCTCAAAGGGACCTGAGCCTTTTTCCAACGGAGAATTACTTTTCCTTTATGATGCTCTCCATGAAGTAGGCCTGGTCTTCCAACACAGCCAGAAGATACAGAGGGACCCTCCCACATCTTGGACCCGGCTCCAGGCTCTGCCTCAGATAGTGTTCATGCATCCAGCTTCTCTCATCTCTGGGTGGGACTAATGACAAGGTTAATTGGGACAGAAGATGCATGAGAAGAAAGGGGTGTACACAGAAGAGATGGGCTTCGGGCAGAGCAGCTGGCCTTGAGAACAGCCTTGACCTTATTTCCACCGGGATGGCCAACAAGAAAGAAGGTATGACTATGAAGTGCTGAAGATGACACTAGACCAGGAGGTGTCACCAGCACTAAAGAGAACAAACTATTGGAGAGAAAAACTGAATTATTCTGGAGACCAGAGCAACACAGGGCTGAACAGCACTTGAGTGCATAGGCATGCACATCAGAACCACCAGTTGTGTTGTGAGGAGAAGGGTGCAGAGGAAGGAGCTGATGATGGAACCATCAGGTAATTCGCCTCACAGTGACATGCTGTGGGCCAGGTGTAACTGCAGCCAAGAAGGGCAGAGAGGAGATGGACATGCTTCCATCTCAGCCACTCCATGTCATATAGGCCACATCAGACTTGCTAATGAAGGTGAAAGCCCTCACATAAACCTTATTACTAACACTTTGAGAAAGGCCATGGGACACTCACAGAGAGCATTCACACGCTGTAAGGCACGGGTAAGTTTTCCCTGGAAAATCACGTTATTCCTTCTGCCTTTCAGAGAGGATCAGCCCAAGCATCAGATGTGGCTACAGGTCACTCAAGGAAAATATGAGGGAATCTATAAAACAAGACTAGGCTGGCCAGGTGACACACGCCACAGGCCAGCAAATCTGCATTCTTTGGCAAGGGAACAGAGTTTGGCTCCAGGACCCTGAAGAGACCAGATAGGACAGGACCAGTTTCTCTTAAAAAATAAAGAAATAAATACTTGATAGGGCAAAAACTCACTAATAGTAAAAGACAATGATAGCACAATAACAAACCAGGAAAACCAGGCCATGAATTAAAACCCAAAAAAAGAATTCCACGGCAATTTTGAGGAAGGGAGGAATAGAGGCAGGAGGTTTAATCAAGCTTGATATATATTTATGAAACTGATTATGTGACTCAAGTTCCTGCAATACTCAGCGACTGGACATGCTGACTCAGGAAGTCCCATCCAGTGCTGCTGCCCTGAGTTCTTAAGGGAGAGTGGGTGTTTTTGAGAATGCTGGTGGCAAAACAGCTATGCAACTGGGGCAAAAATTACTATGCAGTAGAAGTCCTCAGGGCTCAAGTCTGAAGTAATTCAACTTAAACCAAGACAGTGTCCAGTGATGTGGCTATACCTACTACAGCTACACACATTTTAATGCTAATATTACCTTAATGTGTGTGTATAAACACATAGTATATACTATTAACACACTGAGTGGCTGTCAGACATCCACCACCTTGTAACATGCACAACCTCCTGCTTCACACACTGCTTCTTCACACAGCAGACTGCTCTATGAAAGCTGGGCACTTGGACAGAGGCATTCCCAGTAAAATTCCCTGGTAAGTACTAGTTTAGATGAGTTTCCTTATTTCAAGAGCATAGATGTGAATCTTCTTCCAAATCAGAGAGTTCATCATACCACAAGTATAGCAAGTTTAAAGCATTCAACAACCACTGCACAGACTTTGGCCTGCCTGTTTTTAATTTCTTCCAAAATATTTTTTCTTCATGTATGACATTGCATTATTGAAGCCACAGTTGCCTCCTGCATAGCTTAGCATATGCCTCCACTCAGGGAGATAAAAGACACTGGTGCACTGGTTTTAAATGCTGAGCAGAGAGAGAGCATGGATAACAATAGACAGTGAAACAAATATTAATGGAATTAACAATATAAAAAGGAAAAAAAAATTACACAAGCTGGTAGTGTTAACTTGTCTTCCTTTGTGAGGGAAAAGATCTATTTGTAGGTATTTTTGTTATCTGGAATTATGGTGCAAATTATGTGGTGATTTTGACTGAACTTAAGATCACCACAAAAAGCACTCAGCTGAAGGGATGACAAGGCACACAGCCAGGGAGGCAGGACAAAGGTGGGGCTACTGAAGTGTGGGCAGTGGTTCAAATAAACGGAACTTAGAAAGATGCTGCAGTTGCATTTAGCACTGATACAAAAGTGGCTGTGATAAAAAACTCTATTAAACCACAGAACTATCCCAAGAGGTGTTACATCCTTAATTTACAACGATGTTTGTAACAAAGTGAGCACAAGATCAAAGACCATGTGCAAGTGAGAAGCAGAGCAGCCATGGGCACTTCAGCTGAAGAGGAGCAGGCTGGTGGGAGGGCAGGGCCCCAGAATGGGGAAGCAACCTACCTCTGAAGCCAGAGTCAGAGGAAGGGAAGGGAAGAGGGAGGGAAGGAGGGAGGGAGGGAGGGAGGGAGGGAGGAAAGAAGGAAGGAAAGGAAGTGGTGGAAGGAAGGAAGTGGTGGAAGGAAGGAAGTGGCGGAAGGAAGTGGCGGAAGGAAGTGGCGGAAGTGGCGGAAGGAAGGAAGTGGCGGAAGGAAGGAAGGAAGGAAGGAAGGGCGGAAGGAAGTGGCGGAAGGAAGTGGCGGAAGGAAGGAAGTGGCGGAAGGAAGGAAGTGGCGGAAGGAAGTGGCGGAAGGAAGGAAGGAAGTGGCGGAAGGAAGGAAGGAAGTGGCGGAAGGAAGGAAGTGGCGGAAGGAAGTGGCAGAAGGAAGGAAGGAAGTGGCGGAAGGAAGGAAGGAAGGAAGTGGCGGAAGGAAGGAAGGAAGGAAGTGGCGGAAGGAAGGAAGTGGCGGAAGGAAGGAAGGAAGTGGCGGAAGGAAGTGGCGGAAGGAAGTGGCGGAAGGAAGGAAGTGGCGGAAGGAAGGAAGTGGCGGAAGGAAGGAAGTGGCGGAAGGAAGTGAAGGAAGGAAGGAAGGAGGAAGGAAGGAAGGAAGTGGCGGAAGGAAGGAAGTGGCGGAAGGAAGGAAGGAAGGAGGGAAGGAAGGAAGTGGCGGAAGGAAGGAAGTGGCGGAAGGAAGGAAGGAAGTGGAAGGAAGGAAGTGGCGAAGGAAGGAAGGAGGCGCGGAAGGAAGTGGCGGAAGGAAGTGGCGGAAGGAAGTGGCGGAAGGAAGGAAGGAAGGAAGGAAGGAAGGAAGGAAGGAAGGAAGGAAGGAAGGAAGGAAGGAAGGAAGGAAGGAAGGAAGGAAGGAAGGAAGGAAGGAAGGAAGGAAGGAAGGAAGGAAGGAAGGAAGGAAGGAAGGAAGGAAGGAAGGAAGGAAGGAAGGAAGGAAGGAAGGAAGGAAGGAAGGAAGGAAGGAAGGAAGGAAGGAAGGAAGGAAGGAAGGAAGGAAGGAAGGAAGGAAGGAAGGAAGGAAGGAAGGAAGGAGCAGCCCATGGAGATGGTGGAGTCACTGTCCCTGAAGGTGTTCAAGAAATGACAGGACATGGCATTCAGTGCTCTGGTCTGGTTGACAAGGTAGTAATGGGTCAAATGTTGGACTTGATGATCTTGAAGGTCTTTTCTAACCTAAATGATTTTGTGATGTCCTTGCCGAGACACTGTTCTCCCCTCCAAAGTAGAATTCTCCAGTTTTGCTAGTAAATAGAGATTACTGATTTAGCTCAATCAAGACATGTACTTGGGCTCTCTTCCAAAGCTACCATTGACTGCTGAAAGAAAATGATAAAATACACTGAAATGACACCTCTCTTCATTGTGGAGAAGGGAAGGTACTTCTCTATACCCACATTCTTCAAGATGTATGGTAAGTCATACTGTACACTTCTCCCATATGTGCTGTTCATAAATGTATTGCCAGTGAGGTCTTTCAGTCCTTTTAGAAGCACAGAATCCCAAACCCAAAAAGGGCAAAAAGGTAATGTGCTTTGGGCCATATGCCTTGAAAATACCCAACCATTAACAGATCAGTAAATTTTCCTGTTTTCAATTAGTATTTACAATTATTATGTACAATTATGTTTTGGGAGAAACCTGGCACACGTCCAATGGGAATACCTTTCCACAAAACCTTGCAGGTGAATGGGCAGGCAACTCTCTGTTGATGCTTCCTGTCCTGAGGGGGCAGCAGGTCTGCTCTGGAACTGAGTAGCAACTCGCCTTCATACCACCAAGTGGGATGGCCATGATCCAGGCAGAAGAGGAAATATAAATAAGACCCTGAAACTGCTTTTATGAGACTCAGCTGAGCATCATGTCCTGCTTTGAGCAAGTCCCTTTCAAGCAGGGCACTGGGACAGAAGACAGACACTAGCAGGTGTTCATGAACAGAAGAGGCCGTGTCACAATCCAACTCAGGAGCAAAAGGTTTGGTGCTTCCCACTGAATCCTGCACTAAAGCCACCTGTCCTGCCAGGCAAGATACAGCTTCTCTCATCTGGGACAGCCCTTGCTTCCTCCTCAATGGCATGAAAGGATCTAGCCTGCTACAGCTTGTCAGAGGCACTAAGACAATCAGCGATGATGGGGATATGTGGGCCATCTCCATCCTCACCAGAGGACAAGAGAAAGAATGAAGGTGGCCAAGATGCCTTTGCTAGATGGAAGACTGTATCACTTTCAGATAAATGAAGACTGACTGGGGCTTTTCTTGAAAATTCAGTTATTGCAATCCCTCTTCCAGACTTGATAGGATAAGGGGGCATGGCTTTAAACTAAAGGAGGTTAGATATTACAAATAAATTATTCCCTGCGAGGGTGGGGAGGCCCTGGCACAGGTTGCCCAGAGAAGCTGTGGCTGCCCCATCCCTGGAAGTGTCCAAGGCCAGGGTTTGGATGGGGCTTGGATCAACCTGGTCTAGGGGGAGGTCTCCCTGCCCATAGCAGGGGGTGAAACGAGATGAGTTTGAAGGTCCATTCCAACACAAACCATCTGTGATTCTATGATTTAAATCCATCTGCAATGCTAGTAAAGCCAAATCCTCCCAGACTTCTTGGCTTTTCTCTTACAGTTGCTTGCTGAAACTCCAGCAGTAACTTCTACCTACATATACCTGGGGAAATCCCAAAAGTATCACTGACAAATCAATCTGCAGAGTCGTGAACAGAAAGGGACCAGGCAGCAGTTGCTCCATTGCACCAGAGGGAAAAAAGTTTCTCATAAAAGCTCACTTGGGGATCACAATTTGACTTATGCAGTTAACCCTGTTGAGGAGAAACCTAGCCATTGCCTCTGATCATCATTATCAACTGATATTCAGATTACCCTGAACTGCTTTTTAAATAAAACACAGCTCACAGTGCTTGCTCACTATTTTACTTTCAAGGCAATTTTTAGTAACATGCTGATATTTATGAATATTAGTAATTGCCATGAGCTTGAGTGAGGATTTTTATGAAGGATCTGTGTATGGATACAGATTTGTTCACTCCAAGATTAGCGAGAATAACGGTTACCAGATGGCAAGGACTGATTGGCATTACATGTGGAAAGCCTAATTTCTCATAGAGAAGTGATTTAGAAATACGCATCATATGGCCAGTCTCTATTGCAAAACAGAATCACAAACTGTCTGTTACATTCCTTTAAATTAACAGAACTTCTAAACAGAAGAGTCTCTAAATGCATTTCATCCCATCAGTGTAGAATTCATACAATTTGTTGGAAAAAATTGTAATAACTAATCATGTGTTTATAGCAAGTGGCTTTCCAACAGCTGATGTCCTGTAACGTCACCTCTAATAAGGCAGAAACATGTACAGTTTTCACCAAAAAAATTTATTCTGCACACAAACTTTTGATGGGGAGAAGATCAAAAGAGGCAAGGGAAGGACAAGCTGCTTCTGCATCTCTTGGAGCATAAACCCAAAGCATTTGTACTTCAGCTCTCAGTCTGCAATGGGTATCCTCCATCAGACCAGCTGGGGAGAAGCCAGCAGCAGGACACACCTCACTCCACAGCTCAAAGCCAGCACTGGCTGATCAGCCAAGGTCTCCAGAACAGCGCAGCACATTCCACATCCTTCAGGATGCCTCCCTGCTGCCAACCCAGGTTCCACCTGTGCTGTCACCCCACTCCACAGCCAATCATGCCTGTATCGCCCTTCTCCTGTAGAGCCATGCACAAAGGATGAGACAAAGAGACTCAGACTGCCACAACACTACCATGATACCAGGAAGGGGAAGAGAGTGGTCCCTGCCCTGGTGTCCTGTGGGCAGGAGCGAGGGAGGCAGCACCTGGTCCAGAATGGCAAGCAACACTCCTGTTGCTGGCAGAGGCAAGTTTCTATACTCACGTTGAGCAGAGAAAAGGCATCAACAAGTTCTGCCTCAACAAATGCCCCCCAGTCCACCTTCAGGGGAAGAAAGGAATTATTTCCTTACAGTTATATGTATTAACATCAATCCTAGTCCTGCATCAGAAGACACATGATGGGATGGTAAATTTTTAGCTTACAGTACTATTCAGTTATATTGCTACAGTTTTTGTAAGGCAAGGCACGCTCAGCAGCCCAACATTGCCAACCTTTCATATGGGGCATGTGCTGATGGTAGGCCAATGCAGTGAGCCGTTGTCAATTTTAGGAGCTCTCCAAACAAAGACATAGAGTCTAATTTTAGAAATGAGACATTTATTCTGTGCAGGTTGCAAGGTGTAGGTTCCCACAAATCAAGCACACTCTGGGGTAAAAAGTTACATCTTTTATACAGTAAAATTTACATAACAAGCCTCTCTAATACACATCCATGTCTACCTAACACATATTTATTTGTATGACAATCTTAAATAATGCTTGAAACACAAAGTTATTTTTCTTTATTAAGCAACTTCTATTGCAGAAGTCGTCAAACAACAGGTTTACAAAGGTGAGAAAATTCAGCGTGGGGAGAGATAATTCAGCGTGAAGATATCCTGAGGAGGCTGTAAGAATGGCCAGTGAGTTTCCTTTACCAGTTCAGAGAGAACATTAGAATCTTCATCTAAAATAGCTAACCTACTTAGATATAAATTTCAAACTCAGGTATCTCCAGAAACAATTTTATGTTGTTGGTTACTTTAGTTTTACTATCTTCAGTTGCTGAGTTTTAATCATAATCTACAATATTGTGTAATTGTATTGTCAATTGATCATTTGACCATGATCAATTCTGAGTCGTGGTCAAATGAAATCACTGAAAAAAAGGCATGAGAGAAAATTGCGACACAATGGTTAACACCCCCAAAATGTGAGCTTTACCTCATCCAGAAGACACAATGGGATCACCACAAATTCTTACACTTGTGTTGCTTTCTACTTCTGAGCAACTAAATGGACGTATTTTGGAAAAAAGTAACATAAATATAGAAGTGAACACCTGCCTGCTCAGCAGAAAATTATCTTTACAAGTATCACAGTAGTTCTGATGAAAATAAAGAATCTGGTTTCTCCAGGACCAACAGCATTTGTAAATCAAGACAACTGCAGAAAAGAATTCAAGGTAAATTGGAATAACCCTCTAATAACCACAAAGATTCTCATACTCGTTCCATGGGTGAAATCTGACACTACCTGCAGGCTCCAGGAATGGACCAAGAGGGCCTAAAGGATATGGAGACAGATCTGGTACCAAGTGAACCTGCACTTCATGCTTGTCAGTTATTTTCACCAGCCTATAGTGCAAAGGATCCACGTAAAAGCATCTGGTCTCCCATATTCCACAAAGCTTTCCTCTTTTGATGGTATGAGGACACCATCAGGCTGCAGAAATTCCCATTAATCAGCTATTTGTAAGATCTGTTTTCAGGGTGGGGAAACAAAACACCTTTCCAAGGTGCAAGTGATTCCACAGAGAAAGCAGATATAAGACAGGACAAAAGAAAGGACTTATAGTGAACACCAGGGGCTGGAGCCCACAACTACGACTTTTGTCATCCTTCCTCCCCACCTCCCTAAAGCGAAGGAGGGTATGAGGTGGGACGATGTTTAAGGCATCCCTTAACAAAGGGGGGAATTTTTACAAGCTCTTGTGCTGTTTGAGATGCAGACAGAAGCCAGCAAGCTCACCATATTGCCACCCAGTCGGAAAGCTCTTCAGGTACATGTGGCAGCCACAGTGCCCCTCACAAAGGACCAGCTCTTCCAAAATACTGCCACTGATCTTCAAACAAGAGACCAGAGCCCTCTTATTACATAAAAATTACTTATTGATAATTGAATGTGCTTATAAGGTAGATAACAATGCAAACAGCAAGGTATAATGAGGAGTGATGGCCACAGAGACATGACAGCAGGAGATGGGGATACTGCTTCTTGTGGGAAAGGATGAAAACACCCAGATGCCTTTCAAGTAAAAGTCCTACACTTGGCAATGCCAGCAAAGGGCTTTCACAGTTAACATCCTGCCCCTGGGAAACACAGTCACCTGTTGGGGCTACTGAGCTTGGCAGAAAACTGGGGTTGCTCTTGGACACCAGGTTAAACATGAGCCAGTGATGTGACCTTGAGGCAAAGAGTGTCCTGGGCTATAGCCAGCAGGTCAAGAGTACTGTGCCCAGGAATGGACTCTCCAGCAAAAGGGAGACAGGGACAGACTGAAGAGAGCCCTGTGAAGGACCCCAAGGATAAAAGGATTGGAGTACCTGGAAAGAGCAGGCTTGGGGGAGTGGGGGGGTGGAGGGGGAATGTATGTAAATACCTAATGTGGAAGTGCAGAGATGAAGGAGCCAGTCTCTCTCCAGTGGTGCCCAGTGACAGAACAAGAAGAAACGGGCACAAACTGGAACACAGGAGGTTCCCTTTAAACATCAGAAAACCAGTTTTCCCTATGAGCACTGGCACAGGTTGGTCTTGTAGTCTCCCATCATCTTGGAGATACTCAAACACTGCTTGGACACACTCATGGGCAGCCTGCTCTGGGTGACTCTGCTTGAGCAATGGGTTAGAGCAAATGAGCTCAAAGGCTCCTTCCAACCTCAGCCAGTCTGTGATTCTGTCAAAAGACCCATGGAGAAGCCCACAAGACAACAATGCTGAAGACGACCCATTGGGAATGTCACAGGAGGCAGGACACGCTGCTTCAAGGTCTTACTGTGCTGCTGAACCCCATGTTGCACCCCAGGCAGCTCGAGGCAGCACCGCCCATCTCCCGGCCAAGTCCAACATCAACACAAGTCCATGAGAACTGCAGCCCAGCAGGCTCTGCCACATATTTACATGCAGACTCCTTTCTCCAAGAGTCCAGCAGAGGCCCATGACACTCACATGGCAACAGCACCTGCCCTCCAACACCTGCAGCCTGGAAACACACCGACCACCCCAGCAGCCAGTGTATGGGAACAGCCACTGGTATGAAACAGGTTTTCCCAGCGACCTTCCAATGGAAGTTGCTCCCAGGTGCTGGGCTGCCACAGCACAGAACAAAGCTACAAAAAGCCTTCAGGAGGGGTCAGACCTCCTGATCAGCAACAAGTCATCTTCAATGATCACCATTTTAAACATTCTAATGAGCATGAACTTATGCTGCAAATCAAACAACACTCTTACTTTGCTACAAAGGCACTTTGTGTTCTGTGAACAGCCACCACCATTCCCTTGGGATGTAAATTTCCCTAGAAGCAGTTTTCATGCAACAAGAGGTCTGAAGGCACCTCCCACATGGCAGAGGCCCATCTGGCTTTCCTAACTCCAAGAAGCCATGCTAACATACCCCAAACATCCCTGCAAAGCTTTTATGTGCATACACACATGCACATTCATCTTGGCATCAGTGCCCAGTGTGATGAACAATCACTGCAGAAATCAGCATTTAGGGCACACAGTGATGCTTGTCTTCAAGAGAGAAAGAATAGAGAAGATTAGGAAAGCAGCTGGCATACATCAAAATGTCTCATTAAGAGTGGACCCAAATAAGGCCTACTTTCCCTGAGGATTTCTGCAGGTGTCCCTAGCCCTTTCCTCATCCCAACTCTACACCTACACACTCCCTGAGCAGATCCCAGAAAGGAAAGGAACAGTGTGTGCATGCTGGACCCACCTGCCTCAGACCCACCTGCCAACTGTCCTGCTGCCGCCAATCACTTGCACACTGGCAACTCTGTCTGTCCCTTCAACACGCAGGACCTTCAATTAACCTTTCACTATTCACCAAAAAGACACCCCAAAAAATTTAAGTAACCTTTTTATTTAACAAATACGTCTGAAAGCAGCCACTAGTTTCCTAAGTTATTTGGGGCAGCTCCTAAGACAGCAATCACCAATAGCTTTATTTCCTTAAGACAGCAAGCTAAACCAAATACTTAGCCAGTAAGAATAAGTAATGTCCTATGCACCAGTGCAAATACCGGGACCAAAAAGGTGGTTAAGGGACTGGAGCATCTTGCACAGGAGATGGAGCCGAGAGGGCTGGGCTGCTCAAGAAGGCTCTGGGAGATCTGACCAGGGTGCTCAAGTACCTACTGGGAGGAAGAAAGGATGAGGGGGCCAGACTCTGCTCTGGACAGGAGGCAATGGGCACAAGGGAAACCACACAGAATTCCATCTGAACACAAGGACGTGCATTTTTCCTGTGAGGGGTCAGACACTGGGACAGGTGGCCCAGAGAGGCTACAGAGTCTCCATCCATGGAGATGTTCAAACTCTAAGCAGGTCCTGGACAACCTGCTCCAGCTGCCCCTGACTGAGCAGGGGTGTGGGACTCAATCTCAGGAAATCAAAGACACACTAGAGGAGTCTGTGATTCCACAGATCACCACACCGCACAAGCAATAATGACCCTATGTTCACAAATATGTATTCTATGTTCATATGAACCAGATGGAAGAAAACAAAACCACCAAAAATCTGTTGAAATCCTGTATCTTCAGTAGCTGGGAGGTCACGGAAAATCGCAAAATTCTGTACTAGGCTCCGTAACAACAGCAACTGACAGCACTGCCTCATGCCAAGAAACTTCTATTCTAAATCCACTTGCCTGGATGTTTCTGCTGCCCTATTTTAGGACAAAAACATGGAGTCTCTACAACCTAAGCATTTAGAAAGTAAAGCATTAATTTGCTTTTAGCAAAGATTGATTTAAAAGACAATATAGAGAATTATCTAAAGACAGTAATTTTGAAAAGGAAATATTCCTTATGGCCTTAATGAAAAGGAAGTTGTTTCTCTGCCCGTGGCAGAGGTGTGGGACCTAGATGATCTTTAAGGTCCCTTCCAACTCAAACTATTTCATGTTTCTATGATTCTATGATTAACCCTAATTTAACAAACTATACCGGTACAGTCTGTTCGTGCACAACTGCTGCATAAAGATGATCACCAAGGTGTGATGGCTCGGCACAGTGATAATCAGCCAATACAATGCACATTTTAATGCCAGAACAATGCACACCTGTGGTTTCAGTTACTTTGAATTTAATAAATTAATATAAAGTAACTAAAACTCAGGGTCCTTTGACAGGATATTGCAAAAGAACAGATCCGTTTTTCACCTCCAACCTCTCAGTGTTGATTTAATTGTAGTAATTGGCACTCATACACAGAGAGGAATCAAGACTGAAGTCAAATCCTTTTTCCAGGGGAGGATCTTCCCAGCTAGAAGAGAAGAAAGACTTGAGGCACAGCCCAGGAAACTGATGCTGTTGGGAGAGGCAGGATGGACAGTCCCTGGTCTCTATGGCACTGTTTCAGAGCAGCAATGCACGTTCTGGGAAGAAAATAGTTTTCTGGTTTTTGATTGTGTACAATTACCTGGTAGCCAGCAGAATTCCTTGTCATATACAGACTTTCACTCCCATACCATGCAATTTACTGCAGAGTAAGCAGTGCATGGGAAACGGGCACAGATAAATAATGTACTCTGTTATATACTGAGGGAAACAGCAGCTGTATATTCCATGCATGGCCTTGTAATAAGGGGCTTGTAGAGGCACAATGCTCACTTATTGTCATAAGAAACACATTATCTATTCCTTTTTGATAACAAGTCTTCTTGCAGACACTTCTCCCACTTACTGTGTGTAAGGATGACAGAGTATCTTCTTCATCATCATCATCACTGGCACTTTTTAAATCTCGCTTTCGAAAAATATCATTGGCAAATGGTATTCTGCCACGGTTCTGAAATTTCCTTGCAGGGAATGTAACTGCCATCAGTACATTTGCTTCCAGAAAACACATCCTGTATCTAGTAAGCCCAGAAGAGAAATCCACCCCAGTCCAAAGATGCAAGATGATTCCAACTGGACTGGTTCAACCCCCATTGGCAGTCTCATTTTTTTCCCATAAATAGTGCACTTTAAAAATTATTTCTCAGAAGCTGCAAAATGCTGTCTCTACACAACATAAATAAACATCATGTACTCAGAATAATTTTTTGATCCCTACAAGCATTCAAAAGAACTTTAGGATCATTTATTAGTCCATTAATACATAATTAGAACTTGGGACTAAAACTTTTAACTGACTGGCTCTTGCTTTCAGTATCAGTAACGGACCACAAGTGTCCTCCCCACTGAGCTACCAAGCTTCTTGCCCATGATTATTAAGCAACACGAACATGTCTATGAAAATCTCATATCTGCTTTACACCATTCTCCAGTTCAACAACTATTTCATTACTACCATTTATTTCATTACTACAATTTCTTTTATTTTATTGATTACCCCATATCAAATCAGAACTTGACTCCGAGGAAAGCAACTGAATCTTAAATCTGCTCTTCCTTAGTCCTAAAGACAGAAAAACCCCACTTTTTAAGAAGTTTAAAGGAGATGATGTGGTGGGGATGATGTGGTGAGGATGGACTGTTTTCAGCACCAAAGCTCTATTCCAGCTCACAGATTGTCACTCCAAGAGGCTGAACAGCAAACCCTACCGCTCCCAACCTTCAAGGCTGAAAGGATGCTCTGTATTTCAGCAGGGACAGGCGCAGATGCAGCAAGATGACAGAGTGAAGATCACCTCCCCTCTGTCTTGTCTACATCCGAGCCCCTGTAACCGGAGCATTCTTCTTCCTCTCCATCAGGGGGGTCGGATTTCTCCTGAGCCACCTCCAAACAACCCCACGAGCTGGGCAACCGTGCCCCCGCTCTCCCGAGAGCGCATCCACGCTCCAGGAAACGGCAGGTGCTGACTTGGGAACAATTTTATTAAAACTCAAGGCATAATTTTGATACAAATAAGTTTCAAAAACAAGACGT
The DNA here is from genome assembly GCF_901933205.1 of Camarhynchus parvulus. Taxonomy (NCBI): domain Eukaryota; kingdom Metazoa; phylum Chordata; class Aves; order Passeriformes; family Thraupidae; genus Camarhynchus; species Camarhynchus parvulus. Next base: position 3,552,721 of record NC_044584.1, on the reverse strand, counting down.
TATACTCTAAAGGCAATTCCTTGCTCCAACGAAACAGCTTACAGCTGACATTGAGAATGCTGGATGACTGCACAAATTACCCATTTTAAAAACTATTTTTTACACCACAAATTATGCTGACCCCTCCGGATGCTGTTGGCATTGCAAAGTGAATTCCTAATTCCTCAGGAATTCCACAGGATTGCAGCTATTGTGGTTCGGTTTCTTTCCCTCCCGCTATCACGGGGCAGCTCAGCCGCAGTGGCCCAGGCCCTGCGGTGCGGCAGAGGAGCCGGGCCGGGCCGGGCCTGTCGGGGCCGGAGGAGTCCCGGGGACAGGGGCCCCGCGTCCCCGCGGGAGGGGATGCGCCTCGCCTCACCCGGGCCCGCCCCCGCACTCCGCTTCTAGAAGGTACCGGCGGTCGCTGCCCCGGGGCGGCCGCCCCCCACACCGCCTCCCCTCGAACCGGGCCCACCGCGGGGGCGCGGGCAGCAGGCACCCGCCAGCGGTCGTGATCGGGGCGATGGAGCGAAGGTCTGTGAGAGGTGGCCGAGGCCGCATCCGTGAGCCGCCCCCGCCACCCACTCGGCCCTCCCGCTCCCCTGCACTGGGGCCCCCGCCCGGCCGTGGCCAAAATAGTCGCGGGGCGGCGGCACTCACCTCCTCGGCCTGCTTGCGCAGCGCCTTCTCCCTCTCGTACTGCGTGAGCAGCTGCTCGTTGTCCTCCCGCAGCAGCTCCAGCTCCACCTCGTGCTCCTGGTTGTCGGTGAGCACCGAGTCCAGGTTCTCCAGCACCGTCACCACCAGCGGCATCAGCTCCTTCACCACCTCCTCGTCGTAGCAGTGGATCAGTCGCTCGAACTCGCGGTAGATGCTGTTGGCGAGGCCCGAGACCCGCTCCGACATCACCGACCCCGAGCAGTAATCATCGCCCGGGTACCCCCCCACGCCGCCGTCGTCTAGCTGGATCTCCAGCATCCTGCCGGCTGACAGCTCTCCACCCCGCTCCGCTCGCCTCTGCTTCAGGCCCCGCTGACGACGCCGCCGCCACCGGGCGCTGCCCCGCCCCGCCCCGCACGCGGCGTCACGGTCCGCGGGCACCGGTGGGGGCGGAGCGCGGCGGCACCGCCCAGAGCTGCTCGATCGGTGGTGCGGGTTACCCGTGCTGAGAGCGGGCCCGGCGACGCAGTGCTTCTGGCACCGGAGACAGGAGCGGCAGCGGTGACGGCGAGCCGCCCGCGCAGCACACCGCGCCGGAAGCGAGCCCGCTCGCGGCCGGTCCCGGGCCCCGCGGCAGACAAAGGCAGCGCATGCCCGGGTCGCGCCGCATCTCGGACACGCACTGGCTCTGGGAGGCGCGTTACAGACCCGTCACAGCCGCTGTAGTTGTACTTCCAAGATCAGGCAGCCGTAGTTACTACAGAGAAAGCAGACAAGGACCTGTTCAGTCAGGGATGAACTGAAAGCCAGAAGGCCAAATTGGCCATCTTAAGTCTTCAAAGAAAATTCAGCACAATCCCGAATTTAATCAGTAGATTTCCCAAAGCAACAGCAGTACACACCACATTACGGGCAGAAGCTCCAGTAAATTACGGGCGGCAGCCTCTAGCACCCTCAGCAGGTGTCACAAAAGTCAGAGTCTGCCACATCCTGGGCTCAGCTGAGTTTGGGCTGTAAGTTGGAAGACAGCAGGAATCATTCTTTTCTGTACTAAGAACAGCCTGGCAGCAGAGAGAAACAAGGAGTCGATTTGAGAAAAGGCTCCCCACACCTTCATTTGGCTTAGAGCTCTGAAGAAGAGTGTAATTCCAAGGTCGTGACTAGCAATCACCCTGAAAGCTTTATCACGGTAGATGCTGTTGCACAAAGGGAAAGAACTTTAACCCTACCCAGAAAGCCTAATTGCAATGGGAATATCACATCTCAGTGGTAATTAAGAATTTTAAGTTTTATGACTGTGTTATTCTATGTTACATTATCATAGCTGATTACATACTGATAGATTCAGAGCATAGCAGCTTTTAGACAGCTACTTTTATAGCAAAAACCTATTTGTCTCTTAAAAAAAGTGAATTGAAAGGGAAGGAATGGAAGGGAACAGAATGGAAAGGAATAGAATAATACTGAATTAAATAAGTGTAGCTCACTTGGAAAGGTCCTACAATAATTGAGGCTGAAGTGTAATTAGTTATGGGATGGATCACCAGTAGATTGTGAGACAGCTGAATCTAACAACCAGATTTTCAAATGTTTCCACACAGAGCAGACCCAGCCAAGTGCATCAAAGGCACTGGGCACATAGATACAAGAAACAAATGTGAAAAAACTCCTGCTCAAAAATTTAAAACGCAGTAGGTCACCCATGTTGGGCCTTGATTCACTCTGTCTTGTATGGGAAACTTTATAGACCAAGAGTTGTACTGTTATTCACAACAAACACAAGAGTGTGCCTTATTAAATGCAAGATTGCATTTAACATATTATGAATAAAAATGTACAGGTGAACAGACAGAGAAGCAAGGCAGGCAAAGAGAAAGGTAAGATTTATTCACTAATTCCATATTACACTGAACTTCTAATCTCGTGTAATCTAGATAGCATGTGAAAACATTTATAAAGTTTTCTTGCATTTTGTCCACATACATAAGAAACTGAAACAATGGATGTGACACAAACTAAAGCCTGTTGAACCGCAGAGACTAATGAGCCCATGGCATTACCTACTCTTCTGATTCTAATCCCAACAGATCTGGCAGGCATCCCTAAGGGGAGGGGATATCAACTGAAGTGCATCCTCCCTTCTACAACAGAATCCTGGTTCAGATCCAGTGACATTGTTAAAGCTCCCGCTGAAAGATAGGAGCCTTAACTTAAATTGTACATTAAAATATACATTCCTATATTTATAAATTCATAAATAACTTTGAGTTTATAGATCAGTCAAGAAATGGCTGGAATGCTAGGTGCTGCCATGCGTGAGAAAAAATTAAAATACCACTTCCAGATCAAAGCTGGCACAAAATATTTGCTTATTCTACCCTTTTGGGGTTTTATTGCATCTAGCATAGGAGTTTATCTAATATTCAAGTTGTTAGTTGCTTAGCACTAAATTAAGCAAACTAAAAACTGACTGTGCTATACATATGCAATTGTGTTATGGCTGTAAGGGTGCTTTGCTGAAGAGCTTACCTTTCCAAGTAGGCAAACTAAAGGCACAAGGAGTGAGAAATGCATAGAAACACTGAGACTATGCAAGGAAAATCAGGATTCTTATGATTCATATGATCATATGATTCATATGATCTCCAATTAACTACTGGGGTTTTTTTTCCCTTAGACAGGTGGAACTTTGCTTTGTGAAAGAGTAAGTATTTTTAGGTGTCTTGGTGTGGATATTCTCAGTTCAGTCAAAGAAAGAACAGAGATGACTTCTCCCAGGCTGAGCCTGGTAATCTTAGAGGAAAAAATTTAAACAATTATTATCTCTCTTTCTGTAACCCTTGTTTATAGATATTCTCCAGAGTGTGCTATTCATAGTTCACCAATAGTGTGAGATGTTTCTACTTTGAGACCAATCAAGTATCACCTTAGTGAGTCACATTATAAAAAGACCCGCTACTTTCATTAAACGCTTTTGCCTTCTGATCCACCTGAAGACTGCAGTGTTCTTTCTGTCCCCGACTCAACAGCGTCACCTTGGTTTGAAAGACAGGTGTCTGCCAAGGAAGGTGGTGTAGTATATGGTAGAGATAATTCATGCTATTTATGTATAAAATATTGTAAACTCCAAGCTATGTCTTTGACCACCCCGGCTGGGAGCAGAGTCTTATGTTTATTCAATTAGTTCCCCGGACAACGTTAAGATAATATCAAGTCTGCTAACTAATGAATGAAACCTTCCGTGACTGCTGACTTCCCTGGAATGTCAGGGCCACTCATGAGGGATCTGCACCTGGGAGATTGCATCTAACACACTCAAGCACTGGAGCCACTCTGCTACATGTGCATGCGGACTCTTCCGAAGCGTTCAGACAACCATCTAGACACCTGGACTCACTTTTGTCTATCCCTGCACATGTATAGCCACAGTTCTACATGTGAAGAGACACAAGGAAACATTCGGTCATCTCTGCCTCAGGCAGAATAAACTGTATATAAGCTCGCTGCATGAAGCAGTCAGGGTGAACCACTGGGGAGACGCTGACACTTTGTCGGTCTGGTCCAGGTTCACCCAGCGCTGATCCTGGGTTCAACGCTGCCCAAGGCTGTAGTGGTTTTTTTTCCTGATCGAAACTCTGCTTTGCTGAAAATCTAATAAATCATTGCTAATTTTTCTTATAAATTTGGCTGTCGATTTGATCATTTATAACAGTGGGAACCTCCCTTGGAATAGAAAATGTGACTCCCTTCCCTCCAAATTATTATAACTCTGAAATTACGGGGTTTTCGGGAAAAGGTATGATAAAAGAAATAACGGTTCTTTACTAGTAGATATATATATGTATGTATAACAAGGCAAAGAAATATGAACAATGGCAGCAACAACAAACCAGAAACCCAACCACAGCCTTGTCTCACCCGCAGGCACCTTCCCCCTTTGGTGCAGTTCTGGTCACAGCCAGCAGGGGCACTGGTGGCTCCTGGCCTGGCAGGGTAAGTGCCATAATTCCCCCGCGGCTGCAGGGGGCACTGTGGCGTGAGATCAGCCGCTTCTCCACACGGTAATGGCAGCTCATCTGGTGAGGCAGAGAGAAAAGGGGCTTTATTTACAAACCCACAGGGGCGGCCAGTCCCAGTGCCCCTCCAGGTGGAGAAATGGGCTGCAGCGGGAATCTCGGAGCGCTGGCTGGAATGGCAGAGGTGGGCACCCAGGGTGACAAACAAAATGTAGCAGAAAACCTTAGCTTTAGCAGGAGCTGCAAGCGTTGGATGGACGTGGCTTGTTGGGTTAGGGTGTAGCAAGAAAGCCCAAGGCAGCGGCAGAAAGCAGTGGGCTGGGCAGCAGCAGCTGGGCTTCTCTGTAGCAGTGGCCGCACAGACCCAGGAGACGCACCCTTGGGGAGGAGGGAAGGGTTTGGGGTTCTGGGTTTTCCCTGGCAGCACCCAAGTAGATGGTGATGGTCCTTTCCAGTCAGATCAGGTATTACTAAGGTCCCAGTTCAATGGCTGCTCTTAGGAGCAGAGGCTGACCCACAGTAAGGAAGAAAGCAGTAATGGGCTTGACTCCACAGTGGCAGCAAATTACCCCGTGGTAGCAGCAGCTCAACTGTTCCCCTCTGATCCCTAGAGCAAAAAAAGAGCCAAGCCCAGCCCTCTGACCCCCCTGCAAAACGTCTCCAGCTATCTTTGCCCTTCTCAAGAGAAAAGCCCCCGGCTAAGTCTGCAGCCAGCCGCACCCCTTCCCCTCACCTTGGGCACTTTTGTCTCTCTTAAGTGCTGGTCATTATTATCTCTTAGACAACAGATGGGAGAAAATTCCCTGAGGGGGAAAAAATTCCTAACATTAGGTTTCTACTTTGATGGCACACAACCAACGAAAATATGAACTTGTTTTTAGTACCTAGAATTCACCTTCAATTAGTACTGAGCTGCAGCAAAAGATGGACCACAATAACATAGGACAGTTGTGGTAGAGAAAGAATTTATGTAAACCAGGTTTTATGTGCGAAACAGAGTTCACTTTCTAAAATCTTTTAAAGTTTAATACTGGATAAAAGAAGAATTCAGTGCTGGGGTGCTTTTGGCCAAAGACCACACTGGTAGCTTAAAATCGTGTTCTCTATATACAGTTACATTGCTGGGGTTACATGCATATTCATTATGTTATAGATGAGTGAATGGTTGACTCTCACAATTAAGGGGTGAACATTATATGTATGTTAAAACAAGTTTTATAAATGTACAGTTATGATACTGCAATGTGCTCCCTCCCCCCACTATGTGTTATCATGGGATGGTCTTGGTAATCTGGGGATTTAGGAAGGTTGGCTTGTTACTATGGCAGCACCTGACCTCCAATCAGAATGTAAGAAAGCGACCTCTACCACTGGACAGCAAGGTAGGAGTTGACTGACAAGGCTCTAGGAGAGGCTAGCAATAAAAAAGGCAAATTATCCATCTTGAAGACGAGATGGCCACGTGGTAGGCAGCCATGGGAGGCTTCCAGCGCTGTGTTCTGGTTTGAAAGCAAAACCAGTGAGAGACTCCAAATCAGAAATACAATTTATTAGGAAAAGGGAAAAGAAAACCAAAATACATGCAATAATACAAAAGAAAAACCACTGACAAAGTCAGAATACTGTTGTATTGTACTAAACAGTTTATTTAGTTGTTGTTTTGCACTGGGTGATTAGAGGTTTTGCACTGCGTGGTCCTTATATTGCACTGAATAGTTGATGTTATCACATGGTTTGTTCTTCCCCCCATCACATGGTCTTTCCCTCACCCACCCCACTACCCCCACAGTGGTCACTTCCTGGGTTACCCCTCCCCTCGCCACTCCTCACTGGTATCCCATTGGCTGTGGGCCTCCTCCTCCGCCCCCCATTCCCCCAGGTATAAAAGTCTCCCGCCGTCAGGCCACGCCCTCTTTCTCACCTGGGGAGTCACCAGAGCCTGAGGTGTCTCCTAGCAAGTCAATAAACAGAGGACGGGGAGAAGAGCGCTTCTTGTCTTTTGCTTTTGTCTATGTAAGGTCGTGTGGGCTACGGTCAATAGCTAGTCGGAGTGGACCCACACAGCCCGTCCGAGTCACGGTCTTACAGAATACAACCTGACACCCTGTTGGTCAGGGTGTTGGCGGCAGTCCAGTTGGATTGGTGGCTGCAGTCCTCCTGGAGTGGCAGATGCGGTTATGTTGGAGCAGTGATCCTGTAGAAAGGGTGTCGTCTTCCTCTGAAGATCCGGTAGGAAATATGGCTGTTCCTCTGGGAATCCAGTAGAGAGACTAACTGTTCTGTCCCAAATCCCAGATTATATCCAGGTGGGGATGCTTAGCTTCTTTCCCCCTGGGTGGAGCATCTCACAATGGGCTGTTATTCTCTGAGTCATGTGGTGGGTCCATTAAAAAGAAATGGCTCCTGAAGGGAGTTATCTCTGAGTCATGGGGAAAGGCATTGATAGGCCCATTAACAGCAGATAAAGAAAAAATGATGCCCCTCCTGGTTTCAACAGCTCTTGAGGATGGGAATAGAATACATCTTAATATTGTAACCTAGGATATGCTGTTTTTCCTTATTTCGTCCTTTTGTTGCACTTTTGCTAAGGTTGAATAAACCTTTTAAAATTTTTGAAGTGAACAGTTGTTTCTCACAATTACTTTCTACATTATTAAACATTCCTTTGAGTTTTTGATGTTCCAGGAACTCTTGTTTGGTTTTAACCTCTGACTTGTCTGCAGGATATTCTGTAGATTAGGTCTGTATATTTTATTTCTTCCTGTAGTTCTATTCTGTTGTTTCTCCCTGATACACTCCCTGATAGCGCAGAGTCAATAAATCTTTCCTGGATGCTTATGCTCTGTTTTTTGTCACTGTTATCACTTGGAGAGGCCAGTCCGCAGATGTAAGAAACAGAACTGATTTATACCTTTCTCTGAGTTAGTTACATAAAAGTATTTTAGTCTCTATTTTAACATTTTGCTAAAGCCTACAATATATTTATCACACTACTATTCATATGAACTATACAGTACATATGTTAAAAACGGGACCATGCTCCCAGTACTAAAAGTGATTTCAGCATTTATTATAATAAAAAGACTTAAAGCAAGGGACCTGCAGGCTGAGCAGGAGCATTCCTGTCGAGGATGCTGCAGCGCCGGCGCTGGGGCTCCTTGAGCAGTGATGTCCCCGATATTCCAGGTGGAGCAGCCCAGATTCAGTGGGTCAGAAGCCCCTTCTTATCCTGTTTTTTGTCCCTTTGGATTGGTTTCTTTTTGGATCCTTCATTTGCATGAAGTTTGAAGGCACTTGATTGGCCCATTACAGTCCTGTCCAGGCTGGCTCTTTCACTTGGGAGGAGGTGCACTTTACTTAGGTGTATTATGGTACGTTGAGTAGCATATTTCTTATAACTACCCTTTTAACCCCTTTTACCATAACCAAACTAACAGTACATGCTTAACAATTATCAACTATTTTACAACAGTTTCTAACCTATTTTTGACACATACATAAACTGACAGATTATACTATTTACTACTATTTAAAGTAGTTAAAAGTAAGTATAAATTGTTCTGTATCAAAATACTTGTGATGCAAAAAGCTAATCTATGAATGCAAAAACCAACATTATATTATCATCTATAACATCTACAAGTGATTATTCTTGTTTAAAAATACATGGACAGCAGGAACTACTTGTGCTTTCTTTCAATAAGGCAGTAGTATCTGGAGGGGTGACTGACAAGCTTTAGCTCCTGGGATAGGAGTGTATAAAACCTTTTTTAAAAGGTTTATCTCTGTCTAGAATAAGAACTGGTTAGTGGCATTCCTATTTAAAATTTTAAAAGGAGTTTGTGATTTGGCTTCAAATTGTCAGGAAAATTCATGCACAAACACCAGAGGTTTATGTCCAAAAGGGAGACAGAGGAGTCTTGTAACTTTATTTGAATAAAGGGAGAGGTCATGGGGCATTTCCCCTGGGGTCTCTCAATATTTGGAGGACACAGCCTCCTTTTTATCCTGATTTCCTGGCCGCATGTCACTCTTTCTTTCCCCATTGGCTGAGGTACTTGACAGGTACAGACTTTCTAAAACGCCCAATACCTGAAATGCCTAATACATAAGACCTTCTTCTAATGTATAACCCCCCCTTTGTCTTTTTCTTGTGTCACTCAGTGGAATTCTTCACAGAATTTATGGTTCTTCACATTGTTTCTTTCATCTCTCAGTATTCAATTTGATTTATCAGCAGACCTCCAGTTTGTTTGTAAAGACAAATCTCTCATTCCATTTATCAGTCAGTGGAATCCTTCCCATTGTTTCTTTTATCTCTTAGTATCTAGCTTTATTTACCAGCAGATCTACATTTTGTTTGTAAAGACAAGTCCCTCATTCCTTTCAAAATAGTTTAATGAAGTTCAGAAGCTTATTCCATATTTGTTAAGGTCAGGAAAACCCATTGTGGTAGTTTTACAAAACCTCATTTGTCAAGTAATTTCTGAACTGTGACTGGTGGTGACTGGTGCTTTGGCCAGTAAATGTGTGTTATACAGATTGTTAGCCTTTATTTTTAAATAGACAACCTGCCATGTATCTTGGAAATCTTTATCAGTATGTCCACCTTTAAAGTTTTCATTTTTAGTTTACAGCCACAGGGTGAAAGCAGTTGACCAACAGTTAGCTCATGTAACTATGAGTAAACTAGTGAGTCAGCAAATATTAATCACAAGCCTAAGAAGCAGGATGCACCTTAGCTTTGTTAAGATAAGAGAAACAGAATGTACCTTGTCAAGATGAAAGGAACAAAACCTGTTGAAACTGGCACAGAAAACGTGTAACCAGCCAGCAAAGGACTGGGCATGCTTCAGAAAGGTGAAAAGCACAAAGTGAGGAAGACTGCCAGTCTTTGGCAGAACAACCCCTGAGGAAGACCCAGAGCCTTCTTCAATGCAACCACCAGAATACACTGTGCTTCTGTGTCACATATGCTAATGATATTAATAACTTCTGAGAATTGATTTGTATAACCACTCCTATTGCAAGGAATGTAATGAATATGCATGACATTTAACCATATATTATGCTGTGTAAAAGTGCTGGGTTAGCGTGTTAGGAGGAGCAATTCCCCACATACCCACCTCACTGAGTCAGTCTCTGAGGTGACTCTTAGCTCAGCATTGGAGTGAATCAGAAGCTATCTCAAATCAGACATCATCCTTGTTAGGTACTCAGAGACCACAGACTCTACTATTTCTGTTTCTTCTGTTCTTGTCTGACTGCAGACTCTATGTAGTTGTCTACATTATTATAGAGTTTTATTAATTAAATGGGCTGAAAAAAAAAAGATAAAACTATGGGTTGGATACATTCACAACCAGGAAATTTTTGTATAGACTAGCTGTGTCCATCTGAGCACTCCATCATCGTTTGGCAAACAATACTCCTGTTAGTCAAAATGTAATTAATGGCTTCAGTGTAGCATTTTGCTTTCTCTAACCAACAGAGAAACAGGTGAATATGCTGGTGTGTTCCCTCTAATCCTTTATATTGCTTCAGTGTAATAAGTGGCACTGGTATAAGTGTGCAAAATAAACAAAATAAAAACATGTTCAACCAGGCAAGACTGTGAAAATACCAAGCAGGATCTCAGGCTGCTGCTCCCTGTTCAACACTAATGTTACATCAAGGAGGTGTTTGGAAGTTTCTGAGAGTGCTGTACCCAATGCTTCAGTGTGCAGAGGATGGGAAAGGAAAAGGGAACAGAAAATAGAAGGGAAAGGGAAAGGGAAAGGGAAAGAGAAAGGGAAAGGGAAAGGGAAAGGGAAAGGGAAAGGGAAAGGGAAAGGGAAAGGGAAAGGGAAAGGGAATAGAAGGAAAAGGGAAAGGGAAGTAGAAGGGGAAGTCAGGCCTTGTAGGGAAGGCTCAGGAGAAGTTTTGCTTGGTGTTCATGAAACATTAGTGAAAGCAACTTTCATTCTGGGTGAAACCCCCAAGATTCACAAACATGGATTTCTGCATCCCTGAAAGCAACTCCAACTCTTTCTTCATACTCTATTTTATTTAACTTCTTTAAAGAACATAAGAAAGCAGAGGTGAATTCACTATAAGCAGTGTGATTCTGTATTTGAAATGCTTCAGATAGTTATATTTTTTACAACATTTTGATCAAAACACAGATTTATAAATTTTGCTGTAACATTTTTAATCCTCTGATTTGATGAAGGTTGAAGTGCCCTGCTCATTTCTGTGCTGAGGTGGTTTGGCAACAGAAAAGTTATTTTCTCCCCTGCCTTCTAGACAATGTTAAAAATGGCATCTGTGCCTAAAGCAAATGCCTTTTGCCACAGTCCCCCAAATTAGCACATATCCAGTTACCATCCACTTTTTGATCTGTAACAATAAACTGCTGGACTTGTGCACTACCTACCTTGTCCCCAACACTCACAACTGAAGGTCCCCTGAGAACTCTGTCATCTATCAGGAAATGATGGTTGAGTGGAGCAGCATTGTGCTAATTGCCAAACCTTAAGTGAAGTGGGATCTACTCCAAGGAACTGTAGGATAGAGGTCCTGTCTTCCAGCCCTGTATTCCACTAATTCCCATTGCTGTGTTATTGATATCAAAGTGTGCTTTTCAGGGAAAGTGATAATAACATTCACAGTGGATATAAACATCAGAAGTGCATACAAAAGTGTAAGTTCAGAGTTGGTTTCTTTCTATTAACTTGCATGCAAGCTTTATTAGTTTTTTCATGCATATTAAAACAACGAATAGACCTTGAACTGAAGGTAAACAAGATTTCCTGAATGAGGCTGTAATATATGTTGGGAAATAATTCATGCTATAAAAGAAAGTATTTTATAAAGATTGTGAAATCCAAACAAGTCTCTGACCACAAGCAGCCCAAGAGGAAGACGTCTATTCGAATTCCAAAATTTCTGAAGGCGGCAGGAGAACAATCGGCAGTTAACTTATGAATAGACGCACCCAGCGCGATGATCACTGTTATCCCGAGCCATCGGAAGATGCCTAAGAGCGATCATCGCCCTGTTGATAACATCGATCAAGATAGCCGAAGTCGCCAGAAAGATACATGTGAATACGCGACTTCCCGGGATTCAATCAACGCTGGCTATCAACCAGGAAACGGCTATTGTCCAGCTCTGCACAGTGAAAGAACCAACTATGAATATGCAGCATTGCAAAAGAAACTGGGACTCCTCCGCCTCAGGCACAATAAACTGTATAAAACATCCCCGCAAGAAGCGGCTCTCGTGAACGGGGAAGGGTCCGATGCGATAGAGGTCGGATCCAGGTTCAGCCAGCGCCGAACCCGGGCTTGATGCCATCTCTTTGGCTGTGGTGGATTTGAGGACTGTATTTCAGTTGCAGAAAAAGATAAAAAAATCTTTTCGCATTTTTGATAATTTGGCTTTTGATTGATCATTTATAACAAGGCCAAGATGTTCTAGCCTGCTGATCTTACACATTTCACTCCCTGCCCTATACAGTATAGAGTGGACAGAAAAAGCAAGCTATGTTATACATAAACCGTAGCCTCTGCTAGGAACAGGTATCTCATGTTAAACTAAGAAAGAGCTAAAAAGTGTAGTAAAATATGCAGAAGTGCTGGCTGCTTCTAAAATGTTTTGTAGTAACCCTTTGCACCCAATAGTGTTCCATCCAGTGAGAGACAGAAAGATGAATGGAGTAGGATGGGAGATAGCCAGTGTCACTTTTGTGCATATATTCAGTACCTGCATGCTGCTTTCTTTTCCCTGTCCCGGACTCCAACCCCTGCCCCACTTTTCCTGCTGTACTCTCAGCTGACAAGCTGCAGGGGCAGACAGGCCTGGCTGAGGACAATTTCTTCAAGCAGGAAGGTGCAGCTGCACACACCTTAGTGGCTCAAAAATTTACAGCAACATCCCCATTTATTTCATTGCTTTGTACAAAGCAATATGTCTCGGATTAGAGACAAGTTTAAGAGAAAACGCTCTGGAATTAATGTTTCCTCTGAAGAAAAGGGTTTCAGCAATTTCTTCCGACAAATAAGAAATTAATGTTAATGGATGAAAGTGGGAAAATCCAGCCATTTACTGACAAACCAAGTGTCTACACGGCGCAGGAAAAAAGTGAATAAATACTAGATATTGAATTGTCAGAACCATACCACACCCACACCAGGGGAAAAAAAGGAAAAAAACCCCCAACACTTAAAAAAAGAAAAAACACCACCACTCCCACCACCACCCCCCCCTAAAAAAAAAAAAGAAGCAAGAAACAAACTACGGCTGACCACATGGCGGGGAGGAGGGAGAAAAATGGCAAAAAATGGCTTTTGTCTCAGGGAAGAAAAAAACCAACTTCACGCAGTGTTATAAGTTAAGTTTGTGAATTCTCTAAGCCAATCAAGAATTCTCTGAGCCAATCAGAATACCAACTGAGAATCTATTGAGCAAGGATAACGAGCAAGTTCAGCGCACTGGACAGGCTGGGAGTCTCTGCTCCCCAAGGCCCGCCCTTCCCACCCCCTGAGTTCGTCTTTTATCTGCTCTTTCTTCTGCGTACATGCGCCTGCTCTGGTCTGTTGCTAGGGGTCTTTTCCTGCCTCTTGGTGGTCGTGGGTTGCTTCTCAGCCGACCTTTCTGTATTTTGCAAGCGAGCGGATTCCTATCCTGGTGGGACTTCCTGCTGTGCTTATCGAGGGTCTGTGCTTTTCCTGTTAAACACAGCTTGCAAGCTATTGATTATTGTCTGCATTCATGGCTTGTGCAGTTACAAGATTTCCTGTTAAGTATACAAAGCTTGTGACTTATAGTTACATTACATATTTTGATGAACAAACATCAGTTATTTATAACACGCAGCAGTTCGGGGGAAAAAACATATGGGAACCTGATGCATCTCTGGTCTCCTCTTTACAGCACGTGAAGCTGGTGGATTTAGGGTCCCTTCGTCCAGTGGGTCGGCTTTCCTGAGGTCTGGGGCCAGGACGGACCAGCTGCTCGGCTCTCCCGCTTCTCTCGTCAATAGTCCTCTCTGACCAAACCAAACCGAACAGTTCAAGAGAAAAAGAAAGGCCACCGAGGGATTGTTGCCACAGCCTCCAAGGCCCGGGGAAAGGGAAAAGCTTTTCTGCCTAGGCTAACAAAAAACCCAAGCTAACTAAGCAACGAAAAGAGCCCGCTCTTCTCACACCATGGACGCCTGGGGAGTGAGGTTTGGAAATGCCCCCGCAAGAGCCCAAGGGCTCCCCCCTGCCCCAAACTCACCTTAAACCTACAGCAACCATTCCTGGGCCTAGAGCAGACGGTCAGGGGATAGAAAACTACCCCAAGACACAATGCATGAAGGAGATCAGACTCTAGCAGAGAAACCAGAAACCTCAGCTGCCTCTAAAAGAGACCTTCAGAACAAATTTCAGGTGACAGACAGATGCTCAGGTATGGTTGTTACTCTTTTGCCAAGAATGACGCAAGAACAGATGAACGACCCAAATGCAAGTGTTGTATTGCATTTAGTTGTCCTTGCACTAGGTGATAGGAGAAATATTACTGAGTCACTGGATGGTGTGGTCCCCCTTCCTATCAGATGGTCTCTCCCGCAGGTGTCCCTTTCCATACCTGGTTCGGTGGTCTGTCCCACGGGTGACCCCTCCCCATTGGCATCCCATTGGCCACGGTCCTCTTTCCCCGTCCCCCTCTCCCCTGGGCACAAAACCCCACTGCAAGGGGACCGCACCCTCTTTCATGCCTGGGTGGTCGTACCACCTGAGTGTCCTGCCTTAAGCCAATAAACGGATACCTGCACCCACGTGGGGAAGAGCCCTTCTCGTCTTTTGTCCTTCGTCTATGCTGGTTCCGTGCTGGGCTTGAGTTCGGGCTGGCCGAGTTGGACTCATATAAAGCCTAGAAACCCACGGAACCCAGCACAAAAGGATAAAATATTTTATTACAAAAGAATCTTTGGTTTTTATAGACTGATACGATACATTCCACTTGATTGGCTAGTTAATAAAAAATATTTTTCTCACACACTGTTCTTGAGAAGAACAGGAAAACAAGGTGGAGAAACACCACATGCAGATTGTTTATACTAACAAGTTATCACATTCTTCCTGCTTCCTAAAAATTCTTACAAGCCACTGTGAGAAACAATTGTCGTTTCTGTCTCCCTGACCAGCTGGCATCCACATATGGCAATAAAGGGTGTAGGACAAGTACCAAAGAGTCAAGTTGCCTTTATTAGACACTCAGCAAAAAGGGAAATGTGACAAGAACAAAGAATATAATTAACTAACATGTCTGCTTAACTCGGTGCCATAGTAAATCCATAGTGAGTTTGTGTCTGTGCTGAACCTGTGGGAGGGATGGTCTCTAAGCTAGCTGGGATGAACTACAGCAAGTGGAACAGCAATGCCAGGGAAGGGGATTTATTAATTACATGAAAGAGAGCTCTCACAGCAGCAGGACATCACAGGAAAAAATACACCGAAGCTCACAAACATTCACCAACACTCAGACACTGAAGCACACAAACACGCACCAACATGGGGTTTCCTGCCACTGTGAACACTTCTCCTTCCTGCTATTTGTTACATGCTTTGGGATTTTCCTCCCTTTCAGCCCCAACGTCAGCAGCACATATCACTGATAAGCCTCGGACAGTAGCAGTAGTGAAGGGAGATCTGGCAGCAGAATATCCCCTGGGGACCCTGCGAGCCTGAGAGGAGACATGGGCTCATCAGTGAGAATAACAGACAGCCATCAGAAGGAGATGGCAAAGTATGTTGAACTACTACATAATAACCCTCCTGCTGCCTCTGTTTTCAGAGGAAACACACATTTTATTGCAAAATTAAGTATAACACCTGAAAAAATAAAATCCCTCTCCTGCCTGAAAATGTTACCTATACTACAACTGTACTTTAACCTGACTATTCATGACTGAAGAGAATTTTTTTTTCAAAAAGGTTTAATACATGTCACAAACCAAATCTTGCTGTTTTCTCTCATGTAAAGTAATAACTTGGGAACAGGATGCAAATAATGACATATGCTTCAATAAGTTAAATGTTAAAGGACTGTTTATAACACTTAAGGAATCCCTGAGACTGAGAGCTTGTTGATAGAAAATCCAGATAAACAAGGGGAAGCATATACCAGGAGAGATTGCCTGTTTTCAGATAGAAAATTAAATCCATTAAATCAGAAAAAAACTGGCACAAGAAGATCAGGGGCAGGAGGACGACTTGATATTACTTCCAGGGAGTTTTCTGTAAAACTTACATTAAAACTACAATTCTTTGCATAGGTTTTTATGAGAGGACTAAAACCAGGACTTCCAAGAGCTCTAGAAAATAACAAAAGTGCTACCATTTTGCAATAAATTTACAGCCAAGGCAAAATGTTATTATGATATATTTATGGATGCACAAGTGAAGGAACCTGGTAATAGTTCAAATGAAAATCAGAATGACTGAGCATCTATAAATTCAAGTTAATTATTAAGATGACTGGGATTTGACAGAACATAAGAGGCCCAATAGCCAGGAGACAATACTAAACTCATATATATCCTTACAAGGTAGAACCTAAGGTAAATCTTGAGTAAACCAGCTTCTGACAAACATGCTCCAGGATTTACAAGCCATCATGGATCCTCCTCCTCAAAGGGTTTCTTCAAGGATGATTTCCATAGCTTGTGTTCAGAATCTCCGTCTTACTTGTCAGCTAATTGATTTTTCTTAACAAATATTAGTCTTCCTTGAAGCAATAATGGAAGAAGAATGCTAGTCTCTATCTGGTTTGGTCTGGTTTTTGTGCCATAATTGCTGTGAGTAGATGAGGTTTCTGATGCACTGTTGCTTCTTCGGTTTTAATTTTTTTTCTCTCCTTCCTCTATTTCCCGTGTAAAAGCCCACACCTCATCTACTCCATAAGGGCTTGTTACTAGATACAGGATGGAAATAGCAACACTGATGGAAAATACTATTGTTGAAGGTTCAGACTGACATCCCAAATGGTTTCTGGATCATAGGTTTTTAATCAGTCATGTCTATTAGATCTGATTATCTCTTGGGAAGTTCTCACAACAGCACAGACACCAGAGTTGCTGACGTGGAGATTCAGGAGGAAGTATTAAACCTGGCCATGTTGAGAAAATTAATGGATTAAGCACCTGAAGTATTTTTACGCCTGTCCCTTTCCTTACTAAAAACAGCCTAGAGATTCTTCTAGACACAGGGTAGCCTGAATCTGTACAAACATTCATGCGACCATTACAAATCTTTCATGAGTATCTGACCTCTCCATCACTAGTCCTATATCCTCATTCTCACTAAGGGCTTAGAAAGCAAATCCACTACCAATCTATATTCCAGGTCACTTAGGAGCTGGTGCTAAAAAGGAGGAAAAATAGTAAAATCCAAAAACTAAGTTAATTCTACACAAGAAATTCACGCAGCCTGTTATCCAAGGATTGAAAGGAGGGAGAGGGCAATATGTCATAAATGTGAAAATACCATATAAAATTTACATAGATATAACATGGAACATTATGCAATATATATAATGATAGATACTCCCATATACACACACAATATATACAGAAAATATTTCTAAAATGTAGATATAGATATAGATGATATTGATAGATATAGCTATAGCTGTAGATGATTGTCATGGTTTGACGCTGGCACAATGACAGTGCCTCCATGAAAATATATGCTCCCTGGTGTCTGCTGTGAGATGTGACCAGGTGTCCTAGGGTGACGTTATGATGCTTGTATCCCCATTCATATGTTCTGTTTCTGTGGGTTATTATGTTCTGTGCCTTTAAGACTGGCTTTGAAGAGTGAAAGTTTTGTTTGGGTTTTTCTTGTAAGGGACACAGAGGCCAGGCTGTAGCTAGTGCTGCTTTCACTTTTTTTTTTGCTTTTGCTTTTTGCTTTGCTCTCTCGCTCCTGCTTCTTCTTTGCTTCTGCTTGCTTTTTGCTTCTACTCATTAGCTAGTTTAGCTAAACAGTCCAAATTGCTTCCTGGACTGTTTCTCCTCTCCTTTTTTCAACCATCTCGAACCTGCTCCAGACTGGGACCTGGGAACATGGAGAGTTGGCATCTTGTGACCTGCAGCAGCTGCCCCAGCGCCAGAGGGACTGAGAACAGGGCGACCACCCCCCAGAGAGAGACTTTCTGAATTTGTCATCTTTTTCAGAGCGGTGTCATCCGGTATTGTTCATTCTGTGTGCTGGGGGGTGCTGTGCCTGTTAAATAAACAGGTTCTTTCCACTTCTCTCTGAGGAATTCTTCCCGAACCAGTTGTGGGGAGGGGCCGTGTAGGTTTGCTTTCTGGAGGGGGGCCCTCCTTTGGAAATTGTCCACCAAATTTGCCCTAAACCAGGACACCAGGAATACAGCAAAGCAGGCTCCAACTTAGGAATAAAGAAAAAAAAGAAAACTTTATTAACCTACAACTATATGTAAAAAGAAACACACACAGAACTCAGAATGAAAACCTTCTAAAAACATTCCTCCTCCCCCCACCAAATTTCCAATACATCACAATAAGACAAAACCTTGGATTCTCAATTCAGTTACCACCCCTCAGATCACCAACTCAGTTCATCACCACCCTTTAGATAATCAATTCTCAGTTCATCAAGGAGAGAGGAGTCCCTCTTGTACCATAGGCTTCCCCTGGAAACACAGTTGAGACCTCTTGTGTTTCCATGTCACACGTGGCACCACCTGGAGATCATTTGCCATCGTGACATCTTCCTTCCATATCCGGTGCTCTCACCACTGCACATGGACCAGGGCTGCTTCTAGGGTTTCCCTTTTTAAGGATGCTTTGCCCAGTTCCAAAAAGAGCACAGTCTCTCGCTTTCAGGACACCTGTCCCCCCCCAGATTTCTCCCCCTGGGGCCGAGGGGTCTCAAGAACAGAGATCTTCTCCTTCAGTGAAGATCGAGGGCACCACCACCCTCCTCACCTGTCGTCTCTGTTCATGCCACTCCTTCACATAACATCACTGCACTCTCTTGGCTCCAAGCCATTGCCTCCCCCTAACTGCAGTCTCTGTGTCACAGGAAAAATGATTCTGTCCATGGCTATACAAGAAGAGTCCAGCCAAAGGACACTCCATCATCTCCTCCCACCTAGGATTCTTTTCAACTTCTCTCAGATATCTTCCACTTGCACAAACTTGCATCACACTATCCCATTTCCTCCTATTTCATCTCTATCTCGCTTCTCATTCAGCTCTAAGAGGATCAGCATTTGTAAGGTTTCCATCATCCAAGAAAAGGGTTAAAATCTCAGGCTCTGCCTGTCCAGAACTCCCACGATGACCCTGCCAGGCACCTTCTCACTGCACCACCAACCCCCTTCTCCTTCTCACCCATGCTGCCCACACAAGATATCAAATTTTAAGGTGGCACAAGCACAGGCATAGGCTCTCTCTCTTTCTGGGGAGGCTGCCTGATGCCTCTCAGTGCTCCTCCACCTTTCCATCCTGCAGGGGCCTTCACCTCCCCTCTCTGTCCAAGGCCCGGCTCACCTCACCCGGCCACATGGCTTCCCCTCCCGCACCCAGCCCGCAGCTGGGCAGGGCAGCTCTGACCTCCGTCACCCACCTGAACCAAGAGAGCTTCCCCTGGGAATTCTCTGGTTTTAACTCCCTGTGCTGTCAGAGGCGTATCCATGTCCTCAGTGCCCACACCAGGTGCCAAATTCAAACCTATTGGTTTGACCACAGCATCCCAAAAAAGTCACTTCCTTTGCAAACCGGGATGTTGACGGTGGTCAC
The DNA here is from genome assembly GCF_901933205.1 of Camarhynchus parvulus. NCBI lineage: Eukaryota > Metazoa > Chordata > Aves > Passeriformes > Thraupidae > Camarhynchus > Camarhynchus parvulus. The sequence goes on along the minus strand of NC_044584.1, from coordinate 3,533,266 downwards.
AAGGGTTTCAGGGTGAAGGAAGAGACGAGGTGGACTCCATGATCAGAAGGCTTGATTTATTAAGTTATGATATATACATCTATTATAACTATACTAAAAAGAAAAAGAAAGGAGAGTTTCCAGAAGCTGCTAGCTACCTAACAATAGAAAGTAAAGAATGAATAACAAACCAGCTCTCTCAGACTGTGTCCGAGAGATCTCAGTTCTGGATTGGTCACCAACCCCAAACATCCAAACTGGGCCAATCCAGGCAGACCTGCCACATTCCACAGCAGCAGATAACCTATTGTTTATGTCTGGTTGCTGAACTTCTCAGCTTCAGCAGGAAAATCCTAAGAGAGGATTTTTCATAAAAGAAATGTCTGTGACACCGGGACACTCCACCCTTCACCTCTGAGAATGCACAATTCCAAAATTATTATCAAAATTACATGAAACACACTTCTACTTAAAACAATAAAAAAATATCCCTAGATTTTTACTATCAATCCACCTTAACCTAACAGATGCTTTGCTCTTATTCCTCTTTGATCCCATCTCACAGTTGAATCTTATCACTTGCCCAAAATTCGATTCCTGGTCAGGGGAACCAAAAATGTCATGGTTCGACGCTGGCACAATGCCAGTTACCCTATGAAAATATATGCTCCCTGGTGTCTGCTGTGAGATGTGACCATCTCGCATCATGTTCAGCAAGTAAGCTGGGGAGGAGGTTTTTCCAAGGTATCCATGGTGATCATTGCCTGGGACCAGGTGGACATAAGTCTGTTGATGGTCAGTGATTGCTTGTGCATCACTTGGTGTGGGTTTTCCCTTCATTTTTGTTCCCTTTCACATATTTATATTCTGCATTGCAACCTACAAGTCTTTGTGGCTTTTTTACTCACTTTTGCCCTCTTGCCCTTTGTCTTGGTTTTAAAAGACAGGTGTCTGCTAAGGAAAGCAGGAGCCTCTCTTGAAATGGAAAATGTCAACCACCTCCCTCTGAATTGTTATAATTTTGAAATTAAGGGGCTCTCAGGCCAAGATATGGGAGTAGGAATAACAGTTCTGTATTAGGGAAAATAAAAATAAAAATGCAGTAATACAAGACAACACTGACAAGAGTCAGAACAGGACCTGGCACCCTGTGGTGTTGGCACCACCCAGGGTGGTGGCACAGTCCCATTCAGTCCCATTCACTGCAGCCCTCCTGCAGTGCCAGCTGTGGTTCTGTTGGAGCAGGGATCCTGGAGAAGGGTGGAGTTTTCCTCTGAAGGTCCAGGGGTGCTGTAGATGACCCTGGTCTTCCTCTGGGAATCCAGTGGGAAAAGGCTGCTGTGGTGTTCCAAATGTCAGATTCTATCCAGGTAGGAATGCTTGGCTCCTCCCCGTGGGAGGAGCATCTCCCAATGGGATGGGATGATGGAATCATTTTATCAGCCAGGCAGTGAGACTCAATGGCCCAGTAACAGAAGATGTCTCCTGCAGGCAGGGTGGGTCTGGAAGAGATAAAGAAAACTGCCCCACCTGGTTTTAACAGGTGGCCCAATTAACAGAAGATAACTGCCCCAACTCTGACAGATGACAATAAAATACACACTCCCAGTCACATCTTGTGTTTGCAACTTAAGACACAGCAGAATGAGACACAAAAAATGTGACTGCATCTGCTGGGAGTGCTTGGTCTTAGCTTTCAGCAAACACCAGAGCAAATGCCAGAGCTGGGAGCAGAATCCTGTTTATCAGTTTGTCCCATCAAAAACATGTAATACTAGTCTCTGTTACATCTGTGTCAGCAAAAAGTGTGGTTACTGCCATGCTGTGTCAATTCAGTTTAAGTCAGTGGTCAAAGGATGAATGTCTCAGTTGCTTAGCTGACCATCACACCCACCCACAGAGCTGTCCTTACCCTTCACGCCTCTGTGGTGTTACTACAGTGGAACCTTGAATCATCCCTTTGAACTATTTGAATGCATTGAAAGGGCAGCCTGACATTCCACTTCAGTACATGAATAAATTAATTGAATCCCAGAATTGACAACAATTTCCCAGTTTATCAATCAGGTGTCCAGCCAGAATAACCATCACTGCATTTCTAAGAGAAAACCAGAACAGAAATGTACATCTTGCATTTGCAACTTAAGACACCCTTCCAGTTCTCTTCCCCATCCCACTGGGATGCATTGAGCAGGTGACTGCATGTCAGGGTCTCTGTCTGCCCAGCACAGCTGGGTAAGGACATGGGTTGGCAGCATGAAGCATCCTCCTCATGTAAGACAAGAATGCTGTTTCAGCATCCTCCACACCTGCAGATCAAGGAAGGGGGAAATCATAGGGTAGGGCAAAATAAAAACTACATGGCTGCAGAATTATGTCTAAAGCAACAGCATTTATAAAAATAGACTTTTAGGATTCCTTGTAGATTGACTCTTCACAAGTCAGTTACTCCTAAAATTATTCTTGAACTATTTTCAGTAGATATTATTGAAAAACTTTTGTTTAACATCACATTTCCTTCTGTGTGTCAATCTTTGATCCATTGACATGTGTGGGAAGAAACTCCTGAGTTCGCAAACTGGCTGCCAGCCATGAGGGACAGACTGCCACATCATAATCTTGCTCATGTATTTCCCAAGGTCTGTTTAAGACCAGGTAATGCGCTGGCCTGCAAAGATGTCATTGAGGGTTTGCCTTATTGATGGCTCTTTATGCCTCATTTGGCTAGGAAATCCTCTTCAAATGGATAGAGAAATATACTTGCCCTTTCAATCATACATGGGCTTGGAGTGTGGGATGCGTTGTTTTCTCTTGACATTGGCATGCTCCTGTGACAATGAAGAACCTCTAATTAACACTTGGCTGGTTTCTATCAATTCATTCGTGCTAGTCCTCCCTTCAGAGAGCTCTTTTCTGTGTCTTATATAAGGTGGTGGGAGGCTGCAGGTTGAGCTGGGCCCCCTGCACCCAGGGCCTGGCTGGGGCCCGAAGGGACCCACAGGAGGGATGTGATGGGAGGGTGAGGAGGGTCCGCTCTACCTCAGCCTCTTACAGGTTTGCCATACTGCTCTTCAACTACCTTCTCACATTTGGCTCCTGCTTTGACATCCCCGGTGTCCTACAGCAGCAGTTCCAGGGCATGAGTGCCACGGGTTGGTTTTGGGGGTACATGTTGGGCCTCTGTCCAGGCCATGTGAAAAGGGCTGAACCAGCAAAACAGAGGCATTCGCAGTGGAATTTCCAAACCTTTTCCTATGGTGTCGCTACCTGAGTCATGTTCCAGGGTTTTACCTCCCAGATGCTGGGGGTGAGTGGTTGTTACAGGCACATCCACCGTGGAGATGCATGAGCCGGGGCAAGCTGTGAGAGGTTTGAGCTTTCTCTGCTGCCAGGATAACTGGAATTTAACACCTGCCCTTGCTCAATGGTTGTCAGCTCCCCATCTCCACACTAAAAAATGCCAATCAGGACTTTGCACCACTGCATGTAGGAGACCCATAGCACTGACCATAAGTACCTGCCCTGGGCTGGGAGACAGTGGTCAAGAAGAGGCACTGGAGGTTGGGCACAAGAAAAGCTTTCCTCCGTCTCCAGATCCAAACCTCCTGGCACTGCAGGCATCACTTCACATGTTTGCTGACCCAGAGACAGAGATGTGCAGGGGGGGTGGAGGATGACTCTATCTTGTAAAAACTAGATACAGCCTCAGATGATGGAAAACGCTATTGTTCAAGGTTCAGACCCACATCCAGCAGATTGTTGGGATTTCTGCAGAGATGCCAGAGTGCAAAGGCTTAATTTCTGAACGCCTGACAAATTCTTATTTGACTCATTTTCCTGTCATGTCTGCGTTTAGTTCCATGTCTCCTGAGAGGATTTGCCTCACATGTGCCGTCTTCTGGCAGGTCAGTGTCTGTAGGTGGAGAGTCACCATCCTATTCTCTGTGTGTCTCAGTAGCCAGGGCAGAATAACTAGAGCTTGCAAGTTGGTTGTTTGTTCTTTTTAATTTGAATGCAGTCAATCCTTAATATTCAGACAGTGAACTCCAGGCTAAATTAGGTGCAGTTTGTTATTGCAAACATGAGCTTGACCCCTGAAAAATAGGTCAGTATTATGTCACATTTTGTAACGTAGGTAAGTTTGTGTGGTAGTAAAACTAAGCCATATTTTTCTGTAACTTGTACTGTGCAAACAAAATTTTTATCTGTTGACACTTTTGACATATTTTTACTCTAGTGAATTTCGCCTCTCCCTGTCACACACCAGTGGTACCACAGTAGTTGGAGCAGATGAGATCAAGACTTGCAGTGAAACACTTCATTCTAGAGAGCTGCTTCCTTGTATCCTCAGATATTCCTGCTGCAGCATATCTGAAGGGTTATGAATACAATGGCCATATAAAAAAAACCACCTAATTAAAATAATATTTCTCTTGTGCTTATTTGAGATGTTTAGCTTGTGCCTGCTGGTGTGAAGACCCAGAACTCATCTTTTAATGCAGATGGATTTTCAGTAGCTGGAAGATCATAGTGGGGGTTTCCTGATCATATGGTGTTGAGGAGATGTTGCTTTTCAGTAGCTGTGTTGGTTTTGAACAGAATATTTTTTTGGTAGTTGAGGGTGGGGCACAGAGGTGGCTTCTGCTGGAAGTTTCCACCATGCCTGGCAGAGCCAATCCCTGATGGCTCTGAAGATGGACATGCTGCTGGCTAAGGCTGGGCCAATGCGAGATGATGATAATGGCTCTGTGATAACAAATATTTAAAAAAGAATCAAAACAAAGTGGGGCACAGTTTTCTAGCCAGAGAAGCAGAGGAGGTGAGAACATGTGAGGGGAACACCAAGGTCAGTGGAGAAGGAGGGGGAAGGAGAGGAGGTGCTCCAGGTGCTGGAGCTGAGATTCCTCTGCAGGCCGTGTTGATGACCATGGTGAAGCAGATTGTCCCCCTGCAGCCTGTGGGGGTCCATGGGGGATGCAGAGATCCACCCACAGCCTGTGGGGATCCATGGGGGATGCAGAGATCCACCTGCAGCCCGTGGGGGTCCATGGGGATGCAGAGATCCACCTGCAGCCTGTGTGGAAGGTGCCCAGGCCAGAGCAGGTGGGTACTGGTGGAGGCTGTGAGCCCGTAGGAGACCTGGTAGAGGGAGGGGACCCTTGCTTCCAGGCTGGAGCAGCCTATCCTTGGAGGAGTGTGCCCCGCGGAAGAGTGACCCACGCAGCAGCAGTTTGGGGAGGACTGTTTGTCTGTGGGAGGGGTTCATGTTGCAGCAGGTTGCAGGGAGCTGCTGCTTGGAACCACAGAGATTGGAACCACACTGGAGAAGTTCATGGAGAACTGACTCATGTGGGAGGGACCCCACAGCATTGCAGGGGAAGGACCCCTCTCCCTGAGCAGTGGAAGACAACCTAGGGTGATGAACTGACCAAACCCTCCAGGCCCTGTCTCCCTGCACTGTCGGCGGGAAGGAGGGAGAGGTTAGGGGGAAAAAGGTGTTTTTAAGGGCTTAATTTACTTCTCATTCTCCTAATCTGATTTTGTTAATAATAAATTCAATTTGTACCTCTAAGCTGAGCCTGTTTTTCCTTTGGAGTGGTTTTTTCCCCAGTCCTTAACTCATGAAGCCTTCATTACATTTTTCTCTCCTCGGCCCAGCTGGGGAAGGGGAGGGCGAGTGAGAGACTTTGATGGGTGCCAGGCATTTGGCCAGCGTCAAACCACAACAGTAGTTAACACTATTACATCATGCCAGGTCTACCAGTTTCCAACTCTTCAACAAAGGCTTTAGAACTATGAATTAATGCAGACTAACACTAAGTTTCATATTTACATGTTGCTTAAAACTTTATACTATGGAACAAGGAGTCAGATCAAGGTGAGCTATAGCCAAGAAACTAAGGGATCAGACAAAGCTGATGGTGGAGTCTCCTGGCTTTACTTCTGGACTGAAATGTGCATAAAAGTGCTGAGCTACTGCTGCCACTGCCACAAGAAGGGAAAGGGAAGCTGCGCTGTGCCAGTGGCCAGTCATTTCCCATTTGACAAGGGGTGGCTTTCTGGGAGAAGACACAAGCCCCCTAATGGCTGACTGGTCATGGAAGTGGGAACTGAGCAGACAAAATAGAAATCTAGCAGGGAAGAACTTCATTTTTAAAGACATACATGGGTTTTTGTCTGTATCTGCACCTCACAAATGCTTTGTGACTTGTGCAGAACTTGACCTCAATGGAACTTACCATAACAGCATCTGGTGTAATGGCACAGTGCACTGTGTGGAAGGCTTGTGAATGACTCCAGCTCAGTAAAACCTGCCGTAGGCAATCTATGCCTGGACATGAGTCACTTTGCTCTAGCTTTGGGAGTGGGTGTTTTGGTAGTTGCTTCCAGGCAGTGAGATGTACATTTCTGTTCTGGTTTTCTCTTAGAAATGCAGTGATGGTTATTCTGGCTGGACACCTGATTGATAAACTGGGAAATTGTTGTCAATTCTGGGATTCAATTAATTTATTCATGTACTGAAGTGGAATGTCAGGCTGCCCTTTCAATGCATTCAAATAGTTCAAAGGGATGATTCAAGGTTCCACTGTAGTAACACCACAGAGGCGTGAAGGGTAAGGACAGCTCTGTGGGTGGGTGTGATGGTCAGCTAAGCAACTGAGACATTCATCCTTTGACCACTGACTTAAACTGAATTGACACAGCATGGCAGTAACCACACTTTTTGCTGACACAGATGTAACAGAGACTAGTATTACATGTTTTTGATGGGACAAACTGATAAACAGGATTCTGCTCCCAGCTCTGGCATTTGCTCTGGTGTTTGCTGAAAGCTAAGACCAAGCACTCCCAGCAGATGCAGTCACATTTTTTGTGTCTCATTCTGCTGTGTCTTAAGTTGCAAACACAAGATGTGACTGGGAGTGTGTATTTTATTGTCATCTGTCAGAGTTGGGGCAGTTATCTTCTGTTAATTGGGCCACCTGTTAAAACCAGGTGGGGCAGTTTTCTTTATCTCTTCCAGACCCACCCTGCCTGCAGGAGACATCTTCTGTTAATGGGCCATTGAGTCTCACTGCCTGGCTGATAAAATGATTCCATCATCCCATCCCATTGGGAGATGCTCCTCCCACGGGGAGGAGCCAAGCATTCCTACCTGGATAGAATCTGACATTTGGAACACCACAGCAGCCTTTTCCCACTGGATTCCCAGAGGAAGACCAGGGTCATCTACAGCACCCCTGGACCTTCAGAGGAAAACTCCACCCTTCTCCAGGATCCCTGCTCCAACAGAACCACAGCTGGCACTGCAGGAGGGCTGCAGCCACCACTGAATGGGACTGTGCCACCACCCTGGGTGGTGCCAACACCACAGGGTGCCAGGTCCTGTTCTGACTCTTGTCAGTGTTGTCTTGTATTACTGCATTTTTATTTTTATTTTCCCTAATACAGAACTGTTATTCCTACTCCCATATCTTGGCCTGAGAGCCCCTTAATTTCAAAATTATAACAATTCAGAGGGAGGTGGTTGACATTTTCCATTTCTTTTCAAACCAAGACATACTGTTAAAGAGGGAGTTGGGGATGATTTTTTTTTTGGATAGATTTCTCAGACGAAAATAAAGAGCAAACGGGACAATATTTTATCTGAGAACCGTTTATTGGTAAAGGAGTGTTCCTACCGAAGGGGATAGAAATGCAAGCAGAGAGGGAAAAAGAGAGACGGAGAGAGAAACAGAAGACAGGGACAGTGTTACCATAGGAACCTCAGCGCTCTGTCAGCATCAGCATGGCAAATGGTGTTGCGTGTCGCAAGCCACAGCGAGCTGCGTGGCTCTAGTGGCGGCTTGGCACAGCTTTCAAAACGGCAGCCTGCCTCCGGCATCGGCTGCAAGCCACAGCGGGCCTTGCCTGGCTCCAGGCTGGTCACTACGGATTGGTATCGCGGTGGATGTGGTCGCAGCTGGGTGCAGGCAGCGGCAACGCCCAGGAAACACAGCGGGAGCGGCTGCGGCGGCTGCCCTGCTGGGGAGGCAGCGGAGTGAGAGGTCAACGTGGTGATGAGCTGGTTCACGGAAATGGTGAAGCAGGGCAAAGCAGGTGTGGACAGGGAAGCAGGACCACCAGGATGAAAAACCGAGGGGTGAAGGGGCCAAACCGACACTACAGGCGAGCCCCCACTTCCTCCAAGAAACCCAAAGAATAATGGCTCTCGTTGTGTCGCAGTTAACTGCTTTTATTCGCTAAAGCTCCTCCCCATAGCCCGATTTCCTGGGCATTCTTCCCAGGCATCCGGGCATTTCTCCCACCGGCAAATGTGGGGGAAGGGGATGTCGCTCCCAGCCCGATCGTAGAAGCTTCCTCTGCCCTGACTGGCTGCCGGGCAAAGCCTTCCCGGAGTCAAGGCTGCCAGCACACCTAGAGCCCTTACAGGAATCTTCCATATGTGTAACATATGTTGAGGCATAAATAAAAGTCGGATTAGTCCCTCTCACTCGGTATCACAGAGGTAAGTGTTTTAGGAGAGAGGCACAGAGGAGATCATGTTCTCTAGGTCATAGCCTGCAGTGGAGCTCAGGGCAGAGTCAGAGACTACAGAGTTCAGAGTTCTCTTGAGAGTCCCCCGCCCCTGCCTCTCTAAGCTCCCACCACTGATAATATAATTATTTTGATGATTGCCAACTCATTTAATAAAGAGACCAGTCTTTACAAAATTCAAAGTGGAGAGCAAACTGATAAGGTTTATTGGTGTGTTTTGAGGTTGTTCTTTAGCTTTTTGACACAGAATGTCTTTGTCCTGACTTAAGCATTTCTGTTGAGGTTTGTGCATTTTTTCTGTTTCTTCCTAGATGGTGTTATTACTTTCTCTTTTCTCACTGTGCTGGGATCCCCCACGTTTGCTTTAGGCTTGCACTTCAAGGGCTTGCCATACCTCCTCCCAATGATGGTCATGGCTCTTTGGTTCTGGGAATTGGTCACTTAGTAGTAAGGAATTCACATATACATATTTTCATATTTACATTTTGTAATATATGTTATAAAATAATTCATGCTTAAGGGGAGAATGTATATATAATAAAAATTGTAAAATCCTCTGACGAGCCTCTGACCATGAGCAGCGTGGAGACAGATAACTACATTGGAATTATGAAACTCCTGGAGGCAGCAGGAGAACAATGCTTTGTCTACTAATGAAAGAACATGGCCAGTGCTGAGATGGACTTTCTCTGGAGCTATCAGGGAACACCCAAGGATGATCATCACTTGGTAGATATCATCAATCAAGATAACCAAAGTTGCCAAGGAACATACATCTGAATATGCGACTTTCCCTGACGTGATCAGCGCTTGCCACTACTCATGTCCAGCCCTGCACAGTGCAAGAAGCCTTCATACATATGCGGGTATACAAAAGAAATCAGAGCACCTCTGCCTCAGGCAGGAAAAACTGTATAAAACAGCCCTGCTGGAAATGGCATTCATGAACAGAGGGAGATCTCATGCTACAGAGGTCGGATCTAGGTTCCCTCAGCGCCAATCCCGGGCTCAACGCTGTCTCTTTGGCTGTGGGTTTTGAGGACTGTATTTTGGTTGCGAAGATAAAAATCTTTCGCATTTATTAATTTGGATTTCTGGCTGATCATTTAGAACACATCTTATGAAAGGGTCATTTGTGACGGTGGTCACAAGGGGTTTCAGGTGAAGGAAGAGACGAGATGGTTGACTCCATGATCAGAAGGCTTGATTTATTATTTTAAGATATATACATCTATTATAACTATACTAAAAGAAAAAGAAAGGGAGAGTTTCCAGAACCTGCTACCTAACCTAAAAATAGAAAAGTAAAGAATGATGATAACAAGGCAACTCTCTCCAACTCTGTCTGAGAGAGTTCCCTCCCCGGATTGGACATCAACCATAAACATCCAAGCTGGGCCAATCCAGACAGACCTGTTGCATTCCACAGCAGCAGATAACCTATTGTTTATGTCTTGTTGCTGAACTTCTCAGCTTCAGCAGGAAAAATCCTGAGAGAGGATTTTTCATGGAAGAAATGTCTGTGACAGGTCATTGTTATGTTTGTCCAATTATCCCATCATAAAAAAAAACAAACAATATTTGAGATAGCAGCAATTTTAATTGAATAGTTTAGAAAATATATATTGACAATATAAGTTGATTAAAAATAAGGGATAATTTGGTTCAAATAATAGCGCATAAGCAAAAGATAACTGCGGGGTACGGAGTGCAGGGCTCTTGGACCCCGGCCACCTCACGTACCAGCTTGCCAAGGGAAGATTCACCCCTTATAAGCCAGGTGTCAATGCCATCTCCTCCCATTTTCGATTCATCACACTTCTACCTCCACCCTCATCTCCACCTTTACCACGCATGCTCCACCACTCTTTTAGGTGGTCGCACCAGTCTTTTGGGGTTGTCCATGATGAAGGCCTCTCCTCTTCCTCTTTTGTCCTTTAGTTCACCTTTGGGTTACACATGCGCACCAAGCCTGTACAATGTAAGCCAAAACGAACACATTACTATATTTTAGCATCAAAGCAATAAATCTCTTATAATTAGCATTTTCCTGGGACCCAACCAGATTTTCCCTTCTTTTTGTTAATTTTTAGCAACTGTTATCTCTTGCTTTTTCCTGCCTTGAACATCTGCAGGGAAGGGAGGGAGGGGTGGAGCCCCTCCTCTCCCTTTTTTTTTGGCGTTTCAACTTTTTAACTGTTTTATTATTTCCAAATATTAATTACTGTATCCATATTAATTAAAATGTTTCAATTTTATAAGCACGAATCATACCTATTTACCACAGTCATGATACGTTTTTGCCTTCTAGACCCTTGTCCTACCAGTCGGCTTCACTTCCTCTTCCCCAGTGACTTTTGTGGTTGGCAGACCATTGCTCCTTGATTTAATGAGTGCTGAAATGTTTAATTCTTCCCCTCTAACAAGTTTGTCCTTCTCTCAAGGGTGGGCACTGACACGTGATTTCTCTGCCTTTGAAATTATTTTTGCTTGCCTTATAGGATGGATAAGTTCACCTCCCATGCCCCTGCATAATTTAGTACAAATGGACTGTGAGGCTAGCACATACCTTCTCTGGCACATGCCTCCTCTTGGCATGTGTAGATCAGCTTCCAGCGTGAACTCTCCAGCTTGAGAGAGCTCTTGCTTCTGTGCCATGCTGTTGGTCAAGCCTGTCTGTTCAAGAGAGGATTTTTCTCTTCTGTAAGTTGTGCTGAATTGTTATCACAACTTTCTGGTTCAAGGGGAAGGAGCTGGCACTGGCATTTGGATTGACTCTCCAGTCTTGGGAGTGTCTTCAATTTCTTCACCCAGAATTTTGAGACAAAGTTTGGAATGCAGTGGACACTCCTTTAGTGTTTTCTAGACCCAGGCCAGCTTGCTTTGTCCAATGATTAAAAGAACCTGAAAGAGGTAGTCAGATAAGCAGGAAGTGGCACATGATTTTCCAGTTTTTCCTGTTGCTTTCTATGTGCAATGAGTGGTGTTTTCTGCACTGATGCCAGAAAACCCGCTCTAACTCTATAGTGTCAGTCTGACAGTTTTATTTTCTTGACATATTTTAACATCTGCAGTCACAGATAGTCAGTACTTAATATAGGAGTACTCCCATGGAATAGAAACTTCAGAGTGAAAGAGACAGGAATGAAATATGTTTGTTATTCTGCACTGTGGCCAGCAGAACCTGCTGATTCTGCAGCAGTGTCTGTACTGGTCCCAGCAAAAGATGTCTTGCACATGGCTGATTGAAACCACATTTAAATTACTGTGAGAAGAACCTGAATTGCATATTTCTTGGTGTGAATCTGTTCTAGGGCTTGTATCTTTAGAAGATTTGAGCTTCTCTCCTTCTTTTGGTGCAGCGAGATGAGATCTGTCTCAAGTGGAAGGGAAGGGTTAAACAGCACATGAGTAGTCTACTGGAATGGTGATGTTAGGGAGACTTGCTTCAGTGATTATAGAGAAGTGTGATAATTGAAAAGTGTTATTTACAAAACAAGGCAGTATAAGCCATCATCCACAGAAAAGAGATTAATCTCTTGCAGAAGTTGAAACTGATTAGTGTCCTCTGATTCCAGCTCTCCGAGAAAGCTGTGGTGGGCACAGGATGTCACATCTTGTCTGACATTTAGTTTTGTGGTCAGGCAGCATTTGCAAGCACAGCACAGCACTTCTGTCAATACTTCTGTGTCAATATTTCTGTCAGTGAAGGGGTCAATACATCAGATAAAGTGTGCATTCATCTCAGAAGCTGTTTCAGAAAATAAAATGTGTACAGAACTCCTTCTGAGAAGGACATCTGCAGCAGATGACCATTGTAAAACTTGCTGTGGCGTAGGCAGCATAACCAGACGCACTACTCTGGAGCTGCCTGTGCTCACAGACCAGACTGCTGGGGTAACTGCAGCAGGTCAAACCAATGAAGAGGTACAGCCTGGCTTCCTGTACAGCCATGATATGCCTCCCCTGCTCTGGGGACCAGAGACGTTTCCCAATGCTTTTATCTTGGATTTATTGCATAGTTCTGCTGCAAGTCAGGAGCATTCTAGCCATAGGCCAGCTGAGCTCTGCCTGAGAGACTGGTGGCTTTAGCCTCACTGGCCTCAGGCAGTCCTGCAGCCATGGGAGCTCAGTGGCCAGAGCTCAGGGATTGTGACAGGATGGTACAAGGTGAAGGGTCCTACTCTGTTTTCAGAGAATCCAGGCTTAGGAGTCATGGAGAATTCCACATTTTACATGCAGTGGGTTTTGTCATTCAGTGTTCTCCACTCCCAGGAATTTCCAACACCTCTTGTTTTTCCCAGGGAGCCTCCTCTGTGTGCTGGGGTTTGTTTCAGCCCTCACAGTCAGTGTACTTGATAAAGTGGGTAGCTGGGCTTGGATGGTATTATCCAGCAAGAATCCAAAAAAGTGGTAGGTGGTTTTTTTTCCATCTCCATCCTGGAAATCCCAGGTACAAAAGCACTGCCACCGGAGTGTAGGGAAGGCTGCAGCAACAGGAGCCAGTCCTAACCAGGAGAGGGCATTCGTACGCCTCTGTTCAACCCTACAGAGCAGTGCTGAGGAGATTGCATCTGTGAGCCACCAGCCAAGAGTTCCCTGCCTAGAGCCTTCCAGAACTCAGGTAGTACTCAGAATGGCAGTAGCTTTCTGATCCAGTTACTTTCCGACTGTAGGTGGCTCAGAGGAGCATTCTGCTGGCCTCCCTCTGAACTGCTTTCTGGCTCACAGGATCCAGGATAGGAAATAGCTAATCTGGGCAGTACTGGTCTCTTGCCAGCCCTTATCTTCAATTCCTCCTTGCATTCTGTCTAGGAACAAGCATTATGAGCAATTTGGTCTGCAATTTTTATGCACCTTGATCTATTAGATGGCTTCCTTCTCATGACAGTACTCTCAACCAGTTTCTGTAGTTGGGTTGTGACTCCTGTTTACACTGTACCTTTCCGCTGTGTTTCTTTTAAGGGTGTGCAGTGAACTCTTAACAGAGCCTGCTCAAAACAGTCTCTTGCAGACAGAACCTTCATAAAAATAAGAAAGCTTTTTTTGTTTTCTTTACTGGATAGTGTTACAGAAGGAATGTTTTAGTCAGTACATCTCAACTTTCACTTAGAGGTATATGAGCTGCCTTTTATTTCCCTTTAACCTGTTGTTACTTCTTAAATCTCTTGTGCCCTTCAGTGGTTTGCAGAAAGTGACAATGGTGTGAAGCTGGGCTATTTTCTTGGGGAGTGAGGGCACATCTTGTCTTTGCAGCAGACTCAGGACATACAGCTCCTTCCCCTTCCCTACCAGCTCCTGGCCCTCACCATCATGTTCTTCTAAAACTGCATCTTCCCCTTTGTGGCAAACACCAGGTACTGTTCTATGGCTGTGGCCCACTGACTGACATGAGCCAACAGAGCTTTGCAAGCCTCAGTTTTGGAGGGACTAGGAAATATAGGGGTAATAGGCTTCTTCCTTCCACTTGTGAAACGTGGAGAAACATGCCTTTGACACCTAAAGGTTTGAGGGCTCTTTGACCTTTCTTTCCCTTCATAGATGAGAGAAGCTTCTGAAAGACTGCAAAAATACCTTAAAGGAAAATGATTCACCCAATATTTAGAGCTTCAAACACTGTCAAAGGAGGATCAGAAGGATTTGGGAGAAGGGGAAGGACATAATACAATTTAAAAAACAGCCCATAGACATTTCATCTTTGTGATAGATCAGCAAAGTGGGTTCTCTTGAGCTGGGTGGGGTGTCAACATCAGAGGCCTGGGGCAGCTCTGCCCTGCAGCTGCTGCACTCTGCTATGTCTGGAATATAACTGGGCTTGCTCAGCCTGGGTTTGTACAGGCTCCTCTGTATCTGGTGAAAGCTTCAGACTTCCTTTTTAATGCCTGCCTTTGCTTAAAAGAAAGCAGCAACCTGGCTATCTAAATTAAGACTCCTGCTTCTGTCCTGGGGCTCTGCCACAGACTTGTTTTGCTGCTTTGTTGCCCTTTGTGGATGATGTAGCAGCTTCTGTCACACTACGAGGATGAACTTTTATATTAGGTAAGGGCCTGAAGTAAAAAAAAAAAAAATATTTTGGTAGTATTTCATTAGTGATTTGAAAAAGGCCACTGTGAAATCAGGAGGGAAGAAATGTCATTAGCATGACAACTGATGGGAAGCAGCCATATAGATAGCCAAATCAAATTTAAGTAGGTACAAGATCTTTAAATAAACCCCTGTGAATGACTATAAATTTTATAAAGAATTTGAGGAAGTTTAATGAAATTTCTGCATGGCCCTAACAAAACAGAAAGGCTGGTTTTGACAGTTTTTTGTTGGTTTGTTGTTTTTTTTTTTCTGTAACCAGGTCTTCTTAAAGGAATTTCCTGCACAATTCCTAGTATTTCTTGAATGCAGATGTTCAATATTTTTTCTTGCTGCTAGATTATTTTTAAACCATGGTCCTGCCCCTCAGCATTGACCCCCTTGAACTGATAAGGCTTTTAGCCTCTTAAAAGAGGATGTCAAAACTTCACCCATGTAGCATGGACAAGCAATGGCACACTGCTGCTGTGAGCTGTGCTGATATAGGAAACACATGCTCCACTTTAACCTGCAGTTTCACTCTGCACTTGCAGAAGTGTCTTGAAATTGTCTGAAAATACCAGCTCCTCTGTGGTGTGTATTAATTAAAAAGAAAGTAAACCATCAAAGGCTTGGCACTACAAACCAGACAGAATCAAGCTTGTTTACAAGTCCTCTCATTCAAACCCTTCCTGCCCATATGCTTGTGCTCAAACTTACTTTCTATCAAAATAACCAGATCAAGACTACTAATTATTTTATTTTCTTGGCTTCATTTTATTTTTAGCAAGTTTATCCAGGATAAATATTCTGGTTAAAATCAGCAGGCAGCTGCTTATATTTTTGGGGCAGTATATGAAAGCTCCCTCATTCTCTCTCCAGCAGTTGGCATATTAATTGTGAGTACCCAAAACATGAAGCACTCGCTGATAACTTGTTCCTGATTTTCTGAAATGTCCGCTACAGCCCCCTCAAACAGAATTTCACCTGTTGTGGCTAGACGAGGAGTCCTTTATATCCTTGCAAACTGCAAGACGCACCTTAACCTGACTTAAATTACAAGAAGTAACATTTGCCGATTTTTACCTCTGTCCTGTAATTGTGCTGTGGCAGCATCAAGCCATGGTATATGGCTGTATGTTTTGGGAATTCTGAGATGGAAACAGAAAGGACTGGGATAAGCTTTGCAAGTAGATGGGCAAGGACAATTTGCATGCAATCAGGCCCTGTTTTGTCATAGAGCTTCCATTCCTCATTTCCATAATTACCATGGTATAATGTTTTCCCTTCCCCTTTGTTAAAACCTGGGGTTTTGCTTGAGTACCAGACACCTAGTAACACTTCAGTCTCAGTTCAGAGGTATGCAAGTGGTAGAACAGCTGCTCTGCTACACTGCCAACAGCCAGGAAAGGTCATGCCACTGCCATTCCTGCTAGCCCACTTTGCACAGCCCCGTGTGCCACTAGGACCTATGGGAAACAGGGTCTCCTGGAAGAGGCTTTCTGTTCATTCTCTTCACCAGGACTATGCTGGACTGAGAGGTGTCCTTGCTGTTGTCTGTGCCATGCTGACTCTGCCAGTCTTTGCTTTCCTGGCATTCACATCTGAGCCCCTACTGGTCTCTACCATCTGGCTGGAGATCACTTACTCCTTTGCTACTGCGAGTTCCCAACTGTAGCTGGGTGTATTGTGGCAACACTCCTACATCTGGATGGCATATTACTGCTGCCCTGGTTTCCTGCTGAGCAGGTTTCACAGCCACAGTTTGAAGTCACTGACTTTGCAAGCCTGACATCTTTGCTTAGTAAACAAATAACCCTAAAGAATCAGCAGAAGGCAGAGCACAGAGCAAACAGAGTTTGAACATCTCTGTGGATGGAGACTCTGTAGCCTCTCTGGGCCATCTGTTCCAGTGTCTGACCCCTCACAGGAAAAATGTACATATTTGTATTCAGATGGAATTCTGTGTGGTTTCCCTTGGGCCCACTGAGTCCTGTCCAGAGCAGAGTCTGGCCCCCTCATCCTTTCTTCCTCCCAGCAGGTACTTGAGCACACTGGTCAGATCTTCCAGAATCTTCTTGAGCAGCCCCAGTTCCCGCAGCCCCTCCTCCTGTGAAAAATGCTTCAGTCCCTTTATCACCTTTGTGGGCCCATCACTGCACTCCCTAAATCACATCTGTCTTGTACTAGGGAGGCCAAAACTGCACACAGTGCTCCATGTAAGGCCTCATCAGTATTTTAACACAGCTGGCAAATCAGACTCCTGCTAGACGGTGACTTCAAAATATCCTTAAACCTCCACTTGCTGCACTACTCTTCCGTGCTGAAATCCTGCACTTGCATTTTTTCAGAGGAAAAATCCCATGATGAATTTCCAGCTGTAACTATGAAAAACCACAGGCAGCAGGGCTGTAAATGAATGTTGGAGACTTGCAAACAGAAGAAAATATGTGTTTAGAACTGATTTGTATGTTAATATCTTGGCTTAAAAGCAGTGACTTCAGCCTGGTCTGCTGAAGCCATCAAATTTCTTAGTTTATGCCATGTGATGCAGCAGCTAAATGCAAAGGGGGTTGGTGCTGTAACAAGTGCTGGGATAACCGCTCAAAGTCCTGTACTTACTCCTTCATGGGAGTAGCTCGCTCAAAAGCCAGCCACTCCTGTTTGACATCCCACATCTACCTCCAAATTACTAGAAAAGAAACTCCAGTCTTCTGTTTTGAAGAAGAGATGACATACTTTCCTTAAAGTCTGCCAATGGTTAACAAGATTCTCATTGGTGTGGCACCAAAGCCTCAGTGCCTGCTCTGCTGAGTGTCACTGGGAAGCATTCCTGTCCCTCTCCTGTGTTCACTGCCTATATAGAGAACTTCTGTTGGCTAGAGAGGGTTTTATAAAAACTGTTGAGCAAAGATCCTTGCACTTGCTTACAAAAGCCCTGTCACAGAATCTGAAGATGTGGGGACATCCTGGTGACCTTTGGATCTCTTGCACAAAGACCATCTTCAAGGTGGGAAAACTCTACTGGAGCCTCTCACAGGCAGGGTTCTTCTGGACAGACTGCTCCTGTCTTTCAGCTCAGATGGAAAAAGCTCAAAGCTGACATAAGAGTAGGGAGCCACCCAGCTAGCCAAAAGTGTCTCTGGGTTGAAACACCACAGTTGCCGCTATTTGGTTCAGCAGCAAGGACCAGACAAGTTAAGGCATGCCCCGTTCAGCAAAATGGGTAATAATATCAATACCCACCCAAACTGTACATGCTTCAGAGGAGAGTTCTGAACTGTAAATGGCCAAACACAGAAGTCACTGTAGGAGTGAGGGCTGGCCAAGAGGCTGTGAGAGCATCACAGCCTGGAAGTTCAGGGATGAATGCCACAGATACAACATCCTGGCTGAGAGGCCACTGTGTCCAGCTCACCCAGAATTACAATATCAGTAACTGGAGTTCCCTCCTCTGTCAGCCAAGGCAGTCTGGCACATGAAGGGTGTTTTATGCACTCACTAGAAACACACAAGTGAGGGTATGGCTTCTCCACAGAAAGAATATCCCTCGCACAAGGGGAATTACTATATTTTTCTACAAATAGCTTTAACTATTTAAAATATTTGAATATTTATTCTATTTACAATATTGCTGAAGAACATAACAGAATCCCATCATGGATTGTTGCCCACAAAAAGGCATTAAACTGAGCTCTTGCTACTGTACTACCCCGTCCCCAGAGATAAGAGGTGTCTGTCTCATGGGCAGCCTTGGGCAGGATGTCACAGCTCCTGGGCACAGTCCCATGTACAGAAGGCCTGAAAACATATGTGCAATTTTTCCCATTTCGGACCATAAAATTCACCAGTGCATCTATGGTGAAATACAGTACTGACCGATTTATAAAAGCAGGCATCTATAGCACACAATAAAGTAACAAAATACTTGTTTATTGGTAACTGCACGTTCTGTCATTTGATTTCCAATCCCCTTCTGTCCCAGAGAAATGCTCAGATCAATCTTACTTGAAGAACTGAAAACATTGTTTCCATTTCAAAGAAAGAAATGCAAGAAATTTAACATACTTTAACTAATTTAAGGCCTAGTTAAAATTTGCTCTTTAAAGGACAGGCACTGAAGCCAATGCACATTAGTACTAAATAAAAGATGCCAAATGCTTGGCATTGCAGATAGCATCAGCTACACCAGAGTTTGCAATGTAGGAAGCAGCCTCTGGTTGACTTTTCTATATGACAGCTTCCTGTCAAGTACTGGAACAAGGAACTGAAATGGCTAACATGTCTGAGACTCAGACAGAGGCTGGAGAGCACAGACTCAGGAGGAGGGGCTAAGAAATACATATTTGGAAGTAACGTAAGTTCATTCCAGGGCTGCAGTTTGAACTACTGCCTTGTTTTCCTGGGGGAAAATTAACAGGCAGCTCCAAACCAATCTGAAAGGTACAAAGGCATTTGAATACCTACTTTCCATGGCTGTTTCTATCCTAGCACTTTCCCATATGTTTCACTATTTGAAAAGGCAGCTAAGTCTTAAAGCAATCACCCACAGCTGCTGACACAAGGGAGCTGAGCGGCCTAGGAAGCATTACAATCACAGAAAGGTTTAGCACCTGGCCCAGCATCCCATCTCAATGGCAGCAGTTCTCAGGGAACGTGGGCTAGAACAGCAGTGGATATACACAATAAGGCCACTTGTTCTTTGGTGTACCTGAACAACGCCTGTTTTGATATGTCAGATTTAAAAGGTCAGTATTCAATATATTTAACAGAAAGCACCTAGAGTTAACATTCATATATCAAAGCTCTGGATATGATAATAAAATCCATTCACAGAACAAATCCTCCCCCAAAAACATCTGTGCAAAACATGCACATCTTCCAAACATGATTTATGACAGATTTCAGTAATACAAACCTTCTGTTTGTGCTGGCTTTGATTTTCCAACTAAGGTAATCTACAGCAAAATCAACTACAACTCTAGGTTGGGGAGAACTCACATAGTTTTCCCAACAAAAATCTGAGACAGTCAAAGGCAAAGATAAGGCTGATGCAAGACAGGAGAATTCACTAACAGACTCAGCACAGGCAAAACCAACAGGAAATTCATTGTGGTGGAGACAGGAGAACTGTCCTGGTTTCCACAGGGAGCCAAGTGAAAACCTGTGAAAGCCCTTTCTATGAAGGCTGGGTCAGAGAGACCTGGCTGACACCTCAGCATACGCTCCATGGTAAATTTCCAAGTTGCCTCTGTTCAAAGAGTACCATAAAGCTATTGTTTGCATCCACATTTTTACCAGAAAACATACAAGCACTCAACTAGAAGCACCTACATGAAACAGCAAGTTGGACTGCCACATGTAAAGAACTAGTTACAGTAATCAGCAAATTACTAAAAGCATCCAAAAGACCTGAACACCTAGGCAGGGGAAGACCATAATCTTTACAAATATATGATTGTTTACGAGTATAAAAGAAACTTTCAACATATTTTGTCATTGTATCAGCAATCATGTGCTGCAAGCAAGAAAGGAGAAAAAGAAGCAATGACTGAAGACACTCTTAACCATGTCAGTACTACTTGTTCCAGCAGAACATATTTATAGTCACATGACTGCAAGTCATCTCATGCTGGAAGCTGCATCCCATTTCCGAGGGGAAAGCCCAGCCTATCTGCTGTACTCCAGAATCTCCAAGTGTGACCTTCAGGCCCCTTCCCATTCACAATGTTTGGCGTGTTGACTGTATGGAAGCCTGATTCTACAAGAGCGTCCTGAGCCACAAGCTAGCTAGTTATGTTCTTACCTAACAGTCTGAGGAACTCACCACTAAGTAGCACTAATTTTTCATAAAGTTACACTAATGTCTGGCTCTGCCACCCACCCAGGCAGGCCAGTACTCACATCTTCCACAAGGCACCCATTCCCTCCCCAGCCTTTCCTCCCAAATCACCAGATTATCCTTCCTACGTACTCTAACATAACCCTCATTCATCTGCCTAAGAATCTATTCACAAGCAATAGTGTGTGTATTAACTGACCTCACCACCACAGACAAGAGTTTCTCCATTAGTGACAGTGACATCATGACCCTAATAGAACGCAATGCTGGATTTCCCCCCTGGTGGATTGAGGACTTTGTTGTGCGAGCGTGGCCTTGGTCCTAGTCGGGGCTCGTGATCGTCCATCTTGGGTTCTGGCTCCTTGCATCGCTCCTCTTTGCCCAGAGCTTTTTTCTCGCCTCCGTCTTCCAGGTGTGGTTTGATATTTTCTGTAGCTACATTAAAGAAAACATAATAGATCATCAAATCACTCACTATTCTGTAGTGCACAAAGTGCCTCATTCTCTGTCGCTGCATTTTTTCCCACATCTCCCATCCATAGCACACCAAGGTTTCTCATTACCAGTTCATTTTTCCTGAAGGAAACATGTAGTAAGAAAAGAATTTCACTTTTCACAATAATTCCTCTCTTCTTTCAGCAATCTTTCCAATATTTCATATCCTTTCTAAGGATATAAAGACTGAGCAATACATTCAGAATTATTTTGGCAGTTGCAGGCAATTAAGAGATACAATGTACCAATCAATCTTTTCATACTGAGCTTGAAAGCAGGGATCCCATCATTCTTTAACAGTTAGTTGAGCAATAATAAATTTTGTCAGTCAGCTGTTTATTATTTACAACTACAGAAAGCCAAAATTAGCCATTTGAAGGAGATGGCAAGAGAGGAAGTGGTAATCTGATGTTTTGCCATATACAGATTCCATGCATATTTGTATATACACACACGTGGTATCAAGCAAAGTCTAAACACAGACACACAGAGTATCACAAATCACACCTGTGCTCTCCTCAATGAGAGGAAGAGAACCATTTCCCTGAGACAAGCGATTAGATTTCTGACTAAACTTTTCAGTCATATTATCCTAAACACATGAGACTAGGCTAATGTTTAAGCAAAAGGACAAGAAACTTCCTCATAGTTTATCTTTCCAAAGAGAACAAAGAAAAGAATTTCTCTTGCTGACCTTCTAGCTTCTTTGGTATTTCCTCTTCTTTTAAGACAATGTGATCCTGCAAAGAAATCAAAAACTATCTTAGTGTATTATTGTTCTCAAACAGCAAGTCTGCCACAAAATCCTTCTGGAAATTTTGCTTCATTTTTAAGTTTATAGATCACTGATCAAATAAAAGCAAGCTGCGTGCAGCTCTTCATCCCTTCCACCTCTACAGAACCCCAAAAGCAGGGGAACAAATCTTCTATGATATGGCAAGATGTACATCTCAGACAATTCATTGAAACATGGATGAAGAGGCTACATTAAATCATCAAAATTTAATTAATAACCCAGTGGTGGGTTAACTGCCAGACAATTTTAGAGGCCTTCCCCAGCCTTAAGGATTCATTGATTTTAAGACCAGGAATTACCCTTCTTGTCAAGTACCTGCTATCACACAGAAGTTGGTACACACAACTGTAATACAAACAGCCCTTGAAGACCCTATGCAGCAATTCCTGTCTTCACCAAGTATCCCAACAGTCAGGTAATAATCAAAACATTTTAAGACCATTTCCCCAACAATCCAAACTGACTGCTGGAAATACACAGCCACACTTCAGAGAAGTGTGTTTTCCCACACATGAAACTCAACTTGCCTGTCTTCTT
Source organism: Camarhynchus parvulus (assembly GCF_901933205.1). NCBI lineage: Eukaryota > Metazoa > Chordata > Aves > Passeriformes > Thraupidae > Camarhynchus > Camarhynchus parvulus. The sequence goes on along the minus strand of NC_044584.1, from coordinate 3,511,016 downwards.
TCCAGCTCAGTATCTCCCACAATTCCAATGCTCTAATTAATGACATAAGAAATTCCACAATGGTGTCTTCCATTTAGTCACGAACTAATGGGAATTAAAGTTACATTTCTAGAAGAGCAGCTAAAAAGAAAGAGCAACCATCCCAGTAAAGGTGTACAAAGAAACAAAGCAAAGCCCTCTCCTACACCAACAGCACTACTCCTGTCAAAACCTAGCTCCCAATCTTATTTTTCCTCCTCATCTTTTCATATGGCCCCAGATACTATTCAGAACATGCAAAAAAAGAAAGCACTCTACCAACACCTTAAATTTAAGGGGAAAAAAACCAAAGGCAAGAAAGGTAAATTGGACTGATCCTTTCTTCCTAAGCTTCCAGGAAAAACTAAACACATTGTGTTTTCAGCACAATGACAATTTCTGTCCTGGTTCCAGTCAGTACAAGGTTAATTTTTGCAGTAGCCAGTGAGGGCATGGCAGGGACCTGAAGCTTATTCTAGACCACATCATGTGCAGGGTGTGGGGTGAGCAGTGGTGGCTGAGCAGTTGGGGTAGTGCTGTGCTCCATGTGGTGAGCCCTCGCGCGTGAACTGTTCATCCTTCCTGTACAGTCCATTATTAATTTTGTTGCTGTTACTGTTCTTTTCTTATCTCATTGCTATTTCCAGTAAATTGTTCATATAGCAACCCATGATTTTACCTTCTACCTCCAATTTCCTCCCAGGGGGAAGGGAGCATGAGTGGTGCACATTTTGGAGTGTTTTCAGTGGAACACTAAACTGGGGAATACCATTCCTAAACCACAGCAGTTTCATAGAATGTTAAATTTCCACGTTATTTGATGTGCCAAAAACATTATCACCCTAACAGCTACTCACTTATTAGTACTTACTTAGAGTAGGGGCAGCAGGTTGTAAATCTGCATATAGGGCACTTAAATACAGTAACTGGTAACGTATCCTGCTTTTTCCAAACACAGATGTGGTCATAACTACAAGTAACTATTACACATCCAGGCTTTAAGATCAAAACTCAACTGTATAATCTATGTGTAACAACTCGAACACTATAATAAGAGACACTTTTGTCTATCTTGTACAAATCAAGTACCTGCTGGTCCTAACACCACTGATCTTGAAGTTCAGTTTTTCACTGTTGATCACTGTAAGCCTAATCTGCTGAAGTGCTTTTAAGGTGACTGTAGATACAAGTATTTAAGAGAGCTGAAGTGCATAGCCAGGCCTCACAAAGGTTTATGACTGTAGCTCACCAACTTCCCAAGTCTGCATCAAGATCACATCTGCTAAAATGCAGAATAAGGAGAAATATTTCCTCCCTATTCAGTTTAAATGCCTCTTGGCTCTGTCAAGAGCTCCAGCTGTACCTCACTTACAAGAAAGATCAAAGGCTCTTTTCTTTTCTTTTTTTTTTGAATGCACATCTATAGTCTAATTAATACTTTCACAACAAACTGCAGAGATCTGATACACCCAAAATAACAAGCTATCAAAAACATTTTGGGAATAACTGTCTAACTCAAAGTCACTCCATGCACATTCAGTTCTGTTCTTAGGGAGAGCACAGGCATATGACAGAGCACAACAGGACCCTGGAGCTGCTTGCTTCTTGATCTGACAGCAACAGAAGTACAAATACCTTGGGTTTGTTCGGGTGTGCTCGCACGATGCCAGGAGAGACAGGAGACCCAAAGATATCGCTTGTCTTCCCACCAGGTGGATTCAAGCGTGGACGAGGCTGAGCAGAACTAGAGTCCTCAAAAATGCCACTTTCTTTTCCTCCTGCAAGGCAGTTGTTAAAACATTTTTTCTAGATTAATTTTATCACATTATATTAAAAAAAAATATATATATATAATTCAAGGACTTCTACAACCCTGCTGCCTAGGGACTTAGTCGTATTTGCCTAGTTGAAATCCTTTGTTATAATTCACCGGCAGGTCTCAAATTGAGCTAACTGCTGACAACTCTACAATACGAAACGGTTTCCCTTCATAATTTCTTAGAATCTAATTTTGGAAAGAACTAAGACTTGAATAACGTGCTAAAAAGTCTGCGAACATGCAAATCACTGAAATATTCATATATCCAGAAGTTTGAAGAGATTTGTTGTTCAAATCTACTCCGTATGTAAGAATGCAACATAAAAAGACAGATCCCAGTGCTCCAGTTCAGGAGCACAAAACCATTCTATGCTGCAATTCAGAGGCCAGTCACACAGAAAGAGGGGGCAGCTTTTACCTGGAGGGTTAGCTCTTTTTGGAATGTTCTGAGGTTTTTCTGATGCTCCAAAGATATTGGATGCCATCCGGTGTGGCCTGCTTGAAGAAGACACTTCTTCTGTACTCCCAAAGAGATTACTAGAATCTCCCCCTGGGGGTTTCAATACTCTATATCACAGAATAAGAAACAAGAGATGAAAGTTCATTTAAAATTTATAGCATTCAACATATTTGATATCCCCTTCCCATTCTCTCCTTGTATGTAACTATCCTGATTTTAATTTACTTTAGGTAATTCTACTATATCCATGAAGTATCTACTTTTCAAGAGCTGTTTTAATATTCTTAAGTTCAGCACAAATAATGCCAACCTCCTGGTCAGTCAACTTGATCATTAAGGTATCTATGATTACATGGAATGATCTTAACACTGCCACCTACACAAATGGCTACACTATCTGTGGTGTTCCAGAAATAACAGAGATTATGATGGTTAGGATTTTAAAAATAACCATTAGAAAATCAGACTTTGTGCTAAACTGCATATGCCAACTTTGAATCTGTGATACAATTCATACCCACTGACTTTTAAATAAAGGCAGACATTTCATAACTACTAAAAAATTTGCTAGTCACAACCATCAGTTATCATAACAGCTGCTGTAGTTTAGAATGGAGAGACAGAATACCAAAAAGTCAATTACTCAGCAATCAAGCTGCAAATCCATTAAAACTAAAGCTTTGCACCAGAGGATATCAAATGGATCTGCAGAAAAATTGGAGCTTACAGCAAAAATCATCTGACTTCTTGAAAACTTACCAAAAGTCATGCTTGTCCTTCAGTAGTAATTCCACAGTTAATGCCTAAGTCTTGTTCAACAGACTACAGGTCCCTCCCCAAAAAGGAACCAAATTACTATCTGGGAGTAGAATCAGTGGAAATCAATTGGAAAATTAATTGGAAAATTAACAGAAAAAGCACATGAAAGAGATTAATACCTAAATATGGCTGAAAGAAGTTCAACAGAAAAAAAAGGCTTGGGAGTGCTGGTGGACAATGGCTGAATATGAGCTGGGTGTGCCCAGGTGAGCAAGAAGGCCAATGACATCCAGGCCTGTACCAGGACCAGGACAGTAACCTCTGCTGGGCACCGGTGAGGCACCTGAAACCGTGGGGGCAGTTTTGAGGCCATCATGACAATAAAGACTTTAAGTGGCTGGAGCATATCCATAAAAGAGAATGGAGCTGCGGACGGCTCTGGATGAGGAGTCTGATGAGGAGCAACTGAGGGAGCTGGCGGGGCTCAGCTTGGAGAAAAGGAGCTCAGGGGGAATGTTCTGGCTCTGCACAACTGCCTGATGGGAGACTGCAGCCAGGGCGGGGATTTGGGCTCTAATGCCACGGAGTAAGGAACAGGGGAAGAGGAAACAGCCTCAAGTTGTGCCAGGAGAGGGCATACTGGACATCAGGAGGAATTTCTTCACAGGAAGAGATGTTGAACATTGGAATGGGCTGCCCTGGGCAGTGGTAGAGTCACCATCCCTGGAGGTGCTCACAAAATGACTCAATGTGGCACTTAATGCTCTGGTCTAGTTGACAAGCAATCAAAGGTTGAACTCCATGATCTCAGAGGGCTTTTCCAACCTTAATGATTCTGGGATTCTGTATCAAAAATAATTTTTACAGTTACATCTACCAATTACCCACAGTATTAGCAGCTGAACAAAGGTAGCAGCTCAATTATACTACTTCTAATCTTAAGCCTGGATCTAGAACCTAAAGTAACCTTTGCTTTTAAACCAAGAGAACAGTTATAAATTGCAAGATCTTGATCCCACTCTACTTGAACAATTCAGATATAAGTGAATTATTACAACCCCTCCTCTCCCTAGCCCTGTGACAACAAAATGTCATCACAGGTGAGCTACATCAAGTATAAAATGAGGTACCTCTTGGTGCCAAGATCTACTCCAGTTAAAGATTTAATTTCACAAAAGTAGAGATATTTGGCTGCTCTGTCAGAAAATTAGTTTTGTGCGCATTTCAGATCTCAAGATGCAGAATGCAGTTTTAGGCCTTTTAGGAAGAAAAAAGTTCTTCTTTTAGTCTGGAAACAGTTTATATACACAGCACTAGCCTCGGAGGGCTGCCTTTGCTGGCCGATTTCAATATTTTAATTCTTAGTACGATTGTGGATTTAATAAACACCTTTAGCTTAAGGAGTAACTAGAATTTCAGCAGACAGGACAACTCCTTATCCAAAGCACAGGTTAGATCATACAAAGCTTATTTATTTACAATTTAGTGTCCAATAGACTACAGATCCAACTAGCCTCTGTGCTCTCCACGTATTTTAGAAGACTTAAACCCACAATTAAAGCAGACATTGTATAGGAAAATTATGTATTTCAAACATTCACAATGCCTCACCATGAGGCAGTTTAAGTACTTAAAGCAGGGAGACAAAGAAAAGGGAACTCTACAAATAAGCAGTTTGGGAAGAAGTCTCTGTTAAAGTGGACTCCTCTCACATAATTTAAATTATTTTTTACTTTACCTGTTCTTTCCAGCTATTTTTAAACTGCATTTCGTCTTTCTTGCATTCCAACTACACTAAGTATATGAGCAAAGAGACTGAAAGAAAGTAAAAAGCTGTTTATACAGCTGGAGTCTCTTACAGCCCAGATTCATTCCATTTACCACACTGTTTGCTTAACACGTGCCTACAAGCATAGGAGGGAATCATAAAATAACTACATTCAGATTTTTTAAAAGAAAAATAGCCAGTCATAAGAATCAAATTACTTCTCATTCTTGTAATGGGTTTTAAGAGCTATTGCAAAAAGAAATTCTAGAGAAAATCCATTTTAAAAGTCTTGATAATTCAGTAAAGAAACTTCATCAAAATCAATCCACTGATTAATCTTATACTGTCCTTTTATTTTCAGCTTAGTAGCTGCACTATGAAAACCCTACTGTTGAACAATTAACCAGAGGCATCACTGGTGGTACTTACAAGGTAGAAATCAGCACAAGTACCTTTTCTGCCAGCATCACGCAAAATTATGTCCTGACTCTATGTACACAAAGCGGATTTACCATCTCAATTTCAAGAACTTGGTAATGCTGGGAACCTTCCTTCCAAGCATTAAGTAAACTTTCAGTGACATCAGGTTAATAAAATTTGAACTAATACAAAGTCAGATAACTAAGTCATTGACAGGAATTACCAAAAACAAGCTTGAAGTACAGCAACAAAGTCTGTCAGCTGACGCCAACAAGAGGAGAGGGCTTTGCACTGGCTTCCTCCAACCAAATATGTGGGAGACGACAAAGTTATTTTCTTTCTGTGTAGCCTCTAGAGCACTGCTGGCCTCCCTGTACTACCATGTACTCAGTTCTAGACCAGTGAGACATGCAGGTCCCCTACACCAAGTAAGAAAATCAGATTTCACCTGTAAATCCTACCAAAGGAAAACAGCATGCTAAACTCAGCTAGCCAAGATGAGCTGCTCCAACAGAGTACACAGAAATTTAACATATAATTCAACATATGTACAGTAACATATGTTAAATTATATGTTAAAAAACTTCAGTTAAAATATGTTTTAAAACTTCAGTTTATACTTTATAGTCATATTAGTTTACATCAGTATTATGCCAGTTTATACAGAGACATTTTTGTTTCTTGTAGCCAGGTATGTTGGGTCTTTATTCCTTTGGGAAGGTATTGCTTTATTCTTTTAAAGCATGAAAAAACAACCCTTTGTCTTCTACAAAATCTAAATCTGCCTCTCTCTCTCGCCCCTCCAGCAGACCAGAAGTTTGTGAACTCCTCGAAAACAGCTAAATCAAGAGCCCTATTCTGCAAGTTTAAAAGCCCACACTAATTGCTTTGTTCTCTTCTGGCAGATTTGAAGAATTTTAATTAGTTTTTCTGGTCTTTTTTTTTAATATCCCCTACATTCTAAAACACTTGATTTTGAATGCCCTTTCCTCATGAAGCCTTTCAGCCAACCTACAGAAAGTTTATTCATTACTTCAAGACACCTGCTACATAATTGTTTTTAATCCTGCCTGAAAGTTAAACACTGAAGTTTTACCAGTTTTTAGACTGTTCTAATACACCAGGTAAGTGCTGCATTATAGATAAGAGACTGGCAGAAAGCAAGTGTTGAGGTTTGGAACCGCAGGCTCTAAAACAAGACCAGAGGTCCTGGGGTGCTTCTGCTGTGGGATCAGTGGAGACTCGCGGCTCATTAAACAGCTCACTCATACAAACAGCAAGCTGTTTTATGCAACCATGATCTTGATCTGAAAGCCCCAAGAGCGCTGCAGTGGCCCCAATGGGAGTAGAGTAACATGAGTATTACATTTCCAAGATGGTTGAATTAACCATTGTCAGCTCTTTGCAGTGGTTGTGAAACTGCTCATACACAGGACAAATCGAGTGTATATTAATACAATGTGTCTTTATAGCGCACAATAGCAGAATGGTACAACCCTGTCCTGTTTTGCTTTTAGAAGCTCTTAGACACGTAGTACCATGTTTTATTTTGAAAAAGCCAAACTTGCTTAAAAATAGTGTCATTGTTGAAGTTTAAAAAAATAAAACTAGGCAGTTAATTCGATTCAGCAAACTAGTTGCTTGCTCTATCACTCTACATATTTAAAGGATCACTAGAAACACATTCCACTGGACAATTAAGTGAAAGCTTTCACTTAAAATCTTCTTAGTATAATTTATTTCTAACAGTAATACCCCTGTACTATGAAGTTCTCAAAATGCAAACACTTGTTTATAATTTTCTAGGCATGATTTTCACACTAGGAAGACCTTTTTTTCCCCACTTTCACAGCTGGTGGTGGTTGCTGCTGGGATTTCGAATTAGGCTCTGATTTAAATAGAGCAACTTCTACGTACCAAGAACTGCAAAAGGATTTGCATTCTTGCTAAACAAAGTTTTGTTCAAGGAATGAGTAAGCCGTGTCTTTAAACCAGGTACTTTTACCCTTGATGGCACAGGCCATAAGTCGATATAGTAAACGCCTCATCGACCACGCTGCAAACCCGCTAAAGGAAGTTCCTGCGGGGCTGCCACAGTCTCTGGTACAGAGCTGTAGTGGCTCCAGCCTGCTCTCAGGCACCACAAACACACCCCGACACGGCAACAGGGAGGAAGCTGTAAGGCCACCTCTGCTCGCTGTTAACTAACAAGTTGCAATGGTCTGCCTGGAAACCCAATTTATGCGTTAAACGCAGTTTCAAAATTATTATGAAAACAGACACTTCTCAGAGACTACACCAAGGACAGAGCATCCTCAAAAGTCTTCTAAAACCATGTTACAGCTTGGACCGACTGGAATACGGGAAAACTTACAGCGTTCTTGGACAATTTCGAAACCCTTCCTCCTTCCCCACGCGACAGCCTCGCACATGGATTAAACACTACACTCACGCCCTGCAGTATTCAGGGCAACTGCCCTCCTCCAAACAAAGCAATATATTTCAACTTCGTAGGGCGAAAACAAGTCGACATCTGTAGGCGTTTGTGCACAGAGAGTAGCTGGGGCCCCTCGCTCCCCGTGAGTAGAAACACGGCGGGAGAAGGTGCTCCCCAGCGCTGGGCCCTTCTCTCCGCGCCAGAGTCCCTGCAGGAGCTCTGGGGTCGGGCCGGGAGCGGCAACCGTGGGTGCCCCGCCCAGCCCTGGGGCTCTCCTCGCGCGCCCGAAGTAGCACCAACGGGAGGGCAATGCGGCCACTCCCCGTCCAGCCCCCGGGGCGCGGGACGAGTAAATTGAGGGACGGCGAAGGCGCCAGCTGCGCGCTGGCTTCTATCCAGCGGTACGGGAGGTAGGGGGCTCCGCTTCCTCCCGCCGCGGCCAAGAGGTCCCTCGGGGGAGCCCGATCTCCTCGGTCAGAACACTACATCCCCGACCCAACCCCCTCTCCCCCTTATGGCCCTCAGCTGGAGCCTGCACCTCCCCGCCCAAACAAAGCCCCGTCAAGGGCTCCGCGACGCCGTACGACTCTTCCCCCCGCCCCGCCCCGCTGAGCGTCCTCCACCGCCCCACCTGGAGCTAGGCTTGGCCGGCTCGGCCTCAGCGCCCTGGAACATGGTGGCACTCAGCAGCTTCGCTCCGCAGCCCCACTCCAACAGCGCCGGGGGGAGGCCGGCCGCCCCGCCTTGCCCGGCTATTGGCCGATTTAGCTGCCCATCATGACGAGCAGCCTATCGAAAGCAGTTAACTCGCTCGAGATCCTGCCTCTTCGGCCAGCCTCGCTGAGGGAGGGAAGCTTAAAACGACCCGCGTCGGCGCTTATCCTGGATGCCTTCCATTGGTCGCTCTGCCCGTCCGTCAGAGGAAACTGCACAGCCATTGGCTGGAGGAAGGGCGGGGCGAGCAGGGGAGAGTATTTAATGCGACGGGGGGGGTTAGGGGTATGCGTTGTAGTAGCGGAGCGGGGTCTGGTCTTACCTTCGGCCCTGCCTGTTCTCGCCTTGCATGGTAATCAGATACATGCCCTTCTGGGCATGCTTTGTTTGCTGTGGTGGTCGCACGGGGGTCTTGGTGGTCTCTGAGGCTGAAGATTGTGGTCTTCCTCATGACTGAACTTTCGAACTTTTCTCCTTTGCGCATGCGCTTTTTGGTCCCTTGGTGCTTATCTGAGTAGTCTGTCGGCATTGATTAGCTTGGAGATAGAGGAGTTCCTTTATCTGGGCCTTTTGTATCTCTTGGTCTTCTCTGGTATTTTTCTTTATGCAAGAAACTTCAGATATTTGCATTTTCCTATGCCCTTTGTACCACGGCAGAGGTTTCTTAAGTAAAAAGGTTAAAATTCAACACATAGTTCTACAGGCTAAACTTTAAATGCTTAATTCATATTGCTAATTCAAGTGAACTCCAAAAATCTCTATTTCAGCATCAGATAAGACCAGGTGGATGACCTGTCCAGCCTGGTAGCAGAGTTACAAGACAAACTAGAAAGGCTGAGAAGTATTAGAAAATCAGAGAGGGACATAGACTGGTGGGACCGTAGCTTTCCTGAGACAAGAGCATCCAACAGAAAGGAGATCCTCTATCCATCCTCCAGCAAAGAGCAGGTACCAGTTGTGAAGTGAGAAGCAAGTGGAGGGCAATCCATACTCAGGGAAGCAAGCAAAATTCTTCTTTGCCCACCTTGCTTTTCCCTCACAATACCCTCATAGGCAAACTCAAGAAAAGTGGGTTGGATGAGTGGACAGTGGGATGGATTGAGAACTGCCTAAGTGGCAGATCCCAGAGGCTCTTGATAAGTAATAGAGTAAGGTTGGAGACCTGTCACTAGTGGTGTCCCCCCGGGCTCTCTGTTGGGCTCAGTGTTGTATAACTTGTTCATCAATGACTGGATAAAAGAGCAGATGTTCAGCAAGTTCACTGCTGATACAAAGGAGTGGCTGATATTTCAGAGGGTTGTGCAGGCCTTCAGAGGGACCTCAACACCTTAGGGAGGTGGGTAGAGAAGAACCTTCTGAAATTCAACAAGGGGAAATTCAGGTCCTGCACCTGTGGAGGAACAGCCCTGGTCACCCCTACAGGCTGGGAGCCACTGGACAGCAGTGCTGCTGAGTAGATCTGGGTGTCCTGGTGCACAGCTATCTGTCCCTGACCAGCTGTGTGCTTTGGGGCCAAAAAGGGCAATATTGTCCAGGCCTTAGAAAGAGTATTGCCAGCAGGTTGAGGGAGATGATCCTGCCCCTCAGCTCAGCCCTGGTTGAAGCCACATTTGGAGCATTGTGTACACATCTGGGCCCCGCAGTACAAGTGAGACATGGAGTGCCTTGAGCAGTTATATCAGAGTGCTATTAAGTTGGTCAAGGGTCTGGAGAATCTCTCTAATGAGGAAAGGCTGAGGGAGTTGGACCTGTTTGACCTTGAGAAGAGATGGCTGAGAGGGGACCTTATTAATGCGTACGAATATCTAAAAGGTGGGTATTGAGAGGATGGACCAGGCTCTTCTCTTTGGTGTCAGCTAGTAAATCAAGAGGCAAAGGCAGCAACTGATGCCCAGGAAGTTCCATGCAAACATGAGGAACAACTTCTTCACCATTCAGTGCACTGAGCACTGAACAGGGTGCCCAGAGAGGGTGTGGAGTCTCCCTCATTGGAGATATTCCAAAATCATCTGGACACAGCCCTATGCCCTATGTTCTGGGATGACCCTGCTTGAGCAGGGAAATGGGATCAGATGAGCCACTGTGGGCCCTTCCAACATGATCGGTTCTGTGATTGTTGTGTGTTGGGCCCTCATCTGGCCTTGTCAGTGTGCACAGGGGTTTGTCAGCACAGTGTTGAGCAGAGTCTGGCTGCTGTGATCCACCCTGCTCCCTGGCATGTGTCCATGGTTTGCTCGCAGCTCTGTGGCTGAAGCATGGGATGGCTGCCATATGAAAACTATTGGCTGTCTGGACAACCTGCACTGGGAGGAGATGGTATAGCTGCACCTGCAGGGCCAGCCTTTACATGGCCTTTCTAACCATTTTTCATTGACTGTGACATTACAAGCTAACATTTTCAGCTGAAGGTTTTATTTCACAGCTCTACAGCTGTGATATGTCAAGAATTAAACTTAGAGGCATAGATTTAGCAGCATAGTGCTGCTTTTGTTTTGAAGGACTGAAAAAACCAAATCAAATAAAGCTAACAAAAAAGCACGAAACATATGTACTATCACTGCAGTATCTTGTTTTGCTAATAATTTTTCAGACTAATTCCTTTTGTTTTTACAGTCTTAAATTTTGGTCATTAAGGGCAAAATTAGCTAAATTGTGAGAGAAGATTCAGTAGCAGCTTTGACAGAAGGTGGAAAAGATTTAAAGGTCTTTTATACTTGACAAAAGCTCACAGCCAGTGGAGGGGTGAAGCTGCACAGAAAGAGCTCAAACTTGTTCATAGCCCAATTTTCTCAGTAAACAAGCGGGAGAGATAACTATGCACTTTTTAGATGGGAAGGAAGTATCAAAATAATACTAATAAAACTTATGTTGAGCTTTTTAGAACATTCCTAATTTCTGATCAATTATACACTTGTGCTTTCTCGGTGCAAAATTAAAGCTACTTTTTTGTATGTCCTAGACACTAAAATCCTAAAAGTGTACAAAAAGGAGTTAGTTACTGACCTAGATCACAGGAACTTCAGGCCTTGAGTCCAACTTGCCCAAAGCAGGGTATGCTGGGTCAGCCCACCTTTCTATGGGCTTCAGTTAGTTTTATCTTGGAAAGCTCTGAAGATAGACTACGCAACCCTATCAGGGCTTCCTGTTCTTGAGTGTCCTAGGGTGAAAAGGTGTTTCTGGTAGTGGCTGTATAAAACATGATGGCCTGAATGCAACATCCACGGCCAAGTCTCTGCCTATCTGAAACTCTGAATAGGAAAAAAAAAAAACAAACAAACCCCCAAGGTATACACTATCATTTTTATTGTACCTTCTTGGTGGTGGTGCTGGTTGGGATTTTTTTGGTGGTTTTCTTGTTTGTTATTCTCTCTTTCTCCCCCTTGTTTCTGGTGCCCGTGGCCCAAGACAGGCCATTCATGATAACCAGTCCTCTGGCTTGCCACATTTCTGAAGCTCACCATGAGCAGACACTACTGAGAATGGAAGCTATAAAGCAAAAACAACCCTACCAAAATTTTTTCTGATCATGGTGAGAATCATCAAAATTCTCGGATGGGAGATGCCAATGGGAGTTAGGCAACTGATTTCACTGCAATTAAATCACCCTGAAAGACTTGGCCTAATGCAAAAATCTTAACTCCCACCCCCACAAGGCCATGATCATGTAAATAAAGCTTAAATTAAAAAAATCTGAGAGGACATGAACAGCAAGGAACACACTGGACACAAGTTAGACCAAGTATTAGTATGTATTTATGCACAAGAATAAAAACAGCTTTACAAGTTGAATTGGAAATTTAAACAGAAGAAGTTTAACAGCCTTTGTATATTATATTAAATAACCAAAACACCTTTTTCCAAAATTGGTAAAGAATAAATAATATAATTTACAGTATGGTACAAAAAATAATCAGTAAGGACAGGCATTTTGCTTTATACATACACTATATAGGTATATTTATAATCTATAAAACAAATTCACATCTCAAACAAGCCAGAAACCTTAGATGATATGGCTTAACTATTATTAAAAGAAACAGCATTACATTCTGCTGCCAGAACCGTAAGCTCTAAAGCAGTTATCATGTTCAATAATTAATGATAACTTATTGCCGTAGTGCTTGCCAAGGTTTCACTTAGGTAACATTTACAACTTGCTGTGAAATTAACAGACTGAAAGGTTTGAAAAGGTTAAAAAAAAGTGCAGTATTTTCCTTATAAATGCATCTGAAGTCTGAGCGTAGAAAACAAAATGCAACTGAATTTCCACTCTGGGATCTGCTGTCAGTATATGAGATGTCTTTATAAGTTAGATTTGAATCAAGCCATTTAATTCAATTTAAAAATTGAGGGTGTCAAAAAAAGGCTTAACAATGATATATGAAAAACAATTACTATTCCTATGCTTAGTAGATTTAGGGATGCAGTATAAAATGGATTGTATGAATGATCAGAATGCAACACCCTGTACAGATCTCTGTCAGTGTGTGCACACACACCTGGGTGGATCCAGCCTTGGGCTATGGTACTGCTCTGCACCCAGCCCATGGGGATGAGACACCCAATCTTCTGCCATTTACCTTATCAGCTACTCAGAACTGCCTTATGGTCACTGAGAGGGAAAAGCCTAGAGCAGTTAATCCTAGACCTGGAGACTGTTAGTGTCCCTTAGTCCTCTCCAACACCTCGTAGTGCTCCAGGAAGGTACTAACCTAATGAAGTCACTTCTGCCTCGGAAATGATACTGTGTGCAATTCAGTGTTACTTGCTTGGATGTCTGCTTAGCCTGACATTGTCCCTCATACAGATTTTGTTACTGTTGTTGGGGAAGCTGAAATAATTGAGAGTGAAGAAATTTTGAGTATTACCACCTTCCCCGCCATCTGTGCACGCATGCACGTGTGCGAGTGTGTGTATACACCACCTCCTTAGCAGTCTCAGGCACAAACTGATGATGACCACTATTGCAAAGTACATTCACCTAAAATCTAGAGCTGGTCTGATCAGAAATGTGTTTAAATGGCCTTTCATATAATAAGGGTAACAGATACTGCATCAATTCAGAATTACCACAATGATCTTAATTATTCTTAAGTTCTTCCCTTTTCCTCAAAGGGCTTTATTCTTAAAAAGCAGTTTGCAATGCACTACATTTCTGAAATCAAACTCTGCTTCATAATGCCAACTTTTAAGGGGCTGATGCCAAACACTTCTAACCCAACCTTCTGAGTGTTGAACTGATTTCAGCAATTTATACTCTGTAATTACTGGGTGTTTCAAGCCCACTTGCAAAGGTTCAGGGTATTAGAAGTTTTCTGATGTTACGGTATCATCAAAAATAGCCACCTGTTCTGCCTTCATTCTGCAGTAGGGTCCTTCCCCCTGGGTATGCTGAGGCAAGGCAGCTGACAGCTCCTTGTATCGTGGGCAAAAAGCCTTCATGGATCAGGATGAAGTGCTCTGCTCTCCACTCCTGCAGCAGGTACAGCAACACTGGTCTTTATTCTAGGCAACTTCAGAGCCAAACCCAGTGTCATATCCACTGTGTTACCAGCATCAGTAAGGAAGATGAAAAGTTTGTCAAGTTACAAATACACTGGAGACCCCCACATTACTTTTGCAGTATTTAGAAGTTTAAGAATGAGAGTTCAGATTTCTTTTTAGACAGTACTTGATTAGAATGTAACACATTTCCTCCTGCACGTTCTGTAATCCACAGCCATAGTAGGTGCCTTCTACTTTTGTCCTGCAAATCTGAAGGATTTCTGGAGACACAGCATATAGAATAATCAGCATTAGTAATGGAGGAACCCAAAGCCAAGAAGGAACAATCTGGGAAACTCCAAACCATAACACAGCTGAATTATAAGTAAAACTGAAAAGTTTTAGTGGGCATGACTCTTGAGAGTAACAGGTGTCTTCTCCATACCAAGGGAGAATGCTCAGAACAAAACAGGCCCCAGCATTCATTTCTGTGACAGCCTTCAACTTTTCCTATTCTAGGTTTATGTGATTTTCTGACAATTCGATCAGAATTCTCAAACTAGGCTCTGTATGCATCAGAAAACTTGTTCAATTTTCTCCTAATGACATAAAACACAAGACCAACTCCATAGAAGCTAAAAATCATCTGCCTAAAGCAGAGTGAAGGGACTGGGCAAACAGCAGTCAGTGCACTGTGAGCAAGTTACAATAGACTCCCAGTCAAAGAAATGCCTCCTATGAGTAGCTAAAGGCAGGCAGAACTACATCCACCAAGTATAGTGCAAGTTAGGAAATGAACCCATGATAACAGCCTACGGGATGGAGAAGGTTTGTTTATTCATTATTAATACAAAGTTGAGGTGTATATAGGAGCAGCCCCTTGGAAAAGTTCAGATCTACTCACACCAGCCAAGGAATGTCCTCTAACTGGAGAAGCAGACAAGTGCTTAGAAAAGGGGCACAACATGAGGGGAGGGGAGGGGAGGAGGAGGGGAGGAGGAGGGGAAGGGGAGGATTAACTATTAACTTGCTATCCTGTTGAACCCACTGGAATCAGTATCTGGGTTTTTCCTACAGTAAAACACAACATTAAATGCATAGGGATTTCAAAGAGGGAGTGCCAGACCCACTCATGCCTGGGAGTGACTGTAATGAAGAATGATGGTGAGGTACTACAGAGCACCCAGAGTTCACAGAAGAAAGAGGAAGCAGGGAAGGACTAAGGGATTAAGCTAGGACTTGACACTTCTCTTCATAACACAAAACTGATCTCAACTGCTTTAGCATTAACCTAGTATTTGTTCCTACACATTACAATATTCTTTCCTATTTCCTCTCCCAGGTAAATCCTCAGTTTTTGCGAAGATGGCAATATTTACATGTTTCCAGCAAAGCCAAGACTAATTATAACAGAGTTTTCCTGGCATAAGCTCTTCTGCCATGTTTCCAGACCTAAAAAACAACTGTTCTTCAGGGAGAGGAGCAATAAAGCACTCTTCCACTCACAGGGTGAACTGTGCAATGTGCTGAAGAATCTCAAAGGTTAAGAATATAGTGCAGTCAGGGTCATGATGATGATTGTAATGTGATGGGGTTTAAAAGTAGGGGATCCAAGCAGCATGGCAGGAGGGCGGATCAGAGCTTCCCTACCAAACAAGCAAGCAGGTGTGAGCCCCGCTGGAATGGTCAAAGAGCCAAAGGAACAGAGTGGTCTGTAAGAACATAGCATCGAGGAGTGGCAGTGCCCTAAACAGAGTGCAAGAACTTCAGTTTGACTGAATGGTAAGAAAGCTGCCAACTAGGACGTGTCGAGATACACAATGGTTCCCCTACCCACACCTACCCTTATCCTCCACAACTTTCATGGGGATCAGAAAGCATGGCGTTTTGATCACTACTCAAACAATAATTCAAAAACAGGAGCTTGTGGCAATCCCATCCCTACTTGAGCTGCTTGCTTAGGCTATTCCAAAGTACAAGTCCAGGACTGTCCCACAAACCTGCAATCTTACATTGCTGATGCAGGGACACACTATCTTCTGTAACATTATTCCATGTTCTGTTGTTGCCAGCATATTGCACATTCCAGGACTTGCAAGAATTTCTTGAGACCTTTGAAACCAATGCTTCTCTGTTAGAAAGAAGCACACAGGACAGGGATAACTCAGACTCAGCTGCTCCCTCATCAGTTCCAGCTCTGCAAGCTCCAACTTAGCCGAACAGTCTGCACCAGCCTGCTGGTCATTTCCTTACTGTGACAGATCCCCAGTCGGGGGACCACCACCTCCTCCATCAAACAGGATCTCCCTACGAGTGGGCTCAGGTATTGACAGTTCCTGGGCAAGGTCATTAAACCGAGATATGTAATCTATGCTGTTCTCATTCATCATGCAAGCCAGCTGGGAATCCACCACCTGGAAGAGACAAGGAGAGAAGAGATGAGCTACATGTCAGTGGCAATTTCATGGAAAAGCTGAGGTTGGAAGGGACATCCTGAGAGCATTTTATCCAACCGTCTCACTTGAGCTGGGTCAGCTTAGAACAGGCTGCCCTGGACCTTGGCAGGTGTTGAATTATCCCCATGCACAGACATTCCAAAACTCTCTGGGTATCCTGTTTCCATGCCTGATTACCTCAAAACAGATCTCGTCTTCAGGTGGAATTTATTGTGTTCCAAATTTTGCTTGCAGCCTCTCATTCTGAGAAGTGTCTGGCTCCCTCAGCTTCCTTCCCAGCCTCTCCTCATATGAAAGAGACACTTTATCTCACTTGACCTGAGTTAGAGAACAGCTCTTCTCATCCACAACTAAATGGAAGCTTCTAAAAAGCCTAACCACCTATAGTCTCAATGGGTCTTACCTGCTCCAATTTAGCATTAAGGTGCACAGGTAGATGATCTAAAGATATGACCTGTACCACAAGAGCTGCTCACCTGTGCATAACATGGAGGCTTATCTCATCTTCTAAAGGGAGTTGGTAATACTGAGGGCTCCAGTGTCACTTCAAAACCATGCAAATAGATTATCATATATTGCTTTAATTAGAACACACCTTGACAACTTACCACCAAGCAAACAGAATCTTCATATTTATGCGAGAAGTGGATCTGTGTTTCAAGTCTGAAGCTGCCAATGTCACACTAAATCAGCATGAGCTTGCTGCAGCTCCTGGTTACATGGTCTGTACAGAACCTCCTTTTGCAAATCCAAAGGGGAGTAGAGAAATGACACATTCCTTCCATAAGGGAAAGTCCCCAAGAAATTACAAGTTATGTGATGTTGTAATGAGTTTAATAACTAAACTGTGGGATAACTGAGACTGGAAGGGATCTGAACAGGTCTCTGATTCAACCACCTGCTCAAAGCAGGTCCACCTATAAGGACAGACCAGCTCACTCGGAGCTTTATTGATGTGAGCCCTGGAAAGCTCTGAAAACAGTCACTGCATAACATTTCTGGGACACTTGTTTCCTTGCCTGCCTATCGTTGAAGTGAAGTTTTTCTATAGATAAAGCAGAACCTTTCTCAGTTCAGCTTTTGCTTGTTTCTCCCACCTCCCATCACCATTCTGTAAAGGGCTTGCTACATCTTCCTAATGACCCTACTGCAGGCATTGACAGGCAGCAGGGTCCCTCCCATCCTGAAGCCTTTTCTATGCTGAACAAGCCTAGACATCACCCTTTCTTCACCGCCTGATTCTCCTGGTAAACCTCAGCTGAGCTTGCTCTGGTTAATCTCTCTCTCCTATATATTGGGTATTCAAAACTGGTGACAATATTCTAGGCATGATCTCACAGCAGGTAGACACCACTGCTCTACAGAGTAGAGCAGGTTAATAATAATTTTGTTCAATATCCTGGCCATGCTCCTGTTAAAAACAGCTCATGATATCATTCACCTTTGGTTCCACACCTTTGGATCCACTCTGGATCACGCTCAGCTCACGTCTGAGGTACAGCAGAGATGCTTCCCAGGCAGCCAATCCCCAGCTGATACTGCTGTGGGGTTATTCCTTAGTCCCTTCCTAGGGCAGGACTTTGTATTTTCCTTGCTAAGCTGCATAATGTTCCTGCAGCTCATTCTTCCTGTCTGTCCTTCTGAAAGGGAGCTCTGTCCTTGAGTGTGTCACAGCCTTAAAAACTGCTGGGCTTCATTCTACCCCTTCAGAAGAATTCAAAACAAAGGGATACCTCTGCCAACAGAGACAAGTAATTCAGCAGCACAGAACCTTCTTCCATCCTCTCAAGTGACCTGCTACTAGCCATGTCCTACTTCTTCCTTCTGGACCTATCTATTTTTTCCTACCAGGCTTCCAACTGTATTGTAGCTGCATCACTATTAATCTTGCTCTTATATTTGGCACTTTCAGTTCTTGCTCTACAAAGCAGGACTCACACAACAGAATGACTGAATCTTTCTCTGTCAGAACAAAGGTATATCCAACAGATGAATATGACCTCCCTCAGCAAAAAGAACCTGGGTTGAAGGCACTTACAGCAGCTTCTCACACCAGCTCCGGGGTCGGGTAATTGCCCTCAGATAATTTTACATCTTTCTGTTATGACTGTAATTCTTCTCCACTGAGCTGAAGTGCAGGTGTCAAAGCACCTCTGTGTTTGAACTATCTCAGGAAGGTCTGAGGCTGAGTACCCAGTAACTGTAACTTCCAGCACTGCAAGGGGAAGCAGACTCTGAGTATAATTTGCTGACATACCTCTGCCACATCTGCCAGGGACCGTGACACAAAGGAGTCCCGTGAGTTTCCATCCAGCAGGCTGGGTCCCAGTAAGGAGGTGCCACTGGTGTTCCCAGCTGGAGTTGGTAACATTTTTCGTCCCTTCTCTGGGGAGATGAAACTTGCTACAAAGAAAAGACACGTCAGTAAGTCACTGCACTGAATGTTCTTAACTGGGAGGATAAAAAAGAAGGGCAAGGAAATTCAAAATGGAGGACAGATATCCATTTCTTCCATCTTTTAAAAATTATGTGTTGCCAGCATTGATACCACACTGCTAAGAGTAAGAAGACTTATTACAATGGCTCTGTGAATTATTAATTAAAAAAAAACTCTCAACAACTAAACCTCAACCAACCCCAGTGAGTGACCTCATGTCTTTGAAATAGTACTTATCAAGCACACACAAAGTCTGTTTTTCCACCAGCAGAGCCAAAGACATCTGTTCATTTTGGCACAACAGTCCAAATGTCTCACCCTAACTGATGAGTCAGGCTCCAAACAGACTACATGGAACTGCCAAGGAATTACTTGTCCCAGGCTATGGGCCCCAATCTAGCAATAGGATCTTTTCAGGAACAGACTTGTAAAGAGAGAGAAAATGTACTCAAGGCAACACTGTGGAAATGAAAGCAAGAAGTATTTGGAATAATTCTACAAATGTCCTACTGGGTTTACAATTTTTCAAAGGATTCACTTCTGTTAAACAATGTTGGGGTTTTTTGGTTGCACTTCTCTGTATCTGGACACTTACAGAACAAGCTGCTGAGGGAGGAGTCTGTGGAGTCATTGGGGTACCATTGGGGATCATGGGTGGGAGACGCAATCCAGTTCTGCTGAGGACTACTGGATGGGGATGGAAGACTTTTGGAGCTGTCACTGCCATTCAGCTTTGCAGGAGAGAGAGAAACACCTTCACCTGTAAGCCGATGTCAGGGATCATGAATTCAGTCAATATGGTAAAATTACAGGACACTGCAACAATTTTTGTTTAGAAAGGAAAAAAACCCCAAACAACAATAACCTCCCCCCACCCCATATTTGCTAGAAAATAAAGGTCGGGCACAGAATTTTATTTCCAACAGATACTTGGAAACAAACAAACAAACAAAAAACAAACCCACAAAAACCTCATAATCCAAGAACTCCTTCCTGGAAAAGTTTCTGCTGCTATGTAAGATGTCAAGAATTTTTTTTGAAGTTGATAGGCAGACTTTAGCTAGTCTTAGACTTACTGTATTGGCCAGAGCTAATGGCTATTTCAATGATGGAATCACTGATCTGAGTGGCAGGTTCGCCTTGGGAAAGCACATCTTCAGGTGGTCCAGGCAGGGAAATATCCAAGAGAGCAGAAACATTGGGAGGAGAGAGCCGAGTACTGGAAGCTTCTGATGAGGGAAGTGGAGGGGTGGACAGACCATTCTGGAGAGAAGTCTTGGCCAGTTCTGGCATAGAAAGGACTGATGTACCCTGTTACAAAAAATGGAATTAAGTGTTCATAAATTTATTAAGAACTCAGAAAACTAAAAAGGCACATTTTGGCTCCTGAGTATCAGATTAAAACCAGACTTCTAAGGGAAAAAATCCAGTAGATATTATGCCTAAATTAGAGGAATATACTATTTATATAATAAATCTGTATTATTTTAATGTAAAGTACCTATAAGAATAAACAAATATGCTTCAGCCCATATCCTGCCAAATAATCTGAAAAAATATGAATCTGGAACATTCCAAAGACAGCCTACATAACGGAACAAGCATAATCTTAAAATTAACATAATTTTGATATATCTACAAGACAGTTCCCAATAGGTATGTATTAATTTGACTTTGTGTAGGCAAAACCCCTTTAACTTCTGGAAGAGAATACACATATTTTAAACTGGTAACTCACATTTATTCACTTTTTGCAGCCAGACTTCCCAAAATTCAACTGATCTTTAAGGAGCCTCATTACCAGTACCTCATCGTAGAACTGTAACTTTTTTTTTCATGTAGTGTATACACAGCTGTCCTAACAGCAAGAACCGGAACCCAAGGCCCCATTACCATAATAAATACCTCATAGGTTCATGTCCTAACATCTTAAAAAATCTTAATCTCCTTTACGCTCTCCAATCAAACTAATTTTTTCACATGCAGGCATCACAGTGAGCATGGAAAGTGCTTCCACTGAAGAAAAGAAGAGACTGTATTCTGAGGCCTAAAAATCCAGCACCAGGTCCTGGATCCCAGCGGAGAAAGAGTCTGGGGACAGGATGAGAACACTCCTACAATAGTGCCATCACAGTTACTATTTAAGTATCTGTCTATGTCTCACTGGATCCCGTACAATGAACAGTGAATTTCTGGAAAGGATGCTGACATTACAATCACAATTTTAGTCCTAATAATCCTCCTTTAGCTACATGGAGGCAGCAGGACTGCAAACTGCTGAAATGAACCCTTGCAATGTCTAAAATATGCACATAGATATAGCAGAGCGATTATAAACTCCTCCACTCTATTAAGAGAGATGTAAAGCTTGTTTGTCCCTCACAAGTCAGGGACTGTCATTGTCACTTTGATTTTAGGGAATGGCACACACACATATTTAAGCAGCTTTCCTAAATTTCTTTAAACTTCTTCAGATGCTAAGGATTTCATTTCCTCTAGACAGTACCAGTGGTGCACAATTACCTGGGAGTACAGAGTTTTAACTAGCAATACCAGTGGTATTTTCACAGAACATTACCCATTCCAGAGCATTGTTCCTCCAGCACACACTGTACCTGGAAGCCATCCTGCTCGGGCCGGGTCGGCAGGCTGATGTACGGCACCCGGCACCCTGGGCCTGAGCCCTGCAAGCACAACAGAAACCACATGAGTGACCAGCTGGGGAGGGAAGAGATAAAGGCCTGTCACCATTCATCTGTGCTCCTCATATATCTCATGTCTTTCAAAATGGTACATCAACTCCCTCAGAACATGACATGGACTAACATGTGTCTGGGTCTCAATGAAAGAAACAGCAAGGAGAAATTACAGTTTCCATTCCAAATACAATCCCAAAAAGTCGATGTTTTGCCCCAGATTTCCTCCTGAATTTCTGAAATGCCATCATCTTTTTTCCAAGCGAGATTCTGGATTGCCAAGTTCAATGCTCTACCAGCTGCAACCCATTTTACAGGATGAAAATTCATTCAATGAGATGATGCTTTGATCCCTCAACCCCAAATACACAGTACACAACACAGACTGGGTCTGCCATGACAGCAGTGTCTAACAGCAAGCCCCAGGAGAAACCTCACTGAGGAATCATAATAATACAGCTTTTTTATACAATGAAAGAACAAGACAGTTAAGCACTTGAAAAAAGCTTGTTTAAGAGCCTCTGACCTCCACAGTGGTGATGGAGCCTCCATTCTGATGTGCTACTGCTGGCTCCTGCCCTGTCACTACTGTGGGCACTGCATCCGGTGACAATGGAGACACACCTGGCAAACCATCTGCATCCAGGACAGGCATGGGACTACCAGGGATAATGCCAGCACTTTTAGCTGCCAAGTCAATAGCACCTTGGGTGAGACAAAACACCAAAAAACATATTACAAGCTTCTTCTTCACTTTGGTATGATTCTCTAAAAGATTATTTTTTTAAACTTACCCAGAGTCAAAACTGCACCTATGTAAAAAAGCAGCAATGATAATCAGATATCAGATGATAATGATCTGATCATCTGGGTCAGCTGCTTCTGTGCACCAAGTGTAACACTGCTTTTAGCTAAAATGTTTAACTTTTCTGCCCTGTTCCAACCTCTTACTAGGTATATCAAAATAGCTGAGAAACATCCCAGCTCCCCTCCCATGCTCCTATTTTTTTTTTCTTTTTGTCCTCCAAATTGGTAAGTAATTATGCAATTTCCAGAAATTTTCCATGGGTTACTAGAGGAGGTCTAGAAACATTTAATGCCTTATTTTGTTATCTTGCCTCTGACAGCCATGTAGACTCTGTGTAAAAATTGCAGGTTGTTGTAAGGGTCAACCTCACCCAGACCTTTTAAAATCCACTTCAAACATCTGAATGTCTTCTCATCTCAAAAGAATCCTCTAGGTAAAACATAGATGCTGTCACTGTTTTAACCTCATTAATTGTTCTAATTATGGAACTCACTCTCTACTGCGAGACAATACTTGCCTGGAGGACACCAGCATGGGTTTTATTGCAAGAATTCAGAATTACTTACTAGACAGATGGTTGGTGGCCTGTGTTGGAAGAACTTTGGGCACAATTGGACGAGAAACAGCAGCTTTAGTCAGTGAGGACTGGACTGGCCGAAATGAACCTCTCCCTGGGGGGAAGCATTAATACCTTTCAGGCAAATGAAATCTAACACCTTTAAGGCAAAACACAACACAATTCAATGGAAGCAAATAAATTCTAAACAGCGGCAAGCTGCAGGAATGCAAGTAGTGGAGATGATGGTATAGCACTAAAATAGTGATGTGAGCTAAGCAGTGTCTTGCCACGGACACGCAACAGTGAGTGCTGCTGTGCCATTGGTGCTGCTCTCATACTGTCAGTGAAGACAACCCTTCAGGCCTCATGCTGCTTCTCATGGGGGATCACCTGTACTACCACTGTACTCAAGAGTGTACCAGCAGAAAAGGACATATGGGCAGTGGATTGCTTATGCTGTATAAAATTTAGACAGTATCCCAGGTACTAGGCTAAGCCCAATATAAAATCTAGACAAATTATTACACCCTACAGAACAAAAATTCCTATCTAAGTATTTTATTCCAAATTTCGTCTTCCTGCTGAGAACTCCTTGCTCTTCTGTGATTTCAATCTTGGGAAATTGAAGAAAAAAATTTTATAAAAAGCATGACTTGCTTCACAATGATCCAGGAGAGCAATTCCATCATCCTGAAGGCTAGTGACACTGTCATTTCGAAAGAGTATTTTCTTCTTTTTAGAAATTACTTCTTTATGCAGTTTTAAGGGACGCTTTTCAGTTTGTAGAAGTGCTAGACTCACCTGTAATGGATGAGTTGGATAAGATAGAAAAGGAACAGACATGCTGGGATGGATTTCCAGACGGTCTAGGGAGCAGTGTTCTCTATGTGAGAGAAACAAGAAACCAGAACAGATTTAAACACAGACAGTAACACTCATGGTGTAAGTTGCAGGAGTTCACAAGACCTTTCAGAATAGCAGAGTATTTCTGTAGCATTACTATCATGCACCAGACACAGCAATGTGATCAGTGTGCTCTTGAGAAAAAAGCTACAGAAAGGAATGATGTGTTTTCTCTGTGAACTACTAAAACAAAGTATTTCCACATGGAAATTCTCAGAGAAAGGCTGATTAGAACTATAATCCTCTCTGATTATACTTGCAGTGATTTACAAATCTCTCTCAGAAGTAATTTTAAGCATGGTACCTAGTCTGTGTACAAACTTATCTGCCCTTAAAATTCAGCAAGTGTAGATGAGTGAGACATCTGTGTGTGCTTGGGAGCTCTTAAAACACATGAAACTGCCCAGATCTGAAGATGTCAGGATCAAAAATAGTCCAGGGGTAATTTCTGCATCCCCCACTCTTACACACAACAGAAGAGAAAAAAATGGTATAGTGACACTTGTGAACTTTGTTTTCCCCAGGTTACTATTAATCAGGTTTCAGATTTCTTTTTTCTCACCTGCCTCTGGTGTCCCTGTCACATGTGCCTTTTCCCAGGGTTAACAGAGCAGTCTGAAGGAAGGTAATACCTGTCTGTCACCAAAGCACCAAGACAACCGGCCATTCCTTCCATACATCTTTTTCCAAGTCCCATTTTTCCCCAAGAACCATTGTTCTTTCAGCGTGTGTTATGGCTTATTTCACTACAGAGGCTTATATCCACCACAGTTTAACATCCACTACTGAGAAGGAAGCAGGAAAAGGATATAAAGGAAAATTTTGTAGTTAAGAGGGCTGCCAGCTCCAACACCGCCAGCACAGGACAGTACAGGGACAACACTGCCTGCGCCTCAGTGCCAGAAGGCCCAGGTAGCAGAACCTGCTTCTAGGTTTCAAAAGCCTCTTCCTGAGGCTTTTTTATTTCTCCAAACTACCTTAGGCACTGGACTTCCACTGTTGTTGATATTCTTCATACAGGGAATGTAACATGGCTAATTACACTAGAGATTGAAGTGTTTGTTCCTTCATAATTTCAGCTTTATATTTCCAGTGGATGCATGAGGGAAATTCAGGGTTTTTTTTGTCACGTACAAATTACTACAGCCTTACTGATGCTCAGGGAGCAAAACAGGCATTTACACTTTGCTCTGACCTGTACTACCAGTGGCTTCCGCAAGTGCCTGTTCCGTAACTTCCTGGGCTTCGGAAGGAAGAAGTCCGACTGCATCTGGACAACAACAGGAAATGCATTACAAGTATTTAAAGCATCCAGACACAGAATAAATTATATCCCCCAAATTCTTATTTTCGATAAAGATGAATTAAGAATTAACCAGAATACTATGTTTTGTTTCAGATAGCACAATATCCTTCCTGCTAGAGTCAGAATATTTTCCACCAAGGATGTATTTTTTCTTCTTTTTTTATAGAGATAAAGCTTTGTCCCAAAAAGCCATTTCATTACCAACTACTTCAGCTTCCTACAAAATTCTTACTGAGATTGTGTACATAAAAATTAGAATTTGACTTATGTACAGCAATGAGGCTATGTTAAAATTAGCTACACATCAGAAGGGGATAAGTTTTTGCTAAATCTAGCACATATATTTGCTGGAGCAACTTAATTAGACAGCAAATAAGTGTCATCAGGCTGTGGGATGGCATTCAGATTTGAATTACCTGAATTACCCGAACAGGTAATGTCAGTTCAAAGCACAGTTACATAGTTAAAATCTCACTCAGCTCATTTAATACAATGTTAAACTTAAACATGATAAGAAGCACTGCTTCACAAGGCAGGCCATACTTTCTGAGGAATTCAGAATCCCTGTGATACCTCCTGGAAGCTGGCTCATGCACACCATGCTGCATTTTCTATTCAGTCCTCTCACTTACACTGATGGTGTCCAGGTGCTGCCGGAAGGTCAGCTCTGCTTCCTTGCTGGGTAGGAACAGTTTCCCATGGCGGCTGTTGGGGGGCAGGGTTGTAGGGACTGCAAACAGTCCACTGTCGGCCTCAGTGCTCCCAGAACTTGAAGGACTAGCCACCAAGATAGGTCTAGGGAGGTTTCTCAAACCTAGAATATTTTAACAGCAATTTAAATTAAATAAAGTGAAAACAAAAAGGAAATAACTCTTTAGTAGCTGAAGGGTTGTAGAGAGCTGGGACTTAAGGATTCAGGCTTTGTCACCAGCTGTTTTCAAAATCAGGAATCTCTCCATATTTCAGTTGTCCCACCTGCAAACTGACAGTATTTACCTGCTATGAACACCACTAATATTCACTTGCTTTGAATTCTTGGAAGTATGAGAGTCAATGTAATTGTACACTACTGAAGAAACCAGAATTGAAGCCCTATTTTCAGCCCCACATAGACTGTGATAATCAGTTTATCTGTTCGGCTTGTAGGCATACCTGAGGGCCTATCCCAGTAAACAAACTATATCTACCATTTCTTATGTAGAGGAAGATAATACAATCACAGAGCCATTTTACAGTGTTTATGATTTATTTACACTCCCCACCCCTTCTTTCCCGATAGTAATTTGAAGTGGAATCCCAATAAAATCAATCTGGTGATGGAGCGGAGATCAATTTACCAAAGACCTTCCCAAAGACAGACTGTCTTCAAAATACATTTGGCACAGTGAAATAATGGTAACTTGTCTGAGTGAAATTTCTCTATTTATGTTTAAGTTTAAAAAAAAATGTGGTAGGATTTCCCTCTGCACACAGCCAGCTTGGATGAAAGCCAGCATTGGTAGCCTGTCCCTCTGAGGTAGCCAAGATCCACACAGGTGCTTTACAGCACCAGTTAACCCAGTTAACCTGCTCCTAGGGTTCACTGCTTCTCAGAGCAGGGGTGTGAAAAGGACTGCCTAAAAATCACAACTGATCTGAGTAATCCCAACACCATCACAAACTTTTCTGAAGGCATAAACATTTGGTGGCAAATGCAACTGGGCTGAAGCACAGAACCAAAATTCTTGGCCTGCATGGCTGGGGCTCACAGGTTACAGCAGCCATACCTCCTATTAGAGAAAAGGCAATTCATAATCATTCTCTATCTTATAATCATAGAATCACACAACTGATTTGGGTCGGAAGAGACCTTGAAGCTCATCTCATTCCACCCCCTGCCATGGGCAGGGACAACTTCACTATCCCAGGTTGCAGTATTCAGCCTTGAATACTGCCAGGCATCCGGGGCGGACGCAACTTCTCTGGGCAACCTGTGCCAGGGCCTCACCACCCTCACAGGGAAGAATTTCTTCCTAATATTTAATTTAAACCTATAGTGGCAGGATGGCACAGAAAATTTTCAGTACATACTTATCAACAGATTTTACACTGGGCATTTATTTGCCTGGTTTGTAAGCTGATATATCTCACACCCTGTGCCAGTCAGCATGTACTGGTTCAGGCTGGGAGGGGGTCAATTTTCTTCAGTGGCAGTTTTGGATTTGTGTTGCAAACAGTGCTCATAACTCAGGGATGCTCTAGTTACTCCTGAGCAGGATTTACACTGGTCAAGGCCTTTGCTGCTCCTCACCCCACACTGCAAGTGAGGGGGCTGGGGATGCATGAGGAACTGGGAGGGGACACAGCCAGGACAGATAATCCCAGCTGACCACAGTGATATCCCACACCATGGGGGGGTCATGCTTAGCATAAGGAGCTGGGGAAAGAAGGGAGGAATGGGGTGGACATTCAGAGTGATGGCATTTGCCTTCCCAAGTTACTGTTACATATGATGCAGCCCTGCTGTCTTGTGGTTGGTTGAACACCTGCCTGCCCAGGAGAAGCAGGGAACGAATTCCTTGCTCTGCTTTGCATGCACAGCATTTGCTTTCCCTAATAAACTGTTTTTATTTCAAACCATGAGTTCTCTCAGTTTTACTCTTTCAGTTCTCCCTCATTCCACCAGAGGGGAGTAACTAAGCAGCTGCATGGGGCTGAGTTGCTGGCTGGGATTAAACCATGACACAGCTCCCAAAAAAACCCAAGCATCTTCTCTAAGAGTGACTAAGGAGAGTTCTTCTGGATTGTGAACTGCATTACTGATGTGCATTGTTATTCAAGATTCAAAGCAGCACTGGACTTAGGACAATTCTAAAGCAAATTAGCACACACCAATGCTCTCAGACAGCGAAGTTCCTAAGAGTAAGAGCACTACTCCTTCCAGTGTTCCATCTCTGGGAAGTTCTCATTATGGTGTGAGGTACTGTGGATTTTTAGGAATACTCACCTGAGGAGCTGGAAGCAGCACCAGGAGAAAAAGTCTTGTTGCGAAGGGCAGACTGATTCCGTGCGCAGCCGGGACTCCTGGTGTTGATGGCAATTACCTTTCCTGGGGGAGTCAGGGCCTGCTCCTCCTGAGCAGGCTTTATAGGTGATGTGGCAATAGAGCTCATCTCGGGCGTCTGAAAATGCACATTAAATGAACATTTTGTGCTGGTACAACAAATGTATTGTGAAACTCACTGTACTTAGGAAGACTTAAAATCTGACATACTACAACACCTTAAAGTACTGTAAGCAATATCTCCTAGTGGGCGTGAGGGGCAGCTGAAATTACCTTCCTGCCCATTTAGCACTGTTGGATGTCACCAATTCAAAACATTAATTTATGTTACAATTGGGTTAACACTCAACAAGCTTCACACAACATGTTGGATCACCGCGGGATAGAAAGAAAGAGAAAAAAATAGTGTTGGTTTTAATTCAGTGCAAAGCTATTTTTCATAAACTCCATACAGAGGGCTGCTCTGGTGAGAGCAGACAAAAACATTTTAATTCTCTCTTAATTCTAATCAAGTAGAGTTTTGAATTTTTTCCCTTCTCTTTCACACTGTAACACAACACTAACAAGAGACACATGCGCATCGATAATTTTACAGGCCTACCCAGTTGTTTCATTAGGTTATTTAAACTGTTTTCTAGAAAACCCTCCCTTTTAAATTAATTTTAAGCAATCACAGGCTTAAAATTACACCCACTGCTCAAGTGCAATGCCACTTCACAGTTTATTTTATGCTGATGATTTTCATTTAAAGAATGAACCACAGCACAGCTGGCTACTTTGGCTGTTACAGATTATCTGGAGAAAACAGCAGGAATGCACACAATCAATCCTTCCTCTTAAAATATCCTGGGGCAAAAATACCATAGTTCCTGTCATTATTTGATGAAATGCAACTTTAAAGACATCTACAGTGCTTTCAGTGAGGCTGTAAATATCTTCCTGGCCTTTGCAATATCAGTGCCACAATGTTCATGTTTCAAGGAGAGTATGTTTTTCTGAAAAACAGTTAGAATAAAGTGGTATTTGACAAATTAAAGGTTGTGTTCCTTTTTTTTTTTTTTGCTGGAACGTACAATATAGTACATATCCTTAAAGAGCTCCTTTATTGTTCAGTAGTGCTATGCTACTATAAGACAGCCAAGAGTGTGAAAGTGACAGAAAAACACATGCAAATCCTAACTGCTGGTTCCTCCCCCCTCTCTTCAATTCCTCTCCCCCCAGGTCTCAGGGATGTCCTTCTTTATAGTTTGTGATTGTTTCATCATGTCATGCCTAGCTGTCACCTGTGTCACCAGAAGTAAAAGTAGATGCCAAAGAGGAGACAGCAGCCCAGATCTGTAAGATGTCAGACCAAAGGCCTTTGCAGTTTAAACAAAGTCTATATCTGGAGCTGCATCTGAACAAAGATGGGTTTAAATTTATAAAATCCTTCATTCCATGTCTGTAGAATCAGCATCAGAAGGAACTTTGAGTGGAGTTAAATCACCAACAAACAAGGATTAAAGAACTCTGTGTTTGGGAACAGTGATACATTTGCATCCTAGGTGGAACAGAATCTTTAGCTCATTGTATCTACCAGAGGCCTTTGAGTAGATCTGCTAAACTCTGTGTCTTTTTAAAAGATGTTTTACTAAGTTTCAATTGGCTGCACTAGGTGGAATTGGCTGCCCAAGTATCATTGGGGCAAATCTTAAATACAGGTTTACAAAGCACAAGAAGGAAAGCAAGTTCATTCCCTAAGGTCTGCCTAAGGACTGGGACTGTTGAACAGCCATCCTGGAGTCTGGGAACTTTTACACAAATCAACTGAGGCAGGCACAGTTCTACTGACTCTGCTGTTCTGAAGAAATATTTTCTTTTCACTCTCACACTGTGTAATTTGAACTACATAAATATTGAAAATCAATGCAGTTTTCATGTGCAATAATAATCTCATCCAGGCTCCATCTCCCACAAAAGGTTGGATTAGATGAGCTTCCAAGGCCTCTTCCAACCTGGACTGTTTTAAGGTTCCATGAATCTGAGAGAGAACAGAAGGCACCTCGCCTCAGAACTGATCTTTTGAGTAATCACGTTAAATGTTCACTGGAACACCAATGAGACTCACAGCAAACTAGAAGCTAAAAGGTAGTATAAAAAGCATATTGAAGCAAAGTTCACTCTGTAGCCAGCTGTCTTGTGTGGTGATTTTTGTATAACTTAAACACAGGAATCTCCAAAGCTCTTGACATGGCTAGCTACCGATTTATTGTGAATGCACAACTGGGCAATTATTCCCCAAATGAAACCAGAGTTTAGCATCTGGTGCATGAACAAGAGCTACTTACTGGTTTGGGATTGACTTCAGTAGAGATGAGTCTCAGAAGGCAATTCAAGAGTCTCTGCTTGTGCAAGGTAGGACATGCAGGGACAACACTTGACTCGGATATCTGCTCTCTAGCATGCTGGGTTTCTGGCTCCAAGACAGCCAACCAGTCATATTCCAGCTGCAGCTTGTTCGGTTTGCCCATCATGAGGTAGACTTCAGCCAGTGTAAGGCTCTCAGAGGTTCGCAGACTCCATCCTTCTTCTCTAACTTGTTGGGAGAGCCGACTTGGGTCATCCTTGAGAGACTTTGTACTGGATTGTCCCTGAGGTGGAGGTGGAAACGAGGAGCCCAGCTTCTCTTGAGAATCCTCCATTACTGCATCCGTGATATCCTTGGTACAAGCATCAAGCTGCTGGCCCTGGCTGTGGCTCACCTGAGTTTCGTATCTGCTGCTGCCAGGGGAAGCCACACCACCTCTCAGTAGCTGGGAACAAGAGTCAGAGGTCTCTGCACTCCTCCTGCTTGGAAAAGCCACTGGAGAAGCATTACCAGCTGCTGAAACAGAGTCTTTCCCATGCAGTTTGTCTGTGCAGAAACATTTCTCTGGGACGATTAGGTCCTGGCAGGACTTCATGTACCGTGGGAATGGATCGAGCAGAGAGAGCTCCTCCACATCAGGGATCCTGCTGCAAGCACACTCTGTGCTGCACGAAGATAGCACACCTGCCTGGTCACTAGCCAGGGCCTCCCTGCCCTCCATGCAGGGGGCCACTGAGCTCACCTTTTCCTGGTGTCCTCCTGGATCCTGAAGTCCAGAAGGTGGTTTCTGGAGGGAATTAGTGATGCCAAGATTTGAGGCTATTCCGTCCACCAGGACAGGCTCTGGGGCACCATCTTCAGTGCTTGCAGAAACTTCAGTTGTAGGCTGCAAGGTTCTGATGGGCTCTGTAGTGCTGTCTCCCCTTCCCACACCCTTACCTTCCATCCCCCGCAGGTATTTCAGCTGTCCCCTTGCTGTCCCCTGACCACTCTGTATGCCAAGGATTTGGGCAGGAGGGAGTAAGTGAGAGTCTTTTGCGTTCTGTTTGCATTTGCCCGTTTCCTGCCAATGTACGGTACAGAAGGCCTTGGAGTGGACCACTCTGGCTACCCCAGGCAGTGGAGTGATGGTACAGTTCTCCCCTGGAAAGAGATGGAGCATCACTTTCTCCTCTGAGAAGCTGCCTCTTGTTTCTGAGTCTCTGGAGTCTTGAAGTTGCTGTTCTTCAAGTGTTTTACGCTGAAAAAAGATGTGTCAAAGAATGTAACAGTCATCTGCCCCTTCCAAAAAAGCACCTGGGAGCCTATTTTGCAAGTTAAAAAATAAAAAAGAAAATAAAAGAAAACCTAGCTGATCGAGGATATATTCTCTATTCGCACAGATTATAGTGAAGACAACTATAATCAGAAATTAGGTTCTTTGTGGTGATAAAGACTGCAGTGAAGACCTGCTACAAGCCCAAATATCCATTCCAAACAAAATTACCTCCCTGTTTCACACACCACTGTAATTGTAAAAAAAAAACACAATCAACAAATTCCAACAAAACCAAGCAAAACCTCTAACACTGCACAGCAAAGCAGCCTCTCATGAGTGCAGTAAACTCCACCTTACACACTCTGACACCCTTCAGAGTTTCAAGTGCTATGCCGCTGCTTCTTCCAGGCTCACAAATTAAACAGAAAAGCCTGAATGAAAGGCCAAAGAAGTGGATAAAACCTACAAGTCAGAAGGACTAGGTTCAGAACAGAACAGTTGCTAACTCACAAATCCTTCTATTGCATGGATCAAATTTCAGAGGCAGGGACACCCTGAACACTGTATGGCTCAGACAGCGCAGATACATTGCAGGTATCAGCAGCTACCTCAACAAGAAGCTTAAGCCTATATTGGTGAAACAGCACAAAGTGCAAAGATCTGTCCTTAATCTCTTGGCTGAAACTGGAAAAAGAATAGTCAGTTATTATCCAGGCTGTACTGGGGTCACCCAGTGATAATGAACCAGACTAAGATCCCTGTTTGAGTAAACTAAATAAAGTCAGGAACATAATTTTTTCTTAACTAGCTTTTATGGGATCATAACAGAGAAGAGTTGAGGTAAAAGCAGAACACTATGGGATCTCCCACAAAAGCTTCCACTAGTGATGCTGAGACTTTATCTGTGTCTTTACTAAGCAGGGACTGGTATATTTATGAAGTAGATTCACTTCTACGATGCAAAACTGAACTCGGAATAGGACGCGAATTTCTCCCAGGACACAGCACGTGGAACAGACTGAGCAGGAAAAGGATACAACCCGCACTTCATGTAGAGCCCACTTCTGCTTCAGGAATTCAAGGAGGCTGGAGACCTTCCGATGTAACTCCACGATCATCCTGTACGCAAGAGAAGCAGAGCGAGGGAACAGAGAACAACTGTCAGCAGGAGCTCCAAGTCCTAACCTTGATGCTAGAAGGGGAATTAAGGAATAAACTGGCATTCTATAATGCCAGCACAAAGAACACTCCCAAGCGCTAAGAAAAACGGCCACAACAAAAAACATATGTTACCCCACAACTTTAAAATTTCGGTTAACTCACAACTGTGACAACTCAAACATTCTAAAAGCCTGTCAGATAAACCTGACTGCCATGATTCAAGAAACTATTTTTTTCCAGATAGAAGAAGACAGGAAAAGATGGCAGGACTTAGCTGAACTGCAGAAGTGCAGGCAAAGCATGAAGCTACTACATAAAGTATAAAAAGAGAAAAAAGGGCACAAAAGACAAACATTTACTTTTTGAAAGCATTTTACTAAATAAACCTAATGCAGAGAAGAGAAGGGATATTTTTATCATTATCTTTGGTCACTACAGCGAAGTGTTGCATTTGAAACAACATTCAACATCACAGAGGTCTCACGTTTGCTGTTCCAAGTTCTGGATTAGATGTAAGGACCAGGATGAACAGCCACTGATGACACTGAACAGCTGCACCAGCAGTGTTTTTCAAGGGAGAAACTACAAACACTTTCCATGCTACTTTAATCACTGGGTACAGGTGAAACATTCAGAGCCTTGGTGCAGGCACCTCTGACCACTGTGTATATTCCCTTCTCTCTGTCTATGGTACATGCAATACAGATTTTAGTAGAACCAAGGCTACTATCTCCATTTTACTTGCCCTCTGCTCTGACATTAAGTGGCACAAACTGTACTCATCTCCAAAGGTAGTAGCTCCTTCATTACTCAAATTAAAAGATATAAAGAACAATGGTAATCTAATTTTCCCACGTGATAACTCATGTTTACAAACCATGCACTGGTTAGACAAAGGCTTCAGACTAAGTACACTTAGGACAACTGCATTATCACAATTGACCTGCCCAACTGGCAAAGAGAGCCCTGAAGAAAGAGGAAGGGGCTAGGATGCTGCTCATCTATTTCCCTATTCTGAGCACCACAATCAGTTCTCCATTACCTAAGCCGTGGGTTCTGGGCAAGACTCTGTACTCGAGCCCATGCATGGTTATTCCGTGGCTGCAACTCCACAGGGACCTTGAGAGGAAGTCGTACTGGCTTTTGGTCCTCTTCATCACTCACACCTGAATGGAGATGAAGCACAAAGGTTCAAAGCAAAGACAACTCAGTCACAGCACTGTATGCTCAGTTACACAATATGAAAGATCAGACACCACCATCACCTACAGACAACTTGAGGAGCTCAGCTTCACCAGTGGAGCCCACTTCCTTAATTACCTTTTGTTTCAATATGTTCTTATCCTTGGACACTGTAGTGGTACTGGGGATTCCAGTTGAGCAAGCAGTGTCAAAAATCAGACCTCTAGAAACTTTAAGCCAGTACAGTATTTCAGACCTTTGAACAGCCTGATTCTACTTCTTGAGAACAAGGAAGTAAACAAAAACCCCAAAATGAAATCATACACAGCTGAATAGGAGAAGGTAAAAAATTTGAAAATGTTCAATGCTAAACACTATACTACTGCTGATTCACTAGCACCTTCACATACAGTGAAAGCAGCAGTGAGCTGGTCGGGTGTGGGTATTTCCTTTTCAAGTTAGCTGGTAAGAAAACTGCATGAGTCCTGAAGTTACTGGGGTTACACGAGCAAACAGGCCAAGACAGAATACTATGCCCAGGACAAACATGCAACAGCCCAAATTTCCCTGCCAGCGATGGACACACCAGAACAAGCCTGCTCACTTTCTATGCTTCCAGCCATCTTCTAGAACACCCTCATGTTCCAGCATCTTATACTCACCATCTGGATCACAGAGTTTCTTCAAAGCCCTGCACATGGGAGCTTTGATACGCAGGTTTCTGCCTTTGTAACGAACAGTTGTAGCCCTGGATATATGAAGAGAGAAGTACTTAGAGGAACCAGTAACAACAGTATGTGAATACAGACCTATCCATCTTAGGCCCTGTCCTCTTCACCATCCTCATATATGACTTGGACACAGGACTGGAAGAGATACTAAGCAAGTCTGCAGATGATACAAAATTGGGAGAAGCCGTAGACTCCCATGAAGGCAGGGAGGCCCTGCAGAGAGAGCTCAACAAATTAGAGGAGTGGGCAATCACCAACCATGTGAAGTTCAACAAGGGAAAGTGCCAGATTGTGCACCTGGGATGGGGCAACCTTGGATGTATGACAGACTGGGGAACAAGATGCTAGGGAGCAGTACTGCAGAAAGGACCTAGGGGTCCTGGTCAAGGGCCAGTTGGAGCTGAGTCACCAGTGCCCCGGAGCCAAGAGGGAAATCCTTGTTCTGGGGGTACCAGGTCCAGCATTGCCAGCTGGGCTGGGAGGGGATTGTCCCACTCTGCTTTGCACTGGACTGGCCTCACCTTGAGTATTGTGTGCAGTTTTAATCACTACCATATAATAAAGATATTAAACTATTAGAGAATGTCCAAACGAGGGCAATGAAAATGGTGAAGGGGGAAGCCATATGAGGACTGGCTGAGAGCACTTGGTCTGTTCAGCCTGGAGAAAAGGAGACTGAAGGGAGACCTCCTTGCAGTTGCAACTTCCTCATGAGGGAAAAAGAAGGGGCAGACACCAACTTCTTCTCTGTGCTGGTCACTGGTGAGAGGACCCAAGGAAATGGCCTGAAGTTGTGTCAGGGCAGGTGTAGGTTGGATATTAGAAAAAGCTTCTTCCCCCAGTGCTTGGGCACTGAACAGGCTCCCCAGAGCAGTGGTCACAGCACCAAACTTGACAGATATCAAGAAGCATCAGGACAATGCTCTCAGGCACAGTGTGACTCTTGGGCATGGTGTTGTGCAAGGCTGGAAGCTGACCTTGATGACCCCTGTCCCTTCCAACTCAGCTTATTCTGTGATCAGGGACACAGCAAAATACTATCATGGCTACAGGAATGAATACAGAAATGTAAGGGTCTGTAGGGCAATTTCATGGAGCATTCAGTCCTTCGTATCACCTTATTTTTCATTGTGGAAGTGCTACTCTTGTGACTCTCCTCTTCCAGACTTTCATTAAACACTTGGTTGTCCACCCAGGGAGGGACTTCTGTTTTATAAGTGGATCAGGATCATGTTACTTCGGTTCAAGAGTACCCTCACAGACAGCTGCTTCATAAAAGACAAGTGGTTTTGATTTAGTCTTCCCTTTATAGGAAGAAAGAGTCTGAAGTCCTTGCAGTCTTTCATTTGGAAATATGATCACCATATCTGGTGCAGACATGAGGTCTAAGAGCTTGTGCAAAAACCTAAACGAAGTAACTTTTTACAGTATGATTTCACTGGTTTAGTTTCAGTATCACTTTAGCAGTTTCAAAGATCCTTAAAAGTCAGAGGTCATTTTTGTTTTCACACCATGAAACGACTTGATTTCTTCAATCCATCAGTCCTGTTTTCTTTGTAGGGACTTAAAGGGCACACATTGAGCCTAATCAAATTACCAATGGCAGTATTACTACCTAATACTCGAAGCATTAAGGATCAGCTGGCATAGAAGCAGCAGGACTGAATGCAAATCCTTGTAGTAAAACAAAATAAATTATAAAGAATATTCCTATGCTGTAAGTAAAACACCATCATGCAGGAAGAGCAGTTGTCTACAGTGCTAGGAGGAAAAATCTGCAAAAGGGCAGCAGAAGTGGAGGCAGACCTGAGAAGATGGAGCTGATGGGGTGAGCAACTCAAAAGTTTCAGTTACTGAACTGTGACTTTCTATAGATTTGGAATATCCCTGGGCTGGAAGGGCAGATTTCTTTTCAGCTTAATTCTTGGAAAAAAGAATTGTTTGAAGACAGTTGGCCCCACCAAGTCCAACAGTGTAAAGTCTCTGTCAGGGTCTTCCAGTGAAAAGACTCTTAGAGAAGGACACAGAAAGCCTTGCAGATATCTAATCAATAAGTTGAGGTAAGGACTAAAGTTAAAACCTCGTCCTGGGCACCTAAGCCTTAGCATGCAACTCCATATCCTCTTGTATTTATCCTTATATTAAAGTATAGATATTATTTTATCAGAAAATCAGCATCTTGTACAATGATCTTCTTCCCTATTTGTAATCTATTTTAATACAGCAAATTCTTTTCACTATTTGTGCAAGCTGAGACTGTCCTCCTTGATTTTAGCTAATGCAATTCTTTATTATCAAATGTGCCCTTGAAGCATGTGAGTGAAGAGTCAGAAATGGCATTATTAGTATAATCATCGTAATTATTATTTTGACAGTTATAACAGTACAAGTAAGAAGAGGTTTGGGGAGAGAAACATTTTTGTATTAACTGATATAATTATATAAACCAATCAAGTTCTGTGGAAATTGTTTCATCACATGAGTGGAAAGTTATTGAAACAAGGGCCCGGCTGCTCAGAAGGCCCAAGAAGGTTTGATCTGCCTAAAACAGATGAGCTAATTGATCTAAGAAAAAGAAAAAATAAGAGAAGCGCTGTTGTTCATTTTTATATTTCCTATTTCTGCTCAAGAGCCCAGCAAGTTGGTCATAAAGCATTTATTGTTGAATCAGGCTTCCTGGTAGTTGTTCATGTTCCATTTGTCTGCCACCTGTGCAGGTGGACCTTGGGCTGCAGGTATCCACCATCTGTTACCATGGAGCAGCTTATAAACGAACATGGATCAGCATTACAAACTCCTGAATGCATCTCTATCTGTGCTTCAAAGGGCAGAGAGATGAGAAAAAAACAACCAACCTAACCAAAACCTAAGATAAAAGCCAGAAAAGAAGTGTGAAAAATATAAGTATATTATGGAAAAGATATTATTTGAAAAAAAAAAAAAAAACAAACCAAAAATCAAACAAAACAACAAAACACTAGGAGGAAAACCACATTGGAGGAAACCAAACAACTGCAAACCTGCTGATACCTATATGGAGAAGCAGGAACCACTGTCTTCCCCGAGCACGAGGCGAAATGGCACAGTTCAGAAGTCAGCAAGCAAAGTACACCATTCAGTAAATGAAGAGACATTTACTTTCATGTTTTGTCACAAATGTGACAAAACATGAAAGACCTCCCATGCAAGTTTTCACCCTGCCACTACAGCACTCTTCCACGACAACAGTTATCAATGTTATTTCCATGGTTCCTTCGAACACACTTTAGAATATCCCAGCTCCCCACATTCAGATGTTCTGCTTCCCCTAATTCCCTTTTCCATTAAGCACACTTAGCTTCAAGGAATCTAGGACAGAGTCTAAAGAATAACTTGTTATCAAACTGATATAAAAGCAGATACACATTTAGACACTATAATTTTCTAATTGAAATCTGTAGCTGGGAGGCTGGAAGAAGACTATTTTTACAAATTTAGGGGAGAGTACAGTAGAACAGTCAGTCTGCAACAGAACTACTTTTAGCTTCAAAATCCCTTTTTTCTTCTGTTACCTAGATCCTGGATGTCTCCAAATGCAGAAAAGGGTAAGTCTTAAAAAAAGTCACTCTACTGACTATGCATTCAGAATTACCTGTCTGACTTGACACCAAGAGCATAACCTGCCTACTTAAAATGGTTTGGTTTATATACTATTTTTTTTCAGTATACTAAAATGGTTTGGTTTATATTTTTTTTTCAGTATGAACTGTTATTTTATGATCAAGATTTTTAGAGAGTTACAGATTTCCCCTCAGCATGCCAAAGAGCTTTCCCAAGGAACTGGAAGATGGTGAAGAATCACTCCTGTCTCACATAAAGTACATTCAGAATCTGAACCAGACAGAACAACTAATGCCTTTTAATGGTTTCTGTCTTTCTTACCTAGTGTTATAAAGAGCCTCTCAAGTTGGGGGGTAAAACCACACACACTACAAGACACTGAAGAGTGCTCTGCTTAACTAGTGCACCATTAAAATACTTCTTTAATCAAGTGTTTTTTGTGGTTTGGTTGTTTTTTTTTTAACTTACCCAAAATTTCTACATATTTACAAAGACATTGAGGAAATATTTTTATTTGTTCCTATGTAGTTTTTTATTAAATGTAAAGGGTGTTGCAAAACCTGTTAAGTAATAATGTTTCCCTCCTAAATATGAAACAAAACAACAAAACCTTCAGTTTATTTAAATTAGTTACTGAGCAGTTCTGCTATACCACTATACATCCTTTTCTTCTTGTTATACATCCAATGACATAATAAATGTGTAGTAAAATTAAAATGCTGTAATAAAAATCTTAGCACAAAGGACTGGACAGAGAGTGGTCCTGTCTTTCAGCAGCTAGAGCAGGCCAGTGTTGCCCTGAGTATGCTGAACTACTCAGAACAGTTACAGAAGCTGACAGAATAATTCTTAGCTTCCCCTTGCATTTATAAAGATGTAGACTGTGATCTATTTTCTGCAAGATTCCCCATTTATTCAACAACTCCTGTACCACTGGCTGTTGACTAGCCTCATTTGCCTGTTTCTGACATTCGGAAGCCAAGTACAGAGATGTACAACAGGCAAACAGGGATGCACCACACAGAGACTTTGCCGATACTTACCAGGGTCAGCTGACAACTGGAGTTGTCAGGCACTCCCCAGTATGCATGACCTGGGTTATAAGCTCAACTAGGAAGCTTTTACATATGGTTTTCTTATGAGTCCCTGACAGGGTCATTTGTTTTTCCACACTCCAAGAGATTAGTACAGAAACAAGAGATGCAAAACAAGCACTGAATTAGAGCATGTAACTCCAGGGTCAGGAGTTGTGCTGCAAATAAATTGCCAGGTAGCTCCTCAGAACCTTTCTTGACTTTTCTTACCAATTAAATGAAGAGAATGTTTACCAACTTAAGGAGCAGATCATCGGAATAATGCATGTTCATATTCCCTATTTTTAATCACTTTGGGTTCACTTTCACTGCTTTCCTCAGTGACAAGCCTTACAAAGTGCATTGCACTCAGAAAAAGAGTGTCACACTTGAAAGAAACATGTTAGCAACTGGAGAAAGAGCTGATTACAAAGAGGGAAGAGCTCATAGAATTGTACCATCACTGAGCAAGATGAGAAGTTGAACCAACCAAGGTACATGCAACGTGTTTGCTTCTGGGAGCTATGAGGCTGCCCTGCACGTGCAAGTGGTGCAGACATCCAGGTGGTAATGAAGACACAGTTTGTTCTTCTTCAGCTGATGAGGGACGCAGGAGAAAAAGGGAAATAAAAATGGGCCTCCCAGATGGAGACAAAAAGCCTATGCAAAAGCAACTG
This sequence comes from Camarhynchus parvulus, assembly GCF_901933205.1. Taxonomy (NCBI): domain Eukaryota; kingdom Metazoa; phylum Chordata; class Aves; order Passeriformes; family Thraupidae; genus Camarhynchus; species Camarhynchus parvulus. The sequence goes on along the minus strand of NC_044584.1, from coordinate 3,470,900 downwards.
GTTAATGTTATGTACACTCTAATTTTGGCGTAGAAGATTAGCATTAATACTTCCAAATGCAAAGACTCCTCTTCCCAAAATGGTTTGTCACAAAACTGGCTTTCATGAAGTAAACACCTAGACTACACAGAAATCACTAACCCTCGTTAACAATTAATTAGAAGAACTAAAGCCTGAATCATGCAAAGTGATAGACTGATACTACAGCTCACTAAACAGCATCAGGCTCATTTACTATGCTTTAGTTTGTTTGGATAACCCAGTATAAGAAAGGCACTCTAGTATAGCACAGAGTGACTAAACGAACTGCTGATACTCTGAACCATAGAGATATTCGGGGAACTACAGATGAAGGCTCATCCCAGGTCCACTTTAACTGGTAACTCAAATTTAAAGAGGTAATTTGCTTTAAGAATAATGCCATTAAACATACTGTTAATATTTTCCTAATTGTACAAAACCCAAACCACATGGGAATTTCTCTTCTAATTTAAAACCTTGCAGTTAACAGAAGGATGAACAAGTGATTCAAGCATCACACTGAAGACCATCAACACAAGCACACTGTACAAACAGCATTTCCCAGGAGAGGAAAGATTGTTCAACTCCTAAGAAACTGATCTGGGAATTCCATTTGAGAACAAGAGAAAGGGAGAACACCAAATATCTGTATTTTGCAAGGCAAAGTCAAAAGACTGCAGCTGCTGAGGGGGCAAACTCCTGCTCCTGTCTACAGTCAAGTTTACCTCATCAATAACTTGCCTACTACAGTGAACACCCTAAAAGCAAGAATGTAAAAGGTAAAAGCAGACCTGTAAAAGACAGAAAATATTGATTTTTCAAATCACTCTTAAAGATGGGGTCAAGGACACATCAATGCCTCCTAAGTAATCACATACCTTGTCCTTTGAAAGAGATTTCACTTTAAAAGACATAAATTCTAAAAGCTGAACTACTTTGGAAAAATTGATGCACAAATCAGGTATGCCCTCATTTATAATAATAAACAACATCTAACCCCTTCTGCATTCTGGGAGGGCATCGAATCATAGACGGCAACCCCAAATCCCACAACACTCTTTAGAAGTGAAAGAGAACACTCGTTCTTAATGTCAAGGAGATGCAAAAGTCACTGGAGGGCTGAGGCTTCCAATGTGCTGAAGGGTCATTTCAGGTCTGAAAGTCAGGACTTGTGAGCCCTGCTGAGGTAGAATGGTTTGGACATGAACCCTCACTGCAAGAAGGGCATTAAGGGGCTGGAATGTGTGCAGAGATGGGAATGGAGTTGGGGAGGCTCTGGAGCACAAGTCTGATGAGGAGCAGCTGAGCAAGCTGAGGGGGGCTCAGCCTCTGCACAACTCCCCGACAGGAGGGTGCAGCCAGGTGGGGGTCGGGCTTGGCTCCCAGGGAACAAGGGACAGGACAGGAAGAAACAGCCTCAAGCTGTGCCAGGGGAGGTTTAGATGGGATACTGGGAAAATTTCTGCAGTGAAAGTGTGGTCAGGCAGTGGAACAGTCTGCCCAGAGCAGTGGTGGAGTGACCATCCCTGAAGAGATTTAAAAGACCTATGGATGTGGCACCTGGGGACAGGAGTTAGTGGTGGAAGGGCTGAGGTAATGGTTGGACTTGATGATCTTGGATTCCAACCCAAATAATTCTATGATTTCCCTGAGTGAATCTACATGGTTAAGTGCTGTAGCTTCTGTAAAGAATTCTCATTTAATTATTTTATTAAACTTAACTCATAATTTCTTATTAATAACAATTAATGGCTTCATGGAAAAGGGGAGAAATAATAATTTTCCTAATATATTTCCTAATACAAAACAAACTAAGAATGGGAAACATCAAACTTCTGCTCTTGAAAATTAAAAAATGCCCCAAACTTTGGATGATCAATACAACATCCAACTGAACAACACAGTTTCATGAGTGTCAGGAGTAAGTTCTTACTTACCCGGCTTGAATGAGCTCATTGAGTTTAGCTGCGTTCTTGTCATCCATACCTTTCCAGTAAATGAGATAACACAGTGAATTAGGATTTACACTGTTAAACCCAGGGCCTTCTCTGTGTCCTGTTTGGTTTCCAAAGCTATTACATTTTATTCTCACGTAGGATTAACATGCATGTGCTGTAACATAGCTCTTCTGGAAAGTTCGTATTTTCATAACATGCAAGCTTTACATGATCCTTGCAACAAAAATTACTTTTTACACATGGATTAAATAATCCTAGTTTAGATACTACAGTCATCTTTGAACATTGGGCTTTAATCTGACACTGGGTTATTAAAAAGCAAAGCTTCTTCCTGCTCAGTCTCTGTTACTAAGGCAGCAAGGCAGAATGAAACAGCACCCTAGTACTTAACAAGAGTAAATAAAAATAATAAAATGCACATGCAACCCTCACTTTTTCATATGCATTATAGAGCATGTTTTTAGACAGAAATTTTGGTAACTCGATTTATATGACAGTTAGGCCTAGATCTATTCACTGAACAATTAACCTCCCTCTGGCAATGCTAAAAGTATTTCTGGAGTGTTTTCGTGTCTCAATAGCTCTCAGTAAGTCTTCTCCATTTATATGACTGTGAATACCACATGAGGAAAAAAAGAGGGGGGAGAAGGAAGAAACTGCTTTTCTACAGAGTAGACCTGTCATAAATGCGTGTACAGTCTTGCATCTTGAGTACATTTGGTCTTGGAGACAAAAATTTTCTAAGTGACAGTGAGCAAAGTATGTAGCCAAGTCCCAAAGTTCTAAAAAGACAGAAGCCGAGAGGCTGCAGGCATTGCCATGGTGACTGTGTAAAATCTTACTCCCAGTCACAGCAAGAAGGGTCTACTTGTAAAAGAAATGTGGGTACAGGAAAGAAACACTAACACTGATCTCTGCTGACAGTGCAATGTGCCTTGCTTCTGCACCTGCTTTGTCATCAAACAGCTCAAAATTGCTTCTCCAAATTGAGCACTGCTTCTCAAATTAACACACTAGAGATCTTTAAACAAACAGAATAAAGTCGGTATCAACATTCACAACAGTCTCGTTCATTACCTGTTACGACAGCAATCCCAGGTAAGGGAATAACATAGCTAAAAACCTTTCCCAAAATCCCGTAATCCTTTCAGGAATTGTACTTGTTCACTCATGAACACTTTCATGTCCATTTCACCTTACAAGTAGTATGACTTCACAAAGAAGTGAAGGTATTTTGATGGTTTTCCATGTCCCACAAATTAAACAAAGCAGGTAGAAGATGCACTATGATGTAACACTGTGCAAAAAGCCTGGGGACAAATGAAAAAATACGTGGATAAAAAGGTGCATGCACACGAACTGGCACATGTTTCTCTGCCCATTCTTCAAGGCAATCATGTCACAGCTCTCTCTGGTCTGGAAGCCAAGAAAACCATAGGAACCATGTCCTGGGGCTCATCACCCCCAGTGTGGACAGTATGGTAAGGTAGGGATCCTCTATTCTACTCAGGTGAAATTCCACCTGCAGCTCTGGGGGTCCCAGCATATGAAGTACTTAAAGAAAGCTTAAAAAAAAACCAAGGAAAGTCTTCTCAGCAGGGCCTGGAGGGACAGGACAAACGTTGATGGTTTTAAACCACAGGAGGGAAGACTTTTTATTATGAATGTGGGGAGGCCCTGGCACAGGTTGTCCAAAGAAGCTGTGGGTGTCCCATCCCTGGAAATGTTTAAGGCCAGGTTGGATAGGGGTTGGAGCAATATGGTCTAGTGGAAAGTACCCCTGCCCATGGCAGGGGGTTGGGATAAGATGGTCTTTAAGGTCCCTTCCATTCCAAACCACTCTGTAGTTCTGAGAGCCTAAGCTCAGGTACGTTGCTAATGCAGTTAATCAACTGCCAGCAAACAGCAGAGCATTGTTATGGCACACACTCCTCCATCTCTACTCACCGATATAGACAAAACTGGACTCTGGGACTGACAAGGTCAGAACCTATCTTGCTTAGGCAGTAAAGTTATTTCCAATTCTGATTTGTGCCTTTTCATCTTCAGGGTACAGTGAGCAAACATTTAGAGGAAAAACTTAGAAAAATACACCATCCCAGATTTTGACTGCATGGGCACAAATAATTCTGGGTGTAAGCAGTATCATTTACACCCTTAATTGCTTAGGTTTCAATAATAACAGAATAGATAATCTAAGCTTTGTGTATGTTTTCCTATCACCTGTGGGCAATACATGCACAGCATTTTGCAGACAGATAAAACTAAAGAAATCTATCAAAGTGGACTAATGCAACAGACTAAGGAAGGTCTGTAAAAATAAAAATGCATTTAATGAAGAAATAACACCACAGATTACAGCAACAGTCAAGAACTTAAAAGTGGAACTGAACTAGACACTGCCAACCTCAAGGGTAGTAACTTCTGATTCTATAATATAAAAATAACCTGAAGTCATTCATACTCACATCCCCCGATCTTTTTCCTTAGTTCCCCATAGCAGATTAAGCCATACAGCTCCAGGGAAGATTTTTTCAGCCCTTGAGAAAACACTAGAAAGCAGAAGAGGTGTCAGTGAGATGCAGGTTGCAGATACGCACAGCTACATTGCAGATGCTCATTTCAACACTAAAAAGGAGAGGATTTGTATTTTCAATTATGAGACAAATCACAAAGGCAAAATTAAGTTCTGGTTCAAGAAACACCATAATGGGATTGGTTCAACAATTTCCTTTATATGGCATTTTTCAGATTACAGGAAAACAAACTCCATGGAATTTAAACAAATACGCAACTGCTCAATATGCAAAATAAAGCTAATTCATAATAAAGCTAGGTCCAGTATGAACTGTTTACAAAATCTAAACAAAATGTCCAGATGCCACTAAGCACATGCATACAGAACAATTTTACATGAAAATTCAGGGGTAGGTTTGTATTTTCCAGATGACAGATTTTTTGGGTGCACAAACACATCCTAAGAGATTTGATGCAAATTCTAGATTCTAAATTTTTACACAAAAAATTGATGGCATTTTATTCAACCTTGCAAGGGATTTTTTTGTCCTTGCTCTTCAACACACAAGATGCGGACATTAATGCTAATACACCTAAACATCTATGACAGCAAGGACAGTCTTGTGATTTACAAACCAAGTGAAAATATTTATTCTTGTCTATTCATCAAAACTTTAGTTCTCTTTGATCCCAAAATGCAAGCACACATATTTCTATTAATACCAAACCTAATCCTAACTACTGCACTGATTGTTAAAATTCCTTCAGACAATGAGATTCTGGACCCCAAAGACACAGATACATAACTGATTTTTATTTTAAAAATTCTTCCATACTGTGTTCACTGCAACACTGGCTTTCAAATAAAATACTAATGGCTTCATCTTAAACTGCTGCCTTGTTTTGAAAAAAGGAACTCCCAAATACACTTTGTGCCAGGTTGTTGAGATACTCAAGTCCTCCTTTAGGTAACCTAAGCTCAGGAACACAGAAGTTCATAAAGAACTACATATTCATATTATAGTATGTACCATCGTACATAGTATGATACTAAGCATACTGTACACTAGCTTGCATTCCTTCAGCTTCTTTCTAGCCATATCAATTTCTCCTTAATGACTTACTTTTAATAACTCATTATTTTTAATTTTTAGTGAGATTTAGCAAGACCAAGTGCTGGGTCCTGCACTTTGGCCAAAACTCCCTGCAGCACTACGGTCTGGGGACAGAGTGGCTGGATAATGGCCAAGCAGAAAGGGACCTGGGGGTGCTGACTGACAGCTGACTGAACATGAGCCAGCAGTGTGCCTAAGAAGACCAACGGCACCTGGCCTGGATCAGGAATGCTGTGGCCAGCAGGACAAGGGCAGTGATTCTTCCCTTGTACTCAGCACTGGTTGGGCCACACTTTGAGTGTTGTGTCCAGTTCTGGGCCCCCCCAATTTAGGAAGGATCTTGAGATGCTCAAATGTGTTCAGAGAAGGGCAACGAAGCTGGTGAAGGGTCTGGAACACAAGTCCTGTAAGGAGTGGCTGAGGGAGTTGGGTTGTTTAGCCTGGAGAAAAGGAGGCTCAGGGGAGACCTCATCATTTTCCACAACTCCCTGAAAGGAGGGTGTAGCCAGGTAGGGGTCAATCTCTTCTCGAACACATTCAGTCACAGAAAGAGAGGACACAGCCTTAACCTGCATCAGAGGAGCTCTAGGACAGAAATTATGAAGTTCTTCACAGAAAGGATGACTGAGCATTGGAATGGGCTGCCCAGGGAGGTGGTGGAGTCACCGTCTCTGGAAGAGTTTAAGAAAAGACTGGATGTGGCACTTGGTGCCATGGTCTACTTGACAAGGTGGTCATAGGTTGGACTTGATGATCTCAAAGGTCTTCTCCATCCTAGTTGATGCTGTGATAAAGAGATTGTATTTTACACTAGCTTCACATTCCTTTAACTTCTTTCCACATCCATTTCTCCCTGAGGAGTTATTTTTAACTTGAGAGGCTCTGGCCACAGACTATAGATGAATTTACTGTCGAAAATTTTGCTGATATTCAGGAGTTATTCAAAGACCAAAAAATTCAACCACGACAAATTTATGCATCTTAGAATACACCATCAGAATGACCTGAAAACTCTGGAGACTATTACTTAATTACAAGCTAATGGGAGAAATTACATTTTTGATGCCCTCAAGTCAGAACAACTCAATCTTAATAAAATCTGGTCACTCTGAAATACATTTCTTTAGCCTGTTATTCAGATCAGGCCACCCACAGACTAAGCTGAATCCTCTCTGCCCATTCCTAAGTAGTATGGATTTGATAAAAATCCATTTTAAATTAAAATGTTACTGTTATAAAACACCACCAGCAGTTTATCTGACTTCCTAATTTTGTTTTCATTAAACCACTTGCAGAAGGAGGGAAAAGAATGGGAAGGGGAATATGGCACTGGGAATCGTAAGTTATTGGACCCATGGTACAATTTCAAACTTCTTTGAAGTGGGAGCAAATATGTCACCATTTACACTTGTATTGGACTGTGATTTTTTTCTACCTCCCCCCAAGAATTGCAAAGTAGTGCTGGGTCAGTGTGCTTGATGGAGCCACGCCTGATTAATGTCTAGGCAGTTCTTGAAGGTGTGTTCCTGACAATACAAAAACATTTCCTTGAACCTGATTTCCCCCCCAATATTAACAGAAGGATCTGCATTTACTATGGTGCGGTGAATTCACAGAACAGTAGTGATATAAACACCAGGCTTTGGAAAGCATTTTTCACAAAACATGAACTTTGATCGGGCCATGCTAACAAAAATAAGAAGCCAGACACTGTAAACTCCCTGTTCCTCCTCAGTATTTATTTCCTCACCTCTAAAAGGCAGGACTGCAACCCTTGCACCAAGCCCATTTTGGTGCATACTAACCATTGTCAAAGTCAATGTACTTGGAGATCTTGTGCCAGGTGCGGTAGTAGAAGTGCCGGACCTGCTCCTTGTTCTTCACCATGCTTGCTGGTTTGCCTTTCTTCTTGTATTTCAGGGCAATGTTGTTCTGGATAGCTTCAAAATCCTTCCCATGCTGAAGAAAGAATAAATCAAACAGAAATACTCAAATCCAAACCTGGATCTTGTTCTAAGTCAGGTCAAACAATGCGAGGGGCTTTGGGGTTCTTTGAGGGAAATTGGACTTCAATGGTCATAAACAAAATTTTTGGGGACCAGAACTCAAACGTGAAAGAATGACACTGGCTTCCTTTGTTTTAGATAAAATGCAATATGGATACCAAATTAATTACTTTCCAATTTCTTTAGCTGTTTCAAAATAAGAACAGTAAGCTGCTAGCAAATTGAAAAAATCACCCAACTTTACTGACAAATGTGTTAAGTAGCAGGACTGAAAACATTGATTTTCTCCCTGAGCGTTCTTTACTTTCCTCTGCATTTCCCCCACCACTTCTGACTAGAGTAAATGAAAAACATACTATATTTACCAGCTGCAGTTTTATTTACAGTACATTTCATGTTACTGTTACTAGGAGTAAAAAATTTGAGTTTCAAAAGACTTGATTTTATACACATTAACTCCTGCTACCACAAAATTTTTGTATTCGGAAAAGGTTGTAACTGATTTCAATACGAAGTATGAAAATCTTTTATGAAAGGCAGTGCCACAAAATGAATGGTAGGAGGGACTGAACAAACTGAGTCTTGGATCCACCTTAAAACAATTTTTAAAAAATTTGCTTCACTATTCAAAAAATATCAGTGAAATGGCTTAAAAATTACTTGCTTCCCAGGTATACTACTGCAATTCAGAGGAGTTAAAAAAACCAAAAACACTGTTTAAGTGTTCCTTTTGTCCACAAAACATATGCATATGATACCATACCTATGATGAAAAAAAATAATTCAAAAAGATGCACGTGTGCAAAGAAAACTCCCCATCACTGCTTTTTTTACATTGGGCATGTAGTTTCAAAACAGACAAGCTGTTGAAATCATCACAGGAACGGGACGAGCAGGAATCCATCATATAAAACATAAGAGACAGAAGAGAACTTCTTGTCTCTCAGCCCAAGGACTGAACTGGCTCTAGCCTCTTCAGGGCCAAAGATTAAACACAATTCTCTTTAGAACAGAGCAACTTTTCTTGTTTGGTATTATTACTGAGCAAGTGTGTTGCTTTTGAAAGTTCAGATGGGGACATAATTTTTTTAAATTTTAAACAGAACCATAATTAACTAACAACTGAACTTACTATAAACATTTATTAATAAAACTCAGAAATCTTTCCTGTGTATTTAAAGAAAAAAACACCAAGAAACTTGACACTTTTGACATGTAGTTCTGACAGACAGCTGTTTCACAGCCCCGTGTATGGCCCTACAAATGCTCATCTGTAAGTGGCCTTCTGCTCCTGCCAATCTCACCTTAATCAACCTTCTTTAGGAATATCCAGACTCTAACCAAAGCCATCTATGCCTGTTATTTTCTTCTACATGTACCTCATACAGTCCCTCAAAGAAAGTATTCTTGTCCTCCGTGCTCCATGACTCCCACTGCCGTCGGACTTTCTTCCCTTCTTCCTTCTCTCCTGTCGAGGAACCCAGGTTCCTTGCCGCTGACTTGGAATTCCCAGCAGGATTGCTGGGAGGAATTCCTGATGTGCCACAAGGTGCAGCCCCTCCATTATCTGCTGCTGTAAAAAACCATGACCAGAGTGAATATTAAACCAACAAGAGGATTCATGGATAGAGGTAAGGGAGTAACTCAGAATTTTCTTCTTTTTCACTTGACATACAATGGCAAATAACAATGTTCATTTTACAGGAATAAAATCTCAAAGCACAAAAAACAAGGGGAAGATTTCAATGGCTTAATTTTTTATTTCCAGAAGTAACACAGATAAGCAGGCATGTACCACAGCAGCCTCTAGCAGGTAACCCTTGCTGATGCTTATATGCTGCTGAGCCCTGCAGTCACTGCCCTGCAGGCAGGGGGACCTCCTGAGCAGTGCTGAACAGAGAGCTGACCAATGGAGCAAAGTGATGTCCATGAGGAAAATAGGCAGAACCGTGACATCCTTGTCATTGATCCTGCTGCCTCCGGAATAACTGTGGAAAGGGAAGGATTGAGAGATGTCGACTTCAGTTCACCACACAACAATAGATCAGCATTTCCACAATCTGATCCACAGTGTATGATCCTCAGGGCACCACCTCTGACATGGCCCATCTAGTAAAACCTCAGCTATCCAGAGGACAGCAAGTCTCAACCCCTTCTCCTTTCCCAAATCCTGCTGTGGCTATCAGAAAAAGGTACAGAGGTGTAATCTTGATTGTCCCTTTGTCAGTTATCAGCATCCAAAGAACATGGAAAAAGAGATATGAAAAAATAAGAACAATGCTGGATAAAACTAAGAGAATTTGCTGTTTACTCAAGTAGGGACTTGGAAAGAAAACGGGATGGAAAATCTATAAACAAAACACCATGCCTAGTCTGACACTGTATATCAGAGTGCTAATCCAGAAACTAAGGTAAACCCCCCAAAATGTACTCTTTTTTTTTTCTGTAAGAATATAAACATTCCCAGTAACTTATATTTCCAAAATAAATTATCTTCAATTTTATTTTAAAAAATTATTTAGGATTTGACTGTCCTTATTGATGCAGACGTGTACTTAATAAAGAAGTCTTTTAACACTAAACAATCACTGCTTATTATAAAGAATGCTCCTTACACTTTCCTTTTTTCCAGTTATTGGCCTTTACACTTTGTGTTTTACCCCATGATATATTTGCTTGCCTTAGTTTATTTGTTTATGCACCCAGTTTGTACAGCACAGTGGTCCCAATTGGTTTCCCTAACTTTTATATATATCAACATAATTCTCTCTTTCATATTTAGGCTTAAAAAGTTCAATTATCTTTTCTCAACTTCATGAAGCAGGTTTTTTTACCTGACAAAGCCACTGTTTTATATATATATACATACATACATATATATCTATACATACATATATATCTCATTCAAGAATCCAGAGATCCCACTTTGACAATTCTAACAGTATTTTTTTTAAAGTATCAGAAGAATCAGCTGCTACAGGCCCACCATGCTTTAGAGATTTAAAGACTTGTATGTAAATCTTAACAAGTCAGTTGCAATTTGAAAGTAATTCCTTTGGGCAACAAAATAATATTTTCTCCAAATCCTAGAGAAGGTGGTTTGCACAAGTAATGGAGAATATTTGAAATCAAACCTGGAAGTAAACAGGATGTGGGAAAGTACATTTTTTTCATGCATACAATAAATATTTACTTGATATAAAATATGATATTGTGACTATTTTGGAGTTAATATTTCTTTCATTTCCAGGGATGACTATTTGCCTCTTTTGAAAAAATTACTGTCTACCACAGGGAAGCATACAAGGCAAAACATGAAAACCCATTAGACATATAGAAGAAAATGCACTTATAAACAGCTTCTCAAATAAACAGCTTCTTTACTTCCTAAAGTCTTCAGCCACTAATAAAATAATTGAAACTTAAGCCATTTAATTCTGGCACTGTGGAGGTAAATCCTTTAAAAAAAGGAAACCACAAGAAAAAAACGGATCACTTTAACAGATGGCTGAGAAGAAACCCAACACAAACAGAACTGACACTTCCTCATCCTGCAAATGTGAGATTGGAACATCATAATTTGCACAGTAATGAAATACAAATCTTTGGTCAAGAAGGGGAAAGTCAAACAAGTCAGTTCCCAAACTCAATCTCCAATCTCCTGTTGCTACCAGCTCCCAACACAGAAGATGTCCTTTATCAGAAGACAGGTACAGGATTTCAGTCCAGAGGTACTATTCTTATCACAGATCTGTAACTACTGAGAAATCTTTCAGAGGAAGAACAAATGCAGGATTTGGGGGTTTCATTTGTGTGCTGGGTAGTTGGTTTTTGTCTGGGGTTTCTGGGGGAGTTTTTCTTTTTCTTTAATACTTACTCAAGTAAATAAAATCCTAAGTAAGTTGCTTGAACAGATCTTATCAAGGATTTTCTAAAAATTGTTCAGTACACTTGGTACACAAAGTTTTCCTTATAAAAAAGCATAAGAAGCTAAAATGTCAGTGAAGATTTTATGCTCTCATTAGAATTTAAAGTTCAGTTAATGTTCATTTATATTTTAGTGGTAGGTAAGAGATGGACTGAAGAGTTCTAATGGACACGCTGAGGACTCCATGAATTCAACTTCTGCAAAGGACACGTAGCTCATAATTGATAATTTGTTCTTTTATGCACACTTACTATTCCACAAGACAAACTGTAGTCCTGGGAATTTTATCAGAATCTTTTTTGTTTTAAACTCTTTTATAAATTACCATCCAGACAATTGTTCAGAGTATTGTATACGAAGATCTAAAAATCCGAATATCCTGTCACCTCTACAGAGCTCTTACGTGTCATTCAATTGTTTCAGGAACAAAGGCATATCCTCTATCATTCCTTTCAATAAACTTTCTTACCGCTGTGCATGGTAATATTTATCATCAGGTTATCCCAATCCATCTTAGAGCATACTGAACCTTGGTATAGCAACAGAGTACACTATATTCTAAAAAAAAGAACTATAGACCAGTTCAGGATAAAAGGCAAAAACGAGACCAGTCATACATCAATAAATTACCCCCCATAAATTCATTACTTCAATCTTACTGTATGCAATTCTTGTAACATACAGAACAGCTAATGAGATTTCATCCCCTCACTAATGACTGACGATTCTATTATTAATTCCCAATAATGGATGATTTAAAACTTCATCAATGCATTAAAACAAGGAGCTCCCCTGAGGCCAGCTATACCATTACTGCTTCAGAAAGCTGGGGAGAAGAAGAGGACTCACTCTTAACAACCTGCTGAGGTGTTTGTTCAATGTGAAATCATTTATAGAAAGGACAAGACAAAGACAAGCTGGACATTCTCCCACTGTCTACTCATCTTTCATCTCCCAGTCAGTGACCTAGACATCCACATCATTACAGCTGTAACAACTCCTTCTCTTTGCTCCAGGTACACCAGAGCACCAGCACTTGTGTACAAGGTACAAGGCTGTCATTTGGATATGACTGCCAGCATTTTCCCTCAGCCTTCCACACAGTTTGCAAAGACTCCAGGTTTTTGTACTCAGTATTTGAACTACAATGCCCAACAAAATCATGGGTCGGAACACCAGTGTTCCAGAGAAACATATTCCTTCCTTTTGTCCAGTGTTCTCTACCCATCTATACGTCCCATTATTTATTTATTATCCCGTAATTTATCTGTGACTGGCACACTATCATATCAAACTACATTCCCATGGAAAAAGCTGTCTCTGTAGTACAAAGCAAAACATAAACACTTGCAAAAATTTATATAAAGACATTTAAAAACTGCAGTTTCAGAATCTGATATGAAAATGACAAACAATGGAATACACGTTTAAAATAACAGACACTGATAGTATTAGGATCTCATACTGACTACTACCACAACTTCTTCCTTCTAGGTAGCATCTCAGAATCTGCCTTTCAGTCTTCCACTGACAGCTCTTACAGGCCAGCTGATTCGTATCTTCTGTGACAGATTACACACACAGAAGCTGGAATCCCCAGAGTATATTCTCACTACACCCTTGTATCCCAACATATAGGCTGGATTATAGGCTTAGCTCACAACATCTCAACTTCTCCAGGAGCCACCAGTCACTGTAGGTGGAGTGTTCATTTGGGAATATCTCTATAAACAAAATGGGGCATTCACACTCTTGCCGGCTGCAGTTCAAATACCAAATGCAAGGACTAACTCACTCCCCAAAGGGTGGGATGCAAATGTCAACCTGTAACAGACAAGTTCCCCACAAGTCAAGCTTCATTTTGCTAACTTTGTAACTGGAAAGGAAGTTTCCACCCTGCCTCCACAGGACACAGCATGGACACCTGAGAAGGGTGAGTCTAGAACAGCTTATGTCTTATGGCAGGGTTATGCCATAAAGCGTTCTTGTTGTGAATTAACATCCGAAGTTTGAAACACAGACTCACAGAATATTCTGAGTAGGAAGGGACCCACAAGGATTATGGAGTCCAACTCTTACATGAATGGCCTATACAGGAACTGAACCTGTGACCATGGCATTCTTAATATCATGCTCTAACCAACTCAGCTAATCTCAGGCTCAACTGGTAACTGTCCTACACAGACAATGGTAACCTGTCTTCTCCTAACTGCTAATAGTTAGAAAATTAGAGATAGTTGAAAGTATTAAAAGCATACAGAGTGTCAATTGTCAACCTGAGCCTTCTAACAAACCTATACTGAAGGCTTGCTTCTCTCTACGGACAGGATCTGTTTAGTACACAATGTATGAAAGGCAGCACTATCTCAGCTAACCCAGAAGAGCTATAAAAAAACCCCCATGGTTTATTATACATTTGGTCACTCCTCCATCTCCTGTAAATCACTATTCTCTTGCTCCTCCTGAAGAAAACACCCATAAAGCTCAATACAAAGTTCCACTTAACACTGTGGCCATGCAGCCTTGCAGGCAGGCATCTGTCAGAGCTCAGTACCTACTGCACAGAAGGAGAAAATCCTCCTCTTGTGGCATGGGATGAGATACTGTGGTGTCCTGGTCGTAAGCCACTTCAACAGGGAGGGAGGGAGAACTGGTGTAAACAGGATGGCAAAGAATGAATCATGTCAGGGTAGGATAGAAGGAAGAGGTATTAAGTGCAAGTGAGATGGACAGAATTAAGGAGAATGTCAGAACAATGGACTGTGCCACCAGGTTTTAAACAGTGGTTCATGTCTCAGTGAAATAATGCTGGAGGAGTAACATCTCAAATGATGGTTACAATATATTCTGCAACACACGAACTCAGGAAGTTACAACTGAACACACTGTAAGCACATACATCAGGTTTTTTGGTATCTACATCCTCTCTACAGAAGACAGTAGTTGATCTAACCCACATGCTACCAAACATGAAACAAACCAGACTGCTTTTTAGCAAGCTCTATACCATGCCAAAAGACTGAACACTTTAATTCAACTAAGCTTTCAGCTGAATAAGTCCTTTTTCAAAAAAGAACTGATTATTACCTCAAAATTAACGCAAATACTTGTTTGAGCCATTCTACACATTTTAGGAATAAATCCAGAACAGCATGAAAGACATCTTCAAGCTTCAGCTTATCACCATTAGGCTAGTCTTCCTGACTTCATTCTGCATTCAGAAAATGGATAAAAACATGAAAATGGCAATACTCTACTCTAGTTCAAGCTGCATCTACAGCACACTGTGGCCGTGTATTCCGATATGCCTTTTACCAACGTGGTCACAACACACACATGCATACATATTTCATCCACTCTGGCTTCATGGACCAAAGCCTCAAAACACACCCTAACACCTGTGCTCAGCAACCATGTGGCATACTGGTGTTTGAGAAGCAAACTCTCAAAAATGCCTCTTTTTCAGCAACCTTAATTGGTCTGCATCTCCTGCCTCAACAGACCACGCTGCATTGGAACTCCCCCAATAAACTGTCTCGACACCACTAGTCCTTCAAGTTTCTGCTATGGTTTCATGCAAGTTACTTGAAGACTTCCTTTCAAACCTTCATGCTTTAAAAGTCATCCATCAGTTGAAGTGTAGACTACAACCTTGAAAATACAATTAAAAGATGATGAACAGAGTATGATAATAATTCTAAAAAAAAAGCAGAGATTTAGACATTTGTGCAGAAAATTTGATAAACCTTCCCACAATTCCAAATGGATTGGCTCCTGAAGTGAAATAGTTTCCAAACTGTATTTTACTGTACTACTTCCTATGTAATTTTTGCCCTAAACTCAAAAGTGCACCTCAGTACACAAAAGGCAAGAGGCAGGATTCAAAGGTGCAATTAAAGAGTACATCAGGGCAATCTGACTATTAGCAGCATGTTTACACACTCCATGAGGCGAACTTGGGAATTATTATGAGCAAGCTTCCCAGAACCACAGTAAGATAAAGTTGAAAAGTCAGCAGCTGCTGAGTGGGCACACTCTTTTCAGTTTACAGCCAAGTTTACCAATAATTTGTCTGCTACAATTAAGGACCCTAAAAGCATGAATGTCAAAAGTAAAAACGAATTTGCAACACGCAGAAAAAAAAATACTGTTTCCAAAACTTTTCTGAAGACAAACCATCACCTGCTGAGCAACCACAATTTGAAAGAAAGTGCATTGATCACACTCCGTAAAAATTGGCAAGTGAGAGTCTTCCTTTCAGAATACAGAGGTTCTAGAAGTAGAATCACTTCAATAAAATGTTAAGGGTTACACAGCATTATTGAATGCCTATGACAGAAACAAGTTTCTGGTTTCACTGGACCAAGCATAAGCGTGGTCTGGTCCCTCCAGTTGGCCACTGTCAGAGTTACTTGTGCAGCCATCACCTTGACTTTGACATAAAGAATGCAAAAGCTTTCAGGTTCAGAGCTGATGCACTCCAGCTTTTCATCATTTTTATACTTACAGAGGGAGGAAAAAGTTAGTGGGACAGCTAAATGAAAGGATTTAAGTCCAATCTTTATTAGTCACCTCCACCTTTCCATTCATTCCCATCAGAAGCTGGCTCTGTGAGACACTTCGCTCGGAACACAGAGCACTATCTGATCACTAGGCATTTCACTAGGGAGAATTTAGACAAGCCTGGAAAACCTCTCATTAGGCATCTGTGAACATAAAGAGCTCAAATTAGAAAGGATCCCGCTCCATGGCTCTGTTCTCCAAAATCTAACAATTATAATCTCCACTAGATCAGAAAATCCAATCAATCAGACACATTCACACCAAATCTGGCAAGGCAGAGCTGTGGCTGGTCTTAAAATTGAAAAAGTGAAAGCACAGTCATAATTCTAGCACTGTCACTCCTGATGAGTTTAAGAAGTTCTCCCAAACCTGACAACATAGTACAGTGATCGCAAGCACTATCCATGACTGCTGAGTTAATATTTTCTGTTCTGTATGTAATTTTCTTATGTTTGTTTTGGAATCTGAATTGCAAAAGTAAATGAAATTTCTTTTCCTATTGTCTGGATATTCTTAGTTAAAAATAATTCTGCTGCTCTGTAACTGGAAATAAATGCTCATGTACAAACACGAATATACACTTACACAAACACACGTACTTGTTCACACATGTATGGACTTCCAAATCAATGGAATACTTTCAAATGGACATATTCAACTTGTGAATCACAGACAAGACATATTTCAAAGAAACACCTCCTCACATCCAATACTATTTACAATCCTGGAATTAATTATACATAGCTAAACACTCCTGGGTATTCCATTTCTTTATTTATTTGGTTTCATGCAACTGGAAGAAAAATTATGCAGGCCCTTCTGTTCTGTCCTCTACCACCACACAGAGCTTTCATTTAACATTCAAGAGATTAAAGAAGACTTACTAAGGTATTTAGAAATACTTTAGTCAATTATACCAAGTCTCAAGCAACTGAGTTCAAGAACATTTTTCTGATATAACAATAACTAAAATATCCCAATTTGCACTGCTTTTTTACTGCAACATAAAACGATTGTAACTGTAATGCTTACTTAATGCCCAGCATGTGCACACCCCTGAGACGGACAAGAGCGAGGTAACCTCCAAGACAAATTTATGCTACATGGAATTATACTTCAATTTAGCAGACAAGAGTAAATTTCATTATTTTAAATGTTGATGCAATCTTTGAGTGCTGTTTTTCTCAAAAATTAACAGAAAATAACACTTGAGTACTTTAGCACATGATATCCAAAATTAGGCTCAAGTACAGCTCAACTGCAGTGCTGAGATGTCATCAGTCACTGCTGAGCACACACAATAGCACCAAAATGTTTAAATATCCCTCCTGCCTTCCAGCTATTCAAGTTAGAAACAGCACCAAAAATAAAGTCAAATTCTTGTCTCCAGTGCTAAGTGGAAAAGCAGGTGTATGTACGTCTGTACCTACAGAGCTTCAGATGTATACAAACCAATCTTAATAAAAACTCAAATCACAGAGATTGCTCAAACTGCTGTGAAACAGGACTCCCAATACCTTAGAAACAAATATGCCAATATGAGTATTTCATTGCTGTTTCCAAAATAATTATTTGGATAACAGAAATAACTGGGGGAAATCACCAATGCCTTGTGGGCGGGACTTTTTTCCCTATGTTAACTAGCACTCAGTGAATATTTTGTTACTATCCAAGAACAGAATTCAGAGTGCAGCCACTTGATTACACAGCTAGCTAGAGTCTGCTTCCTAACAAAAATACAGGAATTTCCCAAAACTCAAGAGAGATGAAATAAAGACATTAAAGATTTGCTTCAATAATGTAGAATTTTTCCCTCCTCCACCTAAATATCCAGACCCTCCATTTCTGGAAGTGCAGAGGACAGTGGGCAGCAGAGAAGCTGAAGCCTTAGGACACAAAGAAGATTCAGCCATGAGAAACAAGCCCCAAAACACCTTCCCAAAACCAAACAAAAGATGGCATCTACAGAAAGAGAATTATATCCCACAGCCCCACAGGTGCCTCCCCTCTTTGCCATCCCCCTTCCCTGCATGTTTTTAGGGTGTCAAAACACAGTACCTTTGCCTTTCCCGGCAGTGCTGCTGCCTACCGAGGAGGATGCCTGGGAATCCTTCTTCAGTCTCTTGCTCTGAGGTCTGACACTGGACCTGAGAAAATGATGCTGGTCCTGGCTCTGGGAGGGCTGGAGAGAGGCAGGGGCCGGTGACAAGCTGGAGTTCGGTGGGGAGCTGCTGGTAGTGTTGCTGTTAATGATCTTCTCTTCTTTCTTTGTGCTGCTGCTGCCTGGAGCTGCCTCTCCTCCTCCTCCTGCCCCTTCTTCTTCCAGGGACTCCTCATCTCCTCCTGCTCTCTTGCCCAGCTTTTTCACCCCTTCCTCCCCGCTGCTCTCTCCCAGTTTCACTGTCATCCTGCAGGGGAGGAGAGGGAGAAAAGAGGGGGGTAACAGTCAGACCAGGGAGCCCCCCCGGGGAGGCAGAGAAACCCCTGGGCTGAGAGGGGAGAAGTTTAGCTGCAGAAATTCCTCTCAACATGGCCGCCGTTGTTTGTTACTAAATCCCCCTTCGTTTGCTGTCCCGACCCAACAACCTGTGCCGAGGGTGGGAGGGGGAAAGCCCCACCACAACCCCACCCAAACCGGCCCAAACGGCAGTCAGGGGACCCCGGCAGCCCCCCGTCTCTGTCCCGAAGGGCTCCGGGCCGCCTTTGGCCGAGAAATCGCCCGGCCAAACTCGGGCGTGTGGCAGCGCTCGCCAGCGCCGGAGGAGCGGTAGCCGCTGGGCCGGCGGAGCAGAACAGAGCGGGGAGTGGTGCTCCCCCATCCCATCCCCTCCCATCCCACCCCTCCGCGGCTCCCAGGCCCAGGGCTCTCCTCTCTCCTCACCGCGGAGCCGCAGCCCGGCCCGCCGCGGGGGGGGGATCCATGCTCTTGGATGCGGCGGCGGCTTCTCCTCCTCTGTGTGTGTGTCTGGGGCTGGGACTGGCCGAGGCTCCCGAGGTTCCCGCTCCCCTCCGCCCCCACCCCGCACCTCCCCGCTCTCCTTTCCGCCGGGCAGCCCCGACCCCGCCGCCCCCGCCAACGGCAGCACCGTGGGCCGGGTCTGTTCTGTCACCGGGAACGGGCAGGGACTGGCTCCCCAGGCCAGCACCCCTGCCTGCCGCCTCTGCTGGGAGAGAATTAATGCCACCCCATTTTTTTCCCTTTTTTAATTTTTTTTTTTCAATTTGGAGGTCAATAAACTTCAGATTCACCTACAGCGGTTGTGCACCCTTGCCTCGTTGCTCCTGACCATGCAGAGACCCTGGCCAAGCAGGGCAGCCCGGAACCCTTGTGCCAAGGGAGCATCATCCCTGGGCTTTCAAAGGCATCTGTCAACTTTCAGACCTGACATTGGGACCAGTTGCTGGGATGACTACTTCTTGTGCTGACTTCACAAATCCTCTCAATTCTGAAGGCTTTTTTCAAATACTTGGAACAAAATGTCAGATATGGACACAAGCTTAAGACATTAAATCACATTATCTGTTAAAACCCAACAACTGCTTTAATTTTTCCTAAAGAGTGTAAAAATATTACTGATAGCATATCTAAAAGAAGTCAACTTCCAAGAAAGAACCAGTTAGAACCAAGGAGTACTTGGGATGCAGCTGCCTTGACACTTTGGCAGGAGCCACCATCCAATTTCCCTCTAAAAGATAACAAACAAGAGAAGATATCCAACAAGAGGTGGAAATAGGTGGAAATTCTGAATATGACAAACACTGGAATCACTACAGATTAGGCTGACACCAGGATAACAAGGTTCAAACTAACAAAAATGCATCAACATGATATGGCATACAAATTCATCGAGTTACTGCTTAAGAGCTGTATTCCTACTATTAAAATTATATTTTTCCATCTAATTTTCAGCTAAAACACTGAATCCATCCAGAACTGTGTTGGGCAATGTTTTGCTCCTTGAAAACGCCCAATAAACTGCTCTGAACTGTGGATCTAAACTCACACTGAAATTTGGTTATTCAGTCACACGTCCTTAGTTACAGACTGGTTCTTCACTCACCAAAACTTACAGTTTCTAGTTATTTTGAGAACAGAAATATTCCAATTCTGACAGTGTGTGCTCAAAAACTTTGCATAAGCAAGGCTTAAATAGTTTCAAGCTTAGTTTTATTACAGCAAATTAAACGATGCACCCACCCACTGGCCTCCCCCAACAATTAGCAGGGGGGAAACGAAGACACACTCCTTGGGGACAGCTCCTTACAGGACGCGAGTAGCACACCCCAGGATCTGCCCCACTTCTCAACTGCTGGCTCCTTCCAGCATTCTGCCTAAGCCGTGCAGTTTGCCCGTTACAGCTGCTTTCTCCTTTCGTTTTCACCTTCTTCCTTCTTTCCCTTTCTCTCCTAAACTGAAAATTTCTTCAGCCTAGCTGCTTTAGTCGTCTACACCCTCGCGGCCGTTCCTCCGCTGCCTCCCGTAAGAGCCGCAGAGATGCGTTCCCCAAGCAGGGCCGGGCCGGTCTCCCCAGGGCCAGGTGCGTCCCGCCCGGCAGGCTCCATCCCCCGCCCCTGCCTCACCTGCCGCATCAATGCCGCCACGCAGCCTCCGCGCTCCGGCTCCTCCGCCGGCGGCTGCCTCGGCTACTCCGGCACCCACAACTCCAGGCACCTCCGAGCTGCGCCCACACCCGCCAGCTCCGGAGGCGGCCGGCGCGGAGCCCAGCGGCCCTCCCAGTTTTGCTGGCGGCGGCAGCCCCGTTCGTGGCAGTGGGGCCGACCTCTTCCCCGGGCTACTCCGAAACCCTGCCGCAGTCCCAGCGCCTCCAAGCTCGGCCGGGCTCGGGACCGCACTGGACTCGGGCCGGGCTGGGGCTGTGGCGGTTCCGGTTCCTCCTCACCCTGCCCGGGCCGGGGGCGGGGCCGCGGCGCGCGGGCCCAGCTGAGAGCGCCGGCGCTCCCCGCCCCCCAAGCAACGCGCCCCATTGGCCGGGGGCGAGTGGGAGCGAGGCGGGGGCGGGGCCACGGCCCCAGCGCGAGCCAAACAAAGCGCGGCGCGGGGCGCGTGACGAAAGCTCCGCGCGGAGGAAGAGGCGGGGGCGCGTGTCGGCTAGGGGTGGATCGAGTCCCGAGATCTGGCTGTTGATTGGCTGAAAGAAAAGCCAATGGAGAGCCATCAAGCTGAGCCCTTTGGACGGGGCCCAGGATTGCATTGCTCAGGGAGCGGGTGGTTTATGTGCGGCGCGGTGTTTGCGGCCGCCGGGCGGCGACGCTGCAGCTCGGCAGCTCCGTCCTGCTCCGCCGGGCTGCGCCCGGGGTTCTCCGCAGCCCGGCGGCAGCGGGGCTCGCTACCCGGTGACACCGGATCCGCCGGCCGTACCGCTGACTCTCGCTCCCTTCGCCGGGACCCCCAGGAAAGCAGTGGGGCCGCTCTACCTGGAGCAACTGGGACGTTCGTGGGCTGCATTTGGGAGCAGGCGCTTCCCCCCGCCCTGCCCCCCCCGCCCCCCCTCCCGAGGCCCTTCGCTGGACCTGAGTTTTCTGCTGGGCATTCTTCTTTTCGCAGTGGGGGCTCCTTGATGTGGACTGATACTTCTATGTGGTGAATTCACGTTAACTGCTAAGCAGGATAATTTTAAAAAGTCTTATAACTGATATTGCATGAGATACTTTTCCCTTAATAACGTGTTTGTGGAAAGAACATTAGATCATTCTCTTTTTTGAATCTTTATAATTTTCATAGCAGGAAAGGGTGCCTTAGTCCTCTTCCAAGGAAAATCTCTGTAAGCTTAGAAATAAAGTCATAAGTAGTTAAACCTCATGGTGGTGTCCAAATTCTGGAAAATTGGGCTCCCTTAGAGTATGTTGCAAGTAATTATCTATGATGGTAGAAATGTAACGTATCTTGAGCACTGTGTTATCACCTGTAAATATGCTGTAAAGTGTATTTGTGAGTAACCAAGTCGACTGCTTTAAATGGAATTTGTTAAAAAACGTTTGTCTCCAGTGCTGAGCTTTGCGTTTAAATCTACATCTTAATTGTTTGGGTTTTTTTAAAGAAAATATTTTCCAATTTTGTTATAATCTTGCACAAGATCATATAGTTTATTTTTCCTCCTTGGCCACAACCAAATTCAACAATACTGTTAGGAAATGGATTCTGCATCTCCACTACCATGTATTTCCATAGTGCTTTGCAGATAGATGTGCAGTTATGTTCAGCTCTCCAGATGAAGGTTTCCATTATCTGTATGTAAATAACTTTCCCTGCTTGAATAGCCTCATTGCCTCCAGTGGACTGTTAAAGGGTGAAATTGCTCATGTGTCTAAATGTTTGTGAGAGAAAAGCTGACTGGAAAGGAGTTGGACAGGAGCTGAGAGGCAGGGGGTAGGGTGAGACACCAAAAGACACTTGAGCTTCCATTTGTTTGGTTTTGATCATGGCCCTTCCTCGCTATTCTGGTTTTACAGACCTGCACAGCTACAAAATGCAAATAATCTTCCAGTGTTTGTTGTCATGGTTTTCTAGGCCAGGCAAGAACATTAACTTGGATTTGTCCCACATCCTGTGTATTTTAAGGTGTGAATAACAAATTGCATTTTTACTAGAAAATAGAGCAAACAATGCAGAACTGTTCAGCAGAAGGACAAAGTTAATACTTTACGTTTGTTAATTTTTTAAATTTTGAACCTAATGTGCATGATCATTGCAAATTATAACATGGAAGTACTTTTTCCAAAGATCCTAGGTGTAAAAGTCACCAATATAGTGAATGTTCTATATTTTCCTTTTAGATTACTTAGAAGCTAGCAGATTTCATTAATAATTTATTTCTTCTTAAAAGGCTCTGAAATTGTTTATTCTGGCAGACAATAATGGATGATCTTTGCGTTGCTAAAGCAGTTCTTTCCCGTGCATGTAAGAGGATTTAAATGGAAGGACAGACTGCTATTGTTAATCCCGTATTGTTTACAGAATAAGGAAGCACCTAGTCATGCAACTTTGTTTCCTTCTTGGTGTGTGAGATCAAGCCCTTAGGGGAAAGGAGGAAATGGGCTGTGAGCAACTGCACTACTGCAGCCAGTCCTGGGACTTAAGGGATTTGGAGCTGTATCTTTTATGATACCAGGGACTTGGAACTAAATGATTTTTAAAGCCCCTTTCAACCCAAACCATTCTGTGGTTATGTGACTTTATGAGTAGAAGGGAAGATGTTAAGATCCTAGGAGTCCACATTCACTTGTCTATTTATCATAGAAACAGGGCTTCTCTGTCGAATATTGAAGAGCAGGAAAACTTCATTCCCTGCTAAGCCTGCACAAGTAGGAATATGTAGTTTAGTTATTGGGGAAAATATTGTGCAACATTGAAACCAGCCAATTCTGAGAGCTGTAAAGTGTTCGCTTGAGCAGAGACTCAAGTGGGTTGTTTAGACTATTTTTATTCCAGCCCAGAAAAGGATGATAGACTAGATAATTTTTTGAAGTTTCAGCTGGCTGTATGTTTCTTACTCAAGTGTATCATGTAGTTGCAGTAGTTTCCATGACAGCTTAGTTGTCTAAGAAAACAAGGCATCTGCACATGGTCTGCTCAAATCCTCAACTTCTAGTCTGATGAACTCAAGGCTACAGTGAGAACAATTGGCTGGGCAGAGGCAAGGGATGAATTTCTGATTTGGGGAGTGGCACCTGAGTGAGCCAACTGGGCTATTGCATGTTCAAGGAATCCACCACGAAGAGATGCCATAAATGACTGTTAGAGCTGATGCCTTGTAGAGGGAAAAGACAAAAAGCTCCAGGAAACAGGACTTTGTCAGTTCTGTTGCTCTGGTCTATGGGAGTTGCTGACTTGTAACAAGGTCTGAAGCCAGTGTTTTGCCTCTCTACCTGAATGCTGCCCATAATTCTAGCAGATATACAGTGTGTTTCAATGTACTGTATGTCTCTCACTGTGTACTTTTTTTCTACTTGCTACCAAATCAGAGGTGGTTTTTTTTGTTGTTTATTTTGTGGGGTTTTTTTGGTGTTTGTTGTTGTTGTTGTGTTTTTTTTTTTCTTTCACAAGAGTCTCTGCGTATTTGGGAAAGGAAACTTATAAACACCACATAAATGACACATTACACATGGCCAGTCAACCTCAAAATATACAGGAGCTGCTTGTTGTAGCTGTACCAGGTGTGGCTGCTTTTCATCAGCTTGCATAGAAGTGTTGTGACTTCAGAGGAATTACAAATGACTATGGGTAGGACAGTGCTGTGAGGATTTGGTCTTGAATTTTTTCAACCCTTTTGAAGGTGTTAGGCAAGCCTGGCTCTTAGAGCTGGCTGCAGGCCCAATGGGGGCGAGAGCTGGGAATGAAGCTGGGCTGTACCTGACATGGGTTGTAGGCGGCGTGCTGAGGGGGTGTAGGGTGGTAGGAGGGCTTTACGGGTTGTCTTCATTTAGATGTTACTTGAAAGACATAGTCGTTAAGTTAAAAGCTTTTCCCCCCAAAACTCTGAAAGACCCGCTGAGCTCCGGGCGGTACACTTAAATATGGTTACGATATGCGTTTCTATATCACGGAGGTTCAGCTGGGTCACACTTCGTCACAGCAGGTGCTTGATAGCATTGGGGATCGGGAGGGTTTGGGGAAGGATCTCGATTCTCGGAACGGCGGCACAGTCCATCACCTGCGGTAGAAAATACTGCTCACAGGCCAAGCCACCAAACCCTGAAGACGCCTCTGAGACCGTCGGGGACAGCGCAGCCGGACCCGCTGTGCTCGTCACTTTCCGCCACTCTTCGTGTGCCGCCGGGTGGCTTCGCCCATTCCCGTCACTCCTCGGCTTCACTCGGCTGTTTCCGCTCCCGACTCGCCCCGTTGTCGGGGTAACGCAAAGCATCGCGGAGCGAGTGCGGCCTGCGGCGCGGGCGGTGAGCGCGGGGGCGGGAGAGAGGGCGGCGGGCGCTGCCCACGGGCGGGGGAGAGTGCGCAGGGGGCCGCAGCCGCCCGCGGCGTGTCGGCCGGCTCTTCATGGTTGTATCTGGGCCCGGCCCGCGACAGAGGGGTTGATCGCGGGCAGCCGGAGGTAAGGGGCGCTTGTGCTGCTGGCGGCGGGGGCGGCCGAATCCACCCGCGGACGAGAATGTGGTGGCATGGCCCGCGTGTTTGTTTTCTCGGAGCCGTGGAGTTTATGGAGCCCCTTGTTCTGTGCCGGCGAGTGGCGATCATGGGCCGGACGGGGAACGCGCGCAGGGTTCGGTCCACTCCAGGAGCTGCCCACGGCAGCAGCAGCCTGGGCTCTGCCTGGCACAGGCTCCCCACCCCTTCTCCCTCTTTGCGGGTGCAGGATTCAACCGGGTTTTTGCTTCATCTGTTTTATTAGTTAGAGAAGATTGTACATAGTCATTAACCATCTTTTTGTAGCACAGAGCAGTTTTGTATTACCTTTTTTTTTTTCCTGGGGCTGACTCTTTTAAACAATTTCAAATTTTAAAACCAGCATTCTCATAGGTAGAGGTTAAAGGAAAGACCTTTGCTTTGGGAACCTTGCCAGAGAGTCTTGTTAAGGCATCTTGGACAGAGACCCCTTTCACCTTCATCACACTTTTCAGTGTGGTGACTGAGGGGCTGATGAGTCCACAGCTCCACAGGTACAGCAAACCAAGTTGCTATCAACCTCGATTAAATGTGCTGATAAGACTGTGACAGACATAAAAGCACCTTTTTAAGCATTGTCCCCAAAGACAGAATAGCATATATTTTTTTTCCTGATCGTTGATATTATTTTGTGAAATATGTGCACGTGTTCTGGCTCGCTGCTGTCATTTGCAGTCGTTAATGTTGTCTGTAGTGTTTATCTCTGTGAACCTCATGAAGTTTAACAAGGCCATGTGCAAAGTTCTGCCCTGGGCAATCTCCATTACCAATATAGTCTGAAGGATGAACAGATTGAGAGCAGCCCTGAGGAGAAGGACTTGGGGTACTGGTGGGTAAAAGACTAGAAATGACCTGGAAATGCGCACTGGCAGCCGAGATACCCCCATGTCCTGGGCTCATCACCACAGCGTGGGCAGCAGGGAAGGGGGGAATTCTGCTCCTCTGCCCTGCTCAGGTGAGATCTTCGGGTATACCTCCAGCTCTGGAGCTCCAGTGTAGGAAGGACACAGAGCTGGTGGACAGAGTCCAGAGATCCAGAGTCCAAAGAGATGCTCCAGAGTCTGGAGCCTCTCTTCTCTGGAGACAGGCTGGAGAGCTGTGGGTATTTAGCCTGGAGAAGAGAAGGCTCTGTGAACACCTCATTGTGGCCTTCTAGTATTTTAGGAATCCATTCAGTGCCAGTGCTGGTAGCTCAGGGTGTTCTGGCTCGCTGCTGTCATTTGCAGTTGTTAATGTTGTCTGTAGTGTAGTGTGATGTTGTCTGTAGCGTGCAGTTGCAGTGCAAGCTGCAGGTTGAGCTTTGGGTGGCCAGAGCAAGAGGCTGTGAACTGCTGACTCTGCATAACACAGAGCATGGGGACCTGTGGCCCAGCCAGGTGAGGGACACTCAGAGGCACTCAGCAGCAGCTGACAACCCCCAGACTTTCCCTGCCCTTAAACTGAAAGGGTGTAAAAGCCCAGGGGTTCCTTTTTTTGACATTCCTCCTTGGAGATACCAGCTTGAGCTGTGATTTTGTTATTGGACCAAAATGAAATTATTTTAATATCCAGACATCTGAGACTACTATGGGAAACCTATGGTTGCGCTGGTAAGGAAAGCTGGTTTGACTATGGAGGTGTAGCTGCACAGGGGCCTTGGTCCCTGCTTAGGTGGTGCACAAGAGTGATTGTCAGGGTGGCTTCTGGATGGCTGGACAAGGAAGTTGTCTTAAAAAGAACTTTATGGGATCTTGTAAGAAAGATGGATACAGACTTCTTACCAGGGCGTGTACTGACAGGATGAAGGACTAATGGTTTAAACTGGCAGAAGTAGTTTTATTGTGAGAAGAAAAGTTTTATTGTGAGGGTGCTGAGGCCCTGGCACAGGTTGCCCAGAGAAGCTGTGGCTGTCCCCAGATCCTTGAAGTGTCCAAGGCCAGGTTGGACACGGTTTGGAGCAACCTGGGATAGTGTGAGGAGTCTCTGCCCATGGCAGGGGTTGGAACTGGATGAGCTTAAGGTCCCTTCCAAACCATGCTGAGATTCCATGAGGTCTGACCATTTTTAAGAATTGCCTGTGGGCTGTTTCAAAAGTGTCTGTCAGATGTATCTAATTTGATCTTTGAGATCAAGTGTGGGGGCTTGGTCATGTTCTATTCTAAAATACAAAATGGTTAACTTTTTCAGAAATTTAATTTTTTTTGGAACTTTGGAAAAATAGAACATGCCGGATAGTTTGTAGAGGTGGTGTTACTTGGTTTTCTTTTTCTTTTTTGAAGAGTTTTTTGAAGAGGCAGTTGTCAAAGCTAAAGTTTAAATGCATGAGCTAGCAGTAATCACGTGAGTAATGAATTCCCAAGATCACAGCAAGAAAATGAATATTGGTTCAATTATTTTTACACCACTGAGTAATCCACTTATGTAAGCCATTTATTTATTTGTGTGTAGCAGTCTGCTGCACAACTCTGTGTAGTTACTGTGATGGTGAAGAGTATTTTATATTTGGGGTTGTCCATAATTTACCCAACAGTACCACTGAGTCTTGTTTTAGTAAGTGCCAGTCTGCCATTTTAAATTTACACAATTTTGGTTGAAAATTTTTTCTTGCTGTCTATTAATTCCAAAAGTTAAATTAATGAATTAGACAAGAGATGCAATTTGGAAGCTTGATAAACTTATTTCTGTCATTGAAGGAGACTGAAATATCTGAATAATAATAAGTAATATTAATAACTGCAGATGCAAGGAACAACTAAAAGTAGAAAATGGTGTCTGTAGAGAAGATATTACAGCTGTATGGCTTGATAAAACTGTTATTTTATATGAAATGTAGCTTTGTTTTCATTTAGGCATCTTACATTTTTATTTTAATCTGAAGTGAAATTCTTTATTATTTCAAACTTTGAGCCCATCTAAAGCTTATAGTGAAATATGGACTAAATCCTTCCTCTCTTAGAGGAAAATGAAACAGATAAAATAAGGAGTAAGGTAGTAGTATGGGCACAGGATTCTGGAACAGTACTGGAGATGTAAGAAAACTTTTAAAATACATGAAATCAAGATGAAAAACACTCCAAATTTTATTTGAATGGTTTGTTGGTGTGGTTTTTTTTTGAGTGGTGATAAAAGGGGACCATGCAATGCCACTTTGGGAATGCTGAGGATTTTGAAGGATTGTACAGATAAAAATGAGTGGATCTTGTTGGAAGATGAAATGGTTTGTCCTTAGGGTGACTGCTCTTGTCTGCTCTCATATCCAGTAGTTGATGTTGTTCCTTGTATGTGTCAGAGGCAAGATACAGAATTCCCAATTTACTGAACAGTGTTGCCCACCTTTCTAAATTAAGTACCCAGCAAATTAGTTATTTGAGGCACTGGCTGAAGATTTAAAGAAAAGAGACCTTAAGAGTCTGTTGATGCCCATTTTACATGCTGGTGGCTTAGGCTGGTGGCTCACTGCTGTGCATGTGTGTGCCTGTGTATTCTGAACTCATGGTTTACCTGTGCAGAAGAAAACATCTCTTCCCCTTAAATGTCACAGAAGCCTTTTAAACGTTTCATGCTTGGGGGCTTTTTTGTGTGTATGTTTGTTTGTGTTGTTTTCTTGGGGATCTTGTTTTGTTTTTCACCAGGTCTTGGCAGGGTTCTGTACCTGGGGAGGAGTAATCCCATGGACCAGTCCAGGTTGGGGACTGCCCTGCTAGGCAGCATCCCTGTGGAGAAGGACCTGGGGGTCACCAGCTGTCCTTGACCAGCTGTGTGCCCTGGGGCCACGATGGTGGATGCTGGGGTGGGTGAGGAAAGGCATTGTTAGTGGGTTGGGGAAGGGATCCCGCCCCTCTGTTCAGCCCTGGTGAAGCACATCTGGAGCACTGTGTCCAGTTCTGGGAGCTGGGCCTGTTGAGCCTTGAGAAGAAACAGATGAGAAGGGACCTCATCCCTGTCTGTCAGTGTCTGCAGGAAAAGCTCAGGAGAATGGACCAGGCTGTGCTCCATGGGGCTCAGCAATGGCACTAGAGGCAATGGGCAGAAACTGGAACATGGGAAGTTTCATCTAAATATGAGGAAGAACTTCTTTACTGTGGGGTGATTAAGCACTGAATAGGCTGCCCCAGAGAGGATGTGAAGTCTCCCTCATTGGGGATATCCAGAATTGTCTGGACACAATCCTATGCAATGTGCTCTGGGAAGACGTTGCTTGTGCAGGGAGGCTGGGCCAGTTGACCCCCTGAACTCTATGACTCACTGATTATTTGCTAGGAATTTGAGGTGTTTCACTGCAGCTGTTTTTGTTTTGAAACTGAGCTGACTGAATCCCATGACACAAATCCAAAGACCATGTCTGTGTATAAATTATTACAAATTATTACTGATGCCCTTGATTTCTGACCCACAACACTGAAAAGGGTTTTGTTCTCATGTTCTTTACTGTGCAACATCAGCACTTACTTTTTTCATTCAAATGCTGGTAACAGTTCCAATATAAATAGCAGATAGTGTGATTTCA
This sequence comes from Camarhynchus parvulus, assembly GCF_901933205.1. NCBI lineage: Eukaryota > Metazoa > Chordata > Aves > Passeriformes > Thraupidae > Camarhynchus > Camarhynchus parvulus. The sequence goes on along the minus strand of NC_044584.1, from coordinate 3,441,164 downwards.
ACAGTACAAGCTCCAAAGTGGTGACAACTGTTGAAACTTACTTTGAAAGCCGAGACATGAGACTTAACAACATAAAAGAGTTCAGTTTGTACATTAATTAACATCTTCGGATATGAAGCTACTGGAAGTAGCTTTCTGGTAAATACTGAGTTATTTCAGAGTCCTTTGAAGTAGGCTAGCACAAGCCACTGGTGAGAGACTTGGTACTGGCTTATGCACACTGTGACTCTACATGTTTCTCCTTTTATTTTTAAATGCCACTCTGACATTGTCATGTCTGTGTAGTATATGCAACAAGATAATGCTGTAGTTTTATTTTCCCTCTTGTTTTAACCCGTATATATGTCATTATATATAGTACATAAATTTAATATAAATAGCGTATATGTATTATCTGCATAAGCAAACCTGATAGAGATGTTTTATTCCTTGTACAGGTGTGCAGTCTGAGACAGCTCCTGTTTTTATGGCTGTATACGTGGATCATCGAACAGATGCTCCTGATTCTGTTGCCTCCCCTTCCCACATAGCATGGCACCCACTTCATCCACTCCTGGCAGTTGCTTCCATCAGCACAGCAGGTGGGGGCTGTGTGGATATCTACCTGGAACAGGTGAAAAATCAACAACTTTGCTTTTGCTCTCAATACAGAGTCACAGAATTGCAGGATGGTTTAGATTGGAAGGGACCTTTAGGATCGTCTTGTCCCAACCACTTGCCGTGTGCAGGGACACCTTCCATAGACCAAGTTGCTCCAAGCCCCATCCAACCTGGCCTTGAACACTTCCAAAGATGTGAGATGTGTGAGAAGTCACACAGCTACTCTCAGCAACCTTTATCATTGTTCTAATTTAAAACTTCACATTTTTAATCTCTGTTTTTGCAGGCTTACTTATCCTCCTGAAGTATCTCTGGGTTTTAATTACTGTCTGTGTCCTGTGCTATACGGAACATGACAGATTCATCAGCCACTCATTATATGTATTTTTAAAAAGGTCTTCATAAATTAAATTGATCTTTCCTTTGAAATTTGATGTTTGCAGTCTATAAGTCTTGTTTGTGATGATTACTGATTTGCTTTTTGCTTCTCATAGTGTGAGATTTTCAGACGTGTATGTAAATGAACACATGGTGCTGCTGCTTTTTAACTCTTAAGTGAATAGAACATACTAAGAAATGGAAACTGAACAAATCACTGTACCACCTCAAGACTGAACTGATTTTCTGCCTGTAGACAGATATTTCTTTTGCATACTCTAACTTTTACACGAAAGCCTTGTGTAAGACTTTGGTTTGCATAATTTAGAGAAGTAGCACTAAAAGGTATCTAAGTCTGCAGCAGGCTTACTGAAACACGTCTCTTAATACGATAGCCTATAAAATGTGTACTTTTCAAAGTGTATTCTGAAAAATTGTTATCCAAGTTTAAAAAATGGAAAAAGAAATACTTAGAGAGGTTAAATAATTTGCATGAAATATTCTTGTGAACCATGCCTAAAGGAGGATCTGCCTTTAAGAGTTGTTGAAGCATTGGATTATTCTATGTCCTTAATGATGTTCTTTGTTCTTTTTCAATAGCTGGAATTTTTTTTTTTTACTTTGAAATGTGCTTGAAGCCTTCTTATATCCTTTATATGGGAGAAAAAGCTTGATATTGACAGGGCTATGAATTGGAAGGTTTGGTTGCTGAGTTTCCACTGGGCTGAGCTCACACTGATTTTTGTTTGCAGGGAGAACATGTGCCTGATTCCCATGTTGAGAGAAGTTTTCAGGTCACATTACTTGCCTGGCACCCTTCCAGACCCATTCTGGCATCAGGATGGGAGACAGGAGGAGTTCTGATACTGAACAAACAAGACAAGGAGCAGCACACTGTACCCCCAAATCACAGCGCCAAAATCACAGTCCTGAGCTGGAGTACAAGTGGTACCTGCCTTGTGTCTGGGGATGGGGTGAGTAGCTGAAATGCCGTATGGGTTTGATGTGGAACACAGTCTTGGAAGCTCTGTAATAGGAAAGGATCATGGAAAGGAGATTAATGGGGAAGGGAGACTTGTGTGGGAGGGAAATTTCTTTTCCTTAGGTACAAATTAAAACTGATAGGGAATAAAATAAACTCGTAGTGTTTTAATTTTTTCTACAATATTATTCTACAACTAAAGAATTGCCATTCTGTAATTTTTCTTTAAATAAAATTGTGTTGGATCTCAGTGAGTGCTGAGCGTTGATGAAGGTTTAAGGCTATTTCATGGATGGAATAATTGAGATATAGACCGTTTGATTTCTTTTGCTTCTGTCCATGCACAAGTTTTAGGGCACACTCAAGAATAGCTGTTGAGAAACAAATTCCAGCTACAACATATTCATCCATACTGAGTGCAGAGCAGTGCTCACAGGAAACCCATGCTAACCTCTCTTTTCCTAGTTTTATGAATGCCTTAATATTGTGTCAAATTGATTGTATTGGGAAATGTGACACTCTATTTCTTAATGAACTGGTTGCCCTTTTACATAGTGAAGTGAGAAAGTAGCTATTGAATATTCAGGATTAAGTATTCATAGAAGATTCTGATTTAGCCAGTTCCTGAGTCAGCCAATGAAGAAAAAAAATGCGGTTTTTTCCTGTATTTTCCCTGATTCAAACTTGAGCTTGCCCAAGAATTTCAGTTCTGCTCTTACCTATATGTTAGAATTCCCAATATTCTTATTGAGAGGAAAAGTTATTAGAATTCATTGTTTGTAAAGTTCTGCTGCTGCATTTGACAGAAATGCAGAAATTCAAAATTTATAATAAGGAGAATTTATAATCTTCTTTATTAGAAAAGAGAAAATTCTTCCCAGGCGAAAGATGGACACATCTCAGTGTAGCTGAGGCCTTAATCATAATGAGCCAATGCATTGATATAGACAGAACTTACATTTATGAGCAAAATACTTTTCAAATTGATTTCAAACCAGTGTCACTATGCTATGGTCTGAGGTGCAGCCGAGATATACTTCATTTCTTACATATTATCCAATAGTTTATACGTTTATTTTTAATATTTTTCCCATGAGGGTTTATTTTTAGGAAACTTCCATTAGGTGAGTGCTGCCAGGATCATGTTCTGCTTATATTAGAGGAAATTCTTTAGAAATAAGATAAATATTTGGATCCTGATTAAGTTTCTGTTTCACCTAGAGGCTGATTGGACACTGGAAAGGCTCCCCAGGGAAAGCTCAGAGCTGCAAGGCTTCCAGAGCTCCAGGAGCCTTTGGACTAGCACTCGGGCACAGGGTGGGATTGTTGGGTTGTCTGTGCAGGCCAGGAGTTAGGCTTGATGATCTATGTGAGTCACTTCCAACTGAGCGTATTCTATGATTCTATCTTCAGTAGGGTTTCTGTCATTGTACATTCTGAAATGCAAGAAAATTATTTGAAAATAACTTCATACGGTTGGAATAGGATACTGTGAAAATCAGAAGCTTTTATTTTGTTTTAAGTAAAAAGAACATGAATGATTTCCCCGTTTTGATCACACAGAGGATCTAGGTGCTTTCTATAATGAAAGCCTATTTGTAAGGCAAATTGCTTTCATACCAAGTAACTAAAGCTTTATGTTTTTAAAAATTATTGGGAAGTTACAGGATGGAATCAGAGAATATCTCCATTTGGAAAGGACATTTAGATAGATGATAAGGTCAATGTCCTGTGTCCTTTAAAAATACCATTTGAAAACAGATGAGTTCTGCATCCTTTCCAGTGTGACTTAGGAGAGGTTGTGAGCCTTTTTAGTTTCTAATCTCACGTGCTTCTAACTAAGAATTGAGATTGTGCAAGTCAGGTATCTAGATACAGGCTGGAATATCTAGAAGGAGGTAGAACGAAGGTCAGCAGCTTTAGAAAGCTGCAGGCTTTTCCTCCAGGTTATAAATGGTGCAGGTGATTTTAGTTGGGATCCTTGGAAATTGGTGGCATATAAAGTTGATGGAAGAGTGAGAGGAGGAACCAACAAGGTTGGTTCATAGGATCCTGTGATTTTCAGAGGTAACTAGCAAACATTTTATGAACTGCAAGTATCCTCTTGGGACAGGAGTACAGCAGTGTCACAGTTGCATAGCTGAGTGGCATTCTTTAACCTGCAGACACATAGCACTTAAACAGTTTTGGATGGTATAACTATTGCCATCTTACCGTTGAAAAGAAGTTAGAAGTTTGAATCTTAGGAAAAACAGAAGGAAATGTTACTTTGGAAGGCCTCAGCTGCATCTTGTCTGGCTTCTAGTTAGAATTGTGAAGAATAAGTGACCACTGCTACCACTTCCAGGAAAAGGATGATACTTCATTGAAAACAATAAATAAAAATAGAACAAATTCTAATACCACTTTATGGTTGTCTATCTTAATGAAATAAAATGAGATTGAATTTGATATTGAAAATTGTTGCTGGGTTTTTTAATGTAGTGCTTACAAGGAAGGTTCCTAAATGCAATTTGGTTTCATAAGCACTAGCATAACAACAACAATAAATAATCATCTTAGCATTCCAACTGTGAGGATATACTGTAAGTCAGTTTGTTGGAATTTGTCTCCATTCTTTTCAGTCACCAGGGGTTTGTTGCTCCTGAGCTGGCACTGCAGGGTGTGTTATGTCAGCACCTGTGCCAGGCTCAAGGGCTGGCCTGTGTTGACCACTGTTGAGTTAATTGGCTAACCAGACTTCCTTTCTTTAGCATATATGATTTTTCTAGTTACTAGATTATTTTTCTAAAAGTAAGTTCTTGATTTTTCTAAAAGTAAGCTCTTGAATGTCTGCTCTGAAAGAGGAGGAAAGCTCCAGAAATTAAAAAATTCTGCCCTTAGTCTTTCTACACCCTGTGACTTTACATGTCTAATCATATACCCATGCTCATCTACATCAGTTTTATATACACTTACTGATGCATATGCTCTGCTATCTTTTATTTCAATTGCTAAAAAATAAGCTATCAGACTACTTTCAAGAAAGAATGTGGAAAGGACATTATCAAGACAAATATTTACATCTGCTACTTGCAGAAGAAAACTAAGACTGTTGCATGTAATTGCTCTGGCAGTGTGATTTAACTAAGAAAGGATAGGGCCAACAAGCTTTTTTTAGATAATTTGATTTTAAGGGAGCAAATAATATAATGTTAAAGATAGCTTTGATTCCCTGTGGCTTAGTTTTAAGTGGGCGTAATTGTATGTGACAATTAAACAAAAGGAAGGGTGTTGCTCTATCAATAAAACATTTATTTTTATGTGCAGTGATTAGCTTGAGTCTGAATTCTCATCTGTGTGCAAAGGGTAATGAATTAACTTGTCTTTTTCTAGCACGGTGTCTTGTGTCTCTGGAAAATGGACCATAGGGGCAGAGTGCAGGGTCCTGCCCTGGTTAAGCAGGAGTATGGGAAATGCTTGTGGCACTGTGTCTTTCGGCCACCCCCTCCTAGCGAGTGAGTATTGGCCCCATCAGAGCTCTGATAGACCAAGTCTTTGTCTTGTTCCACAGAAAGAAAGTCCTACCCACAAATGGACTATTTTAAAATATATATAAAAACGTTCTTTTCCTAACTGCCCTATATTTCCAAGCTCTTCTTCCACTCTGATAGCTGGCTCTGTGTCCTGTGTGCAGTAACTGGTCTTCTTTCTCTTCTCCACATCATCTGTCGGTTACTCTTGACTCTTCTGTCTTAGTTCTTCTAATTGGAAATATTGCTGATTGTGGAAAGCCATAAACACACTGGAAACACAATTATCATTATATTATTGTCAAAAATAATTAAATTAAAAGTCAGTTCTTAAACATTATTATTTCTTTCCTGTCCAAGCAAGAAATAGGAAGCAGCTGTAGTGAAAAATAAGAGTTCTCCTTGTCTGGCTTTTCTGTTTCACATCTCTGAAAAAATAGTGATGTGTTTTGAAAAAAAAGGTGAAACAATGCAAATGAAAACTAATATTGAAATTTTGTTTTGTATCTTTTTGAGTTTGCCCTTTTTTCAATCAGTGTATGAAATATTTGTTCTCTTTATACAATATGCTTTATTAACTTCTCATTTGTTCTTTGAGACTGAAACTACTGTTATGAAAAGAATTAGGAATGAAGTATCTCTCTTTTCAGGGACTTTGTACAGCTGGCAAAAGCAGCTGTGAGCGGTGATGAGAAAGCCTTGGATATGTTTAACTGGAAGAAAGCTGGAATAGGACTGCCTCTGAAAAGAGCAGTCCAGGAAGGACTCTCCTTCTTTATCACTTTGACAGATGGTAAGAGCAAAACCACTTTTCCATTTGGCTGGGAAGTTGTTTCCTTAGAGCTTCAAAATAGCTCAGTGCATGATAGTCTTGGGTATATTCATATATCCCTCATATTAATATACTCAATAGGGTAGAGTATTCTATAGGAGTTGTAGAATGTTTGGTAAGAAATGAATAAAACTACCGAAATCTTATCTTCAGGATGGTCTTGTTCACAAGGTCACCAGAGGTACTGGGTTAGTCAGGTTCCGAGGAAGTGAGTATGAGGAAAACAATCTCTAACACACAAGTGTTAGAGATTTTGTGCAAAGCTTCAAAATAATGCATGTGTTGTGGGTTCTTTTTTCTATAAATAGGCAAATTCTGCTAAAACATACATCTTAAATTCTCAATTTTCTTTTCACTTTTTTCTCATGCTTTGAAATGATGCTTCAGTCTTACGGAGCAACAAAAAGTCTGAGAATCTGTTTTGTTTAGTTTGCTGCCTAATAGTGTTTCTTCTCTGTATTTTCCTCTTCCTTGCCTTTTACTCTTCCCTGTCTTTTCCTATCCTTTCTAGTTTTCTGGGTACTAGTTTGCTCTAAGCTAACTTTCTTCCCACCCCAAATTTTTTTGTGATGCCATCTCTCTGTAATTTGCTCTCTCTGAACTGGAGCCAAAATGTGTGTGAGAAGTTGCATAATGGGTGTTTCTGGTAGGTGATTCGAGTCATCCTGTTGATTCAAGTATTAACTGTTCTGAAAACGTTTCAGTTATGCTGGTTCTGCAGCTCCGTTACAATTTGATTCAGTGTCGTACCAAAATTGACACCCCTTGTTTACACCAGTACAGCACCAGTACAGCTTGCAGGAGGGGCATGGGCCAGCTGCGTGGTTGGTTTGCAGTGTACCTTCTTTTAATGTGTGAATACAAGCCTCTTTACTAGAAGGGTACCATTTAAATGGAAAATGGACACAAGGTGTTTCATAAAGATACGAGGAGAGAAGCTTTAGGGAGCTGTGCCGATTCCGTCCTCACCTTCAAAGACGCTGTTGTGATGGTGCAGAGCCCCATCTAGGGACAGGCTGTGTGTCCTGCAGGTGCTGTCCTTGGCTTGGGCCTCTGTCTCGGTTTGAGACAAGTTAGGAGGAAACGTCCTGAAAGGGGCGTCTCCTCTGAAAAAAAGGCCAGTTTGCGGCGCAGCCTGTTCCCATCAGACGAAAGGAATTTCTTGAAGAAAAGGGAAAAAACCTGTTAATTTAACACAGAGAGTGCACGCCAGCACGGGAACAAGAATGAATAATGTTAGATATGAAAACCTTCTCGCTGCAGAGAAAGCTGGTGGATTTTAGAGTCCTGCTTGGCTTCTCCCGAGGTCCGGAGCCGGGTGTCCCTGCAGCCTCCCCCCACTGGGCCGCGGTGTGGGACTCCCTGTGATGGTCTGGTTTTTTGGACTGGAGCAAAGTTGAACAGTTCCAGAAGAAGAAGCCACAGTCCTGGGAAAAACTTCTTGACTCAGCTAACATAAAAAAGCTAGCTACAAGCAAAAGAATTTAACTCTCTTCTCTCCTGAGAAAGACCAGGGGAAGAGTCTGTGTTTGAACACAAACTGACGGAAGAATTCCCCTGGCTTCTCCCCCTCTCTCAGACCTAGCTCTGAGTTACAGAACCTGTGTCTGGGCATAAAGCAGATGATAAAGGATACAGTATTATAAAGTCACCCCAAGACAGCCTCCTTGTTGTATTTCTCAAATTTCAATCAAATGATACTGTCTGACTGTTCTTGTAAGCAGATTCATTGCTTGGGTTGGTTTGAGTGTATGTATTTTGGACTCAGTTTTTAGTCTAGTAATGATCTGCTCTAACTTCCAAATGTCCTGAGAAGGACTTGGAGGTGCTGGTGAGTGAGAGCTGGACATGCCCCAGTTGTGTGTGCTGGCACCCAGAAATAGTCTGTGTGCTGGGCTGATCCCACAGTATGGGCAGCAGGGAAGGGGGGGATTTTGCACCTCAGCCCCACTCAGGTGAGACCCCACCTGCAGAGTTGCCTCCAGCTCTGGGGTTATCAACACAGGGGTGACATGGAGCTGTTGGAATGAGTCCGGAGGAGGCCATGGAGATGCTTCATGGACTGGAGCCCCTCTGCTCTGGAGTTAGGCTGGGAGAAATGGGGGTGTTCACCTGGAGAAGAGAAGGCTTCAGGGAGAGCTCAGAGCCCCTTGCAGTGCCTAAGGGGGCTCTGGGAGAGCTGGAGAGGGACTTTGGAGGGCTTGCAGGGACAGGACAAGGGAACGGCTTCCCACTCCCAGAGGGCAGGGTTAGATGGGATATTGGGAAGGAATTGTTCCCTGGGAGAGTGCTGAGGCCCTGGCACAGGGTGCCCAGAGCAGCTGTGGCTGCCCCTGGATCCCTGGAAGTGTTCAAGGCCAGGTTGGATGAGGCTGGAGCAACCTGGACTAGTGGGAGGTGTCCCTGCCCATGGCAAGAGGATTAAAAAGAGATTCATTTTTAAAGTCCCTTCAAAACCAAAATGTCCTGTGATTTAAGAAGATGAGGATATCTATGCAGGGTTTTATTGCAGGGAGAAAATAAAGCAGTAGGACAGGACTTGGATCAGCCATGGAGTGGCCACAGGCCCAGCACAGAGAGCACCCCCTGTGCTGGATGCTGCTGAGGCACCTGGATTCTGGGCCTCTCATGACAAGAAGGACCTTAAGGGGCTAGAGTGTGTCCAGAGAAGGGAACAAAGCTGGAATAGGGTCTGGAGCACAAGTCTGATGAGGAGCAGCTGAGGGGGCTCAGCTTGGAGAAAAGGAAGCTCAGGGGGAACCTTCTGGCTCTGCATAACTCCCTGATGTTCAGGCAGGTGGGGATTTGTGCTCTGCTCCTAGAGAGCAAGGAGCAGGACAAAGGGAAACAGCTTCAAGTTGTGCCAAGGGAGGGCAGACTGGTGGAAGGAATTTCTTCGCAGGAAGGGTTGTTAGGCATTGGAACGGGCTACCTTGGGCAGTGGTGGAGCGATCATCCCAGGAAGTGTTCAAAAATTACTAGATGTGGCACTTCACTGTATGGTTATTGGGTGTGGTACTACTTGGTCAAAGGTTGGACTTGATGATTTTGGAGGTCTTTTCCAACCTTAATGATTCTGTGAGTCTATGATTATAGAGTAGTACAACTTAATGACATTATAATGGCTTTTAAAATGTTGATGGGTGCATTAGTTACCGATGTCAGTGTTTTTAGGAAAACACTGTCCCATTTGCCAGTCAAATTATGGATTAAAGCTGAATTTGGTGTGTGGTGCAGTGTTTCCTAAGCAATGAAGAACTTCAGGTCCACAGTTTTCCATCATCTCAACTCTGCTGTAAATTGAACCAATTCTTAGCTGCCATTCTTCTTTCACAGATTTTTTTCCAAGACTGAAGATTTCAGACGCTATCATTCATACAGAAAGTTTATTTGCAGTTTAAAATTATTTAAAGTATTCCCCTTTGGATCTTCTAAATGGGGAAAAATATGCTTTGGTTTATTGCTCTGGTCAGCTATTGTACTGTCTATCCTGAGAGGAACTAGAAAATGAAAGAATTTTTGTTATTTTTACATTTTCAGCACTTGAGGAATGTTTTATTAAGGCAGAGAGCATCAACTTTGGCTTTTGTAGCTAAAAGATGTCAGCTAAAATCTGCACCTGATTTATTTGTCCTACAGGTTCTGTGCACTATGTGAATGAGGAAGGGAAGACAAGGCAGGTATTGTCTACAGACAGTCTGGTCCGAAAGCTCCTGTTGCTAGAGGAAAGAGATGTTTTACTTGTAATAACAGAGACTCTGCAGTTGTCTTTACATGCAGTTTCTCCCGAGGGAGAAGCAGAAGAGCTCATGAAGGTAAGAGTCATACTACAGGATAAAGTTGCAATATTTATTCTTTATAAGTTTGTTTTGTTTTTTGATTATCACTATTTTGCTTTCAAATGAATCAACTCTCATATTTGTTTCTCAGATAATATGTTGATGAGGAAGCAAAAATAGCTTATCTAAAAATGGAATAGAATGATGTGGTACTGAACTTGGAAAGATGGTTTTCATATTTTCTTCCTGTTTTTTCATAGTTCTTTTCATTTTGACCCTATCTTAATTCTTTTACACTTGCTTTCAGTTTCTTAGTGAATTGGAAATTCCAGTTGTCCTGGTTGCAGAGGTGGGTGGTGCTTAGCACCATGTAGGTGCAGCTAAGTTATTCTATACCACCTATATCATCACTATTTTCGGGGAGAAAACACACATGCCCCATTAAGTGGGCACCATTCTGCCTTGCTCTCTCTCATGGGGAGGTTGTCAGCATCAGCCCTGCAGACTCTGTCTTCTGCCCCTGCCATCCACCCTCTTCTGTTTTCTCGGAGACACTATGGGATATGGTGCTGAAAGGAAAACTGCAGAACACAGAACTGATGTATGTTGAATGGCAGCACCAATGGGGAGACTCTGGGCAGGGGACAGGGAAGGCCCCCATTCCAGCCAAAGGGAGCCCAGCCGAGCCCAGTCCAGCCAAGACCATTCCAGCTAAGCCAGGCCAAAAGGAGTGCAGCAGAATTTCAGGGAAGTGGCAGCAACCTGTAGGATCAACCCCCAGTATGGCAGAGCGGTAGAAGCAATGGTGCAGGCCCTTGTGTGGAACTGAGCCTAGCAGGGCATCCATCTTGGATGACCCAGTTTTTGGGAGGGTCTGTATGCCATTGTTTTTTGTTGTCTTGGTCTGGGAGGGGCGGTAAGCCTCTTGTCATACTGCCTTTGTTTGCGACAGCATGTGGGAGCCTGGGGAAGTCATGTAGACGCAACCTATGGGGAGCATCCACCATTTTGGTGTTGGTCTCAGCAGTCACATAAAACTAATTTTTTGTGGCTGAAGCACCTTCTGGTTTTGGATATTTTTTAAAATTCATATTGCTGTTTCTTATTCCATTGCTTTTTGCTTTCAGTAAATTATCTCAATCCATACTCTCTGCACGTCTCCCTCCGTTACCGGAAGGGGCAGGAGAAGGGCCATGGCTTATTTGGCATTTAATTTTTTGCTGGTGTTAAGCCACCACATTTAACTGGTGCCCAAGGTAAGGCTCAAGAGGATTGAGATAACTTTGATCTAACCATTTGTGTTTTAGGTAGAGAGCTCCCTGGTTCTAGTGTTGCTTGGTGTGTTCGTGAGGGTATGATACCTAACCCTGCATGTACTCCCGTATATGCACTATGTATCCACCACAGTGATCTGTTTCACAGTGACCTGGGAAGCATGCCCTCGTTGATATGTCTAATAGGTTTCCTCTGTCCAGTGTACACCATGTTAAGATTTAGGACAGAGATTTCTAGGGAAGTTGTCCAGAAACATGTCCTGGGATGGATAGTCATTAGTGGTGTGGCATGTAGGAGAAAATGGGCCAGCTTTTGAAAGAGTACTCTACTCCTGGTTTGGAAGTTCACCCCTGAACAACTACAGGGCCCTGATAAAGTGTTTGAAAGAGAATTGCTGTGGCAGTTCCAGAGAGGTGCAAAATTATGGAATGTGCTGGACCATGGCAACTATTTATTGGACACTGCTTGTTTTTATGCAGCACCCTCAGAGGGAGGAGGAGGAAGGCAAAGCAACAGGCACTATGGCCATTCAAACTGCAGCTTATCCACAAGAGCAGCCTGTGCTAAGAGCAGTTGCCTGTATTCAGAAGAAGAAATCCAAGACCAAATCAGTTCATGTAGTGAGTGATGAAAAGGAAGCAGGGCCCTCACAACAGGAGGAAGAGACAGGGCCAGAGATAATCACCCAAACCCTATCCCTGAGTGAGCTGCAAGACATGCAAAAAGATTTCTCACTCCAGTCAGGTGAGCCCCTGGTGACCTGGGTGCTCTGATACTGGGCTATCGTGGCCCGTGACATGAAATTAGATGGTAGTGACACTTTGCCACTGGGATCCATGTCCTGGGATGCAAGTATTGACCACAGGATTGGGAAAGGACTAGAAACTCTCAGCCTCTGGACGCAGCTCCTGTCAAATGTGAGGGAAAGGTTTCCTTGGAAAGATGACCTTTTAGTGCGCTGAGACAAGTGGAACACTATGGAGGAAGGTATCTGGTACCTGAGAGAATTAGCTGTGCTGGAGATAATATTTTTAAATAATGAGCAATTCCTTACTAATCCAGAAAATATCCAGTGTTTGCAAAACATATAGCAGAAATTCTTACTGAGTGTGCTGATGTCATATGCAAACTCATTGGGAGTGATGTCATGGAAAGAAGAAGAACAGAACATGGACTATTTGGTTACCAAACCTCAGATATATGAAGAAACTATCTCCACCCCATTGTGGGCCCATGTCTCCTCAGTGGAAAGACTGACAGAGGATCTCCAGAAATTAAGAGAGGAAGTTAAAGAGAAAATGTCTCACAGCCTGCCCTGTGCTATTACAAAATGCTGCTTGTGGGTAGACCCCAAACCTTCACTTTTCTAAGATGTTTTTTTCTTTTTATCCAAGACGGAGAAACACTGGACGCATGTGTATTACAGCAGTGTCCACTTCTTATTGATCATTACTTATGTTTGACTAGAAGTAAGATCTGGAATTTCACATTTTAAAGGAATCTTTATTAAATTCTAAGAGAAGTTCTAGTGCAAGAGTAAAATACTGCTCCTTATCTACTTAATTAACCCACTCCAGGGTTTCTTTTATTAAATTTATACATTGCAGTCTTGATGCATTTTATGGTGATCATTGTCAGAATCATCTGAATTTACTATCTGAATATGTCTGAATTGACAGATAGGTCTAGTTAATTTCATATTTTTACTGTTTAGCCAAACCGTGCAGTTCAGATGCTCAGTGTCCTTCAGTGTGCTCCTCTGACCTTCTGTAAATGTATTTATTTGCTAATGGTTAACAGGTGAAGTTGAGTGGGAAGACTGGTCATTCTGCAGACATGATTCTAGTAGACCATAGCCTGGTTGTTACAGCACTAGGTGAGACAGTCATCAGGTAAGAATGAAAGTTGTTCTGGCTGCCCCTGAGAAGGGCCAGCTAAAAGGTACAGTCTGCGATGAACTGAGTATTTTGCTGAAATGTTGGCTGGGGGTTTTTTACCAATAATGAAAAAATCCCAACATTTCCTAATTTTGTTTGTAAAAATAAGTAGAGAAATTAAATGATTTTTTTTTTCAAGGACAGAAACTAATTTGGTATGGCTTGCTTTCTCTCTAGGTATTTTATTTTGTCAGGCAGTGCTACCTATTCTGTTCCTTCCTTGAGTGCTGTTACTAGTTTATTCTGAAAATAAATCCAGTTGGGGGTTTTGCATGAAAGTGCAGCCCCTTTGCCATTCTTGCCTATGTTACTTTCTGATCCTTAGGATACTCATGGCATCAGCAACCAGGATGCTTACTTTTCAGGACGTTTATTTTACTGTAATGTAAGACAAGTATTTCAATTACTTCTTTCCCTAATCCTTCAAAGTCTGTTGCTTTGCCATGCTGTTATGTTACTGTGTTCTGTAGTTTTACCTTTTTTACAATCTTTTCTACCTTGTCTTTACTATGACCTGCTCTACCTGCTCCTCTAACCTTTGGGAGGGTGAGAGTGTTCCATTAATATCAGTATTTCCCTTTATTGAGCCTCTGTCTGCTACTATCAGACAGAATCTTTTGTTCATTTTGTGAGAATGCAATAAAGACCAAATATCAAGAAGGAATAGCTTCGTGGCAGTATTTAGTTGTAGAAAATAGATCTGGAATCCAAAGGACTACTGACTAACCCAGAAATATTCTTAAAATAGAGGAGAAGCATAATTAGGGAGGAAGAAAATTGCAACTGGCCCTTACTTCTTTCATTTTTTTTAGAGCTGCACTTGCTTCTGACTTCTTTCTTCATAGGAAAATATCCCAAAACATGCTGCAGATTAAAAACTCAAAGGAAAAGGAGGAGATTGTTAAGAAATTCACACTCCCCAGGCAGCTTCTGACAATTTAATTTTAAAAATTAAATTATCTAGGTATTGTGGAAATAGTAAGTTAATGCCATGTACGGCATCCTATTGACTGGGTTTGGCAAGACACTTGGAATGAAAAGCATTTTAACACTCTTGTTTTGTGTGCCTTAGGTTCTGGGATTTGGATCAAGATGAGAACTATATGCTCTCCCTAGATATGCAATTTGGCTTTGAGGGGGGAGAATGTATTAACTGTGTTTCTTACTGCAGTGCTAAAGGTGAGAAATAATGTGGCAGCTGTGATCTCTGGTACTAAACCTTGTCAAACCTCAGCCTTCCATGCCCTGTAATAATTTCAGTATGTTTGTCTTGTGACTGAGGATCTCAGTGGTAGTATGTGATGTTGAAGATTTTAGTTTGGATCAGAAATATGCCTTGAAAGGTGAAGGGAAATAATTCAATACTCAGCTACACTTGGACTCACTGTGGAGCTGTCTTGTGGCATATGAGCTGGATTCCCTTTGACATGAGTACCCCTGGAGTACACCTAATGAGCTCCAACATCTTTTGGGCATTCAGTCTACAAGCCTGCACTACAGCTAATGCAAAATAGAGCTTAGTGACATGTATTGTGTATATGCCTGGTCCTTACAACAGATCGTTTCTACAGACCTGCTCCTGGGCACCACCTTGTTTGCTAGCGTAGGCACAGCTGATATCTGCTGCAGTGGTTTTCAGTGGTTGGTTGCCCAAAGTGACTACAAAACTAGCTATTTAAAAATAAACATAAACCACTGGAGGAATGGCTGAGACTGGGGGGTGCATGCATGGAGCAGCTTCCTCATGAGGCACGTATCCAGCCTCTGGTTTTTGTGAGCAGTGACAGGACCCAAGGAAACAGCCATAGCTGTGTCCAGCCAGGGAAGGGTTAGACTGCATATCAAAAGTTTCTCCCCCCAGAGGGTGGTCAGGCACTGAGCAGGAAGTGGGGACAACCCCAAGGCTGCCAGAGGTAAAGAAGTGTTTGGACAACACTCCCAGGCGCATATTGGGATTGCTGGGACTGTCCTGTGCAGGGCCAGGAACTGAATTGGATGACCCTTGGGGACTCTTCCAGCTCAGGATATTCAATAGTTCTATATTCTAAGAAAAGGTTAAAATGAAGTAATTGTCTGATGCATTTAAAAAAATCACTTCATCTGGTAGCTTAGAAGATGCACCTTACCATGTGGAACTTCTCCCACTGGTTCTTCAGAAAAGTTCTCCAGTTCTCCAGTACAGGACTAGGATGTTGGTTTGCAGTGAGGAGACAAATGCTGCTGCTAGAAAGTGGCTTCTCTGTACCCAAGAACCAGAGCTTGCTCCCTGTTACACTGTGTAATGTGGGTTTGTTTTTCTGAAGTGCAAGATGAAATGCCTGAAATGTTTGTGAATGGCAGGTATCTTGGCAGCTGGAACTAGCAAGGGGAGAGTAGCAATGTGGAAGAAAGCAGCAGGATCTCATCAGAGCACATGGGCTTTGGAGGGCAAAGAGAAGTGGAAGTTCCAGGCATCTACAGAACTTGAAGGAAATGTCACTCAGATAAAGGTAAAAAAGGAAAGAGCCTCCTTGAATGTTAGTGGGCTTCACAAACCTTAGATGAAAAGACCATCTTTGTGAAACCAGTGAACATGATCTCTATCATATGGGTATGTGTTCCAGCAGAGGCTGGTCCTCCTTCAGAAGTAGGAGGAAAACCGCTGAGAATCAAGTAACTTTTAAAATTGGATGGGCAGAAGTACTCCCTGTTTGTACCTAGTCTCTCCATCATATCGCTCGCTGGCAAAACCTATGGATTCAGCTCCCTGAAATTATTTTCTGGGAAAAAAAAGGATTATCAGGAATGTCAATTTTACTTAAATTTATTAAAAAGGCAAGAAAATCTGACTAAATGAGTGATTTTATTAGTTAATATTTTTTTTCTATTTGTCACTTTCTCAGTGTAAAGTTTCATCTCACTGGTAGTTGTAAAAATAAAAATATATATTTACAACCAAATATTCTTTGGTGAGATGTGCCATCTAGAAAGGAATGCTATATATTTTAACATATTGTCTGTTAAATGTCAGGATGAAGCATTTTTATTTATTTGGAATATTTTGTCACAATGCGGTTTAACATTGTCATTCTATGCCTAATAGCATTTTGATATGCACAGAAGAGAAATGCTGAGTGTAACAATCATAAATTTAAATTTTAAAAATTTTATATTAATGAACAGCTTTTTTTTTGCCACCAGCATTCTGCTAAAAAGGCAAAGCTTGTGCTTTAGGTTCTCCAGGATCTTTGGTTGTTGGGTTTTATACCATATTATTAGGTTTTTTCAATTTTTGAGTGTTTCTGTTATACTTGACATCATTCTGTTGCTGTGCTTCATATGTGAGAACAGTCGCCATTATTTTTATAAGGAAAGAAAATCAAATATATCTGGTGACTTTCAAGAGAAAGTAATTTTATATTTGCTATTATTCTGTTTTCTCATAAGAGTAGAAAGTCTTTTAAAAGCAATGGTATTTGCTTGCTCTGTGTTGGTATAGAGTGAGGGTCTGTAACACCATCCTACTTATAAAGTTAAAACAGAAGTGCTGTGAAAATGGAGAATCCAAGTGTTTTATTAACAAGCTTCAGTAACAAAAGATCCAGGATATAGGAAATAAAGTGTGCCGTAAGTATCTCATATATCTCCTAATAGATACAGGTGATTGTGTCAGCTTTCCCATTCAAGCCTTTTCCAGGTAACAGGATATGGAGCACTGTCCAGAAATAGCACATCCCCTGCAGCCCCTGTAACTACACCGAAGGGGAAATCGGTCATTGGGCTTTTTTATTGTTTTTGGTTTTTTTTGTTTTTTTTGTTCTGTTTTTTGGGGGTTTTTTTCCCAGTAAAGAACTGTTATTCCTTTTCCCATATTTTTTTCTTGGAAGCTCTGTATTTTTGAAGTTATAATAATTTGGAGGGAGGGGACCAGCTTTCCATTCCAGAAAGGTTCCTGCCTTCCTTGGCAAACACATATCTTCTAAACCAGGACATTAATTGGTGACCAGTGTGGGGCTCAAGGGCATTGAGAGGAGAGGGTGAAAAGAGAATACTAATTCTTGAGTAACCCATTTGTGTACTGGATGTAGAAACCTTGTTGGGCAGCACCGTGTGGTCTAGCCTACCCTGCTTTGGTTGGCATATGATCATGGCTATGTTTTTCCTGTTTGCAGGTCATTTATTCAAACATGGGTCCTATAGCTAAGGCCATTGTGGCTGTTACCCTGTTTGTAGAATGGTTCAATAAGGTGAGGAATACAGTGCTCGTAAACTTCTGAAATGTGGGCACAAGGCTATATAACTATCAGATGTGAAGTCTGTATCTTTGGGGTTTCCTTAATAATGCTACCTATTGAGAGGAAGCAACACAGGGGGGAGTTTTCTCCCAGCCTTTCACCCACTTCTTTGGGCCTACAACAACAGCTTCTGAAGAGTTAAATTTCCCTTAGAAGTTAAAGATTTTTTTTTTTATGTTTTTATTCAGTGAGATCCATTCACCATTCAGAGAGACAGAGTGAGGTTACCTTGTGTAGCTGCCTCAAAACCTGCCACAGAGGCCAGGGACACTGCCCAGCAAAACCACTGCAGTCAGAGGGAAAGGTGGATAGCACAGTAGTGGAACAAACAGATGTTACAAATGGCCAGGTTCTGGCTAAACCACAGGGGCAGCCACAGCCAGCAGCAGCAGTCGGCCCTTTGCAGTGAGGAAGGATAAACCAATTAGGTGTGCCCAGCTCATGATGATGCAGAACCATGGCCCTCAAAGCCAGCAGAGGAGCCTGAGATCATCACTGAGTCCCTGTTGCTTGACAGTCTCTGCAGTCTGTGAAAAGACATTACATGATTAGGGGGCGAGGCTTTTTTGGCTTGGTTGATTCAAGTTTGGGACTTTACACGTACAGGCATGCAACTTGATGGTACCAAAGCAAGGCTTTTGGGACCCTTGGCCCAGGGTGTGGCCATTGAGCAGGCATTTGTGAGGGAGTCAGGACCCCTTTCTTTCTGGGAGTGGCTTCTAGCAAACGTAAGAGAGGTTTGTTTACAGGGTCAAACTTCAGCAGCACCATCATAAAAAGCCATGCAAGACCATGGAGGAAGGATCCAATGCCTGAGAGAAATGGCAGTGTTGGAGATACTTCTTGGAAGGAATGGACAACACGATAATGACCCTAACGAGGTCAGGTGCACAGTGCAAATGTGGTGGAGTCTGGCACATCAGGGGCCATCTGAATACTCCAGTTTAATGGCAAACATGCATCTCAGGGGCAACCAAGAGACAATGGGCTCTGTAGCAAGCAAACTTAGGAATTACGAGAATAGGGTCCAAGGCCTGATGCAGACCCACATCTCTGCTGTAGAGACATTGGTTGAGAGTCTCAAGGATGATAATAAAAAAGGGAGAGATGTTTACCTGTAGCACCAGCGCAAATCAGAGTCCTTGAAGTCATAGTCAGATGCCCTTCAGACAGAGAGAGAGCGGGTATGCCTCGCAAACTGACTTAAGATATTTCCTACTCAACCATGAAGAAGACATGAGATGGTGGGACAGGAAACCTACCTGTGTCCTGGCACCCTGAATACAAGAACTGACGGAGAAAGGAAAAGGGAAGTTAGTGAGAGTGAGTGCAGTGCCAGTTTCCCATGGGCAAGTATCTGACCTGCTGGAAGGTACCTCCCATATGTATCCACAAGAACTAGTATTAGAGGGGTCCTGCCTCTAGCCAGGTAGGGGCACCAGGGGACCACCATGTCTACTGGACTGTGTGGATATGATGGCCTGGCATGTGAAACCCACAAGAGTACAAGACTTTAGTTGACACTGGTGCTTAATGTATGTTAATGCCACCAGGATGTGTGGGGTCAGAAACAGTCTCCATTTCTGATGTTACAGGGGGTTCTCAAGTGCTGAGGTTGTTGGAAGCTGAAGTGAGCTTGACTGGGAAGGACTGGCAGAAGCACCCCATTGTAACTGACCCAGATACCCCACGTATTCTGGGCATTGACTGCATTAAGAACGGATACTTTAAAGACCCAAGAGGACGTTGATGGGCTTTTGGAATTGCTGCTGTGGAGATGGAAAGAACTAAGCAGCTAAACACCTTGCCTGGACTCACAAAATTCTTCTGTGGTTAGGACTTTTGAAGGTAGAAGAAAAGCAAGTACCGATTGCTGCCTCAACAGTGCATCACCAGCAGTATCAAAAAATCAAGATGCCATGATCCCCATTCACAAGATGATCCATGAACTGGAGAGCCAAGGAGTGTTCAGCAAGGCCCACTTGCCCTTTGGCTCCATTGGGCCTGTGTGGAAGTCTGATGGGCAATGGAGATTGACAGTGGACTATCATGGCTTGAATGAAGTTACACCATTGCTGAGTGTTGCTGTGCTGGTCATGCTGGAGCTCCAGTATGAGCTGGAGTCCAAGGCAGTGAAGTGGTACACCACTATTGACATTGCTAACGTGTTTTTCTTCATTCCTCTGGAAGCAGAGGGCAGGCCTCAGTTTGTCTTCACCTGGAGGGGTGTGCAGTACAGCTGGAACTGACTGCCCCAGGGGTGGAAACACAGCCCCATCATCTGCTGTGGACTGATCCAGACTGCACTGACGAAGGATGAGACTCCTGCAATGAACATCTGCAATACATTGATGACATCATCACGTGTGGGAACAAGACAGCAGAATTCTCTTGAGAAAGGAGAAAAGTTCATCCAGAGTCTCCTGAAAGCTGGTTTTGTCATGCAAAAGGCTTAAGGTCAAAGGACCTGCTCGAGAGATCCAGTTCCTAGGGATGAAGTGACAAGACGGATGGCATGATACCCACCGAGGTCATCAACAAGATCACAGCAATGTCTCCGCTGACCAGCAAGAAGGAAACGCAAGCTTTCCTAGGTGGCATAAGTTTCTGCAGAGTTCACATCCTGGGGTGCAGTCAGTTTGTGAGCCCTCTTTACCTGGTAACCCGCAAGAAGAACAATTTTCACTGAGGCCCTGAACAGCAGCAAGCTTTTGCCCAGATCAACCAGGAAATCGCTCATGCAGTTGCCCTTAGCCCAGTCAGGACGGGACCAGAGGTGAAGAATGTGCTCTACTCTGCAGCCAGGAGCCATGGCTTCTCCTGGAGCCTTTGGCAGAAAGTGCCTGGGGAGACTCGGGGCCAGCCACTGGGATTGTGAAGCCAAAGTTACAGGGGGTCCAATGCCAACTACACCCCAAGAGAGGAGATCCTGTCAGCCTGTGAAGGAGTTCAGACTGCCTCAGAGGTGATTGGCACAGAGGCACGACTTCTCCTGGTACGTTGACTGCCAGCGCTGACTGGTGGATGTTTAAAGGAAAAGTTCCCTCTACTCGTCATGCCACTGATGCTACGTGAAGTGGATTGCCTTGATTACACAGCGTGCCTGTATTGGAAACCCAGATCACCCTGGGATCTTGGAAATAATTATGAATTGGCCTCAAGGTGAGGATTTTGTTCTGACAGATGAAGAGCAGGAACAGGTGATGTAAACTGAGGAAACTCCACCATACAATCAACTGCCAACTAAGAAACATGCTACACTCTTTTCAGTAATGATTCCTGTCACATTGTAGGAATGAACTGAAAATGGAGCCCCATATGACAAGTTACAGAAGGTACCAAAGGAGAAGGTAGGTCAAGCCAGTTTGTGCAACTCAAAGGCGTGCAGTTGGCCCTGGACATTGCTGAATGAGAGAAGTGGCCAAAGAATTACTTTTATACTGACTTTTGGGGATTGACATATGCTCCATGGGGGGACTGGACAGATGGAAAAAGACCAACTGGCAGTGTAGAGGAAAACCAGTCGGGACTTCCTGAAGAATGGCAAGACTTTGCCATTTGAGTGGAGAAGCTACTGGTGAAAGTGTGTCATGTGGATGTCCATGTCCCCAAGTGTCAGGCTAATGAGGAGGTGGAAAATGAACAGGTGGATCAGGCTGCAAAAATTGAGGTGTCACAGATAGATTTGGACTTGCAACACAAGGGAGAGCTGTTCCTAGCTCAACGGGACCACAATGCCTCAGGCTGTCAGGGCAGAGGTGCCACCTATAAGGGGGCATGAGACTGAGAGGTCGATCTAACTGTGGACAGCATCTCCCAGGTAATCCATGGTAGTGGAATGTGCACTGCCATCAAACAGGCCAAGCAGGTGAAACCCCTATGGTATGGTAGGTGGTGGTCCAGTATAAGTATGGGGAGGCAGAATGATTACATCACACTGCCTCAGAACTGCCAGGGCAAGAGCTACATGCACCACTGGATGGTTGGAAACCTACCCTGTGCCTCACACTACTGCCTGGAACACCATCCTGGGCCTTGAAAAGCAGGTCCTTTGGAGGCATGGTACCCCTGAGAGGATTGAGTCAGACAATGGGATTCAAGAACATTTTATTAAACACCTGTGTTACACCTGGGCTAGAGAACATGGTATTTAGTGGGCATACCACATTCCTTACCATGCACCAGCTGCTGGGGAAATTGAGCAGTGCAATGGACTACTAAAAACAACATTGAAGACAACAGGAGGTAGAACCTTCAAGCTGTGGGATCTGCACTGAACAAAGGCTGCAGGGTTAGTTAACACAGACGTTCCACTAAGCAAGCTGGCCCTGCCCAATCTGAACCCCTGTGTACTGCAGATGGCGATATGATTCTAGTGGTACATATGAGAGGTATGTTAGGAAAGACTTCTTTGGATGAATTCTGCCTCAAGCAAAGACAAAGGCATTTGTCAGGTTGTCTTTGCTCAGGGACATGGTTGCACTTAGTAGGTGGTGCAGAAACATAACATATACCTCAACAGGACCTTGTTTTGGGGTGAACTGTCTGACGTTGTACCTGTATCCATATCTGCATGTATATATGTATATAATTAGGATAATGCATGAATGTCTATAGTTAAAAAGTGCAAGTTCAATGTAACATGTTGGTATGGGAAGAAAATTTGGCGTGGATAATGTTGGGGGCTAGGTTTTCTCAAAGGAATTGCTTCCCATTTGTTGTCTTCCTGAGGCCACCGTTAACCCTGGGGAGGCTCAGGGCTCGCGTCGGAGCATCCCCTGGGGCCGTGGGGGAGCCGCTGCAGACCCTCTGCCTCGCCCAATGGCGCCCCCCGCTGGTTTTGGTCATAACTGCAACCAAGGGGAAATTGCTTGACTGGTGGGAAAACTTACGGTTTTTTCTTTGTTGTTTTTTGTTTGTTCTGTTTTATAGATATATATTTTCTAGTAAAGAACTGTTATTCCTTTTCCCATATTTTTTTCCGGGAAGCCTTGTATCTGTGAAGTTATAATAATTTGGAGGGAGGGTGCTATCTTTCTATTCCAGGAAGGTTCCTGCCTTCCTTGGCAGACACATGTCTTTTAAACCGGTACGCTGGATAACAAACATTATAGTTTGAATCTGTCATATTTCCCCGTCATTCCGTATAGTTTGTATTTAGATAGTAGGACTTTGCATATGTATGAAAATATTTATTCCGTTTTTTCCCATGTTACTTCTCTTGCGACACTGCTGTGACAATTCAAGACTAGAGATGAAATTGTGTGGTTTTTCTTTTCCCATTATGTACAGTGGGGGTCCCGAAAAAACCTGCTGGCAGTGAACAACATCAGCTCTGTGGTGATCCTCAGTGAGCAGACCATGTTGGCACATTTTCATCAGCAGGTGGCTGTGGTACAGGTGTCTCCCTACCTCTTCAATGTGACAATCTTCAGCACAGGAACCACTCACAGCCTTCGTGTTGACATGAATGCTAGTGGAGTCTTTGCTACTCAGGTTAATTGGTTTGGCTTTCTTTGTTGTTGTTTTTTATTTGCCTAATCAGTTGCCTGGTTAGGTTTATCAAGACCAAATTTCCTAAGTCTTTAAGTTTTTTTTAATATTCAACATAGTGTGTTATGGAGGAATTGCTGTAACAGTAGCAATGGTGCTGCAGTGGAGCTGTTGTTTTCTAAGATTGAACAGGGACTCAGAAATACTCCAGGGTGCTCACCAGAACCCAGAGAACCTCTGGGCTGCTAAAAGCCTTCCAACCCAATGTCCAGAGGAACTAGTAACTGGTGGCTATTGTAGGGGGGTTCTTGCCATGTTACTGCATGAATTCCTGCATGCTTCCAAAAGGAACTAAAAGTATATATTTATTTGGTGTTTTGTTTGTTTGTTTTAGGATGCTGTAGTATTCTGGAATGGGAAGCAAGTGGCTGTCTTTGAGTGCTCAGGTGATACCTTCAGAAGTGCAGGTAGGACTTAAAACATTGGTCAGAGTCTGAATGCTTCTTTTCTTCCAAAGTTATACATTCATTCATGGTAGCTGATGCACTGTAAGCATAGAATCAAAGAACAGTTTGGGTTGGAAGGGACTTTAAAGCACATATTGTTCCAACCCCCCTGTCATGGGCTGGGACACCTTCTTCTAGACTGGAAAAACCCTCAGGGCTAGAGAAAGCTTTTATATGATGTAGCTAAATTACATTATAGAGGGCCTTGCACAAAACACCATGTGAGGCTAGATCTACTTCTTTTTATATTTTTTAAGTACACCATTGATTTGATCAAGAAGACCAATTTTTTCCTGCTTTTGTAGCTGTCGCTCCTGTTGCTTTTACAGATAAGACATGGCAATGACTATTGAATGCTTTTCCACTTTGCTTGAGAGAAAGTGTAATCAAAGGATCTGGGAAAGAGGCTTTTTGTCCCAGCTCTCAAGAGAAGTTATCCCGTAAATTGCTCTGTACAGTGCCAAGTAGAGTAAATTAGGTTTTTAAATGATTAATTCTCCCTAAATATTTCTACCTCAAGAAATAAGTGGTGTAGAATTCCATCAATTCCATCATAATCTTGGGATTTGTCTTTTAAGAATCATTAAGTGTTTTCTGCTTGTCTGTATTTACTGATATATTTTATAACTTTTCCATGCTGAATCATTGCTTTGTTACCACCAAGGTCCTAACAGTCTACACCACTTCTGAAGTTATTGCAGAGCCACTGTTCTGACAGAGATTCTGTTATCCCTCTTCAGTAGCAGTTCACTGAAGGGAAAAGTGAATTCTCTTACCAGAACCTCACACTGCACTTTTTCTGTCTTTCACTCCCTGTATCAACTCTTTGCCCTTCCTTTCTCACTTGTTTCCATGGACAGAGTGTACCAACACCTGTTTATAATGGGAACCCCAGCTTTTAAATGTAGTGGCAGTATGGAAGAAGGCTAAAACACCAGGGAGCTGGGATTCAATAGTGACTGACAGATTGAAAAAGATATTTGGTGCAAGATAGTGGAAATTCTGTGCTCTAAGTTACTTTTTTTTTTCTTTTTACAGAACATATTTATTGTAATGATGGCTTTGTTGTGATTGTTCCAGGCTCTTTCCTTTGTGACTCTCCAGTTCTGTCTGTTCATGGAGAAAATCTGTACACAGTGGAGCCGTATCGGATCCAGGTCCGCACCTGGCAGGTAAGGACTGAGAAAACCATGAAGGGATAAAAAGACCTTGTTGTTTTCAAAGATTGGTATTAGAGCTTAAAAGTAATGTGCATGATCTTCCTAAATCTATTAACTCTTCCTTGTCATAATACAATACTCAAAATATATTTTGAGTATTTCAGCAGAAAGATCTTTGACATTTTGTGTTCTTTAAAAAGTCTGCAACTCTGAACACTACTGCAGTGTAACTAATAAGTATTTACAGACTTTAAGACAATCAAAATTACATGCAGGTTGAGATACATATACTACTTTCAGGAAGATGATTGTATTGAATATTCTCACAAGATAATGAAAAATATCACTTGTACATTTTGTGTGAACCTTTGCAGCCTCTGCTAGTCTGTGAGAACCAAAAAGAGCAATCTAATTATCAGAGTTCTGTGACACATAATTTTATTTAGGAAGCAAATATTATATTTTAGAATGGGTGTGATTCATCACATAAATATAATGTATTTGTTTTTACAGCTATATATTTAAGGACCTTCAGGGACTCGATATTTCTGTATGTCTTTCACTTGGTAAAGGTTGTGTTACTAAAGAGGAAATTATTGCAGATGCCTTTAAATTTAGACTTTTTTTGAGATTACGTACATACCTGAAACCCCGATTGAATTTGTGTGTGTGTGTTTCTCCAATTTGCTTGGAGTGATTCATCTGACAGAGAAGTTCAGCAATTTGTGACTCAGCTTGGTGACAAAATAAGTCCCTTCTAGTGAGGCCGTGGCCACACACAAACCTGGTGTTACACATTTCTTCCCAGGGCACAGTAAAACAGCTGCTCATGTTCTCTGAAGCAGAGGGGAATCCGTGCCTCCTGGATGTCTGTGGGAATTTCCTGGCTGTGGGAACTGATCTGGCTCACTTGAAAATCTTTGATCTCTCACGCAGGTATTAATAAGGCTTTAAAAAGAATCTGTTTATAGTTAATCGTGTATTTTGTGGGGAATCTGTAGCTGTTTTTGATTTGATGAAAAGCAACAGTCCCTTTGAATCTTGAGACAATACATGCAGCTATGTGAACTGATGGCATATTTCCAAAGCAAGGGAGGAACCATGGAATTATTAGGCAAGTCACGGATTGATGAAGATGATGATTATTATTTTAAAAAAAGGATACCATGAGGGATATTTGAGTGCATTTTAAAGTGTGTAGAGAATTTATGGATGATCAAGCTAAGGATATCCCATTTCTTTTGGTATCTTGAACAAGACTTGAATCTCAAAAGAGCTGAAATAAAGCCAGGTCTTGTATTTCCTCATAAATCAGGAAACTTGTTGCAATGAATCTATGGAGAAAGTGAACCTAGAACTGTGGAGACTCTGTTCTTTCTCCTGTTTAGGTTAAGGAGTTTACCTGACTTTGTTCAAAGGTTGCTGTACTCTCATACTGATGAAGGTGAAAAAGATACTGACATGACGTTCATTTTGAAAATGTAGCTGCTGATGACAAACATAATTTTGAAAAGCTTAAAAACCTGAAGAGTGAAACAGATTCTGTTCTTCTTTGCATGCTGTCACCAGAGGAATGCTAAAATCTAGTTAGTTGCCATCTGGAACCTACTTGGGTTGAGATCACACACATTCCACCTGGGGCAGTTTGAAGGTTATTAGATTCGAGCAGGTTGTAACTAGCATAAATATTGGATTATGATGTTTGATAGTGAGAAAAAATAGATTTACTCATGCATGCTATGATAAATTTTTGCATTTGGTACTGAAAATACCCTTTCTCAAATTATGATGCTTTAATTTCAGGGCACTGTAATTGGCTGAGAACAAATGTTATTTTTATAGAATCAAACGTTTTTTTCATGAGATTGTATTATAGCTCTAAATTGCTGTCACTTCAAATTACTGTCACTTTTTGCTGCATTCTTTTGTTTCATGACATTTGTCCTCTTTGTTGCTGACTGATTTCTGGGTTTGTATCTATACCAGCAATAAAATCCTTTTGAGATAATAAAATACATAAATGTGCCCTGCTAATGACATTTCTTTACTTCTGCTGCACTATGTGCTTTCCATACACAGAACTTTTATGTGAATGGACTCTATTCAAAATTCATGGTACTGTTCGGCTTATTTCTGTAGGAAAAGTGGGCCTCTGAATTGAGAGTTATGTTCAGATGTTCTTACTGTATAGCCATGTTTTGGGAATCCTGTAGAAACACTGACATTTATTCTTGCTGATTCATTGAGGAAAGAGTGTCTGTTAACTTAGTCCTGAAAGAAAGGCAGTGGCAGCAATCCTCTGGAGAGGAAGTGGGAGTCTGGGGCAGTTGTGTCATATAGTCAAAATAGTTTGCTTTTAAAAGTCTTACCCATAATTTGCTAAATTGCCAGTTGCTTGCCACCATATAATTGAAGTTTATTCCTTCCCACAGAGAGGCAAAAGTGCACTGCAACAGCAAGAGTTTATCCAAGCTGCTTCCTGGCCGTGGAGACATTTTGTCTGTGAAGTGCAATGCTAATGGCAGCAAAGTCAGCATCCTTGTCAGCAGGGTGAGGCACAGCTCTTCACTCACCGTCTGGGACTTTTCCATTGGTTCATAGGCTGGCATGGGTCAAGATTACTGAGGACACAAGAATCACTTCTCAGAAATAAACCTACCTGGTCCAGGCAGTGTATTGAGTCATATAATGAAGTGTCATGTCCCAGCATTAATTAAGATCTCTTAAGGCTTTGTTCTGTGTTGGAATTCAGAAAAGGAATATTTTAGTTACAGAAGCTGCTTTGTAGCATTTCAAAGAAATCCAAGGCTGGCTTGTCGGAACAGAAAAAGAACCAGAAATTTTCTGGTATTTCTTAGTAAGAATGACCTCATGTGATTACTAAGAAGGAAAGCTGAGGGCATGAAGCATATGGGATAAACTTACCTAATTCTTCTTTTTGACTGCATGCTCCAGCACCCTTTGTTTTCTTTTCTTGTAGGTGGATGGGAACATCGATTCCAAGATTTGTTTCTATGATGTTGAAATGGACCAAGTTACGCTCTTTGATTTCAAGGCTGAACAGGGAGATGGTAGAGAGAATCTTTCTGCTGGACAAAGCATTGGCAAGTAAGGAGCTTTTGCTTCAAGAAGCATTAATGGTGGATTTAAGACGGAAATCTGCCCTGTGGGGACAAGCACACCCTGATTCTGTCATTCCTCCATCTTGGGAAGGAGTTTGTGTGAATTTAATTATTTATTTCTAAAGAACTAATTAACACTGAATTGTATGTCCATCAAGCTGCATCCCTATCTATTCCAATAATCCGAGCTAAGGAGTGTCGTGGTTTGACATTGGCCAAATGCTAGGCGCCCACAACAGTCATTTGCTTACCTTTGTCTTTAAAGTTGGGCAGAGAGGAGGGAAGAAAAAAAAAAGGAATTAACAAAGGGTTCATAAGTTGAGATAAGGACTGGGAGAAAAACGCTCTAAGGGCAAAATGGGTTTAAATTTAAAGGTATGAAGTATATTTATTATTAACAGAGTTAGAGGAGGATCATGAGAAGTAAAATAAGCCTTTAAAAGAGCTCTTTTCCTGCTAGCCCTTCCCTCCTTCCCATCCTGCAGGGAGATAGGACATGGGAGTATTTGGTAAGTTTATCACTCAAGATCTTCTGTTCACTCAGGGAGAGGAGTCTTTCCTCTGCTATGCCATGGGGTCCCTCCCACAGGCAAACAGTCTTCGCAAAACTGTTGTGGCATGGCTCACTTGTCCATGGGATGCAGTCCTTGAAGGATAGGCTGCTCTAGTTTGGAAGCAAGGGCGCTCTCTCTCTCTCTCTCTCTCCCTCCCTCCCTCCAGGTCTTCTACTAGACCACAGCTTTCTCTAGCCTCCACCTGCTCTGGCAGGAGCACTTTTCTTATGGGCTGGGAGTGGATTTCTGCGTCCCCCATGGACTTCATGCATTACCAGGTGACAGTTTGTTTCAGCATGGTCCTCACCATGGCTTGCAGAGGAATCTGAGCTCTGATGCTTGGAGCACCTCTTCCCTCTCTTTTTCCACTGACCTTGGTGTCACCATCTTGTTCTCCCTCACGTGTCTTCACTTCCTCCTCTTCTTTGACTTGAAAAAAACTGCTGCTTGTAGATACCATTGTCAAAAAGTTCCACTAATTCAAAGATTCTTGCAGGATCCTGCAATGCTGAGAACTTGATCCTGTCTAGGTTGCGCGTCAGGGAATTGCTCACCATGCTTTCACTGCCAGCCGGGCAGCCCTGCCACTCTTGCAGGGGCAGTAGTGGCTGCCATGGTGCTGGTGCTATTGAACACCTCTCTTCATGTAGGGCACCGGGAGCGGGAAGCTGCCCCTGCCTTTCTGCCTGTGATGTGGCTGGCCAGGGGTGGCCAGGCAGGCAAGGCTTGCCTTGGGCTGTGCCAGCATGGTGGCGACCCTGGCGCCTCCCCACCCCAGGGGGGAAACTGCGTGTGCTCTGTTCTGATTCTATTCTTAAACATGTTATCACAGAAGCATTACCAACCTCTCTAATTGGGCCAGCAGCATGTCCATCTTCAGAGCCATCAGAGATTGGCTCTGTCAGATATGGTGGAAGCTTCTAGCAGCTTCTCACAGAAGCTACCCCTGAGGTGCATGCCCTCCCCTGCAGCCAATCACCAGGCTATGCCAAATCAACACACTTCGAAAGCAAGCTCAAAATAAGCAGTAGGTAGTTCTTCAGCCAACATGCAGCTGAGCCAAGGAACTCCTTGCAAAGTCAGTAGAGAAGATGAAGGAAGTGCTTATGGAGATACTGGACAAATTCATAGAAGAGAAATTCAGGGAGAACTACTAGCACTTTAGAAGCCATATCAAGCTAGAGATCTCTGAGGAGAGGATGATTTGGTGTTGGGAGTTTTATACAGAGGAATACATGATTGGAATCAGGATCCAGATCTTTAAATTTTAAAAAAAATCTTGGAAAGCTACCCTTCCTTGAAGACTTTACATAATAGGGAACTGAGAAGAGGACATTCTGAAGGTCCTTGTAGGAATAAAGGTATTTTTAAAATATAATAAAAATTGAGTTTGTGTGGGTAAAAACTCATGACATATCTATTTAGAGCTGATGCCTTTCTGTCCATGCAAACTGTGCTGTAGGAAGTGCATTAGAAATCCTAGCAGCACAATGCAATGAAGTGGGAATGCTTGTGAAAGTATGGTGTAATATTAGAGTACAAATTCCCATTTGATTTTACAATAATTTTTCTGACTGTATTTTTCTTAAGAAAAACCAGCATTGGAACAGATGGATTGCTTTTTTAGCTACTATCTGCTATGGGTATTACAAGCAAAGAAAAGGAATTACTCTCCTTACCACTGAAAGCCATAAGAAACTACCCAGCTCATCAAAAACTAAGGCCAATGCAAATCTGGGGCCTTACGTCCTGGTTAGTTATGGGGTAGTGTTGTCAAGAGTTAAGTGAGGAAGTTGTTTCCAAGTGCAGTATCTTGTATAGCCCAACAGAAGCCAACCCAAGCCAGGAATACTGTTTTACTGTTTGAGTGTTAAATACTGTCTGTGTGAATAATTTATCTGTGCGTCCTTTTGAAGCATCTTCAAATTAGAGTGAGTCAACTCAGCAGAAAGTGATAATAATCTACACCTCTTCTGCTTCTCTTCCCGCCCCTTGAGGCAAAATCTAAACACTCCCAGTTTTTTTTACACAAATTCTTTTTTTGATTTGCAATTTACTGATTTTGAATTCCATGGCAGGGAGAGGACTTAGGCCATTTCTGCACCTCTTTGAATGTCTCTTTCAATTTGCCCTCTAGCCCTACTCCAGTCCTCCCCACAACTTCCACCTTTCAGTGGTGACAGCAAATGAGAAAATACTTTAATGGTGTCTTTGGTTTTTCTTTTAAATAATTTGACATTTTTTCAGAAGAATGAATACTAAGCCATTGCTAAAATAGTGTGATTCTGTATGTCTGGAGTCTTGACACAGCTGGCACTGAAGTAGTATTGAAATGCCCGAAGGAGGCAGTAAGATGTTATTATTTTAACTGCTGACAGAGACTGGCTTTCCCAAGTGTTCTGGTTCAGGGCAAATTTGGGAGAGAGCCCCGAGAGGGGTTCCTCTAGAAAAGCAGATTCAATTGACCCTTCTCCCCCACTGGTTTGGGAGAAAATACCTCCTTGGAGAAAAGTGGAAAAAACTGATTATTAAACAATAAAACCTAAACAATATTAAACAATAAAACCCCTTGTTGCTCCAAAAGAGATGACAAACTGAGAAAGTCCCTCCCCGGGTTGCAGCTCAGCTCACTCAGTCTCTGATCAGTCCCTCCAGTGCTGGAAATGTCACGGGCCAGGCCCGGCCCGGTGGGCCACAGGTGCAGCTGCCGGTGCTCCCCTGGGTGTTCAGTCCAGAGCAGGTTTCAAGAGGTCCAAAGAAAAGGGAAAAAAGAAAAAAACCCACAGTCCAGGGAACTTCTTTGCCCTCAGCTAGCTATAACTAACTGAAACAAAGGAGAGCTCTGTCCCGCTGTCTGTTCATCCACAGACAACACAGTCCAGGGGCAGGAATATGGAGGAGTGAGTGCAGTGTCTGAAAAACTGCACGCTTCTTCTCTCCCCTTTCACTCTCTGCAACAAGTGTTAAAGGTGCAAAACTTATTATTCAGCATAAACAGAACAAGACTATTGGGGATAAAAGCATCATCTAGTCAACCCAGGACACCAAGGCTGCAGGGGAAGTCCTTGTGCTGTTCCACAGTGCCTTAGAATTCTTGACATGCAGTAGTCAGGTGGTGGTTGATCTCTTCTCCCAGGTAACAGTCAATAGGATGAGAGGAAATGGCCTCAAGTTGTACCAGTAAAGATTTAGATTGGGTATTAGGGAAAATGCCTTCAGGTGGAATTGTCAGGCATTGGAACAGGCTGGCCATGGCAGTGGTGGGAACACTTCCTTCCTGGGAAGTGTTCAAAAAATGTACAAATGTGGCACTCTGGGACATGGTTTAGTGGTGAATGTGGTGGTGGTGGTGCTGGGTTCATGGTTGGACTTGGTGATTTTAGAGGGCTCTTCCAATCTTAATGATTCCATGGTTTGAAGACAGAGCTGAGGTAACCGCTGTGTTACAGCAGCAGGCACTGAGGTAGATGTTCAAGGGTTTCTGTAGAACCTGCAATCCCAGGGCAGGCAGATTTTGAGTACCTATTTTTATAGGTGATACCAACTTTTTTTCTACCGAAATGCTTTATGTCCTGTCCCCACTCTCAGTGTAACAGACCAAACTAGAAGTGTCGTTGCCATGTGTAAAATGTTAGGAGTCAGGAAAATATATCTGGTTAATGTTCTAATACAGAGTATAAATAACTGAGAATGATCCCTTGGCTTTATTTACACTCATGCAATGAATGGGCTGGAATTACTTAGTCTCCCTTTCTACATTTTTTCTTGTCTCTTGGTAGGTTTGTAGCGGAGTATCCAGAGTTGCACAGTCACATCCCTGCTTGCCATTTCTGGGACCAGAGTGAACCAAGACTTTTTGTATGTGAAGCAATTCCTGAAACAGGCCTCCAACCTCCAGACCAAAAGAAAATCCAGGTTGAGGGCACAGTATGGTCTTTTTTATTTGTTTCATCTTGTTTTACACGGAGTTCTCCCTGTCCAAGTAGTAAATCCTTTGTGCTTCATTAAAGATGTAGGAGTGGGTAGTACATATTACTACATGCAAAAATGAGTAGTGACCCCTGTGTTTGCTGTTGGTGCTTTGGGCAGTCCCTCTATGGCAGCTCTCTGGCTTGGGCCAAGCTTGCATACAATGAAGAAGAAAAAAAGGGATTTCTTTAGCTGTGATAGAATTTTGGGAATTACTATAATGCAAGCTTCTATCTGGACTGCAGTTTTTCAGGTGACATTATTGGGTGGATGGATAATCTAGAAGTTTGTAACTTTAAAAATTGCTGATTTTTTTATCTTGAGTACACTTTTAGCAGCAAGAATTAACTTGATAGATTAACAGGGATACTACTGTTAAGGTGAACAGAGAAATATGCTCTTCTACCCAGTCCCTCCCATCTTCTGCTTTTCCGGAGAGATATTGTGCATTTTTATGGACTTCCCAAATTATCTGTTGTGGTCTTTTTTACATTAGAAGAAAATTTCATTTTTATTCATCAACAATTATCTAATCAAAGATTTCTTTCATCATACAAACAATTCTTCCTTTCTTCCCCTGCTATTCTACTTGTAGTGCTCCTTACCACTTTGTTTGTACAGAACTGCCTATCCTGCATAAACATTGCATAGATTTGACACATCTGTTTTAATCTCAAGGTTTTTTATTTGTGCCTTATTTTAACTAATCTCATAAAATTAGATATAGAAAGCTCTTTTTGTCTTTTGTTGGTTAAAATGACCCTAGAAGAATCATGAAAAGATCAAAGTAAAAAGGAGAAGTGGGATACGGATAGGGATGTCTCAAAAGGCCTGGCTAGGGTCTTCTAGCAAAGAGAAGAACAATTGAACCCAATATTACTCAAGTAAAAAACTTAAAAATGCTTGGCTTCTAAGT
This sequence comes from Camarhynchus parvulus, assembly GCF_901933205.1. Lineage (NCBI taxonomy): Eukaryota > Metazoa > Chordata > Aves > Passeriformes > Thraupidae > Camarhynchus > Camarhynchus parvulus. The sequence continues at coordinate 3,407,875 of NC_044584.1, read as the reverse complement.
AAAGTTGAAAAAAAGATATAAAAGGAATGCAACTTTTTGCCCCTTATTCAACAAAACATTTTACTGTCTGCTTATGCCTTAGTAAATGACAAGTCTGATTAACTTCTGGTGGAAATAAATGTTATTTTAACTTGACTCAGGTCAATACTTAAACTGTTAGAGGAACTATTTTTGCATGGATGATATATTTCCTGGGAACTCAAAACTGTCACTGATAAACTTACAATGGGAATAATATAATGGTTTTTTTTAAAAATATTTTTTAAGGCCCCTTCCAACCCAAACCATTCTGTGATTTTCTTATTCTGTGATTCTGTTTCTTTGCCCTGAGCCAGATCTCTCGGAGAGATGCCTGAAGCAGCCATCTCTGCCAGGGGCTTTTCTCTTTCTGGCGGGTGAAGCTGGTTGCAGAGGCAGAGGTGGAGGTCCCTGTGCAGGAGGAGCAGTCTGGAATGCAGAGCGAGGTGCTGGCTGCTTGCTGCAGGGAGGAAGAGTGTGGCTCTGCCCTCCCAGCAGCTGTGTGTCTGAATGTAGAGGTCATACTATTGTCAAGAGAAGCTTCTGCCAAGTGAATATGGAAAACAAAAACAAAGAGAAGGATATTGCAGCATAAAAATAAAATAGTGCTTCGCTTCCCTTTCCAGATGGATGTTTGGATTATATCATTCTTCAGCACTGAAGAGCATGGCCTTTTGCTGCAGGACAGCTTTCCATTGCCTTCATCCTACCAGCTTCTTCTCGGCATAGAGGTGCCACATTATTACTTTGCAAAAAAGGTGAAGGTAATCTCTAAGTCTTTCCCTTCCCAAAAATTCAGACTTTCCACTGTACAGGGATCAAATTTAACCAAATTGAGTCTGGGGTAGGTAGAGCTATTCCAATGGCAGGGGATGCATCACATGTAGAAATGGCATAAAGATAATTCTGATGCAGATGAACTTGACAGAATTGTGGAATTTGTAGTGAGATGGCTTTTTATGGGTATTGTAAACTGAATATGATGTACAAGTGTACAAGAAACAGGAATTACCAGGTAATGCAATTGAAAAAGGGATGTGGAAAAAACTCTGCTTTATCTAGTCACTGTGTTTATTGCAAGTACAAAAGGGGTGTGTGTGTGAGATTTATTTAGGCCATATGACAGGACATTTCGTACTGGCTTTGGCAGAAGCATCCTACTTCCTTGCAGGAATAACTAAGAGAGCAAGAATAGTCATCTTGCACCATCAACAAGTGCCTATGTGCTGCAAATGCCAAGAATGCAGGCTCTAAATTCTAAAACTTGATTTCAATCCAAAATTGTTTGCATCTCAGGTAAATAATACTCTACATAATTCCATGCATACTGGGCAAGCTGCAGCCTTTCACCTACAAATTGGTTTCTGGTGAAGTTCTGACCTGAGTTTCCTGGTGCTTCTTAGGATGAGGATTTGCTCTTTTCCTGTCTTGTAGGGGGAGTGCACAGAGCCCATTTACTATACTAATGTATTTAGGTTTGTAAAATCGACAGGAAATTAATATTAAGAAGATTTTCTAATCTCTACTTGTGTAGTTTCGGAGCACTGTTAGACAGGGAGAATGTATCTACTTATTATGTTCAGATTCAGAACAGCATTTGCAATTCATTTTCTTCAAAGCACTGTCTGTTGTCAGTCTTCCTGTGCAGACTGAACTTTTAGTGTTACACTGTGTTTTACTTTCCTTTTTCCTTTAAATTGAAAGATCCAATGTGATATGCTGTATTTTCCAATCTTTCTTTTTAACATTTCTCCATCATGTCTCATGCTATTTTACTTTGATATTGTTTCCTTTTTTTTTGACTTTGTATGGATTGTTGCTGCCATTAGTTGTGTTTTCGAAGGGGATGTATCTATAAACCTGTAAGTATCTGCATTGCTTTGGTGCTCTTCCTTCATCCTCTGCTCCTCTCTTGCTTCCATTTTCTTGGTAGGTGGTTGTCTCTTTCTGATGATGTCACTTTTTACATCACTTGTATTCATTTGGGAAACCTAATTTAGTAAAAGAGCAGAGTCTGCTGTAAATACAGTAAATCAAGTTGATACAACAAGCCTCGTTGACCAGGTTTCATTCCAGGGTTTCTCCTTATTCACCATAATGTCTTTACTGTCCTGATTCCAGAAATTCCTCAAGTTCTAGTCAAACAGATTTGTGCTTTTCATTTCTGTCTTTTACTTTACCCAGGACTTCCATTGTATTATAATATAATACAACTTTTATTAGCTTCTGTATGCCTTAAAATTTAGTTACCTTATGTAGCTATCCAATTAGGGTAGAGTGTACATGGACTTTGGCATCCTTCATGACTCAGATGATCTTCCTCTGTGCCTGGCTTGGGAAAGTTTCCTTGTTACACTCCAGACAGATAATTTGACATTGAGGATTGAGACTTTATTGGTTTTCTGCATAATGATTGAATTGCTTTGAGTTGCCTTTCAGTGGGTGGTGAAAGTACCCCTGAAGCTTTAGAACTGCCAATTGTAAGGGGAAGGGTTTGAACCTGAGGTTCAGTATTCATAAGATTTACATGAAGGCAAGGATAAAAGAATTTGGTCTGTATAGTTAACTTTCAGAACAGCAGACTAATATTTGAGAAGAGACTAAACTTGGAGAGATGCTTATCTGAAATCTTCGGAAATTTGGGAACTTAACAGTTGCTATTATAATAGTAGTACTATTAATAGACATGTTTATATATATAAAAATAATAATGAATGTAATAAAAGGACGTTACCTTTCTGTGGTATATTACCAATCTCCAGTGATCACTAGCATGCTGTGATTGTTCACTGCAATATGCGAATCTCTTCTATGATATTCCATATTTTGTGGCATTTTCTAGAAAGCTCTGAAACTTTGTAACTATTGATGCTATTGTTTATGGTCCTGCAGATATAAAAAACTTAGACTGCAGTGGGAATAATGTAATTAATTCCATGTACAAAGGAGTAAGTTTCAACCTGCTTGATACGTATGTGACAACCTTCTCCTTTTAGCTGGGAGAAGCTGAGAAGGGAGCATCAGAGTCTGGCTCAGGAACAGTCTCTCAGATGGCTGCAAGAAGACCCATGAGAGATTTCACTGGACTGGGAGACTGTGATAAGACCACCCAGGATGCCATGCTGAACTTCAGCTACTATCTCACTGCTGGAGACATGGATGAGGCCTTCAAATCCATCAAGCTGATAAAAAGGTATCAGAACTATTTGCATCTATTTCGTTGTGGGTGCAGTTTATTTTTGTTAAAAGTTTGTATGAAGTGTAAATCCTTCTAGATTCTCCTTACCTTTTCCCTCTCTGATTTCATTCTCCCTTTCATTTTTAACCAGGTGAAACATCTTTATCTCACAGATTCTAAGCATTCTCTGCTCATTCTTTGTCTATAATACATTGTAGATTATTTTTTGCTAAAAGAGAAAGAATTACTGATAACCTGCAACCTTATGCTGTGTCTAAATAGCAAAAATCGTCATCACTAGAAGAAAATGAACCTTCACAATTTTATTTATACATCTAAAATAATCACACCAATACTGAGTGTTACAGATTTACCAACCACATAGCTGATTTTTAAATTCACATGTACATTATTATAATATGGATATTGCAATATTAGAGGAAATAATATAATGTCTCTTAAATACTCCAATATTTTATTTTAAAAACCACTGCATTTAATCATAACATATTATTTCTGGAATTCTTTTTTTTTCCAGAAAATTAATGCAGGCAAATGAATACTAATCTTAGTTGGTTTTTACAAACCTACTGCTAGAAGAAACTCTTTGTCAGCTTTATGGTGTTTCCCCTGACAGTCTAGAGCAGTGCAGTTGTTCTAGAGCATCAGTCTCTGTGGAGAGTTGCTCATTTGGAACATGGTGCAAATCAGCGGTCGGGGTTGAGTTTCTTATCACATCCAAACTGAGTGCAGAACAGAACTCAAGAACCAGCTTGATGATCACATTTTAACAAAGTGTAGCAATAGTGATAAAGAAGCAAAGCACTGTACTCAGCTGGGAGCAACACAATAGTCCTAAGGAATTTGTAACACTCACAGCTCATGGTCCCTCAAACCTATCACTAATTTTGCTTAGAGCAGCATTCTGAGAGTACTTACACACCTGTCATTGCCTCAGGTTCCTGTATCCCACATACTCCTGTATAATAGTTTTTGATGTGTTGTTTTTCTTTCTGAAAATTATATGCATATGACTTTTGTGAGGCCACGTGCTTCTCAGGGTAAGGCTTATAAACACTATACCTAATTCTAAAGGCATTAATTTTTCACTTCATTATCATATTACGTTATCAGGCAGGTTGTTTTTAAATCTCAGAGTCCTGAAGTCCTGTATATTTGTCTTATTCTTCAGTCTGGATGCTTGAGTGGCAGCTCTATTCTCCAATATTCCCTGTGTTATGTGGCTCTGAGCATTGCTGGGCAGAGCTGGTGTCCTGTCATAGCTTTCTAATGCTACAGCAAATGTTGTAACTAGCTGGAGAGAAAATAAGCTAATTTGGGCTGGAATATTTCTTTCTTGTAATTGTTCCCAACAATGTATTTTAATCACATATCTGATTCTTAGGGAGCCTCCTGTGGACATTTTCCCTCAGTGTAATATTGAAACATTTTTTCAGCAGCATGTGTAGCCTGTTCTAGCTGTGTACCCTTCTCATTTTTAATGTCTGTCTACGCAAAGGACACTAGCAAACCTGTGTCTCAGGATACAAAAGAAATGTCTGAAAAAAAATGCAACTTAATTCTTCTACAATCCCTTTCCTTACATGAGAGGGAGTTAGAGTTAGAGTTGCTTTTGCTTTTTACTCTCTGGTCTGTTCTGGGACTGGGAGCAGGTGTTGCAGCTAATGAGAATCTGTTCCTTGTAAAGAGGTGAATAGAAGGACTAGAAGTCATGAAATTTAGACAGCTTTTAAACCCGTCACTTAATCTATAGTGAGTTTTCTGCTTTCGCAGATTGCCTGTTAACTCCCAAGCTATTGCCATTGGTCTCCTATAGCTTTTTGTTTTATTTTTAAGGAGCAGAAGAACTTGATGCAGACAGAGAAAATGTGTTTTGTTCCCTCTTTCCTGTATTCTCATTGCACACACTTGGTATCTTTTCCAGCTGACCCTGCTGCCATGCAGCCAACCCAACAATTCTGTGCTGTACAGCAGAAGGAGAGTGCAATATAATATTTTATATATTTATATATTTATATATATATATATATAAAATTATGTGTTTTATACATATGTATATAGATGGAGCCCATCTGAATAATGATTGAGGGCCTCTGCCCACTCAAGTGAACATTGTTATGTCTTTCAACCCTTAAATTATAGCATATATTTATAGAAAATAACTCCAATGCAGATCTCCTTGGAGATCTTTCACCTTTCAAGTGTGCTCTTTCAGCATGGTGACTCAACATAGTCATTTTCCAAGCCCTGGCGAAAGCGAGCGGTCAGGGTGCGGCTGATGACGATGACCCGGGGTGCCATGCAGTCCTCACGCCTGTGCAGGATGTTCCAGATGAGAATGGCAGCTGCCAGGGTGGCCAAGAGGCAGGCTCCAATGTTCAGGTAGCAGGACCACGAGAGGTTGGTGTATGGTCCGATACGGTAGAACGTCACCAGTCCAATAACCAGAACAAAACCTGCAAACAGAATGGCAGAGTTATTTTTAATGAGTTATTCTCTTGAATTTCTGCAGTGGCAAAATGCCATAGAATTTCAACATTTACTATACAGACTCACTCATAAGTCTGTAGAGCCTTTCTATCACTATTATGATGTGCTGGATGTGTTTTTGAAGGCATATTTGGGCCTTATGATACATTCAAAGAGAGTGCCTTAAACAGAGGCTCAATATTAAGTTTTAATATGTTCACTTAATTAAAATTTCCTACACCCACTGACCTGTATTTCACCTTGGGTTTTTTCTCCCAATCATTTGAATCACTTACACAGATGTCCTTTTTCTTTCTCCCATTGCCAAAAGAGAAAACAGCTGTATTAATGATGATAATAATAATAATTTCAAAAAATTTTTTTTCACAATATATACTCTTATTCTGAAATTTAAAATATTTATTAAGGCAGGCAACTGTGTAAACTGCAAAGATGATGAATAGCTAAATATCTTACAGAAATAATAAAAAGCATTGTATAGAATCTTAAAAGGGAAGGTGAAATAAATGGAACTTTATGGTCCTATGTTTTCCTGCTGGAAAAAGGTATTATGAGGCAGTAGTAATGTCATGCCTTCAGAAGCTCTTGAAGGCAAAGTTTTTATTGTCCTCATAACTTTAAGCACAGTACTAAGTTCCCTAAAAGGTAGGTAATATTAGAGTAATAACACTGCACTTGTCTAGCATTTCCATTCAGATGTCACAAAGTGATTTGCAGAAAAAAAAACTAAAAAAAGGAAAAAAATCTCAATCTCTTTGGTGGTTACATTACTGATGAATAATAGTAATGTTATTTCACAGGTGAGGTTGTGAAATAACTGTTCTAGTTATGCAGGAGACCCATGTTAGATCAAGGGGAAATCTGCATCCCTTTACACCTCCTTTTTTATGTTACACCTGCCCATTCCTTGAAGAATGCATTGATAACCACGATTACTTTTCTGCCCTCTGTTTATTGTATTATCAGAGAGCCATACGATCCCAAGATGGTTTGGGTTGGAAGGAACCTTAAAACTCATTGCATTCCACCCTCTGCCATGGACAGGGACACCTCCCACTATCCCAAGTTTCCCCAAGGCCTGTCCAACCTGCCCTTGGACACAGCCAGGGATGAGGCAGCCACATCTCTGGGTGCCCTGTGCCAAAGCCTGCTCACCCTCACAGGGAGGACTTTCTTCCTAATTTTTCATCTAAACCTGCTCTCTGACAGTTTGAAGCCATTCCCTTGTCCCGTCCCTCACCAGCTCTCCTGGAGCCCCTTTAGGCCCTGGAAGAGGCTCTGCGGTCTCCCTGGAGCCGTCTCCTCTTCTTGAGGCTGAACATTCACAGCTCTCCCAGCCGGGCTCTGGAGCAGAGGGGCTCCAGCCTAGTCTCTCTTCCTGTACCTACTGTCAAACAAAACTACTTTTCAGCTTTTTAAAAGAAATTCATGGATGTAATCAGATTGAAATAAACAAAAAGAGACAAATATGCCTCACTAACCAAAAAAAAATTTCTCTTTTTTATCCTACACACTTCCTTAACTGTCACCATAACAAAGGAATGTCACTGCCAAAATGACCCCTTCATGAAGGAAGACTGGAATAAATAAATATACATGAACTGCCAGAACATATCTGGACACCATCTTCTAAAGTTCATGGGCAAGGAGAAGTCAAGAGCAAGTCCCAGTTGCTGCATGCTTTTTTCTGTTAGCCACAGTGCCTGTGCCTGCAAACACTGTCTCCGTGGATACATGGCAATCGTGTGACCCCTGGCCCTGGTCCTTGATTTTCCATGAAAGAGCACATCCTGAGTGTGCATTGTATCAAGTTTTTTTCTTCAAAGAGTGCTAGTAATGCAGTGAAGATGGAAAAGACGTAAGTTGCGTACAGATTAAAAAAACACAGAAGAGGGAAAAGACACAAGTTGTATACAGATAAACACATAGAAGAGGGAAATAACATACAAGTAGGAGGAAAAATATCAATCATTACCTAAAGGTGTGACACTTGTACTATTCTGAGAGTCAGTAAAATGAAGGCTGAATCCGCCTCCTCGTAATACAAACACTGAATGAATATTCCTTCAGGAGCTGTCTGGCATCCTTGGTTCTCTTGTGTCTCTACCTAGAAGGTGCTTTGTAACAGTTGCTGACATGTCCAGAGAGGGTTTGGAGTGAAGCACTTCTCTCTCTGAGGACAAATAAGGAGAAATAAGTGCTTATGAAGGAGGAGTAGCCCTTTACTGCTCTTTCCCCACTCTGCTGTTAAAAAAGCCTAATGTATTGTGGCTGGGTTTTAGGTTGTTGATACAGTTGTAAGGACACAGTCACTCCTTGGTTTTGTCAGTAAATCTGGTAGTTATTTTATGGTTCAGCCTAGTTATAAATAAACAAGTTTTATTTGGAGAGAATATGGCCATGTGAAGCGCATTGAGTTGTAGAAATTACTGATCCATACAATAATGGTTTGCTGTTGCAAATAAAATATTTTCCCTTCGTTTCCAGTGTCAGTCTCCAAGTTCAGTTTGTCCTGAGGCACATGGTAGAGAAGAGAGTGGTAGATTAGGTTCTGTTTTGTGAATGACATCAGGTTTTTTAAACTTTCCTCTGAGATGGCTTGGTTCCCCATCTGTGGAACCAGGATGATACAACTTCCTGTGTTTATTTTGTATTTCAGAGTATTGGGAGCAGAGCATGCTAGTTGTGATATGCTTATAAAGAATTTGGATGTCTACATCTTCCTGTAGGTCTTATAAGGATGATACATGCTGATACTGCTTTCCAATCCACTGTTCAATGGATGATAGATGACCATTTTCTTATGAAGGTAGGAAATCAAGAGGAAAGGTGATGCTTGCACCTCCTGCAGCTGAGTTGACCAGCTTCATCTCCTTGTGGTTTAAAATTGGCAGGAAGGAGGGTATTGATATAAATCAAGAAACCCATCTTACTTAGTTTGGCTCATGAGAAGACTTTATGTAATCAGTTTTCCTTTTCAGTTTTCCTTTCAGAACTTATTTGAAATTCATGCGCACTTTCACAGGGAATCCATAAAGTGTTAATTTATTTTTTTTAAGTGTGAAGAAAGTCATAAAACCTTAAGCAGGTGGAATTTTGAGCAGGAGCTGTTTGGACCAGTGACCAGTCACAGGTGCCTCTAAAGGACAGATAGAAATATTAATAAGTGCCTACTTCCCACTATCTTGCAGTATTTTTTTGAGGCTCTCTTGGCAGAGAGATATGGGTTCAGGAATACCAGTTACACAGAGTAAACCTGATGGTATGTTGTGTCTTGCAGCTTAATTCCCACTGTAGGAATATTTTCAATATTTAAAAGTTTTTCCAAATACCCAGCTTTTAATGAAATTATTTCACTTTGTCTTTCTTGCTTTTGTATTACTTATGGCAAATTACTGTCCTAAATGGCTTAACATCTCCGTGTTCCATCTAATGGAGCATTTATCTACCAGGGAAAAGCACTAAGGCTTCCTTCCAGGTCCCCAGATAAAACTATTTTTGCTAGAAGGACTATTTTCCTTCACAAGCCCTTTGCCTGATCCCTGCTCAGAGGAGCAGCCAGTCATGCAAGAGGCTTTATCTCCTTTCCCAGTTCTGTGCCAATGGCTGAGTGAGGTAGAGGGACTGGGTTTGAGAGCTCCTCAAACTGACAGATCACAGGAGCCAGTTGCCAGAGCTCTTGAGTGAAAATGTGCATTCTGCTTCAGATCCTTAGCTGTAGTTTAGAGAGGAACTGACATTAAGAACAGACAAACACATGACAGAGGCAACAGAGGTGGAAGCACATTACTGTAGAGTTTATACAATTAGTTTTACAGTTCTGCAGGAGTCACAGAACTCCAGAATAGAAATGTAACTGAGAAAGTTATTTTCCAGCATTCTTATTTCATATTAGCATGGCTTGATGTGTAAATTATAAATGTAGGAGCTCCAGAGCAAAGGCTGAAGAAATCGTAATAATCCAAAAAACTGAGTTTACATAGGATGGTGCATTTCAAATTTTGATGAATGCTGCTTTTGTGAAGATGATGATGTATGAAAACCCCAAGGTTTGCTTGAATGGATTTTGTCTATAACAGCTTAATCAAACTTGGACTTTTAAAAGCAGTGTTCCAGTGTGCTACATATGTTTTCCTTGCCCTTAGAAGAGTCTTGTTGTCTTCTTGTACACTAGCCAAGAACTGGGGTGGAACATTTACTCTGTCCTCTAAATGACTGGGCAAAAATATGCAGTTCACGTATTTGTGCCATATAATAGTTAGAAGTATCCCTATAAAAATTAACTTTGTTGTAAGAATATTCTCCAAAGCTTATTGTGGTGATTTTCCCATTTAGATAGATATTTGTAACAATGTCTGAATTCAGTTTCAGTATTCCAATAAAACACCTAGAGGAAAACAGCTGGCTTCTCAGACTATTTCCCATAAACAGCTCTACTAAAAATAACCAGAAAATTGCTTTCTTTGCCATCAGGATTCCTGAGCTAACAGTGTGAAATACAGGTTGACAAGGGCTGTAGAAGGGACATATTTCTTTAAATTTATTTATGAAAATATTGAACATTTTAATCTGATTTTGTTTCTTTTCTGTTTTGTAGTGATGACAGGACTTTGAGATGCATGGCTCAATTTCCCTGAATTGATTTTATTGTATATTGTCGCAAGACTGTGCAGAGGCCACAACTTCACTAAAAATCCTGATGAGATTGAAGTACTTTTTTTTTCCCATTGAACTGCTGTTTATCTCTAGTTGTTTCCCATCTGCAGCAAAACAAGCTGGGAGGGGGGTGGCTTTTCCGCTGGGGAAGGAAACAGATAACGAAGTCACTCAGAAGACTTTTGGTTGGAACAGTATTGACTGGTAGTGGGGGTGGGTTGGGAGAATGTTACTTTTTGAACTTACATTTCAGAACTGTATGCTGGATTTCCTGTTTGACTGAGGCAGAACTCGAATAGTCACTTTTTTATTTCTGTGATAGTTTGTTGGGGTTTTTTTTCTGACACCCCTGGATTCTTACTCTTCCTTTTTATTAGTATACTGATAGTGCATTTGAAGAAATACACATTGTTTTTTCTACTTTACCAGAAAGTCTATATTGGGACTTATAATCCCCCTATTTACAGCTTGTCCTGGAGGATGACTTTTGCTGTCAGGAAAGGGAAAAGGAGGAAAATAGAGCAGCCAGAGTGTTGAGAATACACCACCCACGCTTGTGCAGAACTGTAAACAGAGAAGGGAACTATTTCACTCCTTTTCTGTGTACCCCACTAAGCTTCACAGCGACTCCTTTAGCTGTGGTGAGTCATGTGCCTGAATGGGCTATTTGTAGGAGCTCAGCTGTATTTATCAGCATGAGACAGATTCACAAAGTGATTCCTATAGGACTTATGCAAATTATTTATAAATACCTTTTCTTGTATCAGCTTGGCACAAAAGAAGTCTTTATAGTTGAAGGCAAATATGGGGCGTCTGGAATAGTCATGTGCTCTTCATTGTAGCACCAGGCTGGATGATGCTTTGGTTTCTAATGCCACAGGGAATTAGAGTGTGACTATTAGAGTCAAGTGACCTTTGAGGCTTCAGTTGTACATTAAGTACAATAATTTGTTTGAGGTTGGGGTTTTTTTGGTTTTTGTTTTGTTTAGTTCTAATTTAAAATTTCCTTCCAAAGATTTTGGTAGCATGTAACATCTTAGAATTAAACATGTGAGTAGCACAGCTTCTCAGGGGCAATAAGACCCTTTTGTTGCTCACTTTTCTGAATTACAAGGGCTTTCCATTTGTGTTCTTTGAGTTTGTCAGTCCTTGTCTTTAACCTGATGGGAGATGTAGTCAGTGTAAGGCAGTGAATCCTACCTTATGTTGGAAATCTTTAACCAGTTTAGGTCTATTAACAGTGAATTGCTTTTGTTTGTTACTTTTTGGAGGTTTCCTTAGAAATTATGCCAGTCTTTGAATGGAATGGTGAAAAGTATTCCCAGTGAACTAGGCAGAATTCCTCTTGGGCAGCTGTTTAAATAAGGAGGAATGTGCAGACTCTCACACTTGATATCAACTGTTAGCATTGCTTGGCCTCTTGGGTTCTGAGGCAGCTGGAGCCAATTAAAGCTCTGCTTTAATGTAGTAGGCCTCATATCAGGCACAGCTATGGGCTCCTGTCTGGAATCAGAACTATGGAATGTTTTGGGTTGAAAGGAATCTTTTAAAACCATCTTTTTCCAATCCTCTTGCCAGAAGGCAGGAACACCTCCCACTATCCCAAGTAGCTCCAAGCCCCACTCAGCCTGGCCTTGGACACTTCCAGGGATCCAGGGGCAGCCACAGCTTCTCTGGGCAATCTGTGCCAGGGCCTCTCCACCCTCACAGGGAAGACTTACTTCCTAGCATTTAATCTAAATCTTCCCCTTTCCAGCTTAAATCCATTCCCCTTGTCATTGCTGTCTGTCCATGTAAAAAGTCACTTTCTGTCTTTTGTTAAGCACCCTTTATGTATTGAAAAGCCACACTACGTTTTCCCCAGAACCTTCTCCTCTCCAGGTGAGCACCCCCAGCTCTCCCAGCCTGGCTCCAGAGCAGAGGGGCTCCCACCCTTGGAGCATCTGTATCGCCTCCTCTGGGCCCACTCTAATAGGTCCTTGTGTGTCTCATGCTGAGGATCCCAGAGCTGCAGGTGGGGTCAGCCTGAGGAAAAATAGCCTGTGCAGAGAGAAGTAGTTATTGACAGGTGATATTTTTGGACATTTCAGCATCATCTTCTGCTTTTATTGTTCAAGTGCTCTGTTCTTCTCTGGATACATCAGAGGGTAAGAGCTGTGTAATTGGATCCAGCAAGGCAACTGGGTTTGAAACAGTTTTAGGAGACACCTCCATATATATATAATGTGCATGTTCATAAGCAATAAAGTGAATATTTGTGTTGAGATACATCCCGTCTCACACACTTTCCTCTGCAGTACATGTTCCTTATGCTTGCATATCCATATTATATTTGTTAATATCCAAATTATATCTGTTAATAAATTTTTTTACCGTATTTCTGATCAGCATATATGCCCTTGACATTGGGATGCTACAAGAACCTGCCTTCTGCTCTTATCAGAGTTTAGCCTTAAAGAATACAGGCAGATCTTCTTCCTGCTGCAGCTATACCAGATGAGGAGTTCACCAAACTTCTTGTGAGCTACCATCCTTCCCAGTTTGCTGGTTCAGCTGCTCCCGGGAACTATTTCCAACAAAATAAATAATATAGACATCCAGATTTTAGATCTTTGCAAATGTGCTTCCTTTTGCAAATGTGCGAAAACAAAATCACTTTATTGTGATATTTGTGGTCTGCATAAAGAATGGGGAAGTTTGGCACTGAGGGTAAAATAAAATTGACAAATAATGAAAACAGCACAATTCAAGCAGTCAGATTCTCTATTTTTGCTATGATTTTTAGATTTTTAGGTTACTTAGAGCATCTCATTTACTTGCTTCCTTTTCAGGAAGTTTTAGGTTTACAGTTCCATGGAGTTCATAGAACAGATCTGGCTTGAGGGTATCGTGAAGCAAAAACGTGGAAGGAAGTAATACGGAACTCAGGATCACACTGCTATCAGCAATATCTTCAGCCATGTTTTCCAATGGCTGCTGTGCTGTTCTTTTCTATATAGACATTTTCTGAATATCAACTAATCTAAAGTGGTTGGAGAAGATGATTCAAAAATTGTCTGCTTTAGTTTTAACAGCACAGAAATTAGAGTATACCTGAGCTGAGCTTTTCCATGATACATTAGGGGTCTGGAGTGAAACACTTTCATCAGAAAAACATGTTGGGCAAAGCTGGAATGCAATGCTTGAAATTTAGGAAAGATGAGACTAATTTATTTGGCTGTAAATGACAGGCTCAGTGGGAACATGAAACTTTTTAATCTTCAGGATGTTATGTATTAAAGTTATTTAATGCTGAAAGCAGACTGGCAAAATATTAATCATAATTCAGGCTTATTGCAGTCTTGGACATTCAGAAACCAGGATGAGATCTAATGTAAAGGATATTATATCCCAGATTTTTCCTATTAAGTTTCTAATATTTCTCTCTAAAGTCTGTGATAATCATCACTGGAGAAGATCAAGACTTGGCTGGAGCCCCTTAAGGCCTGATCCTGTCTGGGAGGTTAATGTTTGTAGTAATTCAATATCCTCTGAAGTGCTCTTTCTTCCCTGTGCTGTTAGTATGGATTTCCCTTTCCAACAGCCCTTCTGTTGGCTGTTATCCATCCTATACATGGAGCCTGTAACAGGTCCTTGGAAAAAACCAGAAACCCCAAAACCCTCTAGAGGAAAATTTCTGAGCATTGACACAAAATTCCACATAAAATGCTGGTTCCATTTTCACTAGGAGCCTTTTCCAAAGCAAACAGATCACTTTCCTGTTAACAGGGAGGTGTGAGGCTCTGGAGCTTTGGAGCTGTGTGAATCCCATTGCTGTCCCAGACAGCATTGCTGTTTCCTCTCTTCTTTGCTTCCCGGGGCTTGATTTTGTGTCAGAGGTTCATCCTTTTTGAATGACTGTCAAATGCTTGTGCAGGTGGCAGAAGTGAGGAAGTGGTGGAGTCTGGAGCCACTGCAAGCTCTAGTGGATCTTAGATCATTGACTTGAGCTTGTGATAGACTTTGGAGATAATACCTAGCACTCTTAGTTTTCTAAGCCAACAAGAACTTTTGTTCAGGCCATGGGAAACTGTAATGAAGTCCACACAGTTTCAGTTGAGTGAAAACAAGAAAATTGTGGGTTCAACCTTTCCCCATAACACAAGATTTCAGTCTACCAGTGACCACTGTGGTTCTCTTCAGCACTTGTTGGCATAATCCAGGATGAAAAGGTAGAGATCAAGGAGAAGTTGGAATTAGAGGGAATATGATTCAAGATAATTTCTGAAATTACTGAAAGGATGAGGAACTGCAGAACAATTCTTCAGATTATTTGGGTTTTGAAAAGGAAAAACCAGAAGGTTGGTGCTCGTGTTCTTTCATTTGAAAGTGATATAAACAGAAGTTTCACAGCCAGTGCTTCAGAAATGTTTAATAAGATCTAAGTTTGTTCATTCTTAAACATTACCTGCCCTTCTCACACAAATGATCTGCCTGACCTAAAGTACCTTGGCTTTAACTCCTCAACTGAAGCAGGAGAGAGCCTTGCAGGGGTTTCTCTTGGATTCTTTGCATGGGATAAATGCTTTTAAATACAAGTGTCATATTTACTGTTCTGAGGTTTTTGCTCCATATTGCTCCTTTTCTTTGAGAATGACTGAGAGGTTACTGTCTCAGAGTGGAGACTCAGAGACTGAAAATCACCTGTGGCTCATATGATGTGTGGTGGCCACTGTCTTCCCCTTCAATATGTAACTCTCAGTCTCCAGATGCAGCAGCAGCCCTTCATCAGAGCAGTGGATTTGCTGGGCTTTCTCACTGCACATGGGTTTTGTCTGATTTCAAAGGCACATAATCTATAATGTCTAAAATGGTATCCCCTGAGTCCAGTCCAGGGAGTTTAGTGAGTGCAAACTCCTGTTTGGTGAGTGCTAATTCCCAAGGAATCAGCAGTTGATGTAACACTTTTCTGGAAAACTAAGGAGGTCTCCAAGAAGTCTTATTTTATATTGGATTAATGCAGATATGACTTCTTCCCACTTTTTTCAAAAGTATGCATTCTAGAAGACTTCAGGTGATTGTTCTGGATATCAGGAAGGAACTTGTTTAAACAGGAAGTTACAATGAGATAATGAGATGTAAAATGAATATCATGACTTCAAGGCAGAAAACCATCTGATGATGGTAAAGGAGAGTGTGGCATAACTGCAAAGGAGGCTGGGTGGGGAATGGGGCAGGGATAATTACTGTGTTATTTCTGCAGATTCACACAGCACAATGTCTGTCCTCATATCATCACAGGCTGCAGCTCCATCCCTTCACGCCTTTTGAACATAGGCAGGCAGATTGACATAGGCTCCTTGATCCAAAAGCTTCTTCAGCCATTCTCATTAGTGTTTTGTTAATCATTCTGACTGTGGCTTTTCTCCCATGTCCCCTCCCAGCACTAGGGATTTCAAGGTTCAGCTTGCATAACAGGTAATAGCAGGCATTTCCTCCTCCTGTGTCGGGATATCCTGGCGCCCTTCAGTCTCTCTCTGACTGTGTTTAAAACAGACTCCAGCACAGGAAAAAAAAAAAACAAAAAAAAAAAAAGAGCTCAGTCTAAAATTAGCAGCCATGGCAGAAGAAAGGCCCATGGCTGTCCCCTGTGCTGTTTGTCAATGAAACAACACATCCAAACAGGGCCAGAATGCATTTCCGCTCTGGAAAAACAGATCAAGTTTGGAGAGGATGGGAGAGTACAGCAGGCATCATGCTGAAAGTCAGGGAGAACTATCCAGAAGGTATCCACAGTTACACAGACACAAAGGGGCTGTAAGGAGGGCTTTTATGGCAAGGTTTATATCTGTCTTTTGGAAGCACTGTCTCGTGCTTGAGGCACTTGCTGCATCTGGAAGATGGATCAGGTGCTTTGAAGGTTACAGAACCTCTGCAGTCTCCTCCTCTCATCTGGATTTCAGGTTCCTCATCCTTAGTATACCTAAAAAAAACCTAACTATTTTATTGCCATGAGACTGTGCTTAAATCACCTAGGCCAGATTCTGATCTTGTGTTTTTGAAAACCTGAAGTCTCTGTAGTTTTATGCCATTCTTAATATTTTGAGTTGTTAAAGTCAAAATTAAAACTTCAAATAAAATGGTGTTGCTTTATTATAACCTTACATTCTTTACATTAATAATATATATGTGTGTGTGTGTATATATATTTATATATAAATGTTGTATTTTTAATCTGATCTTGTAATCAACTTGATTGTTACTCCATTAATGATAAGTTTCCTGCATGGATATCGTCTACGATTGGATTCTTACTGTAATGAATGCTGAAGTTACTTACTTTATGTAATAATGAAAGGTGTTATTGCAGAATGTTTACACTTTGTTGCCGCTGCTATCAAAATGGAATTGTGATAAACCCATTTCCTCTTTTCCTCGTGCAGTTCTGTATGCAGTCCATAAGAACTGCTATGGGAATTTTATTTATAGCAGTCAGTGGTATGAATTGACTTCAGCTTTCTTTGCTGGATTGCAGATGTATCTGTCAAAATCCAGCTGGTGGTCATTGAGTAAAATTCAGTTAACTAAAATAAAATAATCATGTTTCAACAAGGCTTAAAAAATTTGCTCAGCCCTTCCGCTCTGCTTTCTTGAGTTCCTTGAGTATATTTTGCCCTGCTAAATTGTGGGATTACTGTGTATCCAGTTTGTCTCTTATGTTTGCCTTCCTGGTTTCATAGGAAATAATAAAGGCTTGGGTTTTTTTTGGTTGCCAGAAGCTCATTATGATATATCCCAGTTAAAAGCTTCTGTTCAGGTACTGCAGAATCTCATGGGGAGAACTTGTTGGAGACAATGAACTTGCTTTTAGATATAAGCCTTTTTGCTATTCTTTGTCACCTGAAAGATTTATAAAGTAAGAAACACTTTTCCACCTGGGTTTAAGAGAGACAGCTCTTTTCCATCAGTAGTAAGAAGTGGACTTACTGGCAAGTTGGAACACAGCAGCTATGGCCTCCTCCCACCACTGGGTATCCTGGGAGATGATGGGGAGCTCCATCAGCCCCAGGACGAAGAGGAGCTGGCCGGCAGTCAGAGCCACCGTGGCAATGAGGTTGCAGGCACGCATCATGTCAAACTGCACTAGGAAAACAGAAGCAGCAGAAAGTTACAATAATATAAAATTATGAAAAAGAAAATCCTGACTGAGCAGGACTATAAACTTTGTCAGTCCACAGAAAAAAATTCTTAAACAGCAGTCCCTTCTCCCAGCAGTCCCTTGTTGTAACTGCCTTTCTTGTGGTCTGATTAAGAAAGGATTTTCTTCAGGATATGTATTGATTCCTTCCTTTAGTTGCACAGCATCCCATAAGTATTGCTTCAGTGCATGGAACAAGCAGCTAATTTCCCAAAATGGCCCACTGGTGGTGCTGGAATTCTCTTCACTGAAGATTCTATCTAATTCATAGCCAGAATTGTTTGGGGCAGGATTGGTGTTTGTTTTTTGTGTGACACAGAGTGAAATGGAACCATAAATAGTTTTTCAAGACCCTAAAATAATAATCATTGCTAAAACAAACCAGTAACACCCTGAATTTCTTTTTCCCCTAGTCCCTCTGTATTGTCCTAAAAAACATCCTGTGGATTTTAATGCTTGGGTCTTACTGGTTTACAGAAGCATTGTAGAGAGGATTCTTAATTTTTACTTTTTTTAATGATTTATTAGTCTTTGGGATACACTGCAAAGATCCTTATATTTCTATCTGTGTAATGAAGGAGATGGTTGAAATGAAGATATCAAGGCTTGGCAGTTCTGAATGAGGTGTTAAGGCATAATCTGCATGTACAGGTAAAAAGCTAGTTTTTAAAATAGGGTGTTTTGAGAGTGTGTGCGTGTGTGTTTAAATATATATATAAAAATTTCATATATATCTAACAGTGAAGGTCTACTATTGACCACCTGGCCAGGACAATGATACTGATGAATTACAGTACAAGGAATTAAGGAATATCTCTAGATCAGCTCCCCTGGGCCTTAAGAGTGATTTTAAGTTTCCAGACATCAACTGGGAATATCATACAACAGACACAAAGGGATTCACAAAATTTCTGAAGCATGTTGAAGGTAATCTCGGGTGCAGGGACTGAAGGTCCAACTCAAAAAGGTGCCCTCTGAGATGTGCAATTTGTAAAGAGAGACTTGTGAGCAAAGTGGTAACCTCTTAATAGTGCAGGAACCAGCACTTCTAAAGCATAGGGAATCATGCAAGCAGGAAAGAAGGAGGGTCTGGCTGAGCAGGGATCTTCTTGAGCTGAAAAGGAAAGTGTGTAGGCCAGAGTCTGTACTGAACACCATGACAGGGAAGATGACAAACTTAAAATAAAAATGATGTTGAATGATGGCAGTATGCCCAGGGCCTGGTGACCAGGATGATGAAAGGCCTCGAGGGTAAGACACGCAAGGAGTGGCTGAGATCATTTGGCCAGTTCAGCCAGGAGAAGAGAAGGCTGAAGAGTGACCCTGTTGTATTCTGCACCTTCCTTATAGTGGGGAGGTGCTGGTCTCTGTTGTCTGGTGCCAGGACCTGAGGGAGTGGCTGGAGCTGTGTCAGGGGAGAGTTATGTTGGTTATTAAGAAAAGATTCTTCCCCCAGAGGGTAGTTGGGCAGTGGAATAAGCTCCCCAGGGTAGTGGTCGTGGCTCCAAGGCTGCCAGAGTTGTGGTTTGTGTAGGATGCTCTTAGTGATCTAGTGTTTTAGTTTAAGGTAGTCCTGCAAGCAACAGGGAGCTGAACACAATGGTCCTTGTAGGTCCCTTTCAGCCTGAGATAATCTGTGATTCTCTATTAAAGAACAAATGCAGCAATGATTACAGACACAGACATCCACAGTCTTGGCTAGAAACCTGATTAAAATGTGTCTCCCAGCTGGCTACTGAATGGCTTATATCAACTGCAAAGTTGGGTACTTTTAGTCAGACTTTTTTCCTGCTTTTCCTGTTAACCTGATGGATGCCCTGTTTTTATCCTTTTCCTTCTTCTCTAGCATAAGGTGGGAGTTACAAATATCATTGTTCCACATTGCTTGCTAATGTGTCATTGCTATTGTGAAATAGAAGTTGCACTATGAGTAAGTTGGCATATACTAGAGAAAGACTCTGGAGCAGATTTTTTAGGAGTGCTTTAGCTGGCTTTACCAAGGAGACTGCTAGGAAATGCAGAAAACAAAACTTGATGTAAACAAGAGTAAATTTAATTGTGTTAATCATGATGTCTGACCTACTTCTGTGTTTACCCTTTATTTTACCCTCACAGGCTGTCTTCAGCTCCCTGTGTTCTAAGTAGCAACTCATGATTTAATTAAAATGTAATAAAATATAATATTGCATCTGAGGAGTTAGTTAAGAACCACAGTTCATTAAACTTTTTCCATTGAATAAAATGTTAAGATGGTAACATACTAAGTATTTTTGGCTTCTCCTAGTGAGTTAATTTCTGATCAGTTACTCAGAAAATTTGTTCAAAGATTTTGTGTTTAACTTCTAAAGTTGCCCTTTTAGCATTGGCAGCATTTCCATCTCTTCCCATTTTGAATGCTAGCAGATCATGAAGCGCATTGGATGGATAACAGAATCACAGTCAGATGAGCTTTTTAAACACCAGTAAACTTTGAACATTCAGAGTGTTCTGTTTTTCCACTCAGATGGACTTCTGTAATGCTTGGAGCACCAGTGCTTGCTGAAGAGATAGTAATGACTTTCAAAGGAGAAGTGCCCAAAGTAAGAGCAGGTTTGCAACCATTATTAATACTTTCATTTGGTGACAGAACTATCTGTAGTGTCAGATTAAAAAATTGTTGCCATAATGGATTCTCTTGCCTTGCTTGTATATAGTATGCAGGAGCTCAAAAAAAAAAAAAGCCTCTGTATATAAATAACCTTTAAAAGTGTGAAGTTTATGCCAGAAATACATACTGGCCCCTGACAGAAATTAACATCAAATTTTTGCTTTTGCTCCTATTTGTGACTTTTTAACACTTAACTTAACTTAAAAAGTATTACAGACTTAAAGCTTTGCCACAGGTGATGTTATATCATGCATACTAAAAATAGTACATTTCTGACTGTGACTCAGTTGAACTTCAGATCAACTCAGTTGTATCTTTACAAAATAGTTATTTGATCATTGTCCTGTCCTGCAGCTGGAAGTGCATTGAATGGGTAACATGATCTTTGCTGCTGTTTGTAAGAACTCCACACTTAGGGATGTTTCTTGGCCTAATACACTACCACTATTCAGAGACATGTGGAAATGCAATGGGTATTTTGTGTAGCTGCTCCTGTTAACCAGAAAGAAGGTTGCACATGGTCCATGGAACTGCAGCAGGCTGATGATTTGTAGAATAAGAAGGACGTAGCTGGTATGATTTCATTAAATGTGAAGAAAATTATGTTTATAGAATAAAGTATTACAACCTGAGTACCTTCCCATCTGTCATATGAGAGATGTTGGTTTATTCTAACAGGTTTAATGTATGATCTGTCATCTTTTGGTTTTGTTCTAGAATTGCAATTATTCCTCTTAGGGAAAAAAAGCAAACTTAGGGCTCATTTTCAGGTTTAACAATTCTATGATTCTGAGATCATCAAGTCAAGCTGTTCCCTCAGCACTGCCAAGGCCCCCACTAATCATATCCCCAGGTGCCACATCTACACATTTGTTAAATCCCTCCAGGGACGGGGACTCCACCCCTACCTTGGGCAGACCGTCAATGATGTATAACTCTTATAATAATGCATAAAGTCCATTCTTCTTGCAGTAGAGCTTTTTAATTGTATTCAGCCTAAAAATGTGAGGTGACTGTGCTTCCTTACTCACCATTGTGACTTTGCATGCTGTCAGCTCAGCACATTGTAATTTTACTTTGTATGTACACAACCCTAAGCTGAGCCTCTGCACCAGCATCTCTGGCCTCTTTTTAGTGATGACAGCCAATGGACAGTGTAAATCAAGAAAGGGAATTGAGTGTGCAATGTTAAAGTATTTCTTCCGAGCTCAGCCCAATGCTGTTGAAGAGGGAAATCTTGTTGAGGAAGGCCAAGCCAGAAAGCTGTTTTCCTGCTTGAATGATTGCTCGATCCAGGAATAAACATTTATAATATCTTATAAAACTGGCTGCAATATAGTTTTTGTAAAAGCTGTGAAATGTAGTATTTATCTTTGTGCTCTTTTACTCTATTTTAAATTATATGTACAGCAAAAATGCCTCAATAGCCAGCTTTAGTCTATTTTGATGAGTTATCTATAGATTTAATAATTAGTATAAATTTAGGATCAGCTGTTCAACTATTTCAGCTTCATTTATAGTAGCCATGATTCCAGTGTAACTTTTTGTGGCCACTCCAGACTTCATTAACTTTTGTGTTTTGTTTGTTAATGACAGTTTGTAAAACCAGATGGTCATAGTGGGTTTAGTGTCTGCACAGTTACTGGTGGCATTTGTGTTAACCCCTCACTTCTAGAATCTATTGCCTAAGACTGTCATGACATAGGTATTTTGGATATTCTTCTTTTTTTGTTTTGTCAAACTCATTATTGTTAATGTCAGTTGTGTCTTGAAATTTAACTGTGATGGAGTTCTCTGTGGCCAGAGGTGGATGTTTCCTGTAGCTAGAGGTCAATAATTCCAGCAGAATAGACCTAGACTCTGCAGAAAGTGTTCATTCCTTTGTGTGCATCTGACAGGTGAAAGAGAGAGGACAAGCCCTCCATCCATACCTTTTCACCTCCCTTAAGATGCAGCTTGGCTGTTGAGAGCTGGAAAGGATTGGAGCTGAATGACTCCAAAAACTCTGCTCTAAGTGTCTACTGTTTATCAGCATACAGTGCTAGTCTCTGCCTTTTTCCTTCCTGAAGCCCACTGTGGGCCCCATTTTCTCAGAGAAGCAGTTAATTCCTGGACAGGGCATCCAGCTGGGACTCTTGTCCAGCCAAGGGTATTGGCTTAATGAATTCTGCCTTGTTTAAAACAGGGATCAATCAAGAGTCAAACCCCAAACTCTTAAGGATGAGACCAAGTCAGATTCCTTGTTGTTGCTCACTTCCTAAACCATCTCTATCCATCTGGATTAGAGATGTTAATTTGATTTTCTTATTTACAAGCAGCAATTTTGTTGTTGTGATCCATGACAGGCCCAGAACTGTTGGTGTTATGTTCCAGGATAGACCCAGGACTGTTTGCAGAAGTAGGTTAGTCATACTGGAGAGTAATTTGCAATGTTTTGGGATGATGAGAAAGGATGATCTCACCGGAAGATCACATTATGTTAATTGCTTAAATGCAAGCATTTCTTTCCCTTTTCTGTCTGCACTGAGGGGAAAAAAACAGTTAAATGGGAATTCAAGCATTTTAATGGTTAAGAAAAATGGCTCCAGATAGTTTCATAGTAATCTAAAACTCCCCCTGGGAAAGACCCTCTTGATAAACAAAAAATTTAGTGCAAACTTTAATCCAGCTTCTGTGAGGAAATTATTAAGTATCCAGCCCTGGGAAGAAGCTAATGACCACACATTTATTCAGTGCATGAGGACAGTGATGATTCCTAAGCATCCCTGTATGGCTTCACAGTCTCCTGATGGCCTCTGAGATGTAGGGGCTGACTGGGAGTGTGCTGTTATCCCTGTCCACTGTGGGACACTAAATCTGTTGCATCTCAAAAATGGTACTTAAATTCTTAAATTGCTCTTAAACTCTTAACAATGCAGGATGGGTTATGCTCAGCTGAGGGATGGTGCCACCTTAGCTTGCTGTGAAGCTGATTGCATCTATGATCACATCCATTCTTTAAATCTCCTGAGGGATATTGCTTCTTAGTTTTGTAATGAATGGAATTTAAAAAAATACTCTATTGATGCTATTTCCGATGGTTCTTGGGTTTATTTATTAATTACTTGGTGAATTATTGAGGACACATTCTCACATGTACTTGTTTGTCCTTTTGAGTGCTTCATGTTCATACATTATTCTGGAAAAGAGAATAAATGGTTGTGTTTCTGAGAAGAGATTTCTAATTGATTATAGATGAAACTGGTAATGCTCCTTACACTTAAGTTGCTTCTCTTACTTTTGTTAGAACCCTTTTTCCATTTCTTCTCAATGTGTTAGACTTTATCTTCTTTTATCTTCTGATAAAAATCTAACTAGATAAGTAATTAGGTTTTATCTAATATAATCAGAGATTCTAACTGAACATGCCATTTTCCTCTTAGAACTTGTTTTGCTGAGCTGTTATCCTGAGATAAAGAATGCATCATATTTTTCAGCCTTTTGGAGTAATTTTTAAAATCCACATTATAGGGACTTCAGAAATGCAAACCAAGTACCAGGATTAGGAAAAGCCAGAATAGTGTGCTTGAATTTAAAAGGATGAAAGGCAACAGGATGAAAGAGCAAAGCTTCTGTCTTGCTCACTCTTACTTATGGTCTTGCTGTTCATTAACCTGAGTTCTGACCTGGAGAGCTGCATTCAGTATTAATAAATAATTTTAGAAGAAATCCTTAAAATTAAAAAAAAAAACAAACCAACACTTCAGTCAAACTTTTGGCAATGAATCGTGTTTCTTTTGTTTTGCATGTCAGCAAAGGTGAGATGTGCTGAACAGTCTCTGCAGCTGCCATGGAAATCAGTTGAAGCTGTGCCTTGGACACCAAGAGCATTAAGAAAGTGCTCTTGGTGTCCAAGGTACAACTGTACTTCATTTTACAACACAGGCATAGGAGCTCAGCATTTACTGTTAAAACAATTCTGAGATAATAGGGGCAATAAATAGAACCACTGTAATTATCAGCATCATGCTGTGCCTCCCAAACCTGTGCTGTATTTATAAAGCCTTTGACATTTAATTTCTTCTGACAATTTAAACATGTGGTATTTATATTGCTAAGCTCTTTGAGTATGAATTAGGAAATATATGGAAAAACTTAAAAAGTACTTGTGAAACAAACTAAGCCAAATGTTGGCAGTGTCTCAGTGCACCTTTGCATGATTGTGTCACTGAGACAAAGGAAGGTTTAAAGAGAAGCTTATGTGATGCAAGTGTATATTGATGGTCAATTTTTTTTAAAGTGAAACAGTTCTGGATTTCTTTTTTGCCTCGTACCCATTCCACATGATTCTGTTGTTTGCAGGTCTTACTGACTTTGTCCTGAAAAAGGAAGTCTCACCTGCTCTTCTTAAAAAATCTTTGCAAGTAGCCATAGAGCTTTCAGCAGCAGGAGTCCTCAGTACATTCTGTTGCTGCATGAATATCTTAAAAATTATGAATGTGTGGATATTTCAAAAATTCTTTTGTTTTTTTTACCTCCTGGGAGACTTTCTGAAGCATGCAATTTATGCTTTTTTTTTTTTTGCTTAAAAAATAGTAATTTAAGGAAGAGTTAAGGAAAAGGAAGGAAGCAGGGAAAGCCCAATCTGGTTTTGCACAATTACAATAAAGTTCTGATGTGACAAACTGGTGGAATCTTCCAAGCCTTTAGGTATTTTAGAACTTAACCATTCAGCTCATCTAAGTGTGAAACTTCAGATTTCAATATTTATTTTGAAAGGCAGACAGATCTTGTTGGGGAGAGTGTGGTTGGGGGGTGTTTTTTATAACAGCTTCACTTGTTACTTTTGAAGACATGTCTCCATTAACTATTTTCAGTATAAGCAAGTGCTTATGGTTAAGTGACGGGCCCTTGCAAACCCAGCATTGAGAGCCTTCAATACAGCGATCAGTTTTAATAGGCACAGCTATTTCTGATGAGATATGAGTTGTCTAGATATCATGATTTGCTTCTTTATAAATCTCAGCAGGGTATTCTGATAAATGCATTCATCTGAAATTTTCAAAAGCTCAAGAGCCATTTTCACTCATAATGCTTTAATTGATTTAAAAGTCTTGATGGCAAGAGTAACCAAGCTCCAATTGCTCTGACAGTACATATGTGCAACACTTGTGGATGTACTGCATTGAAACATGTATTAGGTTCATTTTCCTGTCCCAAATTCCAAGGAGTTTTGCACTTTTCCAAAATGAGTACACAAAATTGCACCCTGAATTAAAATGAGCATTCACTCTAAATTGAGAAGCCGTGTCTCTCAGAATTCATCTCTACTGGCCTCCATCATTAAATTAGTAGTGTCACTTATTTAAATGTTTCTCATATTTCAGATATTAGGATGGGAAATCACAAACCCTGAGCTGCCAGCTGCCCGTGCTGCCTCATCTCTGTGTCTATCATGCTATGTATATAATGTGTATAATTAGGTTTGGGGCTTTTTTTAATCTGATGGTAGTTCCTGTGTTCTCCAGATGCCCTTGGCCTCCTTTCTGGGTTTCTGTGTATGGAAATATATATATATGTAGACAAGTAACATGTTTACAGCACAGTCTGCTGCTTGACTCAGCCTAGCTTCCAGCCAGCCAAATTTCAGAGAAATTGGAAATTTTGGAGACATTGGAACTTCATGTAAATGCAGTGGACATGGCATTAGGGTGAATGGCTGCCTCTGTATCAAACCTCAGCTCCTCATTCCCACTCTGAGCAGCATCCTGCCTCAGCCAGCAAATGTACCTGTGTCCACGTGTGTGCAACAATCACCTGTCCAGGCTGGACAGGTGTTCACCTGACGTACTGTGGCAGTCATGTAGCTGCTCCTGATGCTGTGCCTCTCCCTGGCATCAATTATACTCCTCGGTAGAACTGCAATTCCCACAAGCAGTCCAGCTCTGAGCATCAGAAGTTGAAACACACATCCTGCTGTTGCAATTTTCCTTATGTCTCTTGCAGCCCTGAAGAACCCAGTGAGGTTTTCTATCTTTTAAACCCCTCCCCATTCCTGAATTTCTACATTGTTCCTAATGTTCTTGAGACAAGGAGGGACAAACTGGGACCTCGGCTGATGAATAAATCATCTCCCTGTGCCCATCCAGAGATAGCCTCAGAGCACAGCAGAACTTAAGGGTATATGTGAACTCTACAGTGTGGTTAAAAATATCTGTGATGATTTCAAGTAATCTAGTGTGTTCATGCAGTATTCCTGGCATGGTACTTGGTCAGGACCTCGGTGGCTTTGAGAAGGGTTGGTTCTGAGAGGCATCAGTGCTGGTGTAGCTGCGTGTTCTCGCCACTCAAGGTAGCTCATGTGTCCCGCTGTGGGGCCACATCTCTGGGTGTACTGCCCTTGCTCGCACGTGACATGGGCACAAAGCTCAGTGTTGACTACTCATGACCTGCTGTCTTACTCCAGCTCTTATTGAGGCCATGAGGCTACTACCTCTGGGCTTTTTTGAAACATAAAGAGATGCAGGCAAGAGCAAAATCTTCCAAAATTTTTCAACAGCTCTGAAACTGCAGCTCCATAATCTTTGTCAAATGTCTTTGCCTACACTGAGGTGACAGGAGAGTTAGGCTACCTGGCCAGGTTTCCTTTAAGTGTGTGAAGAGGGGCTATACAACCTGAGTTCTCAGTGAAACGTTGAAGTTTGTATCATTCAGTGGTTTGTCCAGGCTATAAAAGCTTATATGTATGTCCTCACAGCTGGGCTGATTCTCAACATAGGTGAAGGTTTCAGATCTGACAGTTTATTACCACTAAAAAAGGAGCAATCTCAGCCCTCCTTACACTTTTATCACTTAGTGTTAGCAGCAGCACTTGTTGGACTCTGATACCACTGCTTAATCCAACGGAAAAATATCTACCAAAAACCCTATCTCACCCTATGTCCAGAACTTCCACCCTAACCTGGGGATTCTTTTGCTGTTAGTCATCTGAACCATCACAGAAGCTGTTCAGCATCATAGGGCATTGAAAGAGAGGTGCAGGGCTGCACAGCAAGAGGGAGAAAGAGAAAGGTAGATAAAGAAAAGTGAAAGAAAGGGCCTGGGATCTCCACTTTCAGGAGCAGTGAGGTTTGAAGGACAGACTTGAAGTGCTTTCCCATGGAATCATTTGCCCGAGCTTCTGATGCTGCGCCTTGCAGAAGTAGTTCACATTGCAACGTTTCATTTCCCTGTATTTTTAATATAATTTGCTCCTGCCCCTGGCTTTCTTTTAGGGTTTTTTTGACATTTCTAGGAAGAAATCCTTCCCTGTGAGGTTGGTGAAGCCCTGGCACAGGCTACCCAGAGAAGCTGTGGCTGCCTCTGGATCCCTGGAAGTGTCCAAAGCCAGGTTGGATGGAGCTTGGAGCAACCTGGGCTAGTGGAAGGTGTCCGTGCCCATGGCAGGAGTTGGTATGCAAGGGACTTGAAGGTTCTTTCCAACCCAATCCATTCCATGATTCTGTGATTTCAATGGGAGAAAACAGCAGGCAGAGGAAGTCAGTGAAAAGCAGGTTCTAGAATGTATTTCTCTTTGCCAGGGAGGAAGCCAGCTTATAGCAGTGCCTATAGTTGGCTGTTAGATACATACTGCATGTACAGGAGTCTTAAGTATATGGACAAGCAGATTCCCAAAGAGTTTACAGTTTTTCTGTTGAACTGTGAGATAAATAGCTTGCTTCTCAAATATGTATGTCTGTATGAGTATATAAATACATTGTTTCACATAAACCAGATTGTGGCCTCTTTTGCATTGCTATTACCAGAACAGCTTTTCTGTATTGTTCTGCAAATGGCATCCAAAATACTTTGTGGTAACTCAGTATTAAGGAAGGCATTGTCTTCCTTCATATAGTTATTTTTAGATGAATGTATGTATATGCATACACACACACCCCTGCATGTCTGTGATTTATCTACAACTGACAGATGAGGATTGCCATAGGTATTGCTAAAATAATGTATGATTTCTTATTAGAGAAATTCTTTAGGATGACAAATCCATGGATGCAAGATCAGGCTCATAGTAACCATGTGTACATGCACGGAAACAAAATTGTCGTAAAAATAAATGCCACAGTCATGTTTCCTACTGAGTTTGTCATGACAGCTGCAGAGGAGGGATTTTCCTTTAAATGCTTTATCAAGATTCAGAATTGGCCTTTGCTTACTCTTTGCTTCCAGATTAAATAGGGAACGGATGCTTTACTCCTATACAGATCAAGTCCCTGGGCTTGAAAAGCGTCCTTTAAATTAGAATTTTAACAGTGATTGTCAGATAATTCTTCTGAGCATTTGACCATGCTATAATTATTACTTGGAAATTTTCAAATTTTCTGTCACATTATCCTACTATTTGACATCAGAAAGTGCTGCCCAGAGGGTTCTGCCATGAAGCTAATATCTCTCCTTGTTAGGTACCACACACTGCCTGCCCGGCACACAGCAAGAAATACAAGCTTGTGTGTTGAAAATGCTGCAGGAGCCAAATTCACTCTGCAGGAGCTCATTCCCGTACTGACTACATAACATGTATTTTTACTATTTGTGAATGTTACACATGTTCTTCAGGTTAGAATTGGGCTTATCAGTATTAATTGGGGAAGTGATTCCAGAGATGAAGCTGCAAAAACACATCAAGGAACTTCTCCCACAGTCTAATCCTTTTTATAGCCATTTATTGTAATAAAAAGTTCTTTCAGTTAGAAGTATTGAAAGGGTAAGGACTTTAAAACATTTGAGAAATTTTCTGGTTTTGATTTATGCAGCTCAGTATTAGAAAATGTTCAAAAATGTTTCTGTATAATTTTATTGGAAAGTATAATCTATAATGGGTCCACATTAAAGCATTTTTAAAAGAAATTCCTCTAATATTTCTTTGGTTTCTCTCCAGAGGGATCTAAGAAACTCCAAGGACCAATTTCTCTTTCTCCACATTTCAAACCATGAAAAAATCTGGTTTGAAATAATGTATGTTACAGATGCTGTAACATACCGTCCCTTGGAGGTACCAGAGCTGTTTTTGAGCATCCTTGAAATCTTGGGAGAATCCTGTAGTCTGTTGAGGCATGGACTTTATAGCCATTTGTTCTGTTAAATTCCATGCCTTGAAGGGTGTAGTGGAAGCACTGATTCCCCTTTGAATGGCTGCTCACAGCCCAGCTGCTGGCAGTGGAGGGGGTTTAGGGGAGAAACCTCTTGGCACCGGGGTAGTTGTGGTCCCAGCCACGGTGTCTGCAGGTATTTTGGACAGTATTTAAGGTCCCTTTCTACCCAAGCCTTTCTGTGATCCTGTTCCAGCACAGTTCTGCTCTGGGAGAGCAGGGTTGCACAATTAATGCAATGAATGTGATAGGTAAGGTTTATTATTTATTAATCAGTTCTGTAATTTTCATGTCGTCCAGTAATTTTCCCTAGCTCAGTGTAAGCTATTTGCATTCTTCAGATCCCACAATCTGTGAAAGTGCAAAATGAAAAATACACCATGGGTAATGATTTTTGTAGTCACCAAGTTGTATATTAATTGCATTTTTTCACCAAGAAACATAGTTACACATTTTAAGAGCTTTCTCAATTTTACATGTTTTTACCACGACTATTTTTGACGTTTCTGCTCCTGACATTTCCAACAAAAGCAAACAGAAGGGAGAAAGAACTCAACATGTTGTTCATTGCAATACCTTTTTGGGTTTGGATTTGTGGGGTTTTTTTTAGTTTTAGGGTATTCAGAGCAACTGTGGTTGCTGTTGTATTGAGGAGGAAGGGATATGTTATGACAGGAGCCCAGGAGGGAGAAGTGAGCCCAAGATGTCTCTGAACTTTGGGCTTACACTTCTTGGATAATTTTTTCAAAGCAGATCAATTCCTGAGCTATACAAACCAGGCAGCACCATGCAGATGACTGGTTTTGAGGGGGAATGAGGAGTTTAGTTCACTGGTGGACATAATACTCCTTATTTTCTGAAATTAATTTATTTGGGAATGAATGTGAAGAGATGTTTAGACTAAGACAGACAGCATGATTTCAGGGTTAGGCCATTGAACTCCTGGGGACCCAGATGCACCCTATCAATTGTGTCTGCAGAGAAGATAAGAGGCTGCACTTACGTTTGACAGTGCTGCGTGACTCCTGGAACCCAGCTGACTCTGAACCCCAGCCCAGGACTTCACACTCCTGCTCCTCTCCTTGCCCATGCCTGGCACTGGTGCTTGCAGCCCCTCTGCTCCGCTCTGCCAGCCAGCACATCCTCCAGAGCCCCACACTGCGCTTGCGCCCGTCCTCCAGCGTTTGGTACACCCAGTTGGGGGTAAAGGCAGCCGCGTTGTTAAGGATGAGTGAGACTAGAGCTACCAACACAGCTGTGGCTACCAGTTTCTGGACAGTCATATCTGACTGTCAGCTTGCTGCCAGACTCTAATTGCAGACAACACGAGGTCCCAGTCAGCTGCAGCACATTGAAATTGGGCTGGGAACAGGCGGCTGCGCTGGGTGTTACAGGGCGCTAGAGGACATCACCGTTCATTCTTGAAGTCAATTCCTGAGGGATTTCTGACCAAGGAAATGAGAATTTTGTGAGGTAGATAGGAGAATTCCATAAAATAAGAACACAAAGAAGCTTTGTTGTCCTTCCCAGCGTTGACTTATCCACCTTCTTGCACTTTGATAAGTAATGCCAGTCTTGTGGTGAACTGGATGACAGGGAGGTCCATTCCGTATTGGATGGAGTGAATCCAGACAGAATCCAGTCTCAGAGCAGGAGAGCTTGAGCTGAGGTGGGATAGGATGCTCCCTGTAGCCTGCCGAGTGCTGGGTCCTCCAAGCCAACCAGTGCTGCTCCAAAAGCCTAGGTTTGGGTGCAAACTTCAGAATATCCTGCAAACGGTGACAGATATCATCCTCTCAAAGCCAAGCTGAGCCAGAGGGGAATGCGGTCACCCCAAAGGTGATCTACAAGTCTGGAGTATCTCGAGGAGGTTGCTCTGCCCTGTCCCTCTCCGAAGAGCCGAGCTGTGAGTGCCGGGACGAGAACAGCCACTGCGGTGAGGAAAAGGCCCCCCCCCCTCCCCACCAAGAGGAAATGGCTGTTTTTGTGGCTCGTTTTGGTGAGCCTCAGGGCGTAGTCGACTGCAAAAAAAAAAAAAAAAGAGCCACTGCCACGGCAGTCAAACATTAACAGGATGCGTTTCCTGAAAGGAAAAGACTGTGGAGACTTCTAAAGTTGTCCCTCCTCCCCTCGGAGGGCCCCCCTGCCTCACGCCTCCTCCCCTCGCCGCTGCGGCCAGCAGGGCTGCCGGGACCCGCGGCGTCTCGGAGAGCCCGGGGAGCACAGCAGAGCTCCTCGGGAAAAGGAGAGAAGGAAATCCCAGCTTCAGCCCTTGGGGCATCAGCTCTGTGGAAGCGGATCGAGGAGAGGGATTTTGAAATACCTTTTACTAGAAGCAAAACAATATTGGGGTTCGCTGCTGGACAGCGCGACGGAAGCTCTGCGGGGGTGCGCTGATGTCCGCGTCCTCTCGGCACCATAGGAGGGACCGTGGCAGATAAATAAGAAGTATAAAATCTCGAGACTCTCAGCCCGGTAATAACCCAGTTTGGGGGTGTCTGCAAAGGCAGAGGGCAAGTGTTGGGATATGAGTGAGGTTGAGAGTCAGCGCATGGCGAGCCCAAGTCCCGGCGTGCTGGGCGCGGTGAGGGCTCCGCAGGGCCTCGAGGGAGGCTGCCCACCCCGCTCGGTGCCCAGGTCGTGCAAGCTCTGCTGCCGTGTGGGATCGCCCAGCTGACAGCCTGGTAGGGACTGCACTGCCACAGGGCAAGTGGCTTCTCTTCACAGGGCAGGTGCTTCTCTGATAAACCCCTTAAAAAGAGTTGTTGAGGGTATTCCAAACTGTTCTTGAACTTGGATGTTTCCAGAGCGGTCTTGCCCAGACTGGCACTCCAAACGGCTCTTTGCTGTTCCCATCAGCTGCCTCGGCAGCACCGGGAGGAGGACAGAGATTCTGGTGGGCACTACCCTGCAGCCAGGTGGTACTGCCTGGGGTTATGCCCCTCCTGAGCTGAGCCTGGCACAGTTCTTCAGGCTTCACAAATACCACACGAGTGTAGTGTTGCCTTGTACACACTGCACTGAAGGCACCACATCCGCTCAGCTCTGAGGACACCTGGCACAGACCTGCCTTGCCGGGCACTGCCACACCTGAGGGGCTGGCACAGGATTTCACATCCCGATAATCAGTACATTAGATTACAAACTGATTTCATTTTGTAGCGGCTCCATTTTACCAAGACAAGAGGCTTTGCCCCTAACCAACTGATCTGCCCTGACCCAATACACAGAAAGAAACAGGTCTGAATTTTTTTGCAAGGCAAAATTTTCTTTTCAGACTTGTTGGTGAGAGAAGGGGGGGGGGAATTCCAATAAAGCTGATGTGCTCCTATAATTAGTTTTCAGGTACTGAAGTTGAATGTACTAACCTGGCTATGAACTCAGCCCTCCTCCGTGTGCTCTGATAGTTTTTAATCTTTTAAACAAATTAAGTTTTAAGTACTTGGAGCATCTTCATCCCTTAAGAGCACTGTAGCATCTTTGGTTTCTCTTTTTCCCTGTGATTGATCATGTTTCTGTACATTTCTGGGTTTAGAACTTCCAGTATAAGCACACCAGTGTCTGCCATTCTTCAAATAAATTTCTTACCAGCAATGACTGTCTTTGCATATTTTAAACCCCTTGGATTACTTGTTATTATGATTCTGTGTTTATTTTGAGCCAGGCATTCAGCAGCAAGGTAGATGATGTTTACATGCAGATAACGCCAGGAGAGATTTACCTTTAGGGAAATGTCACACACCTGCTTCTGCCTCCCCCCATTTGTTTTTTGTGATTTGATGAAGTCTGAGTATGTATTTTCAGGGGGGTCCAAGCTTCCTTCTCATGTAACAATAAAAACAATAGCAATTATATTTTACAAAGGCTGAACAAATCAGTCTAGTTATAGAATCATAAAGGTTGGAGAAGATCAAGTCCAACCACAAACCCATGTCCCCAAATGCTACATCCACACAGCTTTTAAATCCTTCCAGGGATGGTGACTCCACCACTGCCCTGGGCAACTGTGCCAGTGCCCAACCACTCTTTGCATGAAGACATTTTCCCTAAAATCCAATTTAAACAGTATGGGAATCCTGATCCTTAATAAAAAACTGCCTTAGTGAATGCTTCTTTGCTGACAAACAGGCAGCAGGATGTGCATTTTGCAGCACTCACGGCATTCTGTGGGGCACAGGGGTTTGTGTCATATAACCCACATGGAGCAATCTCTTGGTGTTGGTTTGATGAGGGTAAGCTTGGAACAAAGCTGTGTATTCAGTGGGATATTACAGATCCATTCTGTGAAGCTGCTTTATCAAAATGATATGTTTCTTACAGGGAAGAGTTTTTAGGAGTAGCCTCATCAGCTTTCAGTGTTTGGATCATACATGAAAAATGCCTGACTTTCCTTAGAGTAGCTCATATAATATCATTAACACAATCAAGAGTCCCATTGAACTGTTACAACTTTTCATGTATCACTTGAATTCCTTGTTGTCTTTTAGCCCCACGGAAAGTTATAACCAGGATCCCATAAAGGCATTTTATTTTAAAAGTATCAAACCTAATTTAGCTACATCAGCTAAAACCTCATTTTCTCAAGTCCTTAGGGTTTTCCAGTCTAGTGGAAGACATCCCTGCCCATGGCAGGGGTTTAGAATTAAGATGGTTTTTAATGTCCCTTCCTACCCAAACTATTCTGTGGTTCTGTGATTATCTACAATATTACATTATAGGATGCAATAATAATTTGTTATATATAATGTGTATATTATAGGGTCCAGTTCAACAAAGTGGGGCCCAAATTGAAAAGAGATTTTTTTTTACCCTGATCAATGTTCATATTCCAAATATAGCCCATTAAATAGAGGGAGAAAAGGTTTTTCAGTGAAATGCTTAAGACATATAAATCTCCAGCCCTTCTAAATAATATTCCATTTTTTCTTTAAACTTCAGTGCTTTGGGCAATGAAAAATATATGGGAGCAGAAGGGTTTGTGAGGACTGTGGATGCTATAAACACAGTTCCACAGACAAACAGATGTGAAAGGTCAGATACAAAGCAAGGACTTTCATCAAATATGTGGTAAGATTTGTGTCCGCTCTTAAGAGGCATCAACATTTGCTTCCCCAATCCCTGGTACTGTGGATGTGGCCTGGAGCCTGGGACCACAGGGTGCAGCAGTGTATCCCTGCACCTGGTGGGGGGCTTGGGGCTCCCAGGCTGCTTGGGATGCCTTTCCATGGCTCTGCTCCCGCTGCTGCTGTGCCCGGGCTTCATTAAATTTCCAACTTCGGCTGATGAAGTACAGATGTGAGAGGCTTTCCAGGGGGGGTGAAAGGAGGAGGAGGGGAAGAACAGGAAATTCCTGGAGTCACAGTTGGGGGCAGGGAAGAATATTACTTGGCATTTTTATATGGACAGCAGGGCCAGGCCTGGAAAGTAGAGTTGCTACCTTTTAGGGATGCATGAAGAGATTCAGCTTTCTTACTACACTGGCAGCTGTTGGGAGATAAACTGTGGTTTTCCCTGGGATTTAACTGAACCTGTTCTGCACCTCTTGTTTTTTGTTCCCTCACCAGACCCACATCCATCTGCCCACATTTCTGAGGGGCAGCAAAACTTGCCCTGGTGCTGGAGGTGTGTGCCTGCCAGGGAGGTGGTGCATCTCATGGCTGAGGTTGGTGTTCATGAAATGAAGAGAGAAATGGAAGTGGATTGTGGGTGCTGCCAGGATCCCCTCCCCTTCCCTACTCTTTCCTCTCCATGTACCTTATCTGAGCACTGTCCCTCTTGTGAAGGATGTGTCTACTGGAAAGAACCAATGTCTGCTGTAGTTCCATGGGGACCATGGCTGTTGTTGTTGCCTGTGCAGCTGCTAAGCAAACTGAGTGGGGTGTGGGAACTGCTCTGGGCAGAGCAAGGCTGGAATCCTTGGGTAAAACACTCCTTCAGGTGTTTCAGCAGGGTGGAAGCAGGAGAAGGAACAGTCAGGGGGAGTCAGTGGTCTCACCTGCCATGGGTTCTTGTGCTGGTGAGCTGCTCTGATCATGTCTCTCAGAATCTTAGAATCATGGAATGGTTTGGGTTGAAAAGGACCTTAAGGACCATCTAGCACCAACTCTCTGCCATGGGCAGGGACACCTTTCTTTGCTGTCCCTCTCATCTCTTGCTGTGGTCTCTGTGCTGGGTGAGTCCATGCAAGATGTGCTCTGCTGTGAACACTCCCAAATTCAGTATCTTTGCTGCAGTTTGAGCCTGGTGTGCTTACCCCCTGCCCAGCCAGGTTGGGAGAAGGCGGTGTCTGTGGGAATAAAACCAACTGCAGAGCACACTGACTGCAGATGTTTCTCCCTCTGTGTTTGTTGCTGCTTGCAGCATATCCATGGCTCAAGACTCTCAGGTTCATTTTGCAAATGGTTTGGAGTGTAGGAGAAAGAGGTGGGATGGCAGAACTCCAGCTCCTCAGGGCAGAGGTACCTGGGTGCCTGCGTGGGCCACAGGCAGGTGTGTGGGGGGCAAGAGCTCCCAAAGAGGAGTCCTAGGGGCAGCAGCTCCTGCTGAATTTTGACATTGGCAGGAGATGTTGCCATCCAGGAAAGCATAAAACAGCTGAGAGATGATGAGCAACATCTCCTATCTCCTAAATCCTGCTATGACTCTCTGCACGCTGTTATCTTCTAACTTTAAAATACACTGTGTAGTCTGTTTCTTCACAAAAGTTTCCACTCCCTGAAGTCTAAATAAGAATCTCATCCGCTCGCCTGTTTGAGCCCATGAACTCTCATCTTCCTGCATGGAGGGAGTTGAGAGCTGTCGGAGCTCTGAAAAAGAAAGACTTTGATTTCCTTTCAGAAACTCACTGTTAGTCAGCTTGACAAAGCCCAGCACAGATGTGTGTTCCTTCACCCCAAGCCAACTGGCTGTTGGCAGCTTCTTCTGGCACACTGCAGAGCTTGGGAAATGTACTTCTCCTCAAGTCTTGTGAAGCACAGCTGTGCCCAGGCACAGCCTCGAGCAGCTTTTCCTAAGGACAGAACTCAGATGGCTGTGTTGGTCAAAGCCAGGTGACCATAACTAACATCATGTTGATTGTGTCAATGTTGTCTAAAGGTGTTTTCCCACTTTTCCCAATTCCAGATAGAGATAGTGTCTGGAATAAAAGAGAAAACTGTTCCAACTTTTCAGAAATTAGGAAGGTTACATCTGATGACACAAGGCAGCATTTTTGTATTGAGTGGTGTTGGTTTCTGTCAGGCCCTTCCAGGTCTGAAATTACCATGCTTTATTTCAATATTCCTTTTGGCTCCTCGGCTGGGGAGCTTGGACATGTGGGATAAGAGCATGAGGAGGCTATGATTGAATACCACTCAGTTGTAAGAAAGGCGGCACTCAGACATGCATTTTTGCTTTTCTAAACCAGAAACACTTTTGATCTTTCTGAAATTTGTCCCTGATTTAACATTTTCATTCCTTTTTTATTTTTTCTGTACCGTTTGTCTCAGTGAAGTCTGTACTACTTATATTGATCAATACCCGAAACCTTCATATGAGTTGCACTGCAAGTAAAAGATGCTCTAATTCTTAAGTAAATTACACAAAGAATTTTTCCTGTGCCTTTTCTTAGTGTATGAGCACATCGTGGTTCACCTGTTCCACTGCTTTCCAGTTAGTCACTTTCTCCTGTGTATGCAGGGCTTTCTCACAGCCACTAGAAACAGAAAAACATTTTAATCATAGGAAAACTGGAAGGGAATTTGGTGGCAGGTCATAAAGTGTCATTCTATTCTATTATTTTCTTCTTTTTTCCTTGCTTTTAGAATTTAGATCTTTACTTTGTGCTGTGTTGGTGCCTGAGAACTGCACAGACTGTACCGCTGCTGGGGGTGACATTGAAAAAAACCTTATTTTGAATGCTCATGTTTTTTATTAGTCAAACATACTGCATGAAATTTTGAAGAGTCTCAAAAGTGAATAGAATCTGTGAAAATATTTGCTTGTCCCACTCTGTGATGGTCAGTTCTGTTGTGCTCCTTCTGCTAAGCAATTCTGCCAGCCATTCCAGCTGGAAGCATGGTCCTCAGTCCATCCTGCTTTGCCTGGGCAGGGGACTTTGCAGTGTTAACTCCAAGCTCATAGCCCTGAGTTCTTGTTCTGAGCATTACAAAGCTTTTCTTTTTGTCTGTTTTATGCAAGTTTTAAATTAGAACATGGTTGTTTGGTAGTTTTGCTACACATCATTCCCTATAACTGGGTACAACAATTGTACTCCCAGTAGTTGTTCAGTATTTAAACTACTCCAGACTGCAACAGGAGATTTCCAGTGTAGGTTAAGACTTTTTTTCTAATTTAAATTTTCATTTCTGAACATCATTGTGGGAGTTGTGACTGTCTATAGGTTGCAGCTACAACAGGATGGGCACATGATAAATGTTTATATACATGCAAACATGGACTGGTTTGGGTTGGAAGGGACCTTAAAGACCATCTAGTTCGACCCACCCCTGCTTTGGGCAGGGATGCCCACTATTTCCAGGTTGCTCCAAGTCCTGTCCAATCTGGCCTTGAACGCTTCCAGGGATCGGGCAGCCACAGCTGCTCTGGGCACCCTGCGCCAGGGACTCCCCACCCTCATAGGAAAGAATTTCTTCCAATCTGAATCTCCCCTTTTGCAATTAAAAGACATTCCCCCTTGTCCTGTCCCTCCAGGTCCTCATCCCAACTCCCTCTCCAGCCCTCCTGGAGCTCCTTTAGGCACTGGAAGATGCTGTTAAGTTCTCCTCAGAGCCTTCTCTTCTCCAGGCTGAACATCCTCAACTCTCTCAGCCTGTCTCCAGAGTAGACGTGTAATTGCTGTTGTTTAGACATTGGTGTAAATCAAAGTCCACAAGATTTCCTGAAGGTTGGGGTCATTCAGCTCAAGAAGTGACCTTTGTGTGTGGGCCTGCTTCTGTTCCTCTTTGATCTTGACACAGCTGCTGGAGTCTCTGTTACAGTCATCCCATTCCCAACGTACTGATGGTTTCCCCTTTCACACTCTCCCTCCTCACACCTCACTTGCCTTCCAGGTGACACAATAACAGCTCTCCTTTTCTTTCCTGTTTCCTGCAGTGAGGCTGTCTGGGAGAACATGGCTCGCATGTGTGTGAAGACTCAGAGGCTCGATGTTGCCAAAATTTGCCTGGGGCACATGGGTCATGCCAGAGGAGCCAAGGCACTGCGGGAGGCTGAGCAAGAGCCAGAGCAGAAGGCCAGGGTGGCTGTGCTGGCCATCCAGCTGGGCATGCTGGTAAATCCCACAGCCAAGCTGTGAATGGTTTATATCAGACTCTGAAAAATTACTCAGTGAAAGAAACTGCTGACTAAAGGAAACATATTTTAAAGATTGTTTTATGTGTGAAACATTATCAAAAATCTGCTTTCTTGGGGCATAAGCCTCTTCCAAGCTAGATTTCACTGGATTTAAAAAAGCCTGTATTTTATTATAGTTAAAATATTTCAACAAACATGTTTTAAGCTCTGATATGGAGCTCTGATATTTAAGTTCTGATATGGAACGCAAGTTCCAATTTGAACTTATTTGTTTCTAGAGTGAAAGGCTAGAGCTGTGTGCTGTCACAGAGTGAGGGCTGACCTGAGGTTGTTGAAGGAGTTTACGGAAAATAGACTTTTCCTGTGGGGCTGGAGAACTCTGGCCAGTCACATTCATTGCCTGTACTGTCCCAGGGATGCCTAGTCACCCAGATTTCTATCCTGACTTCTCCCACTGTGTGAGCAGGAACTTGGCTGGACCCAGCTCAGACAGAGGACAAGATCTGGCGGTTCCACCATCTGGAGCCCCACCTAGCAGCAAATACACCCCAAAGTGGACCTTGTGTCTCATGTCTGTCTTCATTCCCCTTGACTGCCAATAGAACTGAGATCTAAGCTGAATTTGAGATCAGCATTGTCATATGGATTGAAAATTGACTAGTGTTGGTTAATTTAATACCTTTAGCTATGATCCATTAGAAAGCCAGAAATTTTTCATTTGGGAACCATAAGAGATCCAGACATATGATCTGTCAGAGGGAAAAACTGGAAAAGAATTTATGAATAACCCACAGTCCATAGGAAATACTGAATTAGATAAAAAATAGCAAGGTGCTATGACAGCAAAAATCAGTTTGGGGCCATGTTTGAGGAGATGCCAAATCCTGGGGCCTGGATTTGGTAACTCCTGTCTGTGTATTCAGGGCAGCTACAGCTGGAATGATGACCTCCAGCCTTTAAGTATCTCATTACAGAAAAAATAGTTGATGAACTGGAAAAGGTTCAGACAAAATCAATGCAAATTTCTCAGCTCTTAGAAAGATTTCACAGAAATGGAAGTCTTGAAAATGGTCAAATAATAAAAATTTGGCTTGAAAAGGTATTTTGTAATCTATAGTTACTTGATGAGTATGAGAAAGAGACAGAGTAACTATTCTGAGTTAAAGGAAAAAAGGAAAATTCAAAGTAAATGTTTGTAAAGGCTTCCTGGCAGAGAAAACTATGAGGCTGAAAAGTGTCAGCACCGCTTCTCTTGGATATTTTGATCTGTTTGGAGAGGTGGAAGGGAACTACAGCAAAACAAATGCAGTTCTACTGCTTTTTTCCATCTTGTACAGAGTCTTAGTGCAGGCATTTTCCTTTTCCACTTTCTGTACTTTTTAAAATTTGAAACAATAAGAGACAGAAAGCATTTTTCTGTCTTGGACAGATAATCTTTATTTACTAAATATAGTGTTCAGCTGGACAGCAGTTGGGTGGAGCAGGAAAGTGCTCCTTCCACAGGAGTTAGAACCTCTCAGAGAATAAAAATAATAGTTCCAAATTTGCCCACCCTTGCGTCAGCACCGGCAAAACCCTCCTGTTCTAATTCTGCAATAAATTACTAACATTTATTCCCAGGAATGGAGCTCAGTTGTCCACAAACAGCATTGCTACCTCTGAGATCAGCTGGGAGGCCACAGGGGTTCCCTGGCTTGCAACACCTTAATTCTCAAACCCTGAGTGCCAAGATCTTCTCTTAAGCCCCACCCCTGGGTGGGCAGCATGATAGGTAGCTGTACCCCCACCTAAGCATGTCTCCATTTTTGGTGATTAAAACTCCTGATGACAGCATTTGATTATTGATGACTTGCTCGTGTCACTCCCCTCCCTCTCAGGCAATCCTGTACAATAAATGTCAAGATCTGAATGCTTTCCTTATTTTTACATAACCATCCTGTTTCCCAATAACATGCTATCCTAGGCCATGTATATTTAGTTGGTTAAACCCTCTGACTGAATGATTGTTGCTTTAATTGCATTGCAATGCCCTGCACTAATAAACTGCTCCAAGAAGTGCCTGGTGTGACTGACATGCAGCGTGGTCGGGGCTGATGGGATTTTGGGTGTTCCTCTCCCCCCAGGAGGACGCAGAGCGGCTGTACAAGGATTGCAGACGCTATGACCTCTTGAACAAGTTCTACCAGGCCTCCAACCAGTGGCAGAAAGCCATCGAAACGGCCGAGGCTCATGACCGAGTTCACCTGCGCACCACCCACTACAACTACGCCAAGCACCTGGAGGCAACCGGGCAGCAGAGCCTGGCACTCACCCAGTAAGCAGCAGTTGGGTGTAAGCTGGGGGACTGGGAGCCTCTATCCTTTGAAGATGGGTGAAGGAGGATGTTTGATGATGACCAGTAAAAATTAATTAAAGTCTTTTCCTGTTTCTGGTGCCTTTTATCTCATAGAGTGAAAGCATTCCCAGTGAAACCTCCCAGCACCCTCCCATGCAAATAATGTGTAGCGTCTTAAAAAGTCAAGAGTCTGTCTGGGCCAGTAGTGAAAACCCACTCATATCCAATCCTGTGTTTGTCTCTGGAAGACCACTGCCATCTTCTCCTTCCTTTTCCATGAAAAAAACAATTATTTGCTTTTCCCGAGAGTCCCAGACACAACTGCTGGAGCAGAATTGAGTTTGATGTGGTTGCTTCTGGTGGCTGATCCTCTCCTGTGACTGCCAAGTCCCATGACAAGTTAGGGGAGGGTATTTTTGATGTCTTGTATTTCTTGTTTGAGATCTTGTTTTTATGTGAGTTTTCCAATATGAAAAGTTCTCATCATCATCATCATCATCCAATAAGGTCAATTCTGTTCAGAATCAAAACAGAACTCTGCTGTGCTCAGGCAGACCCACTGGTGGCCATGGTGGGCAGTGGGGTTAGGACATGTGGGTGCTGGGGAAGGGCAGTGACCTCTCAGCAGTGGCAGAGGCTGATGTTGCAGTGGGTACAATGTGGAGCCTGGGCCATTTGTGACCTGTCCAGACAGGTGTGCTTGATGCTTGGGGAACTTTCTGGAATACTTCTTTGGGCCATCACTGGCACTTTTAATTTTTGATGGTGCTGGTGGACTGCAACTAGTCGTAAAGTGAACTTATACAGCTGAAGCAGTTGTTGCCAGTGTTGTCTGTTGTTTGGCTGGCAAACAAGATTAAATAGATTAATAGAGAGCTAATAAGGAGGCTATCATTTCACATCTAATATGTTCTTCTCTACAGCTATGAAAAGTCAGACACACACAGGTTTGAGGTACCTCGAATGCTCTCTGAAGACCTACAA
The DNA here is from genome assembly GCF_901933205.1 of Camarhynchus parvulus. Taxonomy (NCBI): domain Eukaryota; kingdom Metazoa; phylum Chordata; class Aves; order Passeriformes; family Thraupidae; genus Camarhynchus; species Camarhynchus parvulus. Next base: position 3,365,953 of record NC_044584.1, on the reverse strand, counting down.
GCACTGGAGAACTACATCAACAAGATGAAAGACAAGTAAGTGCTATGCTTGTTCCTTCTACAGGGGCTGTCAGGTCTGATATACAATTTGTGATGAGTGCAAGGATGACAGAGTGTGAATCTTAGTCTCATTCACCCCCTGCCTTATCCACTATGACCCTCCAACAGCTTTTCAGGTTTATGCTGCACTTGCATAAGAACTGCCACATTGTTACCCAGGCTGACTTCTGGTATAGTGCAGATCTTGGGAGTGTCACACTTGGGTTGGGGTAAACCATGAACACACTAAGAAGTGTGTTAAGTCTTTAGTTCAAGCTCTCTAGCAGTGACAAACAGCATCTGTCAGTTCTCATTGCTGCAGTTAATATTGTTGCTTTTCCAGGAGCCTGTGGAAGTGGTGGGCACAGTACTTGGAGAGCCAGTCAGACATGGAGTCCGCATTAAAATACTATGCACTGGCTCAGGATTATTTTTCCCTAGTCCGTGTTCACTGCTTTCAAGGCCACATTGAGAAGGTAAGGCAGCCTGCTTCCACAGCTCTCAGTCTTGGGAGGAGCATGGACATGAAGTAAAGCTGTACAATTCCCTCTGCAGGCTGCTGAAATAGCAAATGAAACGGGGAATGGGGCAGCCTCCTATCACCTGGCACGCCAGTACGAGAGTCAGGAGGATATCAAGCAGGCCGTGCACTTCTACAGCCGGGCCCAGGCGTTCAACAACGCCATCCGCTTGTGCAAGGTACGCTAGAGGCACCGTGTGCCCACACCAGCACAAGCTTCTGCCCTTTGGGAGTATAAGGTGTTTGTGCCTGTTCTGTCCCATAAGACACTGCCTGCTCTTGCACAGCCCATGATGAAGCTGCTCCTGGTTTCTGCTGACCTCTTCTACTAAAGGTGGATCAATAAAGCCTTGGTGATTTGGAAATGTATTTTCTTAAACAGCTCATCAGAAAATCCCTGAAAGAAATAATCATAATCAAAGCTGAAGATCACTTGGGTTGTAGAGGTTTTACACAGAAGGGGGTGAGAGTTTAGTACTATGGGACAGCATAAAGACACAGGCTTGCCAGCAGTTGGAATTACTAAATTTTTGTGTGCACACCCAGAGCCAAACCTTTGCTTTTGAACAGGCGAATAATTTAAATGATCAGCTGATGAACCTGGCTCTCCTGAGCTCACCAGAAGACATGATAGAGGCAGCCTGCTATTATGAGGAAAAGGGAGATCAAATGGACAGAGCTGTTATGTTATACCACAAGGTAAATGTTTTTTAGTAAAAACTCCCAAACTTTACTGTGAAGCAGTTCCTACAGCAGAGGAATTGTAAATCAACTGTGGTGCTTACTATGTCCTGCTTATTTGTAATTTTTTTCATGGTGAGTAATGCTTTATTAAGCCAGGGTGTCCTGTGAACTGGCTCTGTAGTGCTCATTTTAGTCTTTGAAGCCTCATTCCTAATTTTGCAGGCAGGACACTTCTCCAAAGCCCTGGAGCTGGCCTTTGCCACGCAGCAGTTTGGGGCCCTACAGCTCATTGCTGAGGACCTGGATGAGAAATCTGACCCAGCCCTGCTCGCCCGCTGCTCCAGCTTCTTCATTGAACATGCTCAGTATGAGAAGGCAATGGAGCTGCTGCTCACAGCCAAGAAGGTGAGCTGAGCCCTCTGGTCCCCTCTGCACAGGTAGAGGAGCACAACAGGTGTGTACCCGCACACAGCCATTCATCTGTGCAGATAAACAGATACAAGAGACACTTATAAAGTTTCAAAATTCCTCCTAAGCCAGTGATTCAGAGGCACTGGCAGCTCAGCCTTGCCAAAATGGTGGGCACCAGACCATTCTGTGCCTCCTCCTCTTTAACAGGCTCCTATGGCTGGCTTTCTTCTACACTTTGCAAGGATACCATAGCCCTTTTCTGGACAAGCTTTTGTACAGCCTACTCAGAATTTGTTCCTATATGGGAAGTACCAAAATATTTAACAGAATCTTTCAATTTATTTGTATTTGCTGGAAATGTTACTATTGATTGTGCCTAACAAACCTGACTTGTATGTCTCTGAAAACCTCATGTTCAGAGTCAAAATGGCTGAATCTTTAATGGCACACTTGTGTGAGAGCAATGTGGTCATGGAAGAACAAACATGTTCTTCTTAGCGAACAAATGGGACAGTGTGTGCCTGAACAGGGGCTGATGTTGACACGTAACTACGGCCCAGTGTTCCAGACCGAGCATCCTCAGATACTTGTGTTTCTAGCAGATTTCTGTAGGTTACTCCACAAGCAAATGTGAGGTATCATGATAGTGTTTGCAACATCTCATTGCTCTCTTGCTCCCATCAGTACCACGAAGCTCTGCAGCTCTGCCTGGAGCAGAACCTAACCATCACCGAGGAGCTGGCTGAGAAGATGACAGTCTCCAAGGAATCCCAGGATCTCTCTGAGGAGTCCCGGAGAGAGCTGCTGGAGCAAATTGCTGACTGCTGCATGAGACAAGGCAACTACCACATTGCCACCAAGAAATACACACAAGCAGGAAACAAGTTAAAGGTCAGCCTGGAGAGCCTCAAAACGAGGGTGTTTTGAAAAGTAAACCTTGAAGCAGACTTCCTACAGTAGCTACCCAGATGCAACTTCTGAGCCATCTTGATGGTGTTTTTGCATTCACAGTATTTTCCCTCTCTCCCTCTGTGCCACTCTTTCCCTTGCCAGGCTATGAGGGCATTACTGAAATCTGGAGATACTGAGAAAATTATCTTCTTTGCGGGAGTTTCCAGACAGAGAGAAATTTACATCATGGCAGCCAACTACCTGCAGTCACTGGATTGGCGCAAGGACGCAAAGATTATTGCAAATATCATCAGCTTCTACACCAAAGGAGGGGCCCTTGACCTCCTGGCAGGTTTCTATGATGCATGTGCTCAGGTACTGCCCTTTCTGTGACTGCTGAAGGTGTTTGGTTTATTGGCTCTGGAACAAGACCATCTCCTTTCTCCTCTTGCAGGTAGAAATCGATGAGTATCAGAACTATGAAAAAGCCCACAGAGCACTGACAGAAGCATACAAGTGCCTTTCCAAAGCAAAGGCCAGAAGCCCTGTGGAACAAGAAAGCAAACTTGCTCACCTGCAGAGCAGGATGAGTCTGATGAAGCGGTTCATCCATGCTCAGAGGTGAGCTGCAGCATGAATAGTACAGAAACTAAGTGACAGAAATATCATACCAGAATAGAAGTTGTAACAGCACCTGAAGTTTAGTAAGTAATTTGCAGCTTGCTGCAAAAAAAAAAAAAAAAAGCTGCTGATACATTTTTCTAGCAGGGAAATCATAATGTGATTTTTAAAAGTGCATTTAAAATGTTGCATTAAAGATGGAAAGGTAACCTTAAAGAGAAGGATATAGACCAAGGGAGGTGTAGCCAGGAAAGGTGATTATCATAAAATCACAGAATCACTGACTGGTTTGGGTGGGAAGGGACTTTAAAGACCATTTTGTTCCAAAAGCCTGTCATAGGCAGGAACACCTTCCACTACGCCATGTTCTTCTAAGCCACATCCAACCTGGCCTTGAACACTTCCAGGGATCCAGGGGCAGCCACAGTTTCTCTGGGCACCCTGTGCCAGGGCCTCAGCACTCTCCCAGGGAACAATTCCTTCCCAATATCCCATCTAACCATGTCCTCTGGGAGTGGGAAGCCATTCCCCCTTGTCCTGTCCCTCAGGGCCCTTGTCCCAAGTCCCTCTCCAGCTATCCTGGAGCCCCTTTAAGCCCTGGAAGACGCTCTAAGGTCTCCCTGGAGCTTTCTTTCCAGATGAACACCCCCACCTCTCCCAGCCTGGGTCCAGAGGGGCTCCAGCCCTTGGAATACCTTCATGGCCTCCTCTGGACTTGCTCCAGCAACTCCATATCCTGCCTGTGCTGGAACCCCAGAGCTGGAGGGAACTCTGCAGGTGGGGGTCTCATCTGAGCAGGGCAGGCATCCCTTGCTGCCCACACTGGCCAATCAGCCCCAGGACAAGGGGCATTTCTGGGTTTTGTTTGGGCTTCTGTCATGAAAACTTATGCAGTAAAAACTCTTCCCTGTCCTTGTCTGGATAAGCTGAATGCTCTCGTTGGGCTGTGACACTTCCTTTTCCTCTTTCCTAGAGTTTACCCTGAAGACACTGAAGAAGCAGTCAGGCAGTGTGAACTGCTCCTGGCTGAACAGGACTTTGACAATGCCATCCGGCATGGTGACGTCCTGGGATTTTTGGTTCAGCATTATGCACAAGTGGAGGAATTCCATACAGTAAGTAAAGTCTTAATTCTTCTAACTTACAGAAGCCATATTGTCCGCTGGTACAGCCTGGTGGAGCATGGCTCTCACGCAGGAAGATGTTCCATGGTAGGAGCCTAAATGTGCAGCAGGGTGAGGCACAGCTCAGGAACTTTACCTCTATTTTTCATTCTATGGGAGAAAAGGAAAGCTCACAGGACACAGAGGGTAAGTCCTTGGTGCATGCCTCAGCAATGCCACCACACTGTGTTTGCTACCTGGCCAGAGAAAAAAACTGTAAAATGGCAGTTATTTGAGGAAACAGTGAATTGCTCCTTCATGGCAGATGTGCCAGTGCTCTGATGAAACATGAGGGTGTCAAGTGCGAGTTCCTCCAGGTGTGCTGATGAACTTCACTTTTAATGTGCAAAGTACAAGAAATGGTTTACTGGGGCCCCTGTAGCTCCCTCTGACAGTGATCTCTGCATTCCTTTAGGCTTATCGCTACCTGGAAGAGATGCAGAAAAGAATTCCAGCCTCAAACCTGAGCTACTATGTGTCCCCACAGACCATGGAGGCTGTGCACCGAGGAGCTGGTGTTCCCATGAGCCGAGCCCAGGCCCCAGCACACTCCGGCCATGGCAGCATGGACAACAGGGAGGAGGAAGAAGTGGCTGATGAAGTGGAGGACCCCTGACAATGATCATTTACCAAATGCAAAGCTGACTTTATAATCAGCTCATTTATTCCATCCTCATTAGGGGGGCCCAGATCAATCACATGCTGTTGCCACACAGCTTTTTGGTTATTACCAAGAAATTTCTTTTTCCTGCTTGACTGTATAAGCAACAGTATTAGAGTTAATACGTTCTCTCAAGCACAGCATACAGCAATTCACATGTACATTCTGTCAGAAGGCTGGTTTTAGTATTTTAATAAATTTGAGGCAGAAAAACCCAGTAAGAACTGCATATTGTAACTTCACTTTTTCTCAGTACAGAAGAGCTGAATAACCAAGGTGGTAACTGTGAGTTGCCTTTCAAGTACAGCTGTGATCTGCTAAGGTGCAGATCTGTGATTCCTTAGAAGTGAGACCTTCTGAAACAATCCCTATCCCATTTGGGTAGGAGCTTGGTTAAAATCAAACTACCCTCTTCTGCAGGCTGAAGGCAGAGTTTCCCCAACAAAAGCTTCTCTGTTTAAATACATCAGAGGGTCATGTGGACTAGAGCAACTCCTTACAGACATCTGGGGTAAACCTCAGAGTCACAGAATGCCTGGGTTGGAAGGGATCCTGGATGCCCCCTAGCCCAATCTCTGCTCAAGCTGGGTCACTCTGAGTGAGTGAAGCTTTCTTTCTTGCTTTGAAGCTCCTTCTCTTGCAGTTACATCAAGCCACTCTGTACTAGTCAGATTTTTGGAGGTCAGTTTCTCCCCTGGCACAAGCACGACTGAGAAAAGTGAAGCTCAACGTAAGAACCAAGGTTCTGCTCACCTCTCTGCCAGTCACCATGCCCTGCCAAGGAGTAGTTACGGTCACTCACATTTCTTACCAACTAGCCCTTACACTTAGAATGATTTTTCTTTTTCATGTTTTGTGACTTGCTTCAAAACTTGGGGTAAACATGAAGTTTCTAAATTGCTTTCAGGGAAGAAGGTTTGGGAAGATTTTAAAGTCAAAATCTGAACATTATTTATTCTTTAGTAGAAACTTCTGTACTAAGATTATACAAAAAGAATTCCCTGTCTTATTCCTTCCCAGGTCTAGCTCAGGCTGTTAAAAGTCAGGCATACTTTCAGCACTTCAGTGTAGTTATCTAGTGCTTGCATCCCATCAGCAGTGCCTTATCTTCCACTCCTTCCAGCAGCAGACCAACAGCTGGCCCACTAAATTCCAGCTGCTCAGGGACGTGGGAGCCTTCGTAAAGGGCAGGTCATAGTGGCAAGTGGCCCTCCCCAGCCCTCCTGTTTTTTTGACAAGAAGGCTCTGTGAGATCTTCCCTGTATTTTTAGCTGAGTGCTCAGACCTGCCAAGGTTATAAATAGCTGGGGTGGGGGCTGGGGGCGCGGGAGGATGGCAGCACTCGCCTACCTTCCTGCATCTGTACACGTTGTACCGGATACCCAGAGCTCACTCAATTGGCCTCCACTACAAAGTCCAGATGTCAAGTCAGGCTTGCTGGCTTACAGCTCAGCACCCTTCCCCCTTCTTCCTCTCCTCCAGCCAGGTGACTGCTGAAGAGGCCCCAGCAGTGCCCAAATACATCCAGCTGGCAAGAGCACAAGGAAACGGTCATTTCTGTTACCCTTCAGCTAGGAAGAAACAGCTTCAAGTTTCTTTTTCAAGTTCTCCATTAGCAGCAAGTTTTGCAGGGCCAGCCTTCTGCAGTCCCCATCAGGGTCTTTCTCCATCACATCTGCAAAAGAAGCAGCCACTGTTAACTGGAGAATAGGAAAAAGTGCCCTTAACACTTCTCACTATTTTACTGACAATCACAGAACTAAACAACAGCATTTGCACCTATGGCTGGGCTTGGACATCGGGACTTGCAGGAACTGCATTAGGCTAGAAGGCAGAGATGTACAAACTTGATCATGTAAAGCAGCATGAGTTCAGCCAAGCCCTGATTGCCACATGGGGCAGTGCTCCAGTTTTGAGGGAGAAACAGTCAGTTGGTCTGAAACATTGTAGAAACTGTCTGACCTTGGATCCCATGGGATAATCTCCATGCCAGAATTTGTACTTGTCACTTTGAGCTATACAAAAGTTTCGTACAGCTGAACTACAAGTGTGAATGAAGTCTGCAGCTAGAAATCCACTTCTCCAAAGTCTAAAGTCTCCACTCTGCCATTCTTGCAATCTAAAATGGTCAGTGCTCCTTCCTGAATTTGGGGTCAGGATGCCAATGGGGAAAGAAGGAGACAGGCCCCAAGGTTCAGCATATTCTCCACTCTGAAAGACCAATCTTCTGATCAATGGGTTCCACACTTCCCACAGCATGTAAGGGCAGCGTGAGGCTGTTCCCAGCAGCTGTTATTCCAGGGGCCCTTCATGGGCCTGCAAAGTAACAACCAGGATGCATGCAGGATGTCTGAGCAGGGTAGCCTGGAAGAGCAGGGAGCCTGTGTGAGGATATCCTGTACGCACGAGTAGTGTGCTGGGAGCCCGGCACTGTCAGGCAAAACACATGACTCATGTCACTGGAGCACAGCTATTTATAATCTAGGGAGAGCTGCACCCTAGTGCTTCCATTCTCCCTCTGCAGAAGATGAAAAGGAAGGTTACAAGGCAGACTGGAACAAGCTCTAAAGCTTAGAGTGCTGTTGGTGCTGTTTCTGTTCCATGAGCATGGACCTGGCACTGCTGGCACTGCATGGGAGGCACAAGGCATCAGAGTGTTCTGTTGGTCCTGACATAAACCTCACTTACCCGTGACAGAGATGCAGAGCACTTGCAAGGGGTGGGGAATTCCCTCAAAGGCAGCTGCTGAGGAATCAAAGGGATCCTCAGGGAATGTCCTTTCCTAGGGCATTTCTTAGAAGCATTTAGGTATTCCCTTCCTCCCCCAGGAAGGATCAAGCTGCTCAGCAACAAGTCCAGCATGGCAGCTAAGGGTAATGATGGACAAGTCCAAAGTGGATTCTAGTCTCTCTCCATAACTGATATGTCCCAAAGCATCCAGTGCAGACAGTGCCAGGGCTGCAGCCAACACGTTGAAGGGCCAACAGTTAGTCACAGGACACACTACAGCAGTTTGCAGAGGTCCAGATGTAACAACCAACTGAAAGAAGTCTCTGGATTTCTACTAAGCACTTCACATGTAGCATTTCATATCCCACTGTTCATCACTGTGCTTTGGCCATGAGAGAAACACATGGGAGAAACAAAGACACTTTAAGCTAAAACCAAAGGGGCTAAAGGCATAGCAGCCAAGGCTCCCATGCAAGACAGCTTGTCATTTCCAGCTACAGCACAGCTAATACATGACTCCTCTTGCAAATCTTGTCTGGAAAGTCATGAAGCAACAGCCAAGTCCATGAGCTCAGACCTGTGATTCAGTCACAGAAGCAGGTCTCTAGCGCCAGACTTGACCTGTTGGAGCAGCAGGGAGGGCCCAGTACCTCCCTGTGAACTGTTTCCCCAACAGCTTTACAATAAATAGCAAAGGCACAGCCCAAGAAGCTGGTGTGTTTCAGAAAGCAGCTCTAGAAGCCCTTTAAATTGCACTTAAATTGCACCTGACCATATGTGAAACTGAATTCTTTAAGGCTTCTGAACAACTCCTACAGCAGTTTTCCTTTCTCTGGTATACCCACAACAGTTATCTTACCCTGCTCTCATTCCCACCAGGAATAACCATGCAGCTTTCATGCTAAAGCATTAGATAAAAAGACAGGGCTATTACACTACCCATAAGCATGAGAAGATGCTACTATCTTGGTCATCCTCTTCCTCCCCAAAATAACTCACAGAAAATGGATTATGCAAACCCTCATGCTGGAAATACATTCCTGAAAGGCTTCACTTGGTAACAGCAGTGTTAAATGCAGAGACAAGCAGATTCCTGAGAGCACATAGTGTCATGGGAAAAGTGAAGTCTTCAGCCCCACATGGCGGCCCTCTTCCGTTCAAAGGGCACAGAGCACCCCAACCCACCAGGATCAGGGGCCAGCTGGGTCAGTTTGCTTCCTGCTTGCTCCCTCTGGGAAGCGACTCACTGAAAGTGAGAATGGTGAAGGAAACCAGACCACGGAATAACAAGAATCACCCTCACAACACAGTGAAGGCTTCAACATTAGTTGTTCTTTTCACTCCAGCTCACTGCAGTACCGAAACACTGATCTGTGCAGCTCCAGCCTGCCAGAACCCACAGACACAGTCTGTGTTGATGTAAGGTGTGCTGGGTACAGCATTTAAAGTAATTTGCTGTCTTTTGTAGCTTTTTCTTTCCATTGACAATAGGAAACTAGATACTAGCCCATGCTCCTCTTCCTCCTGTTTTTAGCTCTAACACCCCGTCATGAGCACACAGTGTGAAAAGGCTGTAGAAGCTTTGTGTATTCCTGCTGGCCAAAGTCACTGCCTGGGGGTAACAGCCAACGTGACAACACTTCCTGCAGCTTCATGAGATGAGTAGTTGTCTGCTCACATTGAGAAAGGGGGCACAGACTATCTTTGGGGATTTTTCTGGGTGGCCTGTGAAGACAGTCACAGTTTGTAATGCCATACCCAGTTCTTGGCTTATGCCTCAGGTACCCCAGCATCTCTACAGCACACATGTGCTCTACCTGCTGATCCTGCAGATCTCTGATGCACAATGCCAGGACATCACTGCTGCCATCACAATTAAAGAGATGCTGCACAAAGACCACGCCACTAACCAGAAAAGCACTGCTGTACCCCACCAGGTCTTACCTCCCAGCCAGGACTGAGTTTCCAACAGCTCTTCTGTCATGTCTGCCAGAATCCGTTCCGCAGGGACACTGAGGAGCAGGGAGGAGATACAGGACAAAAGGCCCTGGCGCACATACCTGTGGACAAGGACTGAACTGGTAATGCAGCTTTATGCTCTGCATTGACTTCCTCACCTCAGGGGCTCTCCAGTTTCAAATGGCATGACAACTTTTTCCATATTCCTGCTGCTTAGGGGTGTAATCTTGCAGTGTGTCTCACATACAGAGCCCCTGTCGTGCTGTGCACAGAAGCCTAGCACAATTCAGAGTTCTGGACACATTTGAGAGCAAAACAGATATTGGATGTTTACAGACTTTTGGCTACATGTCTTAATTCCTTTCCAAGACTGAATGCTGGAATTGAATCTAGAGTTTTCTGAGCTCCCTGAGTAAACACAGATGAAATTATCACATGGACAGGTAGTCAGGAAATTTGTCAACCTTTCTATAGGTAATGGCTGTACTGCCACACCAGAAGACACCAGCGAAGCTCATATGTTGGGCTGACATTAAATACAGTCATAAGAACACAAAGCTGGAGGAGAGCACAAAGTAAATGCATTAAGTCACTGACACCCAGAGCCAGATGCTCGTCTTGGACAAAGACAAATCCTGACTGGAGGCTGGCTCACAGCTGATCTTTAAAAATGAGAGTATACAACTACAGTAACTCACGAGTCCGTGTGGAAACGCAGTGCCCAAACAAATTCCAGCAGTGTCTTTCCCATTGCTGTCACTGCCTGCAAAAGAGGATTGTGACAGCAGCACTGAGTACCATCCACATTGCCCTGTAGAGCTGGGCCTCAAGACATACTGCTCATGGAATCACAGTATGTCCTGAGCTGGAAGGAACCCACAAGGGTCAGGAATCCAACTCCTGCCCTGCATAGGACACCCCAACAATCCCATCCTGAGCTTGGGAGTGTTGTCCAAATGCTTGAACAAAGGTTTTCTTAAGATCAGATACAACTGAATTTATTTTACAGATGTGGAAACTTTGGCAGCAAAGTGAAATAATGTGTCCAATCCCCCCAAGAAATTGACAAGAAGCAAAAGACAGTGCAGGGGTGGCCTGAATCTCATGTCTATTTTCTGACTATTTCTTCCCAGCCCATTTCACAACTTCTCAGCCCACTCAACTCCAACTTACTGCCAGTCTCAGTGCACCAGGCCCTGAAACACATGGCTAATCTGGAAGACGCCTCAAGTTCCCAGGCTGGAAGTCACGCCTTCCCTCTGCCCTTCCTTACCACAGTGTTGACAGCCAAGTACATCAGAACTGCTAAAGTGTGAACCAGTCTTCCAAGTACTAAGTGATCTTCTCCCAGGAGATCAAATGTTGTTAAAGGCCTGCAAGACACAGAGTTGTGTAGCAGTGAGAAGGATGACCAGTGACTCTTTGGAACAGTCAGGAGGGTTGTGCAGGGGGAGTTGTCCCCAAAAGCCTGAATCCCTACAACAATAGCCATTATACAGGCACTACCAGGTTAACAGAGATCAGAGCTGTTTGCTCTCATCTTTCCTCCCAGACCAGTATCTTGCAGAGCAATATCCTCTACTCATACAGCAGGTATCACACATCTACCAACAGGCTTTACCTGTAAAGACCTATAGACAAAAGCTGCCCCCACTGACGTACCATTACAACTGGTATTACAATAATCTTGGTTATCATGGAACTGATTACTCTGCCTTCCTTAGGTTCACAAAGACTTAAGGGACTGACAATAAACTGTGTCCTATACTGTGGCCTCAAAGACTAGTGCAGGTGATAGGCCAAACCAGAGACGGAGCTAACTTTGGTTCAAGACTGCAGTCTGAGCTCTGTGGTTTGTGTGAACCAGCCCACAGTAGGGGCTCAGCCAAGATAACTGGTGTGGTGCTGCCAGAATTACTTGTCTGAGTACCTGCTGATGGATCTTCACTTCTGCAGGGTCCTACATACTCCTGCCCCACAAGATTTCAAAGGATAAGTCCAAGAGACCACAACCCACTCCTCCACAAGCTTTGTGAAGGACGCAAGTGTCAGTGTGGTGTCACCGGGCTCCTGCACAGCTCCTGGGCTGTAGCCTGCAGCTTTGAGGCAAGCAGGACAAGCAGAAAGGTTCACTCTGGCCGTTGATATGTCCACATCCCACATCCTAAGGTGTTCACACTCACCTGTCAAAGTGCTGAATCAATGGGAAAAAGAAATATCCAGCAACAGAATTGAACTCGTTTGGGCAGGAAGCCAGTTCCACACGAGACTGACCCTGTCCAAGAGAAAAATGAAGTCTAGGCACAAGATACAGCATCTAGTTCTTCCACTTCACTGGACACTGTCAAGACTACAGATTCCTTGCAGACAGCCCATCGTCAATTACTGCTTGTACACCTACGGCTACCAGTTTCCCAAGTGGATTGCTCACCTCCCATTTCGGATTTTCTCCACATCTAAACATTTCAATACAATATGCCTCAGTACTGCTCAGTTAGATATAAGAACATGCAAGGGATAAAGGAGTTTTGCAAGGCAAACTCTCCAGGCTGAACCACAGGGGAGATCTGAAAACTAGGAAACTGGCATCAATTTATCTCCCTGGAAAATAGGAAGGCTGAGACAGTGTAGCCCAGAGGCAGCTAGTCTGATGGAGGCCCTGGGATTGCGAGGTGAAGTCACAGCTCCCTGCAGTGGCCACACAAGCTCAGAACAAGCACAGAACAACAATTATCTCTCAAAGCCAGGTAAGAAATTTCAGGTTTATCTTCCTCTCCCTGCTGGAGAGGGGAAATCCAAACTTTCCTTTGGATTGGGTCCACTTTCACAGGTATTTTGCTCTTTCCAGACAGAGCTTGCAGTAACTCCAAGTGTCCCTGTTTCTGGTGGATTTTACATTAGTTTGCCTCTGGCCTCACCGTATCAAATCTCCGAGTCTTTCTTTTGATCCTCTCATCAACAATTCTTCTCCAGCCCTTAGAGCTGTCACTTTCCGGAAGGAGCTGGATACAAGGCTTTTGGACATCAGAATGTTTGCTCTTCCCATGGAATTTGGGACAGGACAGTTCCTGAGCTGCCAAAACCAATACCTAAATAAAACAGAGAGAGGTTCCGTTAAAAATGGGTAATTCCTAGGGAACAACAAAAGCGTTCCCTGCATCCAAACTGACAAGAGCAACAAGGCAGAAAGGCACAACAATTTTAGAGTGAAGAACAGCAGGAAATTGACCTTCAACAGCCACCTGGCTCTGAGGTACTGGCCAAGCACTTGGTCACTTAGCCCTGAAACAGAGCGGCGGCTCCTCCTTCAGACTCAAGTGTGGAAGGAGTCACAGACAGATCACTGTCCTTCAGAAAGGGAAGATAAAACAGACTGATGATGTGAAAGTAAACAGCGGCTTCTCCCAAGCAAATGCCCAACACATGCTCTGCATTCTGTGGGGAGAGATCCCTATGTGATGGAGTGTTAGCAGGGTTAGGAATGAGAGGGGAATGCCACACACAAATAGTAATGTAAGAGATTCCCATGCCTCTGCCTTCTCCCATGAGGAATAAAAGGTAATCCCAATACACCTCAGCACCGGTGCAACAGACAGAAGGAAAGTGGGAAGTAAGAGCACTCACATCAAGGATGTCCATGCGCTGACGGAGACTGTAGTTCAGAGAGTAGAACTGAGAGGTCAAGTACTTTGCAACCTGTACAGAAATATCAGGGTACAATGAACACAGACCCAGGCTAGAAAAAGCCTTCCCATTAACTCTAAAAGCATTTAATTTCACAGGTTCTGCTTCCTGTTAGGTAACAGCCTAAGAGATGGGAAGAAACAGTGCAAATGGGAAATTCAGACACTTCCACTTCTAGATTCTCCCAAAAAATCTAAATGACAGATGAGACAGCATCACTCTTCTCACCCTCCTATGCAGAAGTACCCAAACAAGCACCACAGCAGCTAGGAGACGTCACTGTGGCCTTTCAGTACTTAAAGAACATTATAGGAAAGATGGACGGAGGCTTTTTACTCGGGCCTGGCTAGCATAAAAGATAAAGATGTTAAACTGGCAGAAAATAGATCTAGATTGGATATTAGGAAGGAATTCTTCCCTGTAAAGGTGCTGAGGCCCTGTCACAGGCTGCCCAGAGAAGCTGTGGCTGCCCCTGGATCCCTGGAAATGTCCAAGGCCAGGCTGGACAGAGCTCAGAGCTACCTGGGATAGTGGAAGGTGTCCCTGCCATGGCAGGGGGTTGGAATGAGATGGACTTTAAAGATCCTTTCCCACCTAAACCAGTCTGTGATTCCCTGATTACAGTCACCAGTCAGGTCTTTGTAGAAGCCCTCTGTGCCCTAGCTTCCCTTTATGTGAAACCCTTCAGTACAACAAGTTCTTATCTGATCTGCCTTTTCAGGTACAATCAAACTAACAGCCTCCACACAGTTCCTCTGTTTGACAGGGTGCTCTTCTTCCCACTGGTTCAGACATTCCTTGCACATTCTTCAGGAGCATAAATGTTGTTAGACCTGAACTACCTGTTCTACCACCCAGACAGCTCCCTCTACCAAATGAGAAAGAGACTTCAGCTGCTTCAATTTTTGCCTGTGCTTCAATTGGAAAAAGGAAAATAGTAGGAGGAACTCACAGGTATTGGGTCTGTGGTTAAAACAGCTACTTGAGCTCTTTGACGGAGCTCCACAAAGCCTTCAATGCACGTCTTCTCCTCCAGATGCAATAATATTTTTGCCAGCTCCACGCTAACCTGCTCAAAGTATGAAAAAAAGAATCAAAACCCTGATGGTGTTTGGGATTTTTCCTCATAGGAATTATGGACCACTTCTAATGGTCAAACAAAGACAAGGAGGTATTTTGTTTAGGCAACATGTCCATTCCTTAGGAGCGAGAGAACACATTAAGCCAAATGCCATCAGACTTATTTCCCAAAACCCTGAACAGATTCTCCACCTGCCAATTCTCTGTTCACATTTCACTGGGACTGTTTTGGAGAAGTAGTAGCATCATGACATTGAATGAATAGTCACTGTAACAGATGGGTTAAAGGGTACAGCAGCACAGCCCTTCTCTTTCTCAGCTGGTGTCTCTGACACTTGCAAGTGCTCACTAGCAGGTAGTGACAAGCACTCTTCACACAGTGACCCTGTCCCACATTCCTCTCCCCTGAGCTTTTTATCTTGACCAGTACAATCCAATTACTTCCTCCACAAGACATTATGCTTGTACAAGCAAATAGGGAAAGTGCATTTGCTTTTGCCTCCATTTTCGTTGGGGGATAACAAACTGAATTTCGATTCAAAATACAAAATGCCTGCTCTGTAATCTCATTTTTTAGTGTTTTTCCTGCCCAGCATAAAGCATGGAGCTTCCTCACACTAGAAAACACTACTTGTATTATGTTTCATTTTGAGCACTGGAGATGGCAGGGTGCTGCCAGCACTTTTGCTGCTTCTCTGTTCCCCCGTGCCTCACCTTCAAGGCAACTATTTCCTTCTACTTCCAAGCTGAAAGCTTGTGAATGTGTACCATTAACCCAGTTACACATTAGCCAGGCCTTCTGCTCCACTGGCATGTTTAGTCTCCTCATGACAGCAAAGGGCAATACAGCCCTCTTGTAACCTAGTTCATATTACTTCACCTCTCTTGTTGCTACTGGATTCCTCCGAACCAAGCTCTCAAGTGCCTTGACTGTAGCTTCCCATTTGTCCACATCTTCAGATCTTGATCCAGTCAGAACTGAAATCAAAGGACAAACAAAGTTATTAACAGAATGGCTGTGTTTGGGTATATACCCAAACTTCCTTCTGCCAATCATTTGTCTTGGTACAGAACTCAGCATGACCAGCATTAGGAACTAAACTGAAATGACTCAAAAATTCTATAGCTTCTTCAAATTAGATCAGAAAAATAAACCTATGCAAGAGTTCACTCTCCCAAGTTCAGTAAGAAACAGATAAAGACTCAGCCCAAAATCTCCTACCTTCAATACAGTCTCGGATATACATAGGAGCCTTAAGTTTTAGCTCTTTATCCTCAGACATGTCATAAGGGATGAGGTCATCATCACTGTAAAAGAATTAAAGGTAGGGGTTAGTTTATGGGGTGCAGATGTTCTTGCTTTACCCAGATAGCCAAACAAAGAGAAAGAACCAACGCATACACTGTTGTAACCACATCACTCCTGTATGACTCAGCAGCACTGCTGAAGCCTGGCCTGAGAGAGATCCTTGGGAGTTCTAGGGCAAGAGCAGTTCTGTGATCAGATCTGGAACTGGATATCCTGGTCAAGGACAGGATACAGATGACCAAGGGACTAAAACTGACTCTTGAGATTTCATTATAGATTTATGTGTGTGTGTATATATATATATATATATATATATAAAAGAAATACATACATATATACATATTAACATATATATACAAAGCAGGTCCACTATTAAAATGGGTAAATCCATCCACAATTTCGAAGAAATACATATTTAAGTCAAACAGAACAAATACAGCAGTTGCACACAACACAGGCCTTGCCTAATTTAATGACTATGCAATTTTCTACGCAAAGCCCTGCTCTGCTGCAAACCACTCAGCTGACCAAGGTCAGAAATCACAACAATTGCCAAGAAATGCAGGTACTGACAGATCCTTTTCCCCCACATCTGCCATTTATTTCCCATTTCCTCCCTGTTTCTTGCTCCGTACCTGTCAAGTTCAGCATCTGACTCCTCATCTGCCTTAACCGGGGCTGCTGTATAGGATTTCTCATTCCTCTCTGGTACCAATGGCAGTGCAGCACCTGCTTTCTCACTCCTGCTGTGAAGAACAAGAAATTTTAAAATGGATACAGTAATAGTTCTTACAAGGAAGAAACTACCCACCCTACCAATCCTTGCTGCCTAAATAGAACAGCAGGTAATTATTTCTGCTGCAGTTTCACACTCAGCTTGGCTGACACAAAGAACAAAGTACTGGGAAGGAGAATGGAGTAAGGGGAGAAAATAAGCAGAATTTTCTAACAGAAGAGCAATGGATTAAAAAAACTTGACTGGCTAGTTTGCTGTGCTCCCCTGCACAATACCTGGGACTGCTAAGGAAAGACTCCAATAACCAGATCACATTGACTTGCACCAGATTTGAAACTGTGAATGAAACTGAACTGAGAGTTGGTTTAGATTGGATATTAGGAAGAAATTCTCCCTTATGATGGTGGGCAGGCCCTGGCACAGGCTGCCTAGAGAAGCTGTGGCTGCCCCTGGATCCCTGGAAGTATTCAAGGCCAGGTTGGACAGGGCTGGGAGCAACCTGCTCTTAATAGAAGGTGTCCCTGCCCACGGCAGGGTGTGGAATGGAATGGACTTTAAGGTCTCTTCCAATCCAAACCATTCCATGACTTTTCAAAATTGGAAGAAAACATCTTTAACAATTTCTAGATCTTGCATAAGATGAATACAATAATTGAAATATTTTTTCTGTCTCAACCAATTTCTGTGGACTTTGGCATTGTCCTTTCATCTCTCTAATTCTCAAAACCAGTCTCTAACAGCTGACTATGCTGATCATGCCCCTAAAATGGGAGCAATAAATCTTTTGTACTTCCCTGGAGTGCTGGACAGCTTCATCTGCTAATAACATAAAATGCTTCACTCCAAAGCTGATCAAAAAGTGCTCCAAAGAGCCTCAGCAGATGCTCTGGAAGTTAAGAGCAGTCTTTAGAGTGACAGACGCAGTAGATTTTAGTCATGGGTGAATGGGCTGGGGGCATACAACACAAATACCAGCTTTCCAAGAAGCAAACAGAAATGTCCGTTTGATTGTACCAAAGGGCACAGAAGACCCCTACACCACAGTTTCACCACATGCAGCTATCAACAGGCAATTTTAATACACACTACCAATTGAATTATGAATGTAACTAAATCACATTGTAAGAAGGTGGTGCATTATGATGTTTAAGAATACATAAAACATCTTGAATACTGTACATAGTTCTTGTGTGTAATGGGAAAAAGGCATGGAGAAGGGCAAAAAGACAGCATGAATAGTAGCAACAACTTACTCATCATCTGGAAGGCTGGGGACAACACAGAATGATGGAGTCTGCACCAGAAGGGACTTCAATTCTCTTGTTTCATCGTCCTCTTCATACTAGACATTCAAAATAACTCTTGCTGCACTCTATTACTTACTGCAAATATGCCCAGCATTCAACATTTCACCCTTGTAGTACACATGGACTAAATCATGAGCAGATGAACCCTCACCAATCCTGTTTCAATTCCTGTGCTGACAGCAGCAGGCAGCTGTAATCTTTGTCCTTATGTTTAAGGTACCTGATGACACCTTGTCTGAATGTTATTTCCATATTTCAAACATTTAATAAATGGCAATGTGGCAGGAGGAATGTGGCAGGCTTTTAAAGAATTAATGTGATTTATTCAGATAAGTCACATAAATTCTACTGGAAAGAGCAGAGCAAATATCTCCATGTCAGACTTGATAATCCCAGCTCAGAACAGATATTTTCACCATGTCAGGGACTGAATGCTCACCTCTGCTTCAGGTTTGAAGCTCCCCTCAACTCCCATAAATCAGATTCTAATTCCCTCATGCAATAAGATAAACTTTAATTACCAAGTTTATCCTAACCTCTGCCAGTTGATTGCACTCCTGAGGTAACTCTCAGCCACCTGATCATTACACACAATTGGTTTTCGTAAAAAGATTCTCTCTTTTTGAAGGTGTGACTGCCTCTCCTTATTTCCAGATAAAAAAGTGCTATAATGCCCTGAATCACCTGGTTTAAAGCTTTTACTTCCTCTAAGCTTAGCACACCAGTCATAAGTTTCAGTAAAACCTTCACCTCAAACTTCAGGACAGGCCCCTCGGTGTTTATGTTCAAGCTGATGCTCTCTGCCACCACCATGCCCAGACGCCGCAGCTGGGGCAGACTGCTCTCCAAGTGGCATTTCACACCCTCCATCATGCTTGTCAGAAGCTCTGAAACAAACAGCCAGCACACACTGCATGTTTGAAATTCTGAAACAGTGGCAGAAACACCCATCTTTAGTACTTCCCTGAGGGAAGCTTTACCCACTCATCACACAATAATGGATAGAAAGGGCCCCTGAACTGTGGCTTCCTTCTCTGCAGTGTCAGCGGTGCCCTTCAGCACCAGCACAGCAAACCCACACCCTTCCATGGGGGTACAAAGTCAACAAAACATCACAATATATTCTAAATTTGCAATATTTTGGTTTTCACTGAAACAAAAAAGGATGGTAAGTCAAGCCAATCTTTAGTTTGGCTTTAGAGCGTCTCAGAGTCACTTAAATAAATGTTATGTTTTGAGGACATTACAAGTTCTGACCACTACAAGAATCACATAGAGACAGATATTTGCCTAACTTTGGATAAGCTCAAACAGGCAGGTAACACAAGTATTTCTCAGCCCTCAGGGAACACCAGTTGCCAGCTTCACCAGGCAGGCTTACTGCTGTTTGACTGATCTCCTTCATCTCAGAAAGCTTATCTTTCCAACAGCTGTCAGACAAAAAACTGACTATAAAACTACAGAACTGGTAATACATATCAAGTTGCTTATTCACTTAAACAATTAATTCTAGAATGAAACAGATGAGCAAGTCTTGAAGTGAATCTTCACATCCCCCACAAGTCACACACACACATAAGTAATTCTAGACATTTTACAGCTTTTTAAAAAAATTTCAACAGAAACAGATATGTTAGGCCAGGACCTCAGTGTCCTATGCACTGTGTGAGCACATAACCGGAGGTCCGTCCCAGTGACTAACCTGCTCACTTCACACTGAGGAATGCCCATGGACTGTCAGACACCGAGCTAACAGCTTTTTACCCCCAGTTACTTTCCCTGCCTGTCTGGAGCTGCACCCGTGCTCCAAGGTTAAGCCTATAAGTTACAAATCACACCATTCCTCTCACTAGTCCCAGAGTCAGTCCTTGTTTTCCTGTGACAAAAATTCTGGGTTTTTAAATCACAACTCAGGTAAGAACCGAAAGACAAAAATAGACCTTCTTCAATTCCATAACCTAAAGTTATGCACTTGGAATTCTATCATATCAATGCTGAAGAGGACTCCAGCAGGTTACCCCATTTGCCAAGGTAAATATGGGACAATTCTGCTTATCCACAGATCAAAACAAGATATTTTTCTACACACTCTGCTAGTAAGACACTCTGCTGAAAAAATCTAAGCCCCACTTCTCATATAGCCTCACCTTGTCTGCAGCTTGCAATTTCAGGCTCCTTCAGGTGGGAGAGGCAGATGAGGATGGCCTTGCTAATGTACAGCTGCTGCTCAGCTGGCGAGTGTTTCACAGCACTGCTGCTGCTCCAGGTCTCCAACAGGTCCTGCAGCACCTACACCACAGAAATCAGGTTGGCCTGAAATGGATCTTTTCTACACAGAGGTAATTTTTGAAGTACATTTTTACTCTCCCTACAAAGAGGGAAGAAAATACAAATTTTGTATTTCAGAGCCCAAAACGTACTGTGTTTGACCACCCAAGAACTGCACTTTCAATTAAGATACGGTTAAATATAATGGGTTTTTAAATTTAAAAGTGATGTTTATTTCTCCTTAATAAATATTATATGCAAAGCATATAATGCAAAGTATTATTATCAAAAACCAGTATGATATGATAAGGTTTTATCTGAGTTTAGTCCCATTTTATATAACTGTCAGTCCTTCCATATCATCTTAGAAAACGTAAACAGTGAAAAAAAATTTGACAAAATGGTAGGGATTTCCAGATATTCAGATTTCATCAAAGTTTCATCACACTGCTGACTTGAAGAGGCAGAATATCAGCCATCCCCACTGAGGAAAATGTGCGTGAGAGAGAGTCTGAAACATCAACCATTTGGTAAACAGACAACTGTCCACCAATTTGATCCCTTATTGCCATGTGCCCAGCTACATAAACAGGGCTACTGAGGAAGCTGAGAAGGACAGAGGACATGGGACATCTGTCAGAACCCAAGCCTCATTAGTTTTGCTACATGTAAGACAACTTACCAATTAAATATGAAAAATTAATGCCAGCAGTGCAGAAAGCTTTGATTCATTTATCACAGCTCACTTGTGATATAGCTGGGCTTCCCTCACTCTCATGAACAGCAACCAGAAACCAGAATCAAAACTGTGCACCCCCAGACACACAGAGAGCAGAATGTTCCCCATCAGCCAATCAGTGAACCTTACTCTGAGCAACAAGGGGCGCCGGCCGCTGTCCAGGGCCAGGTAGCCAAGGAGGTTCTGCAGCACTGCTGTCTGCAAGGAAAACCACAACTCCTGCTTCAACTGGTTATAAAGCTGCCATCCAGCAATGACAAGTGTCTGTTTTTATTTACTACATTAAACTTCATTCTAAGGGACTGGTTGACAACATTCAGACACAGAAAAGTAAACAAGTTTAAAAAACAAGCAAGCACACATATGCAGTTGCTGATGAAATACATGGAAAATCGTAACAAAAATACAGTACAGTGTTTTACCACCAAAACCAGCACAGTCCCAGGCAAACATAGAACTCATGAAGTCTAAAGAACAACTCTCACAACAGCATCACAAGCCACAGCATAGTTCCTAATATCCCATGACAAACTTAGGTGCACAGGAAAAAACCCAATGGTCCTTATCTCATGTCTTTAATATAATTCTTATCCCCAAGGATTGATCCTGGCTGTTTCAATCTCCTCTTTCAGATTCTAAAATAATTTAATGCCTTCAGCTCCCCAAAATCCTGAAACTTTGTGCAAATAATCACTTGGTTCCAGAGGAGTACAGTAATTTCGCTAATTACCATTAACCCTGAGAGAACACATGAATCCCATGATTTCAAAGCTACTGTTCACCACCCCCCCTCTGTTAAAGCTGCACAAATGTGGGGAGACTGAGGACTCATTTTGGAATGAAGAGTTAAACCTTACTCAGGCAGAGTAAGAGCTCAGCTAAGAACTACATTGGTACCAGGGAAAACCTGGCACTACTACACTGCTGCTCCCCACAGAATCCTCACCGTGTGGCCATATTGCAAGAGCAGCATCTTCTGTGCCACCACAAACTGAGCCTTCTTGTTCTTCACAACCAGGTTACCCAGCAATCTGGACAAGACATCTGCCCTAACAAGACAACAATAAAACATCAGGAATCCATGTTATTGCTGTCATGCTGCTCCTAATCACAGGAAAATCTGAGAGCAGCTATTTGCAACTAAGTCTCTAGAATACTTCTAAACTCAGACAGTGATCCAGTCATGGCAAAGACTGCTTTCACTTGTTTTTCTTGTTTTTCCACTGCATGTCAAGATGAACATACTCAAGAAATGGTGTAGGTTCTCCCTAAGAGGCAACAATCAACTACTCTATCCCTTGAGTCTCTTAGGAAATGGCAGTGTAAAAAACCACCTACACAAAGAGAGCACCTACCAGAGACCAATTCTGCAAGTATTTGTGACAACTCCTGCCTTTGCTGTGGATCAGGGAGAAAGCAGAGTTCTTACCCAGGTGCTCTCTGCACAAAACCAAGGACCACTGCTTCCATCCAGCGGTCTGGCACACATTCCACCAACTGCCAGCATATCCTCTGCCAGATGCAGTCTGACTTGGTGAGGTCTGTCAGGCGGGGCACCAAAACTCCCAGAATTTCCTCTGAAGCGCAAGAGAAAACAGCAAAAACCCAGATGAGCAGGCTGGTACAACAGCATTTGAGACTAACCTGAGAATTTCAAGATCTTCACAACATGAAAAAAATACAATGTACAGTTTGAAGTTCTAAATTTTTCCTGCAGTACAAATATGACTAGAATCATGGAATCATTTAGGTTGGAAAAGCTCTCTAAGATCATTGAGTCCAACTATAACCCAGCACTGCCAAGGCCAACACTAAACCATGTCCCCAAATGCCAGATCCACATGGCTTTTAAATCCCTCTATGGATTTAGTGACTCCACCACTACACTGGGCAGTCTGTTCCAATGCCTGACCAAGCTTTCCGCAAGGAAGTTTTCCTTAATACCTGATCTAAATCTCCCCGGCACAGTCTGAGGCCATTTCTTCTTGTCCTGTCCCTTGTACCCTAGGAGCAGAGCCTGACCCCCACCTGGCAGCACCCTCCTGTCAGGGAGTTGTGGAGTGAGAAGGTCCCCCCTAAGACTTCTTTCCTCCACCCTGAGCCCCCCCAGCTGCTCCTCCTCTGACTATGCTTCAGATCCTTCCCCAGCTCTGTTGCTCCTCTTTGTTCATGCTCAAAACAGAAATGGAGAACTGACTGGTAAGAACCACCCTAAGCAGCCTAAGGAACTGGCCAGAATTCCCCACGACAGTAAAGAGCCAGAAAATCTTCCTTCTTCTTCTTCCCCAGCCCTGTTAACTACTGCATTCAGTAGCTTCGAAGTTCTAAGCAGTACCAGACCAACAGCTGCTCCCACAAGACTTATCTACCAGACAAGCAGAGCAGCCTCAGAGAGCAGTCTGTGCAGCTCAGCTCAGAACAGCTCCAAATCAAGTTGTTGGTCTCCCATTCCTTCCGTTGATCATAACAGTCATCCTCCCATGCTAATACACTAAAACACTTTCCCCCTCTCCAGAAGAGCACAGTAAAACACTCACTTTGCCATCCATGAACACACACCTTCCCCAAGACATGAGAAACAAAAGAGATGGAGCAGTCCAAGCCACCTGGGATAAAACAGACATAAGCTTAAGTAAGCATGCCACTAGCACCCTCCAACCAACCTTCAGCAGGAGGTGCAGAGACTTCCAAAAGTGCTGCATTCTGAAAACACACTGACTTTTTCCCTTCAAGCATCATCTCTTCCTCCCTCCACTACCTGCCTTCAGGCATAAACCAGCATTCAGTATTAGTTACAGTGACAGGCAGAAGGCTAAAGCAACTCAGTTCCACTTTAGTGTGATGGCATGGGTGGCAATGCCACTGGTTGATTCAGTATCACTCACATCTCCCAAACAATTCCTTTAGAACACACAAAGTAACCATAACAAAGTTTAGCAAGAGATTATGCTGTTTAAATGCTTGGAAGATTAAGGCTTTTGGTGGATTCCAAAAGGCTTCAGTTATCATCTGTATTTCAAGCAGCACACATGGGGTCCATGCTCAAAACACTTCTTCAGGAAACGACCTTACAGTCCAGTCATCCTTGCAGCCTTACCCTGCAGAGAGTCAGAGATCTTCTCTAACACCTGGAGAACTGCATCACCCAGGAGAGGGAAGTAGTTCTGTGGGAAGAACACTGGTGGGTTTTTCCCCTGGAGTTTATTGCTCACATGCTCGGGCAAACAGACGATCTTGTTGAGCAGGGCACCCTGCAGTTCCAGGCAGCCTGCCAGTGCCTGGGGCTGACAGATCTCCCACAGTAATGCTGACAGCCGGCCCTGCTGCAGGAACTGCTCCAGGACCTCAATTACCTCCCTCGGGTCAAGGCCAGAGCTGGAAGAAAATAAGTTTAAGTTCCTGCCTCTTTTAAATGGCAAAAATAAGATTTGCATGCTACTGCTTTTCTATTGTGGTATCACTACTGAAATGCCTCTGTTCTGCTACACTGGATTAAAAAAAAAAAAAAAAGGAAAAAGTGAAAAAAAAGCGATTTTAATATCTTTTTATCTGCAGCTTCCTCGACTCCAAACATTCAGGACCTTCAACAAACACGACTGATAAAGCTCTGTGTCTGCGGGACGCGTAGCATCGTGCCGTGTCTGAAGGCACTCAGGGCGGGGTAAGGGCTGTCCGCGCTCACACACATCTCCGTCCCCCTGCACACTTGAGCCCAGCTGAAAGGCACCCCCCACACATCCCTGCTGCACGCCGAGACCAGCCCTGGGGATCCCTGCCCGCCTGCCCCGGGGAGCAGACTGACCTCGCAGAGCCAAGGGCCTCCAGCAAGACGCAGAGGACAAGGCCAGGCGGGCCCTCCAGGAAACAGCATTGCCACAGGCCCTCGGGCCGCGCCGCGCCAGGCGCCCGGGCCAGCCTGCGCAGGAGGGCGCCGAACAGCGCCCGCTCCCGGTCCCCGAGGGCGGCTGGGCCGCCCGCTGCCGCCAGAGCAGCGCGTACCGCGCCCAGCGCCGCCACCAACCCCTCCCCAGCCCGATCCAGAGCCGCCACGGCCTCCCGCAGAACGGACTCCAGCCCCAGATCGAGAGCGAGTCCCGGCCCCAGTGGCGCCAGGGCCGCCGCCATGGCGCTGAGGAGAGCGCTCAGCGGCCCCGCTTCCGCCCGCCCTGCGTCGCAGCCAATGAGCAGCGCCAGCCCGCGGAAGGGGCACGAGAGCACCGCCCCCCCCAAACAGCCCCGCCCTGCGCACCGTAAGGCAGCGAGGCGGCACAGCCCTTCTCAACCCTACCGCTTTATTCAGTAACTGCTTGTCCTACACAAGTACAAACACAACATGGCCCAAAAGGATACAAAGTTATACAAAACAAAACAAAAAACTGTATAGTATCGACTGTACAACAGGTGGTAAATTCTTTGCCTTTCCCTGTGTGAACCCCAGTTAATCCAGCCAGCATCATGGCTTCGAGCCTCCCTCTCTGCTTTGCAGTTTCCAAGGGGTTGGTGCTCAGTCACGCATAGGGGATTTGTAAAAGCACACTGTTTCACTGTGGGCTGAGTAGGAAGTTTTTACCAATACCCTCAACAAAAAGGTGAAAGAAATCATTTAAGGGGGCAGGTACAGAACATTTCTTAGGCTTTCCACTTCTTCTCTACAGTGTCATGTTCACTGGGCTGGACCATTGTTTCTGTGGTGATTGCCTGGTGTAAGCATTACAGAAAAGCTTACTCTGCAGAAACTAACCATCCAGGGGAACTGGAATAAAGCAACTCTGTATTGAATTAAGTTTCAGGCAGGTCTGGGCTCCAGCTGCCCTGATAAACTCTTGTGCTGGCATCTGGAAATCAAGGTATGTGGCTCACTGCCTTACTCACTGGGGTTCTGAACTAGCTCAAGATTTACATGCTGGTCTGTACAGCGTGCTAAACGTTTACAATCACCAAGCAGCAGCTGCTAACTGGAGAAAGACAGGCTGAAACATTTTTCCCTCCCTCTATCTGGAAAAGATGGTTTTTCAGCCTTTAAAATCAAAGCCATTTTTAAATAATTTCAATTCAATGCCAGGAATCCAGAAGCCTCACAGCAAAGGTTACTGGCCAGGAACTGGTGTTCTCTCTTCTTACACTGCCTTCACTGCCAGGATAATCTCTCACTCCTCCTCACCCAGACTCATTATAAAAAAAGGTACAATATTCCATCTGATGGGATTTAAGTTAAAAAGTAAAAAGCTGTCCAGTCCTTTTGCTTTATCTTGAGGAGTTAGAGCTGGAGCGGCTGCGATGGCGCCTCCGCCCGGGAGACCTGGATCGGGATCGCCGGCGAACAGGGGACCTGCGCCGAGGAGAGCGGGACCTGGCAGGGAATGAGGAAAAAGTTTCCGTTAGGAGACAAGCAGCAGGTTCAAGTAATTGGTCAGCTCAGCTACCAACGTTTTTAAAAACACTTCCCTGCCTCCTGCCAAAATCCCTCACACACGATGGGAAAACAGCTTGAGCAAAACACAGCTCCATAGAGGACACAGCAGGACTATTCTGGCTATCCCTCCCTCTGCTTAAGGAACCGGAAAAAATTATTAATACCTGAACAACAGACAAGAAACTTATCTTCTTCCTCAAGGAAAATGAACTCAGATCCTACATCAGATCCTCCTTCACCTGAAGTCATCTTTGACTCCTGTAAGAGTGATATTCAGGGCAAGGATTTACCCAAATCCTTTCAAATTACAAGGAAGCTCCTCAGAGGAAGCTTACTCCACAAGCAGTTCAGCTTCAAGCCTCTCAGTACTACAACCAACACCCATATCAGTATAGCTACTGCTATGACAGAAGTTCCAGGCACAGAATACTAGCAGAGCTAACAGGACAGTAGAAGTTGGAGTGGGAAAGATTACAAAGGAGGCAAACCTGCATCTGTGAGATCTCAGCAAAAGGTGTGTTTAAAGGAGCACCAAGAAGCCTCCTGGATCTTATGCCACAGTAACTACTGCTCATTTTTAAACCTTTGCTGAAAGCTGCTCAGCAATCAAGTTACTACTGACAAGTAAAATATTTTGAACACATGTAAACACCAAAGACTCAGAACTTACCTGAGCACCATCAGGCAGCTCCAAGTTGCACAACTGTTATATCACACCTCAGGGACAGTGTACGCCACTCACCTGACACAGGACTGCTTTCTGGTTCATGTGCCCATTCAGAAATAAGGGAGGGAGGGAGGTACAAGGGCTTCCAAGAAACAAGAAGCTGGCACAGCCTGCTACAAGTGTTCTGTCAGCCAAAGTCTGTACCCATTTCATCTTGAAGCCTTTATGCAGAAGGCACTCCACAGAATAGGCTGGGAAGGGTGAGACCTTTCCCAGAGACTGTGCTCAGGGTGCAGACCAGAGCAGGCACCTGGAGCTAATGAGTTAGGAACTGCAAGCCAGGTTCAACCAATGCCCAAAATGTGTTACTGTCACTTGCAGGGGAAAGGGAAGTCCAAAAGGATTGTCCCCATGCCAAGTCTTCCAGCGATAATGAGTTGCTACTGAGAAAGAAAAGCCTGGTCCCAGCTCTTACCTCCTCCTCATGCGAGGGGGGGACCTGCGCCACATCGGTGGCGGTGGCAGCATCCTCCTGGGGGGGCTGAACCGTCTGGGAGGTGGTCGAGGCCGTGGTGCCAGCACAGCTGTGGCTGTGATCTCCTGACCATCAATCTGGCCTTTTTAGGGCATCACAGAAATAGGG
This sequence comes from Camarhynchus parvulus, assembly GCF_901933205.1. Taxonomy (NCBI): domain Eukaryota; kingdom Metazoa; phylum Chordata; class Aves; order Passeriformes; family Thraupidae; genus Camarhynchus; species Camarhynchus parvulus. The sequence continues at coordinate 3,338,429 of NC_044584.1, read as the reverse complement.
AGAAGTAAGTATTTTACACATCATATTACTGCAACTCACTGCTTTGTCAGAAGCAACTGAAGTGGGATCAGCCCACGGAGCTCCACACCCTGCTCAGGGGCTATTATGACATAGTCCTCACACCTACTAGACTTCTTTATCTAATCCCACCAAACTGCAGTTCAGATGTAAACCTGGAAAGGTTTTCATATAAGCTTAAAATTATTTTTTCACTGTTTTGAAAAAAAGATTAGTTTTAATAGTTCTGTGGTTTCTTGCATCTGTCCTGAACCTCACAAAAGCCACTTGGGCTGAAAACTGACAGTATTTTATATCTGCTCACCAAAGACATCCCCATTACCTCTAACTCATTTTCTGATCAAATCCATCTACTCTGAAGCTTTTTTAAAGCCCACAGGCTCCTTGCAGGTCAGTACCTACCTCCATCCATGTGTTTCAGGGCTTTCTCAGCATCATCTGGGTTTTCAAACTCCACATAAGCGTAACCTTTGGAGAGGTGTGGGTTTAGCCTGTCAACTGGCATGTCAATCATTTTAATCTTTCCATAAGTGGAAAAAATTTCCATGATGTGATCCTGGAGAGAGAGAGAGAGAGAGAGAGAGGAGAGGGAGAGAGAGAGACTAAGCCTTATGAACACAGTGCACACTCACCAGCCAGGCCTGAAAGGCACAGAGCAGTAAATCCACAGCACATCATTTTTTCAGCAGCCTAAACTTTTTACCCCTGAAGACCTTTAAACTACATTCTAGCAAAGACAACTCAAGCCAGCCCAGCTCTCTACAGATCCTTTATCAAGAACTGGCCAATACCCTTTATACCTCCAAGGTAATTTCAGCTGTTGTCCCAAATTCTATAGTTTTCTTTCTAGTAAAGCAGAATATAACGTCTGGAATACTGACAAAACAGGCAGACTTCTTAGGCACTACAGTTTCTCAGAAGGCTTCATAGTATTTGACTCAGTAAAATCACATGAAAATTTTCCTCACTGATCAACCTGAACACAAAGAAACAATATCCAATAGCAACACCCTGGCAACTCGCTAGTAACCAAGGCTCAGACAGCTTTGAAAGAGCAACTCACACATTTTCATAGAAGAACACAAATGCTTGACTGCAAGGGAACATGCCATTATTACCTTTGTCACATTTCTAGTGAGCCTTCCAACATGCACTTTTGTGGGTCTGGGTGATGGGCTCCGCCTCTTCCTTTCCTTTTCATCTCTCTTGGGTGGTTTGGACCTGATTTGGACAACAGAAAACATTTACTGTTTTCAGGGAACATGCAGGACAAAACCTAAGCCAGTCATTATCACATGATTAAAAATACCATTTTTATTGAAGGGCATCTTTGTCCTGAAGAAGTTACAGCGTTGGGGTGGTGGTGAGGGTGTTCCATCCAGAAACACCTCAGGACTTGCATTTGTCTGCTTTTGCTTTAGAACCTTTTGAAATTTGAGAACTTTTTTTTTGCAAATTTTTAAATTCACTGCAACTAGAGTAACAAACACAAAATTTAGCAAGCACTTCTATGAAGTTGTGGTCATAGCTAAAGCATTTCCCAGTAGTAAACACAAAAACATTCTTTGCCTCAACAACTGAAGAGGCAAAATAAGGCCATAAAGATCACAGCATACCACAACCACACAATGAATAGATTCAGCTATTTACATTTCTGTATCTTCCATTGACTACAGAGTTCCAAAAATGTAAACAAATCTATTTAAAATTAGCTGCATATCACATGCCTTTGCAGTTAAAAAAAATCTGAAATGAAACTTTAATCTATTAAAAAAACCAGTATGTAGAAAATTTATGCTTCTTCCTAATCTTAAAGTCCATCAATTGAGTGGAACTAAAAACCCACACAGCCTTATGCAGATTTTTATCAGCCTTCATCACCTTACAAAAAGGAAGAACTGTACAGACATTAACATAGCTTGATTCCCACGTTACCCTTACAGGGGCTTCCTCTGCCCTCCTTCCTATTTTATTTTTCATAAATAAGAATATAAATATACATATGTACACATATATGCTGGTTTTAGCCCTGACTTTTCTGTTAGTCATGGCTGTAGTTTACAGGAATTGAACAGCTTCACTCTGATCTAGACCCATACTACTAAGTAAACACTGATTAAAGCCACCTCTAAAAAATGTAGTATTTCAAATTTTTAAACTATTAAAAATTAGGTTTTTAACCTCTGTTCCTATAGGGCGTATGTATGAATTCTAAAGAAACAGAGCACATCCATTCTAACAAAATTCACATCTCTAAGTTATGGAGAAAGCAAATGGTCTTCAGCGAACAATCTGTTCTGATCACAATCTTGCATTCTACATAGAATTAATGTGACATCTGGCAATTCCTAGAAGACAAATAAAACTCACTTGGAGCGGGACCGTCTCCTGTTGTCATGTCTCCGTCGAGAAGGACTGGGAGAGCCAGAAGAGCTGCTCGAACTGGAACTGCGCGAGGTGCTGGAGCTCCCAGAACGGCTAGAGGCAGAAGAGGAACTTGAGCCACTGCTAGAACCAGTGCTGGAACTGGACCCTGAGCTGGAAGTTGAGCTGGAACGGGATCTTTTTCAAGGGGAGAAGGATAAAAATTAGCGGAATACCTAGAAAAACAATGGCTGAGAAACTTCTGACAATTAGAAAGTAACTGCGACTGAAACTCCACAGCTCACCAGAGAACCAAAGAAATTCATACCTAAAATATAAACCCTCTCAAGTTAGACAAAAATCACACAGTGACTAACACAACACAAGCTTTCAACAGGCCCAAGACTACCACAAATAAAGCTACTGATTTCTGAAAATGCTGTCATTTGATATTCCCATAAAAATACCCACCTGGTACTGCTGCTCCCACTGGAGGCACTGCGTCTCTTGCGTGTTTTGTCCCGACCACGATCCTTTTCACTCGATTCTTTAGCAGCTGCTTTATCCTTGGACCGGTCCTTCGATTTCTCTTCTGACCTGTCCTTGCGCTTGGTTGGTGAAGGAGCCCTTTAACAACAAATTGCAGAAAGCAAGCTTTTTAATTGCTTAATTAAAAAAAAATAGACAACAAAAGCCCCACACCCAAATATAGAACAGAACAGCAACAAAAAACACTGAACTTTGAATGTAACTCAGGATTACTGAAACTGTAAAGTTAAAGCATTACGGCAATTCCAGACACTTCAGAAAAAGTTCTAGCAAGCTCTTCTTTTTTAATTCTGGTAACTCCTTTTCCCCTTCAGAGATATCCATAGTGGCAGAATGGGTCCCATGCCTCACATCTCACTTTTAACTCTTGGATTCAGAGAATCAGTTCTCTCTTTGCTCTCGATCCAAAAGGAGACAGATTTAACACTTCTCTATTTAGCACTGAAATGCTGGGCATTAGTTGACTTCCAGATGTTTACTATATGAGGGCTGCATCCATCACAAAATCTGCAACATCTATAAATATGTAACATTTTGATTATTCCATGGGGATTGTTTAAAATCGGCATTACAGACCTGCCTCTAATATTTTAATAACCTCTAAAGGAATATGACACCCTCAACTACCAAGGAATTAAACGTTCAGGGAATGAGTAGAAGTGTGCTGGAGCTGCCAGCCTTATCTGTAGTGGCACCGAACACGCACTGTAATGCAAGATACTGGAAACATCTCCATCCCCACATGCATCACAGGCAAACTGAGTGAACAAGAAAAAAACTTCGACAGCTCACAGCATCCAACAATCTTTTTGCTTCTGTGCTTCTGGTAAGCAATTACTTTATTCTCTGAATTGCAATTAAATGTATGGTTGGGAAGAGATTACTTTTGAACAGCCAAACTTGCTTTCCTGATTTTCAGTTTCACAGTTTTCCCTAATACACCAACTGCAGGAAACAACACAAATGAATATTCACAAACCCAGCTCCCTGCAGAAACCAAGAACCACCCGTGGCCTTTCTGCATGGAGGAGAGGAAACCCACACCACAGATGTGCTACTGGTGCAAGCTGCTGGGAAAGGAAATGTCTCCTCCAGCACCAGTGGCAGGAAGAAAGCAGACTGTCCCATGGGTGTTGCAAAGGGAGCCAAGCAAACCTGTGTATGTCACTCAGCTTTAGGACATTTCTATCCAGCTCTGTGCCTCTCCAGTGCAAGGTCTGAGGGGGATGCAGCTCATAAAGCCACTGCATGAGCCCAGCTGGGTGGTACAGAACAGACAGGTTCCTGGTTTCACACGACCAGAAAACCTAAGATTTTCCTTTCATAAAATTACAGAATCACTGACTCATTTGGGATGGTGTGAACCTTAAAACTCATCACTTTCCAACGCCCCAGCTATGGCCTTCGCTACACCAGGTTGCTCCAACCTGGCCTTGAACACTTCAAGAGATGGGGGCTTCTCTGGGCATCCTGGGCCAGGACCTCACCACTCTGACAGGGAAGAATTTTTTTCTAATCTCTAATGTAAGCCTGCCCTCTGTCAGTGGGAAGCCATTCCCCTTTCTCCTGGCACTCCAGGCCCTTGTAAAATGTCTCTCTCCATCTTTCTTACAGGTTCACTTCAGGTACTGGAAGGCTGCAATTAGGTCACCCCAGAGCCCATTTTTCTTCTTCTAGATATCCCATAGGTCTGGCTTATCTTTGCCTACACATCAGCTCCTCCTGCACCTGTGGACTATCAAACTCATGATGTTATCAGCATACAAAACTGTTAGTACTCAACAGTCAGATCTGGTTTTACCCCTTCTGGGAGAAGAGGAAACACAGATAAAGACCAGCATGTTTGCTGTTACCCAGACTGCTGCTGAGGCAGGAAATAGAATCACATAATCAATTACATTTGAACAGACCTCTGAGACCATCAAGTCCATCTTCTGACCCAACACCACCATGTCAACTAGACCAGAGCACTAAGACTGGATGCAGCACTTTCTATAAACACCTCCAGGGACGGTGACTCCACAAGCTCCCTGGGCATCCCCTTCCAGGGGCCCAATCGCCCTTTCTGTGAAGACATTCTTCCTTACCTGATCTAAACCTCCCCAGTGCATCTTAAGTCTGCGTCCTCTTGTCCGGTTGCCCATTGTCTGGGAGAAGAGCCTGACCCCCACCTGGATACAATCTCCTTTCAGGTTTCACTCCTTACTGCTCCTTGTGACAGGCACTTACCAGGCAGATCAGCCACATGGCTTTGGAACATTCACCAAATGATGTATGGAATAAGCAGTCTCCAAACTAACTAGTGGTTTTAATCCTTTCTCAGGAATGCCACTGGCCAAACTCACTTTAGTTGGAAACCTCACCCTATCTTGTGGCATTTTCACGTGCACAAGTTCAGGCATTCACTGGAAAATGTGGAAAGAATAAATCACAGCCGTCACACAAGGCTAAACAACATTGCATTTCTAAGCGACATGCTTCTTCCTTACAATCAAAAACCTCTCACTCGCTAAAAAATAGCTGGTTTAGGAGCATCCACCCAAAACAAGAAAGTCTAAAGAGCAATCGACACAAACCAAACGTCCATCTCACACACGCTTCTGCTTTAGAGATAGAATCTGCACACTCAGAGCAGCAGTTCTGTGGCAAAGGAAGCAAACTCGCTCGCTCTCAGGCTTCCCGTAAAGCTATAGGCGAGTCCTTTACTGACAGTTTGCTCCAGGTCCTCAGCTGCAAACCGGCAGAATTCCTGGTGTGTGGAGGGTTCGGCGCCCGGCACTTGTCTGCCCTCTACGGCCTCTCGGCCCAGCTCCGCGGCCGGCGAAGCGCGGGCAGCCAGATTCGCACGCCGTGGGTCCGGTATAGCAGCCGTGGGGCAGGGAGCCGCGAGATCAGCACAGCAACCCGCCCCTCGGGCCCGCACAACGCTCCTCCCGCGGGCCGGGCCGCAGCGGCGCCGACACCCGGGCCCAGTTCCCCGGCCGGGCCCAGTTCCCCGGCCGGGCCCAGTTCCCCGGCCGGGCCCTTCCCCGGCCGGGCCCAGTTCCCCGGCCGGGCCCAGTTCCCCGGCCGGCCCCGCCCCGGCCCTCCCTCCCCTGCCCTCCCCGCCTCCGGCCGCGGGAGGCCGCGGCTCCGAGGCCCCATCCCTGACCCTCGCGCCACCATCGCCTCTCGGCGGCCTCAGCGCGCTCCCCCGGCGCCCCGCGCGGCGGAGGGGCCGGTCGGGCCGCGGCCTGGCCGGATGGACGCGGATGGCGCAGCCCCCGCCCCGCACTCACATCTTCGCCGCCGCCGCTCCGCGCCCGTCGCGTGAGAGTGACGCGAACGGGCGGGAAGGGGCAGCGCCGGCGCGCGCGATGGCGTCATAGCGGGGGCGGGACGGGCGGAAGGGCCTGAAGCGAACAGGAGCGGGCTTGGGCAAGGGCGCTGCTGCCCCAGCGCTGCAATAAAGTTTCCTGCAAACCCTGTCAAGCGCAGCAATGGCAGTAGCTGCTGGGGCTTCAGCTCTGGGCTTTAAGAGCTTGACAACCCAGCAGGCTGCAGCCTCCACACGTGAATTCTGCTCCTCTGTGTCTCAGGTGCAGGTTCACAGCACACCGACTCTGATCTGAGGTGGTGGCGGGTGTAGGGGCGGTACTACTGTGAGGGGATTTGCCCTCTCAACTGCAAGAAAATTGGGAAGAGGAGAATGAAAGACTTAAGATGGAGCACCATACAGTGGCAATTCATGTGGGACGGATATCCTCTCTCTCTCCCTGCCAAATGTGTTTGTGAACTTAAAATTTGCCACTGCAGACACTGAACCTCTGACCTTCTCACCACACTGGCTGCCTGACTTTTGACTTCAGATGAGCAAAGCCAGAAGTGTATTTTGACCCCATCCCCTAATGCAGGGCCTTGAAAGTGACAGATCTTTCTGAGAAGCAGGTGTGCTGATCAGGTTATGTGTATGGCCACATCTATTAAATTCCTGATGGCGGAAGCTTCACCTCTTGAATGCAGTGGAAGGATATGTCCTGTCTACCTCCATCACAGGACATGAGCAAGACCAGGGCAGGTGTCTGTAAATTCATGTTTGGCAAGAAGAAAAACAGGCTTATTTTCTGTTCTGCTGAAAACCAAGGGGTATTACATAAGATCTGGCATGGAACAGGTTCAGAAAACAAAGAAAATAAACAAAACCCCAAAGAAAGCAAAAAGGAAGTTGTTCTTCTGTCCACAGCATCTTGTTAAAGGGCAGATTTCTCTCGCAGGAGATTTTGTAGTCTACTAAAAGTCCACATGGATTCAATGAGAAACTGCATTATGTCAAATGAGGACTATTAGTAGACTGTCATGATGAACTTAGAATCATGGAATCGTTTAGGTTGGAAAAGTCCTCTAAGATCACTGAGTCTAATTCCAATGCCATTCCCACTGTGCTGCCAAGGCCACCACTAAACCACATCCCCAGATGCCATGTCTACATATTTTTTTGAACACTTTCAGAGATGGTGATTCTACCACTGTCCTGGGCAGCTTCTTCTAGTGCCTGACCACCCATTCTGCAAGGAGTATATCCCTAATATCTGTGAAAAATGAGGTTCACTTTCCTGGTAAAAATTAAAAAGTTTAATAAAAAGGCAGTAGGAGACAGAAATAAAGCAAAGCGTTAAAAACGGCTGAGTACTTGGCATTCAGCCAAGAGCACACTGTTATCTTCCGAGATACCCCTTATATACCTTTTCCATTACATTAGCCTGTTGCATATTCATAGACTCATGCGTATTCGTATTTCTCCATAAACTAGTTTACCTATTCCAGGAACTATTTTTCGTGGCCCCTGCTTGGGTTCGCCTTTTTAGAGCAGCCGTGTTTCTTGGCTGTGGTTTTGGTCCCTTCTCTTTACCACTTCTAGTTTGGGCCTTGGTCCATACTTTCTTCAGATGGCAGATGCTGATAGCTGGCTTATCAATAGCAGGGGCCTCATTACATGTTCACTGGATGTTATCTCAACCAAACAGACAGTTCACTCCTAACTGTATCAGCTACCACTACTACCATGTCTAAGTTTTTGTTAATAGCAGAAATAAAAGCAAAGTTATTTTAATGTTATACATGTAGCATTCATCTTAATATTTGCAAAAAGCCAACAATATAATATGTATTTATAACATATCCAAACGAAACCACCACGGGTGCAACATGAGGCCATTTCCCCTCATCCTGTCCCGCATTCGCTGGGCGCAGAGCCTAACGCCCACCTGTCTGCATTCACAGTGTTTAACATTTTTTTCTCTCTCAGTTATGGCAAAGCCATAAAGGCTAGCTGATCCCAAAATCCTCCACACCCTTATTCTCAGCTGTCATCTCTCCGGGGGTGGGCAGGTAAGGTCACTGACCCAGCAGAGAAATAATAATACTGTAAAAATAGGTCTGCTGCTAGCTGTTAGCTGAAGCAGGTTCCCGCAGTTGTGGGCCGCAGGGCCAGCCCCAGGGCGGCGGTGGCAGCGTGTGGGGGTTCTGATCCGCTTCCAGGGGCTGCCAGCAGCTGGCAGGACTGAGCCTTTAAGTCAAGCCTGAACGAGGAGAGACATTTTAACATCTCATTTGGGGGCACTAGCAGAGATGAGAACAGCTCAAAGCACGCGTCTGCTTCAGTTCCAGAGCGAATGGCCCCGCTGTGGCCTCTGCCAGCAGCGCGGCTGGCACAGCGCAGCACCATCCCCCGCAGGGATCGAGCTGGTGCTTCCAGGCCTGGAGGGCACCTGTACGGACGGCAGCGCTGCCTCTTGTGAGGCTTCTCCTCCATCCTGTGGCACGGGTGTGACCAGCCACGCCTGGGCTCTGCTCCGGGACGAGACACACAGGTCTGTGCCCTAGGGTGACGTGGCTCCCAACAGCCCTGGAGCGCGGCTGCCCCGAAAGGGTTACGAGGCGGGCTCCGCCCTTCCTGTACATCGGTGTCCTCCTGGGTGACCTTCCCGGCAGCCCTTGCTGGCTCTGCCCCAGCCAAACAAAGACGAGAGGAGATTTTCAAACAGGCGCTTCCCTGAAAGTTGGCTGTGGTAGAGCTGGGCTGCGCTGGCCCCTGGCTGGTCCCGGCCACCGGAGAACGCGGCAGCGAGTTGGTGCCGTCGCCTGAGAGGACCCCGGCAGCCGTCGGGAGTCCCTGTACGTGGGTGTTCTGCCCATTTGCTTCCGTGCATTGAGACGGTTTGGGTGCTGGGAGTGGCGTGGGGAAGGATGAGAGGAACTCCCGGCAGTGGTGCGAGCACAGGGAGGGTGCAGCAGGACAGGGCTCCGGAGCCGGCGGCCGTGCGGAAAGCTGGTGCGGTGCTGAGGTTCGGTGTGGGAGCTGGGCGTGGCATGCCCGATCTGAAGTGCTGTCCTCCAGCCGCTTCTTGAATTTAGAAGCCTGCCCAGCAATTTTCCAGCGAAGTGCAGATTCCTTTAGATACTGCCCATGTGTTGGTGGACGAGCAGGAGATGAAATAACAGAGCTGTGTGAGTGCTGCTTTTGGCTCTTACTTCAGTGCTTTTCTGTCCCTTCCCTCCTGCACTCCCAGGCTTCTGCTGAGGACAGGCCATTTACAGCCACCTCCGCAGGTGAACTGCTCCGCTGCGGTGCCAGTGGGGTTGGGGCTCGTTGTCTCTAAACGCTACCTGAGGCTGAGGGCGCTTGTCGCATGTGTTGTGCCGACTTGCAACTGGCGCTTTATTTGTCCTTTCTATTAATTGGCTTTGGGTTGTGGTGGCGACTACAGAGAGTTCTCCTTGAGGCCCCAGAGATCCAGGTGATCAGTGGGTCATTCTGCCCACAGCAACACTGGCATTCCTTTATCATGGTGAGGTGTGAGCGCCCTGTACCAGGCATTGCTTAGCATTTGTGGGGATTGCACTGCAGCACTGGCCCAGCCCACAGCCTCTGGATGCTGGTGTTTTCCCTGTGCTGGGAGATCTTTGCTCTGCCTCCTGTTCAGTCTGCCACTCCCGCACTTCTATGAGAGTAGGGGTGTGTGGCTCCAGAGGATACGGTCTGTGTGGCTTCCTTAGAGGAATTTTGCAGGGTGGGGCATTTGTCTTCTGAGGACTTGGAAACTTTTCATCCAAATGTGTAGAAACAGCCTTAGTTGTCATTGCAGGGAGTTTCCAATGGCTGCATTGTTGAGTAGCTACATAGATTTGGAACGAAAATAGGAGATTTTGGGATTTCTCTCTAATCAGCAGAAGGGTGTGAATTTAGCAATTTAGTTGAAATACTTATAGGTCTATTAAGCCATCTACCATAGTTTCTGAACAACTGGCCCTCTCGAGGTCTAAGGCTATTCTTGCAGTGCACATTGGTAGCTAGGCCATGAACAGGTTTAGGACTTCATGACTGTCTGCCCCTGGATGTGTCAGTGTATACATTTGTATATTTCAGGGCTTTTAGCTTAAAAACTGTGCCTTGATGCTCATTTTCCTGCAACACTCTTCTGTCCCAATACTGTAGGAATATACCTGCTCAATGCTAAACTTAGGCAAACATCCTGGTTTCACCACAAGGAATAAATACTATGTTACACTTTGCTGTGATTTATTTGTTTCCTATTCAGGTATGTGAAAGACTAGAAATTCAAGGTGTGCTGGTGGCGTAGCCAGTGCAGCTCTCTCTACTGGAAGGGCTGTGTCTGTGGAGAGCAGTGACTGAAAGTACATAATGCTTTACAGAGAGGCACAGGTAAAGGCAGGACAGTGAGATAGTTGGTATTTATTGTTCTTGTTTGAATACCAAAGTTCACCTTGATTAATTTGTTTTGTGTGAGGGCAAAGATAGATTTTGGAGCCAGAATGTGAAATCTAGCCTGCTCCTCTCTCACAGGCCTCCAGGTGCCCTGTGAAAGAATCTTGTTCCTTCAAACTGTGGTTCCACAGTTCTTAATATCATGTTTGGATGCTCCAAATAATTTCTTGATACATACCCGACCTTTACCAGACACAGCATCACAGCCATGCTGGGTTTGTCAGACCAGGTAAAAATGTTGAGGGTGACCTCTGGGTTTTGGGCTGTAGGAGAGTTGATCCAGTGCAAAGCCTTTTGTTCAAAGCTATCAAAAGGTGATTTTATACAGTGTCTCTGCTCTGTGGTGTACGGCCTGGGACCCTTTCACTAATACGGGAGGATTTTCCAGTATTCCCGATAATGTTCCCTTTCTCCCCTCAAAGGTGAGGTAACAGTAATAACAACACTAACACAGTGTTACCCTGTGTTCCTAAACATCCCAACACATTCCTCTTTATCTTTCCAGCATATCTCTATACCCTATTTCCCAATGAGCTCCAGGCTGTAGTAGCATTATTTGAGGCAAGGTGAACTATGTGTACTATTGTACTCACAATTTTTTTTTGCAACCTCCAAAACTGTTAAAGAAACTTTGTGGCGATCCAACTTTCTTCAGTGTTCACATTCTGCAAATCTTAAGGCATAACCATAAATTTTTATGTTTTCCATATGAGGATCTGATTTTTAAAGTGTGGCCAGGCAGGGGTAGCTCCTCAACTGCTCTGAAAGCACAGCCTAAACGAATGAAGCAGTTGTCAGAGCAGGTGATAGAACAAACCAAGCTATGGGCTCTAAACAGCTCACTTCAAACCCTGGGCCAGACCCAACCCTTTCTCTCTGCCATTCTGATGTCTGAAGTACAACTTGATTAAAATCTTCTTCTGAGGTTATCCCTTCAGAGGGGAGCCAGCATGGCTCAGGTAGCAGCAGCACCATCTAAATTCATCTGACCCATCACCTTTTGACAAAACCAGTAACAGAGCTGCTCCTTCACCAGTTTTACAAAGAAAGGGTAAGGTACACAGGTAAGGTGGGATGCTGCCTCACTACACTCAGTACTGTTAGATAATGTTATTGCTTCCATAAGGCTTGGCAAATCCCACAGAACAGTGGCACTGAGTAAAATTGCAGCCTAGGAGAATTTCCCTGGCACAGATCTTTCTGCTTTGGCAACATTTCAGCATTTGACACCTAATACTGTTCATCTTTTTCCAGGCTAAGTTCCACTGTACCACCTTGGCCAGCTCATTGCCATTCTTGGAGCTGTCCTGTGCAGGGCCAGGCGTTGGACAAAGAACTATCCATGTCCCTTCCGAGCTGTGCCAGGCAAGCTCTGGAACAGGACCTGGAGGGCAGGAAGCCCAGTGGAGAGTTGTACTCCCCATGGACACATGACTGTGTTCAGAGCACAGTTCTCTGCAGGGTGAAGATTTGGGCATCCCTAGCAGACTCACTCCTTCCACAATTCCTTTGCTCTACTTGATATATTTCTTGCTGTCTGAATCTATATGTGAATCCCATGTAAACCAGCACTGTCTTCCCTGTGCTTCTGGGAGATGTTTGTAATAATTATTTTCCCCTCCAAGCTGATGCAGAGTGAAAAAGGACTCATCTTGCCAGGTTTTGCAGGAGCTATTCAGAACACTACAGGAAAGCAACAAAACTAAACAAGATGGATGAGTGTCTCTCCCCAGCTGCTTGCAGCTGCTCCAGCTTCCCAGGCTGTGCTGGGGGTCTGAGAAGGAGGTCTGGAAATCAGACACAAAATAAAGTAAGACAAGTGAGACAATTGACAAGAGAACCTTGTCGGAGCTGTTTCTAATCACAAGGCCCAGATCTGACAGATTGGCTTGTGTCTCCTTACAAGGTCCGTGAGGATCAATCCCCTTTTGGCAACACTGAATCCATTGTAAATGAGGTAAACTGTTTCCCATGGCTTGGTAAACCAGCCTTGCGCTGTACAAGGGGCATTGAAAGGAAAGAGACATAGCCACATCCAACTTTGTTCTTCATGATCTGACATGGACCTTCTTAGGGCAGGAGTATTTTGCACTCTGTGCAGCACAGCAAGCCCATAAGCTCAACATGCTTTGGGATGTTAACAACATGAAGTGTCTGTTTTCAATTGCTGAGACCAGACAGTGAGCTGTATCTTCTTGCTCTGCATCTTTATGCTCGCTGTGGGTCACAGCTTTTGCTTCTCTCCTTCCTCCCCTTCAATCACATCTGTTCTCAGCATCAGCAGTTTGTCTCTCTGGTGAAACCTGTTGCTCCACCTCTGTACCTGCTGCCTCATGACTTTGCTGCTCCTGAAATAGTGGATGGGAGCTTGTTGCTCTGATTAAGACCATCTGTACCTAAATGCCTCCATGTCTGCAAGGCTATTCCATCTCATGGGCCAGGCTGGCCACGGGCATGCTGTGGTGCAGCTGAAACAGCCATTGAGAAACCAGCCCCAGGGTAGCACAGTGACCTGTGCCATGTCTGTTGAAGGATTAACTCTTCCTTGCATCACCTCAGCATGAATTCTAGAAGCAGCTTTGCTTGTACCTGTGTATAAGGATAAAAACTGCCTGTGTCCAAGAGCAGCTGTGAGACAAAAGGGAGAAGTTAATCTTCCCAGACATGAGCCAGCTCCATGGTCACACAATTAATGTTTTACTCTTGGAGAATTTGGCATTCAAAGCCAGGTAATCAGGGCTTCAGAAGAACTGTGGTAGAGACAGGTGGCAGTGGCTGGGGTGGATATGTGTGCAGGCAGGTGAGGGAGCTCCACCCCAAGGACTTGCAGGATGGGGAAGGTCCTCTCTCTCAGATTCACCTCCTAAAGTGGAGGCTTGCACAAGCACAGGGACAAGTTGTGCAGAGGAAGAGCCTGCTTGGCTTAAGGCTAGTGGTTACGTCACTTGAATTGTAGGAAGACTGAATTCATGCTCTTCCTCTTTTTTAGACCTTAAATCCACTCTGCTCTGAAAGGAAGCCTGGAGCATGCTGTGTTCTTTCTCCTCCTCTCTTGAGGCTGTTTCATTTTGTATGTAGTATTATCTGGGCCAGAGCGTAGGGGAACTAAGGAAACAATTGTGGTGATGGGAAGGCTGCTTCAGTCTCTAGGCTGTGTTTCTGTGGATATAGCTGCATGTGGAGTTATGGAATAGAGCATTATCAGCAGTAATACCAAGGTAAAGGGCCTTTCTCAGCTATAACTAAGTACATAAAGACTTCACGCATTGCAAGCATTCAGCAGCATCTGAAGAAAGGGTGGCTAATCTGAAATTTGGACAGACACCTAAATTGGCAGGCTGGAGTAAAATTCCTGTTGCAGGTGTGGTGGTGTAACAAGGCAAATGTGTATGTCCACCTGGCTGTGTAAGGTCTCAGAAGCCAACCCACTAAAGGGAAAAACTTGTAGACTGTGGTGCTGCATGACAGGCCTCTCTGATTGGAACTAAGTAAACCGAGTGATCCAGTCACCACATCTTCCCCTGGAATCCTCATCCAACTGCAAAACACAAGGGGTGTGGGGGAAGACACTTTCATACCACAAGAAGCCATTGCAGCTTGCAGGGGAATAATCTCCGGCTGCAGAATCTGGGTTTGCCAAAGGACTTGCAGCTGTGGCTGGAACACAGTGTGACAGCCAGGGAGGCAGAGGCAAGCAGGATTTCAGAACAGGGGACTTTTATTGCCCACACTCAGCTCACAGCACCTGGTCTTTGTATGGAAATGCCAGCCAAGCCAACTTTGTGGTGCTGCTCTATTTTAGAAATCGCAAAGATTGAGTCAGTCCAGATGAGACTTTGTCAGGATTTTCTGGAGGAGATGAACCCTCTCTGTATTCCTGACATCCACAGAAAGGGAAAGCTTTAGAGGCAGAGGGTGAGCTCACACAATTGCTGTGAATTTTCTTACACAGATGTGCTCCCTTTTCCTATCCTCCTGCAAAACCACCACTGGAATTAACTTTTCCCAAGTGGTGTAAGAAACTAGAGGAAACATGTCACTCTCAGCCTGGTCCTGGAAAGCGAAGGGAACCTTATCAGTCACAGGTCTAGCAAAATCCTTGAATCTTTCCCTCTCATTGAATTGATTTTTGTTTTTCCTTATGCAAACATTATTGGAGAGTAACAAATACCTTGAAGGCCAGATGAGTGTAAAGATCTCGTCTCTTTTGTGAATGTGTAAGTTGATAAGGTGTGTGCATAGCACAGGCTGCAGCTCCCTGGGGAAAATACCTGCTGGAGAGGGAGAAAGAGGAGAAGGTGATGGACTCAGTGTGGAAATGGGGAGCACATTTAGTGCAGGAAAACTGTGAGTTTGCAGCAAGACCTGGATAAATAAAGTTATAAGTAGAGATGGAGCCAGGCCCGGCTGTTGCAAGGGCTGACTGTGGGATCTTATGAGTTGACCTTCCAGTAGTTGAAGGGAGCTTGCAAGGAACATGACGAGATACTTTTTACAAGGGCATCTAGAGATAGGACAAGGGGGAATGGCTTCAAACAGTCAGAGAGTAGGTTTAGATGAAATATTAGGAAGAAAGTCTTCCCTGTGAGGGTTGTGAGGCCCTGGCACAGGTTGCCCAGAGAAGCTGTGGCTGCCCCTGGAAGTGTTCAAGGTCAGGTTGGACATGGCTTGGGTGAACCTGGGATAGTGGAAGGTGTCCCTGCCCAAGGCAGGGGAGTGGAACAAGATGAGCTTTAAGGTCCCTTTCTACCCAAAGCATTCTGGATTCCTGTGTTTTATGGAATAGACTCATGTTGCTTTCAGTGGTAACCCTTTTTCCCTACCTGACAGGGGTGGAGTAGCTGTTGTGCACTTTTTCCACCCTCAAGGTGTAAGTGAGCAGGGTTGGAGCTGGTTTTTGACCTGCACTTAGGCCTGCACTTGCCTGTTGCATCTCCTGCGCACAGGCTGGATTCTGACCTCCAGCCTGCTTTGCAGTGTCTTCTCTGAAATGGCTTTTCAGGTCTTGGTCTACCTCTGATCAGTAAATAGATTTTTTTTTTTAAAGCCCTGCTGCAGAGGCAAGTGCTGTTCTTGAAGGATAAGGAGCTTGGGTGAAGACTTGAGCATTGATGGTACCTCCATGCAGCTGCTCTCCATAGCCAAGCCCTACTGCCCTGAAGCCATCCTGGCCAAACTCCTCATCCTGCTGATCCTCCAACAAATGGAGAGTTCTGAGGGAACACTGTGAATTGGGAATACTGAGTTTATGTGGGGTTAGCAGGGCAGGGATCGTCTCTGCCTCCTGTGAACTTTCCCCAAGCCCAGGAGAGCAGGGCAGGGCGGTGGGATCTCAGTTGAGGACTGGGAAGGGCTGAAGGGGATGAGCATGGGATGAAGGAGGGACTTGGGACATGGGGATGCTACACAAAGAGGAACACCTTCAGTGGAGAGGAAGCTGGAGGAGATGCAGTGTGGAGTTGGTGCTCCTCCAAGGTGGTCTCCTCATCTTCCCTGTGGAGGCTGGGTGAAGGCTGCAGCCGTGGCTGTTTGCTTTCCTGGCATTTATGTAAATGATGTTTCTGTCACCAACTGCTCAGATACTCCGGTGTCCTCTGGCCATGTCTGGAGGCACTGTGGGAGGAGGGCAGAGTATATTGCCAGGGCTCAAACACCTCATACCTGTAGCTTTAAGGTGGTGGTCTCCTTGGAGCATCTTCCTTTGGTGTGGGGAAGGTTGAGAATTTCTGACCTTTTGCTCTTGCTCTGCAATTGTACTGTCCACATCCTAGGATGTCTGTTTTCCAATATCCACTGCCCCAGCTCTTATTTATAAGGTCCCTCATGCACACAAGCAGGGCATGGGGTGGCCTCTTGACATAAACAGAGCTGGATCAAAGTAGAGCCTACATCTCTGGAGCTAATGTGTCTTTCTTTTGCCATGGAACAAGTAAGATGCAGAGGGGCAAAACTCCTCTATCAAATTGACTCCAATTCTCCCTGAGGCTGATGTCCAATAGTCTCTGTGCCTTCTTGGCCAACGTAACACATTATTGTCTTTTTTAAGATCCACATGTACCTTGGGAAATGTGGTTTGGAAAAGGTTCCTATATCAAATCTGCTTGGCAGCAGCCAACTTGAGATAGTCTCTAATCAGAAGTGTTTTGCTGCCTTCTGGGAATTCCTGGAAGATATTTATTTTAGTGAAGTGAAACCTAAAAGTATGTCCTTTAGGGAGCAGCTGCAGCACTGAGGGTCCAAGAAATGCCTGCAGATTAAGGAATTTGGTAGAAAGTGGAAAATACTTTCCACCATAGTTGTGCAGACACATACATGTGCATGGATAGACATATATAGGTATATCCCTGTGTGGTACAGGCATGTACCTGGTGTGAGAGGGGAAGCACAGGAAGTGCAGCCATTATATTTATAGTTGTGCCTTCTTTACGAGTCTATCAGTAGTTGCATTTGCTTCTCCCAAAGGTGCAGGACGGTGTCATCTCCAGACCCAAGGGCAGGCTCTGCAGCACCAGCAGTTCCCACATGGAGTTTCTACAGTTCTGCTTGCTGTGACCTTCTGGGCCACCAGGGAAACACAATGGAGTCCTGCCAGCTTCCTGCGATGAACTTTCACTTGCCAGGACTCTCTCCAGTCTTCCTGAGACACTGAGTTGCTGCTTGAGGTCCTGACTGCTTCTGATTCCTCACTGTGCTGCTGGCAGGGTGGGATTGATGTCCAGTTTGGGACACTGGGCAGAGCCAAGCCCATCACCATCCTCTGTGCCCTTGGCAGACTGGGGGACAAAGCTGGATCCCTCTCTCTAAAGGGGTTCCAAGTAAGCAAGGGACAGGCTTGGGGCTGTCCATATTCACTCTGGTGGGAAGAGCCACCTCCTTCACCCTTAACACTTGGGAACCGTGTCACTGCTGGGGATGGCACCACATGGACGCAGAGCAAGGGTCAGCAGCCTGGCAGCAAGGCACTAGCTGAGCCTGGGCACCATCACGGGGCACAGAGCTGCCTGGGGGGTGCCAGCATCCCCACCACGGACACACTCCGGGGATGTAGGTGCCGGGCACGGGAGGAGTCCCGGCAGGATGGGCCGGCTGGATGACCATGCCAAGAGAAGGATCGTGGAGCTGCGCAGGGCTGGGCTGAGCTTCCGCAAGATCAAGAAGGTGCTGGAGCTGGATGACATCCGAGTGACTCCGCAGGCCGTGTACCTCTTCCTCAAGAGGAAAAGTGTGGAGCCGGGGTCAGCAGCAGCTGGCTGGGATGGGGACCAGCCCTGGCCCCCACTGCAGGGGCATGAGGCTGAGCTCCCCAGGCTGCTGGGCACCCGGCACCCTGCACTGCCCACCGGGGATCCTGTGGGCAGCCAGGACACCAAGGAAGGCATCCAGATTGTCAGTGTGGCCTCACTCTGCAAGGACGGTGGGCAGCTTGGGAACACTTTGGCTATGGGGCTGGCCCCTGGGAATGGTAAGGCCTGGCCCCACTGGGGTTTACCATGGCCACTTCCTGGCACTGCTGGGCTCATGAAAGGGCCCTATTCCCCACTGGAGACCCCCCAAGGGTCTTTTTTTGAGGTATTTCTCTCTCTGTTGTTGCAGGTGATGACATCTCCACAGGCTCAGCCCTGGTTCCAGGGACTGCTCTGAGGGGCCTTGCCCCCCTGCCCCAGCCACTGCCCAGCCGAGGGCACCTGGTCACACCCCCTACCCAGAACTCAGCTTTGATGGTGAAAAAGAAGACAGTGGACAGGGCTATCCTCCTGCAGAAAAAGGTAGGATGGCAGGATGAGAGAGTCCACATGCTCCAGCCAGGAGCTGCTGCCATCTGGCCAGCCCTTCACAGAACCCTGCTGCATCTACACCATGTGTTGGGGCAGGCTTCTGAGGGTGAAAGGCTTCCAGAGTGTCCCCAACCTGTGCTAGCTGCACTCCCCAGCAATGCTAACCCTGGCACTTGGTGAATATATCTGGGAAACCCCTCTGGGTGGGGATGAGGCCATGCACCCACCCGTCTCCAGCCAGCACCCACTGCTGGCCATGGAGATGCCAGTCATGCCAGGCTTGGCCTCCAGCTGGCAGCTACAAAACCTGTTTTTAGGCTTGGTGCCAGTACCATCTCAGGAAGTTCTACCTGCCACCCAAGGCTATAAAGCAAAATCCAGGGTATGTTGTTTCTGTCCGTGCAGAGAGTAAACACAAGCCTGGCATCAGCATGGGCAGCCCCACTGCTGTACAGTGGCACTCACCAGGATGGATCAGCATCTGCTAACAACATGGTGCACCAGGGGCTCCGATGGAGCAGCAGCTTAGGGGCTGGGTGGGGCTGAAGAGCAGCACATGGTGAGGTCTAGAGGTCTGCAGCAAGGTGATGTCTTTCTCTGAGAGCTCTTCTCTGAGCCTTGTAGCTAAGTGCAGAATAAATCCCATGTTAAATGCCATTGAACAGGCAGCTGATAATATTTCACATTCCCTTCTCTCCTGCCTCCCACTATTCCAGGTCAAAGATGCCAGCACTCAGACTGCCTTGCCAAACTCTGTGGGTCTGGGAAATCACAGCCTTGCTTGCAGCGGACCAGTGCCCCCCACTGCTCCCAGCTGCCCTGCCATCGCCGAGAAGCTGGATGCTGTCCAGATGGAGGTGCAGAAGCTGAGCCAGGCCCTGCATGCCATGCTGGAGCGGCAGTGCCACCTGGAGCGCCAGCAGGAGCACCAGCAGCGGCTGCAGCAGGAGGTGCTGATGACACTGCAGCAGCTCAGCTCCACCGTGAGCCACAGCACTGTGCCAGCCACCCAACCCTGTGGCCCCTTCAGCAGCATGGCCGAGCCCTCGCCCAGCATGCCAAACTTCAGCCAGTTCAAGATGGAGCTGATCTGAGCTCCCACAAGGCCTGTGTGTGCCAGCAGTACTGTGCTAATGGAGCCAGGAGGAAGAACCATCTCTCAGAGGCTGCCCAAGGATTACATGCAGCGCCCAGCAGATAAGGTCCCTGATGCCTCATCTTCCCAGCCCTGTTGACTGGAAGGGGCTGCCTGGCACAAGAGGCTGGACAGTGGAAGGCTGAGGCCTTGCTCCTCCTGTGCTGCTGATTCTGGCTGGCACTAGAGCTGGCTGGGGCCCATGGACCTCAGGAGAATGCAGTTGCTTGCAAGGAGAAGATGCAGCTAACATGGGCACAGCAGGGAGGTGGGACTCCAGGGATACAGGACGCTTCCTTCTCATAAGGGTCAATGCCATGATGATCAATCTTGCCCTTCCCTCCACAGAAGCTTGTTCAGTAAAAATCTGTCTACACCACGGTTCAGAACCAGTGTGGGATCAGTATCTGCGTATTCCGTACCCCTCACCCAGCCAGTGAGCAGGCTGGAACTGTCTGGGTCACTATCACCATGCATGGAACTGCACAGGGTGCAGAAACCCATGAGGTGAGACCAGTGCTCCACACACAATGTTGCTGGAGCCTGGTATCAGCTGCTGCACCATTAGGGATAGATCAGACTTGTAGGAAACAATCTTTTACTGAGCAGATTCCACCCTCCTCACCCCACAGATCTAGAGTCTGGTACTGCTGCTGCCCACTGTCTGGTGAGATATGGGCAGGATCGTACCAGTAAGAGTTGCACCTGGGCAGGAGCTGATTAACTGGGTCTTTAGCTCTCCTCTAACTGATTTTCCTGGGCAGGATACCCTCCTGGTTGTGATCCCCAGTTGCAAGGGCTCTCCCCAGGGCAGGCTGCTGGTGGTGCAGTGCTGCTCTAGCAAAGCAGGTCATGATGCTGAGAACCCCCTTGCCTGCACCAGAAGGGCATGGAGGAGGCTGATGGGCCCTCGCTGAGCAGTGCAGTCCAGAAGGACCAGAGACTGGCCTTGCCTGCCAGCAGGAAAGGTCTGATGGGGGTGGCCTTGGCTCAGCACCCAGTAGTGAATCCCAAGAGGAGGCAGAGCAGGTGTCCTTCCTCCACATCAGCCAAGCAGGCTTCTGTCTGTGCGGGCACCACGCTTGGCATAACCTGTGCCTATGAGAAGTCCCCAGCCTGTTTCTGAGGTCTCTTTGAGTCAAAGGTCAAAATTAAGAAGGGTAAAAACCAACTGAAGTGTTTGTACACAGACACACACACAGAGACCTGTACGCACATGCACAGATGTAGATGCATGTGGCACGTCTGTGCAGCAGCCCCAGTGCCTGGGGGAGCTGGACACCTGCTCTGCTGCCCCAAGACACGTTGCTGGCCTCAGGGCTGTCAGATCCAGCTGTGCCCAGGGGAACTAGAAGTCTGCTGCCATCTGCCTGCAGTCACTCATTTGGATGTTGGTGTAATTTTCGGGATGTCTGAAAAGCAACAGATGAAAAAAAACATATGATCAGTTGGTCTGCTCTTTTGCACAAGGCAGGTAATCTGCACCTCAGGTTTGAAAAGAAGAGGCTGGATGATCAGCACTGAGCAGGCACAGTTCCCTAATCTCTCTGTTAACGTTTCAGAGAAAAAGAGAAACAGAACAATTGCTATTCCCTGGCACATGTACTTAAAACCATGCTGGTTTCTGAAAAAGCTTCCCTAAATCTGACTTGGGCTATTACTTAAATTATTAAAAAAAATATATATATATACATACTAGGTTTTCTATTCCCCAAATGTATTCTAAGAACCTTCCTCATTTCTAACTCTTGCACATCAGCCCTTTATCCAGTGCTAAAAAAACCCCAGCAAAAATTAGTAACAACAAAATCACTTGGGCTGGTTAAATAACCTATCCACCGTAACATTTATTTCAGACAGACGTACAGCCTGAGTGTTCAGCCGCTGTTTGCCTCCTGACCACATTAGGGAACACCAAGTTAGTATTTAATGCGGGGTCATGTTATAACACGGAAGGTGTTTCCCACCAAGGTAATCCTAAGGTGTCTGTCATTTCCATCCTGCTCCAAGGAAGAGCTCTTCCCTGTGGCCACAGCATCATCTGTTGTGTGCCACATGCCTTCAGCTTTCTGCTCTCCCACCACAGCATGTTGTCAGTACTACTGATGGCCCTTACACTGCACCTGTTGCCATTCCCAGCATCATCCAGGATTTACTGGTGTTATCTCAGCCTCCCGCAGAACCTGCAGTCTGCTCTGTCAGAAACAGAGGCTTTGTGAAAAGGAAAAGACTTCACTGCAGGAATGAGGAGCAGCATGTTGAACAGTCTGAAGGCAATGTAGGTGTTTAGCTGAGTAAAGGAGCAGGTCTCTGTGCAGCAGAGAGGAGGCCCTGGGGAAGGAGAGGGTGGGGGATACACAGGAGATACAATGGTGGTTTCTCACCTTTTGATGAAATAAAAAGCCAGGCCAACAAACAATAATAGGATTAGGAGAGATCCCATAACAAACGGAAATTTCCCAGCCCTGGAAGGAAGCTGAGGGAACAAAGGCAGAGAACAGGCATTACAGCCATGACCTTTCCCAGCATGGGGGAGCCCTAGGAGGTCATGCAATCAGAGTCAGAGAATGTGTTGGATTGGGCCAGGTTGGGTTGGGTTGAATTGAAAAGAACCTTTAAAGGCTACCTAGTCCAATCTCCTGCCATGGACAGGAACATCTTCCACTATCCTATGTTGTTCCAAGCCCTATCCAACCTGGTCTGGAACATTTTTAGGGATGGGGCAGCTACAGTTTCTCTGGGCAACAACAGGTGGGGCTGTCTCAGCTTCTCACTCTTTTTCCCCTGCTACAGCTCTTGTGACATCCCACCTCTGGACAGTTCCAGCCTGGGTGCCAGTAGCTGCTCCCAGCAATTGAGCCTCTGTGTGAGCAACAGGTCCAAAAGCAAGGGCCTTCCCACTGAAGCCCAGTGGCTTGCCCACATGTGCCCTCTCCTGTGGAGATGTCACCTGACCCTGGTCCCAGCCCTGCTCACTGTGCTAGAAGCAGAGTCCCTCCTACTTACCACCACTGTGTGACAGGAATGGCATATTTTTGGGGGTGACACACTCAGGACTGGTTTTCAGAACTCTCCCATCCATGGAGAAGGGATGGGAGCTGGCCAGGAATCCCTGGAGACATGTTTTGATGGATTGCTCCTGCTCTGGCTGCAGACCCCACACCTGGCCCCAGACCTTCACCAGTGAACCCACACATTTCATGTTAAGCTCTGCCAAGAAACAACAGTGCATTTTGGGTGGTCAGAAATCCTCTGGTGTCAGGGATCACACTGCTTCCATGACTTTGTGCCCTCCTGCTCCTATGCTCTTCACCTTTCTCCCCCCCTCTGCTCTGAAATCATGCTGCCATGCTGCATCACAGGTAACTTGAGCACATGCTCAACCTTGCTTTTGGTAACAAAAAGGATTTGAGGTTGTCATCCCACCCACCAGAATACTTTCTACTACACTTTGTATCTCTACCCACTGCTCAGAATTGACTGAAATTGTTCAACTGGTCAAAAAGGCATTTGGATTAGGGAGTGTCCTGGTTTGAAAAAGAAGTGATTTTTTTGGGATGCTGTGGTGAAACCAATAGGTGCTGAGATTTGAATATTGGCACCTGGTGTGGCCACTGAGGACATGGATACGCCTCTGACAGCACAGGGAGTTAAAACCAGAGAATTCCCAGGGGAAGCTCTCTTGGTTCAGGTGGGTGACGGAGGTCAGAGCTGCCCTGCCCAGCTGCGGGCTGGGTGCGGGAGGGGAAGCCATGTGGCCGGGTGAGGTGAGCCGGGCCTTGGACAGAGAGGGGAGGTGAAGGCCCCTGCAGGATGGAAAGGTGGAGGAGCACTGAGAGGCATCAGGCAGCCTCCCCAGAAAGAGAGAGAGCCTATGCCTGTGCTTGTGCCACCTTAAAATTTGATATCTTATGCAGGCAGCATGGCCAAGAAAGAGAAGAGGGTGTGGCAAAGAGGTGCCTGGCAGCCTTAAGAGAGTTCTGAGCAGGCAGAGCCTGAGATTTTAACCCTTTTCTTTGATAATAGAAACCTTACAAATGCTGATCCTCCTAGAGCTGAATGAGGAGATAGAGATGAAATAAGAAGAAATGAGCCAGTGTGATGAAAGTTTGTGCAAGTGAAAGATGCCCGAAGAAGTTAAGAAGAATCCTAAGTAAGAAGAGATGATAGAGTAGCCTTTAGCTGGACTTTTCTTGTATAGCCATGGACAGAACCATTTTTCAGGGATGTTATTCACATAACATCTCTGCACTCTCTCGGCTCTAAGCCATTGCCTCCATTTAAAGGGAGGCAATGGCTTGGAGCCAAGAGAGTGCAGTGATGTTATGTGAAGGAGTGCGTGAACAGAGATGACAGGTGGGGAGGGTGGTGGTTCTTCAGTGAAGAAGAAGATCTCTGTTCTTGAGACTCCTTGGCCCCAAGAGATGAATTTGAAGACAAATGTCCCGAAAGTGAGAGACTCTACTTTTTTTAGAAATGGGCAAAGCATCCTTAAAAGAAAAACCCTAAAAGCAGCTCTGGTCCATGTGCAGTGGTGAGAGCACTGGACATGGAAAGAAGATGTCACGATAGCACATGTTCTCCAGGCAGTGCCACATGTGACATGGAAACACTAGAAATTTCAACTGTGTTTCCTGAGGAAGTCTACAGTACAAGAAAGACTCCTCTCTTCTTGATGAACTGAGAATTTATTATCTGAAAAGTAGTGATAGACTGAGAGTTAGTGATCTGAAAAGTGGTAACTGAATTAAGAACCCAAAGTTTTGTCATACTGTAATGTGTTAGAATTTAGTGAGGGGAGGAGGAATGTTTTTAAAAGTTTTCATTCTAAGTTCTGTGTGTGTTTCTTTTTACATACAGTTGTAAGTTAATAAAGTTTTTTTTCCTTTATTCCTAAGTTAGAACCTGCTTTGCTCTATTCCTAGTCACTTCTCACAGCAGACACTAAAAAAACCATATTTTCATGAGAGCACTAGCATTGTGCTAGAGTCAAACCGCGACAGGGAGACAGAGCATGGTAGCAAAGTCTTCTCTTCCTTACAAAACTAGCCAAAACCCAGAAAACATTTTTCCTATCCCTCAAAAGCTGTAGGCCCTAAGACTTCCAGAATTGACTATTTGGTCTGGGTACTTTGAATAAATGTAGGAGTTGGGAACCAGATTCCTCTGGACTGCAAAGGCTGTTTGATTTGTGGGTGTAGGTTTGTCTGGCAGACACCACAAGGATCAGCAGAGACTGCTCATGGGGCCCTCCAGCTTGGCCTCACAAGCAGCTCAGGTCAGACTGTCTCCTGCTCCCCTCATTGAAATCCTAGTGCCCACCACTGTTCCTCGAGGTCCCCTCACTCCAATGCCAGCCTGCAGGGTGGGCTGGAGTGGGAACTGTCCTGATAAGGCAGCTGTGGATGAGCAATTACAATGGAAGAGGACACTTGAACTGGGCACAAGGAGATGGGTACCAGCCTTGCAGGTAGAGGTCAGAGACACCGCAGGAGCACTCCTCCTCCAAGGAGTTCACCAAGACCCTCTCCAAAATTTCCAGCATCCTCCTGTGGTGAGGGGTCCACGTGGAACAGTCTAGGGGAAGAGGATTTATGGTTTTCCTGGGTGCAATTCCGGACTGCTAGTAAGCTCCTGGCTATGTGCCTCTTCCAAAACACTTGGCTTCATCCTATCCTCCTCTGCCTCCCACTCTCCTCTGCCCTCTCCTGCCAGGTAAGTCTTTACTTCTGGTCTTCTATCACTGTACACCAGCTTGGCTCCTTTGGCAGCATCCCAGGGAAGTGGGGAAGAGGCATGTTCCACAGCTCACCACAAGGGCCAGTACAGAGCAGTCTCATGCTGGGAGAGGAGGGAGAGACCCACTCTTGCCCCTCTCAGGAGGATGGAAGAGGAATTTCCATTTTGCCAGATCTTGGCATGGTGATCTGTCGCAGACATCTCTTTGTGAAAAATCTTTTCTTTAGGATTTTTCCTTCTGAGAAGCTGTGGCCTCACAACCAGACGTAAACAATAGGTTATCTGCTGCTGTGGAATGTAACAGGTGGATCCATGATTGGTCCCCTGTGGATGTTTGGGTCTGGTAACCACTCACAGCAGAGCTGGCTCTTGCTCTCTGTTGGGGCCAGCTCCTTTGTTATCATTCTTTTCTAGTCTATTCTTAGCTTACCAGCTTCTGGAAACCTTGTCCTTTGTTTTTTTTTTTAGTTTAGTTATAATGTAATATATATATATCATAAAATAATAACTCAAGCCTTCTGAACATGGAGTCAACGTTCTCATCTCTTCCCCCAATCAAGAACCCTTGTGACCACCGTCACATTGATCCAAGTGTGGTCTTTGCAGAGGCTGGAGACCCTCCTGTACATTTCCTTGCTGACTCTGGGTCAGCACTGAGGCACAGGAATTGGTTTCCACTGATGGGCTGAGATTGGAGTGTGTGCTGGCAGTTTCCCTGACTGTGCCCTCACCACCATGAGAGACTTGGAGCAGGGGGTTCCTGCCATTGCTGCAAGTCTAACCCTGCAGAAAGAAATCCTGATCAGGGCTCAGCCCAGCCTGAGCAGAGACAACTCAAATGAAATGGCCACCTTCATATCATAGAATGGTTTGGGTTGAAAGGGACTTTAAAGCTTATCTTGTCCCACCCACTGCCATGGGCAGGGACACCTTCCACTATCCCAGGTTCCTCCAAGCCCCTCCAACCTGGCCTTGGACACTTCCAGGGATGGGGCTGCCACAGCTTCTCTGGGCACCCTGTTCCAAGTCCATACAACCCCACGCTGGAGCTGTAGGTGCAGGTGTTCTCTTAGGCTGGCAGCCTGTCCTGGTTTGAAAGGAAGTGATTTTTTTGGGATGCTGTGGTGAAACCAATAGGTGCTGAGACTTGAATATTGGCACCTGGTGTGGCCACTGAGGACACGGATACGCCTCTGACAGCACAGGGGGTTAAAACCAGAGAATTCCCAGGGGAAGCTCTCTTGGTTCAGGTGGGTGACGGAGGTCAGAGCTGCCCTGCCCAGCTGCGGGCTGGGTGCGGGAGGGGAAGCCATGTGGCCGGGTGAGGTGAGCCGGGCCTTGGACAGAGAGGGGAGGTGAAGGCCCCTGCAGGATGGAAGGGTGGAGGAGCACTGAGAGGCATCGGGCAGCCCCCCCAGGAGAGAGAGAGCTGGTGTCTGGGCCTGTGCCACCTTGAAATTTGACAGCATGGCCGGCTGAGAAGGAGAAAGGGGGGTTGTGGCGAAGAGGTGCCTGGCAGGGCAGCGTGGGAGTGCCGAACAGGCAGACCCTGAGATTTTTAACCCTTTTCTTAGATAATAGAAACCTTACAAATGCTGATCCTCCTGGAGTTGAATGAGAAGAGAGATAGAGATAAGAGGAAATGGGCCACGAGAGAAGTTGAGAAGAATCCTAGGTGGGAGGAGATGATGGAGTGTCCTTTGGCTGGACTCTTCTTGTATAGCCATGGACAGAATCATTTTTCCTGTGACACAGAGACTGCAGTTAGGGGGAGGCAATGGCTTGGAGCCAAGAGAGTGCAGTGATGTTATGTGAAGGAGTGGCATGAACAGAGACGACAGGTGAGGAGGGTGGTGGTGCCCTCGATCTTCACTGAAGGAGAAGATCTCTGTTCTTGAGACCCCTCGGCCCCAGGGGGAGAAATCTGGGGGGGGACAGGTGTCCTGAAAGCGAGAGACTGTGCTCTTTTTGGAACTGGGCAAAGCATCCTTAAAAAGGGAAACCCTAGAAGCATCCCTGGTCCATGTGCAGTGGTGAGAGCACCGGATATGGAAGGAAGATGTCACGATGGCAAATGATCTCCAGGTGGTGCCACGTGTGACATGGAAACACAAGAGGTCTCAACTGTGTTTCCAGGGGAAGCCTATGGTACAAGAGGGACTCCTCTCTCCTTGATGAACTGAGAATTGATTATCTAAAGGGTGGTGATGGACTGAGAGTTGATGATCTGAGGGATGGATGTATTGCAAATTTGGTGGGGGGGAGGAGGAATGTTTTTGGAAGGTTTTCATTCTGAGTTCTGTGTATGTTTCTTTCTATATATAGTTGCAGGTTAATAAAGTTTTTCTTCTTCATTCCTAAGTTGGAGCCTGTTTTGCTCTATTCCTAGTCACATCTCACAGCAGACACCAGAAAGCATAGATTTGCATGGGGGCACTGGCATTGCGACACCATCAAACCGTGACACAGCCCCACATCCACACATTGGTGTGTGCACCAGTTCTCTCCCAGTGTGTCCCCCTTCACAGCAGCAGGCTGCCCAACAGCCCCTCTCCCACGCCATGGAAAGCTGAGGTCAACCCCTGTCCCAGCCTGCCCCCACCAGCCTGGTGGGATGCCCTGCTCCTGTCCCTGGGTGTGAGGAAGCAGAGGTGGCCATCCATGGCGAAGCCGTGCTGGGGCAGCTGTTCCACAGCCTGAGTGAGGGCTCCAAGAGGGCAAACTGCAGTGCTGTGCTGGCGCTGCCACAGTGGCTCAGGACACAGGGCTGTCCCCAGGAGAGTCAAAACTCACCGACATGTTACATACCTTCCTTCCCACCTCTAAATCCCACCCTGGGCCCCAGTTCCTGGCACTGGATGATGGAGAGTTGGCAGGAGCTGGAGCTGGAACTGAAGCTATTTTCATGGGGGCACTGGCATTGCGCCAGTGTCAAACCATGACACAGCCCCACATCCACACATTGGTGTGTGTACCACAGAGCCATCGTAGAGATGGGTCCCGCTTACTCCTCCAGCTGGAGGATGTGTGAGCTTGGCCAGAGCAAACTTACTTGGTCTGACCGGCTTCTGCAGGAGTAAGATTGCTGCCTCATTACAGCCAGACTCCCACACCTAAGAGTTTGTCCTCCAGGATAGAATTTTCCAAGCTACACAATACCTGCCCCTGCATTTCATTAACCTATTGCTCCCTCTTCACACCAGGAAATTTTCTAGAGAAGTAACCTCACCTGTCACCCTTGCAGGACACAGTTTAAGATGGCTCAAGGAAGCTCAAGTGTTCTCCAGCTGCGCCAGGCTCACACGTGTAAACCAAGGCATCCATCAAGTTTTCTGGCATTGCCTTCCCACTAGCAGGAATCCCACTGGTGCTGTACACAGCTATAGTGCTGATGCCTTCACTAGTAACAGAAGTGTTCTTGGAAGTCAGGTTTGTCTCATCCAGAAATGTCAGGGAAATAGATGAGATTAATATCTAGAGAGTGTTAGGCTGAACTTTGAGCCAGACAGGACAAGCTGGCAACAAGGAGGACTCCAAGAAGAGAAATGAGAAACACAGTAATGGTCGTGATTGGGGCCAAGTAAAGCTGCACAGAAGCTGCTTGCTGTGAACGTGTTTCCAAAAAGATCAAGGTTCCTCTGAGATGCAACTGTCTTCATGCAGCCCAGATAGAAATTAAGGTGAACATGAGTAAGAATGCGAATGTGTTAAGGTGAACGAGATAAAGGAATGTGCTGACAAAGCACCAGCTGAGGATCAGGAGAAGGCAGCACCACTGCAGGATTCAGTGAGCAGCAGTGAACATGACATAAGGGAGCAACCCACAGCCCTGGTGGGCCCTGCTTCTCCTGAAATCCCCTTGTCTTGGTACCAGCAAGAGGAACTTTTGGTCCGGCTGCTCTCCTGCATTAGCAGAGGCATGGGGTAGGACTTATCACCTTCTCAACTGGAGTATGACAGAACCGCCCAGGCAGAGCAAATAGAGGAAAAAACAGGAGTGAAGGACAGGAAAAGCAAGGCAGAATTGTTCCCCATGTTGTGCACCCTCCTCCATCTGTTTCCTCTAAACTGCTCAAGCCCCTGTCCATGTGTTTGAAGACAGACCCCACATCAGACCCATTTCATTGCACTCACCATGCCCATGTTCTCAATGCAGCACAAACACCAACAGCCCTGTGACGCCAACAGTGCCCTGCAAAGGGATGCTGGCATGTGCCTTCCCCTCCTTCCCTGAGAAGAAGACCAAGCTGAGTCCTCTGAGGGTGGTGCCAGGCTTCCTCTCCAGCTCCACGAAGCAGATGTGGGTATGGCCACTAGCCAGGCATAGCTTACTGATACAGACGGCAGGAGGGCCCGGCACCATGGAGCTGCTGCACAAGTTCTCCCCCAGTGGTGTCCCCATGGTCACCTGTGGGGAGACACAAAATCTGTTGCCACTACTGACACTGTAATTTCATTCTTGTGGAGTGACAGCTGCTCACAGCATTACCTCTTGTTCACCTGAACACCTCCTGAGGCTCCCTGGTGAGGCAAGAGGATATAATCAAAATCAAAACCATAAAATGCTTTGGGTTGGAAGGGATCTTAAAGCCCATCCTGTCCCACATGAGCAGGGACACCTTCGACTGTCCCAGGTTGCTCCAAGCCCCATCCAACCTGGCCTTGGACACTTCCAGGGATGGGGCAGCCACAGCTGCTCTGGGCAACCTCTGCCAGGGCCTTACTATTAATAAAAGCCTCTGTTATGGCCTTATTATATCAGGAGCCCCGTCCCCAGGGGGACAGGGTGCCCGAGTTGCCAGGCTTAGCTGAGGCCAGTGCTGCGGGCTAAACTCCCTTAGCAAGCTTGGTAGTGGTAGTGATTGCAAGCTCTTAGGATTTCAGCTCTTGCTTGCTAGGTAAGTTTGCCTTTAGCGGAGGCAGCAGCAGATGGAGAGGGAGGAGAAGGAGGCGCTCGGGGGTTCCGCAGCGATGGTTTTATTGAGGAGATCTGCGAAGGGTCCCGGGTCAGCTCTTCTTCAGCTGAATGGGCCGAAGTATGCCCCTTTTATAGGGTTCAGGGGGATCCAGATTTGACCAATAGTAAGGGTTAAAGTAACATAGCCTATAGGGTTACAGGGATAGGCTTTGGGGCGGAGGTCAGGGAGACAGGGACTAAAGTTGCTGTCTCAGCATTCCTATTGTTCAATTCTCCATGGGGCTTTACCTATGTCCATGGGGTCTACTACACCTTACTACTCTCACAAGGAAGAATTTCTTCCTAATACCCTACCGAAATCTGCCCTCCTTCATCTTAAAGCCATCCCCCCTCGTCCTGTCCCTCCAAGCCCCTCTCCAAAGTCCCTCTCCAGCTTTTCTGGAGATCCTTTAGACAGTGGAAGGGACCCTAAGGTGTGACCAGAACCGTCTCTTCTCCAGGCTGAACAACCTCAACTCTCTGAGCTTGTCTTCACAGGAGAAGGGCTCCAGTCCTCAAAGGATCTCTGTGGAGATTTCATCTGCACTTGTTCCAACAGCTCCATGACTCTCTTATGTTGGAGACAGTACAGGGCATGGTGATTCTGTCTCACACCGGTAGGCCCAGCTGCTTTTACCATTGTAGATGACCAGCCAGTATCCCTGGAGGTTGAAGCATGTCTGTCCAGTATAGAAGAGTTCAATGTATTCTGCAACCTCTCCTTCCCCGGGGTTGTCTGCGTTCACCTCATTGATGAATAGGTTGGCCAGTTGCACAGAAAGCCCTGGAGCCCCTTCTGGTATCTCTGATGGGACTTCTGGAAAGCAAAGATGTCCCAAATATGGGCCTAAGCACCGAGCTCTAAGGAAAAAACAAAATGTTGCACAGTATTTTGCTGGGATGAGACAAAATTTAGCAGAGGACTGAGGATGTTGGTTCACACCTTTATCATCCATGTCCTTTATAGTCCTTATAAGAGCAGTCCAGGCAACACACTGGTTAACACCAGCTGTAACAACAGGGCTTGCTGTTAGTTCAGACAGTGAGCAGTACATGCTCTAGTAGCAGGATGCAATGGAATCCCAAGAGACTTTTGCTAGGTTGCAGAAAGGGAGGGAAGGATATTTCCCTCTTCTAGGAGAGCCAGACCCACATGTCTACCCTGAAACACACAGTATCCCCCATCCTGCAGAGCTGATCCTCAGTGTGGTGGCACGCTGTGGCCACAGGGTACAAAGTGGCCAGCAGCACAATTCCCGTGGCCAGAGGGCCGCACAAGAGCGGCCGCCCCGGTCCCGCCTGAGGCCTCTGCGGGTGGCGGTGCTTACAGGGACCGTGCGGCTCCCTGCAGCAGCTGTGGCACGGGTAGCACAGCAAGGAAACCGGGCACGAGGAACCAAGATGAAGGAAACTGGGAGAGATCACTCGTATTAAATCCAAGGAAGATTTATTCACAGGATGGGTCAGAGACGGGCGACCGAGAAAACGGCTCCGACTAGCATTTTTAAAGAGGGGATGGTACAAGGCGGGGGATACAACTCTTATCCAATGAGGGGATCTTAGGGGAGGAACACATCACTCAATATAACCAATAGGGCTCATTCAGGGAAGGGAGGAAGCCTTACAAAACAATCAGCCATTGAAGCAGGGCTAACTGACACAGAACATTCGAACACAAGGGGAGTGACTTCGGAGACTGACAAGAGTAAGGGGCAGTACAACTGGGATTGACAAGGGTTTATAAGGGAATGAGGGGAGGAACAGGGAGACTGACACAATGATGGGCAGACAAGTGGTGGGAAAACTTTGTGGTAAACTACTTAGGAATGAACCATTTGAGGGAACAAGATGGGGTACATGGGAGAAACCATTATAACTGACTAACACAGAAGGTGTAACTTTTATATTAAAACAACTTTAAAACACCAACTACCACACACCAGTACCTGGAGGCAAGTCCAGCACATTCATATCCCTGAGGCTGGACCTTTCTGCTGTGATGTTCCTTCCATCAAAGTTCACAAATCTGGGTGTCTCCAGGAAGGTATTGAAGGCCAGCAGAACACTGCTCAGCTGTTCCTCTGACCTGGCAGTCCGCAGAGTGGTGAACACAAGCCCCGGGTCCTGGCAGGCTGCTTTTGGCTCTGAAGAGGCAAGCAGAGAACTGCCTCGGTTTCCCCATGTCACCAAAGACCCACTTTCTCCTGGGCTGAGGCCCAGGGCTCACCTGCTCAACTCTGCCAGAACTGTCCTCATGGTCAGACTGACTCAGGGCAGCTTATCCCATCAACACACCACTGGGAGTTTTGCCTGTGCCAAGTGGCACCCTGGGACCAAGCCTATGTCCAGCTCTGGGATCACCAGCACAGGAAGGACATGGACCTGGTAGAGCAAGTCCAGCTGAGGCCATGAAGATGACTTTGTGACTTAGAATGGAATGGTTTAGGTTGGAAGGGACCTTAAAGACCATATTGTTCCAATCCTCCTTCCATGGGCAGGATCCATAGATCATATGGATCAGAAGGTCAAGTAGACAACAAATGCCCTGCAGAGATGTCAGTCCTGCTGCCACTTCTGTGGCTGCCAATGCCCAAGGCCAGAGCAGCTAGTGGTCTGTGTACTGAGGGAGCTGGGGATGAAATGCTCTGTGGAATGTGGAGGAAGAGCACCATGCCTGGACATCTCTGTCATCAGCACCAAGACCAAATTAGATGCATCCAAGCCAGGAGGACATAATATGAGAGGGAACACTGGGCTGAAGATCAAGAGCAGGTGGGCATTATCCAGGGGAGGTCCCTAGACTGCTCTGCTCCTGCCCAGCTCACCTCTGAAGTAGGCGGAAGAGACCAACACTGCTGGATGCATCGAGGGCCTGGACCAGAGTCAGCAGAATCTCCACCTACTTCAGGAGCCACTCCTCCAATCTAGGAAACAAAGAGCCCAGTGTTACCTGGCCAGTGCCAGCTTGGTCATGGGATACAGCTCATCTGGGATGGGTGCAGGTCCATTCCTGCTTATCACCCAGAGGACCCCAAAAGCTTCTCTTCACCCAGTCATTTACAGGTGGGAGGGAAGTCTGGGGAAGCTCAGCTTGGCATGGGCTGCCATGAAATTTTTGCAAACAACTGTCAAGTGTCCAGGTTTAGTTTCCTTTGGGATTAGTTCACACAACCCAGCAGGACTCTGGGTGGTCACCCTGGCATTGTGTGTGTGCTCTGGCCCTCAAGAGGTCCTACAGAAGCAACCTATGTCCACCTGCTATATGGAGGCAGAAGGAGAGAGCCTGGCTGAAATGTTTGTTTGAAATGACTGTTTGGGGCAGTCATTGAATGTTCCAGGGGTGGGCCTGCTGAAGATGGAGGATGTGGAGTTCCAGGTCACAGAGCAGCAGTTGCACTGGCTCATAGACACATCTCCTGGCTGATGTCTGCAAGAGACAAAACATGGCCTGCCAGTCACTACCAGTCACACAGACCTCCACCCGAGAGTGAAACTGTGGTCGCAGCCTTCTCCTTTCACAGGGTTTTGAGATATATCCCATCCTCACCAGTACCTCCTTGTCTTACAAAAACCCCCTCAACAATTCAATAAAATCCTGAGAGAGAGGAGCATGAGCTTCATACAACCATTTCTCTTCTAGCATAGGCAGCATTTTTACTGATCTGAAGACAGGTAAGTTAGTGCAGACACTCTTGTGCTCAGCCTGGCACCACTGGGAAGAGCAGTGTGTGCAGCTGGAAAAGCTGAAAAGGCAGGACCTGAGGATGAAATGCTTGAGCAATAGCCGTCACCTCGAAGGCTAAGATCAGGCTTTGGACTAAGTGACCTTTAAAAGTCCCTCTCAACCCAAACTTTTCTGTGATTTTGTGAAGCCCCACTGTGAGCAGCTGCTCAGAGCTCCCTGGGGAAGGAGACCACCTCCCTGTGGGACCAGGGACAATTGAGTCTCAGATGTGGAAGCAAGAGGAACAAAGGAAGGAATAGGAATGTGCTGTGAATGAGTGGTGACCCTGATGTGGCTGTGGACTACACCTTCTCCTGATGTGGTTGACCACACTGTAGTCTCAAATCATGTTTCAGGCCCATCCAGAAAGGGTGAATCTCTTCCAGCCATTGAGCCAGGACCTTGGTACTGACAGTTACACCCAGAGGTGTCAGGTGCTTGGCCATGCAAATGACAGGCAAGAGTGTGTCCAGATGGTTTTTTGCTTATTGCCTATCTCTAACACTCCTCACCTCTTTTCAGGCACTTGGCCCCTCACTGCCTCTGCTCCTTCACTGCTCCACTGCCCTCTACCCACTGTGTCCTCTTTCTCACATTACTAGAACATGACTAAAATGAGAAGGAAACTGTTCCCTCATCTCACAAAAATCTGAGGATTCTAGCATTTCCTTTAACCCACAAAGACAAAAAGGAACCTAGAAGCAAAAAAGACAGTGAACTGAACCCAAAATGAGCAGTAATCCTGCTTCCAGTCCTTGGTCTGGATGAAACAGGGATTTCCTCCTGAGTCAGACAAGCAATGCTGAGGTCCCTTCCTCACCCTCATTTTGACCTGAAATTCCATCCTGAAGCTAAGAAAATCCTTTTCTAATTGAAAGCAGTACTGAAGAATTTAGTGAATTGACCATTACATTTTCATAAACAATAAAATATTAGTGTTACAACCAGCAATCAACTGATCAGGAAATTCCTTAAGTACTTCATTCTGAAGCTGCACCAGGACCCATGTGGAGAGGGGAATATCTATGGCCTTAGACAAGGATGGGACTCAATATTGCCATGAGGAGACCCTGGTCTGGAGATGGCACTTGTCTCCCAGTCTGTCTTGGTTTGGAAAGACAGGAGTCTGCTAAGGAAGGCAGGAGCCTCCCCTGAAATGGAGAATGTAAACCCTCCCCACCCCCTCCGAATTGCTATAATTTTAAATTAAGGGGCTCTCAGGCAAAAATATGGGAGCAGGAAATAACAGTTCTTTAATAGGGAAGAAAAAAAAATAAACAATGCAGTCCACTAGAACAACGCTGACAGAGTCAGAACCCAACCTGACACCCTGTCGGCCAGGGTGTGGGTGGTAGTCCGATTGAAAATGTGGCTGCAGTCCTCTGAAGTATCAGGTGTGGTTCTGTTGGAGCAAGGGGGTTCTGTAGAGAAGGATGTATTCTTTCCTCTGAAGATCCAGTGGAGGAAGAGGCAGCTGCTGTTCCTCTGGGGAATCCTGTGGAGAAAGCCGTGCTGGTGTTCCAGAATCTCAGGTTATATCTGGGTAGCAATGCTTGGGTCCTCCCTCTGGGCGGAGCATCTCCCAATGGGATGTTATCGTTCTTATCAGCCGTGCACTGACATTCAATAGCCTGTTATCAGCAGAGGTCCCCTCTCGAGGGAGGTGTGAATGTGGTCATTCAAAGAGAGAGATAAGGCAAACTGCCCACTTGACAAAGGTAATCTGCCACACAGAGGGTAATGGGAAACATCTTGCATGCAACCTTCAACCCAGTCCTATCAGGGTTTGGGGCACAAGGCTGTGGTGAGCCCATTTGGCAGGAGCAGCTCTCGTGTCCAGCTGTGCTCCAGCCCTGCCCAGGAGAGCCTCTCACTGCTTCTCCAGGAAGGCAGCGCTGCCAGGGCTCAGGGGCTGCAGCAGCTCTGGTCCCGCTCCTCACTGCTCGTGCACACAAAGGCATCCAGCAGGCTGCTCTTCAGCAGCATTTTCCCTGGCACAAAACTGCTGCTATGGCCTCTGTAGAGAGCAATGGCACTGGGGCCACCTCTCAGGACAGGATGGGTGGTGTTCTCTGGGAACAGCAGGTCCACTGCACACCAAGGTAAGGAACAATGAGGGCATGTAAGCAACACCTGGGCAATATTCACAACATCTCTTTGGTTCTGGAGAGCAGCACACAAGGACTCAGAAGGGATTGTCTGGTTAGTACAAATGTGGCATCTGCTGCACCATCTTTCTGCTCACAAACACTTCTCATGTTTGCTCAGGCTGAATTTCCCCATTCATGGCCAGATCCACAATGTGGAAGAAGCTGGAGGGGGAAATCTGAGCAGAGTTCATCCTACTGTTCTGGTTCTGTGCGCAGAGGCTGATCTACCTGTGAGCAGGCAGCCAGTACTGATGTGAGCTTGTACAGTAACATTAACTTTTAATTCTAAAAGAGATCTGCAAACTCAACTAACCCTTCATGTAGCAGTTAGTACACAACAGTATTTAAAAGTTTACATTTTACTCTAGCCTTTAATAATCTGTGGTTTTTACACATAAACTACACACATACACACACACATACAGTCAAGGCCCAGGACACTAGTACACAGAATTAAGGTGGAGGTTTGGTGGAGTTTTGCAATTTCATGAGCTTCCTAATTTCTTTCCTTCTGCTTAGTGTTCCCTTCACAAGCTGTTTCTCCAGAAGGAATTGCTGAGGTCATTCAGAAACAGGCTTTCACATTTTCAGAAACAGCTTTCATATTTTCAGAAACAGGCTTTCTGGCTCTATAAATGGCTCCAGGGAACAAACATTAAAGAAAGAATTACATGAAAGGCAGAAGGGTAAGAAGTGGTTACCCTTTGAGAAATGCCTCCAGGACACTTGCATACCGAGGGACAGCCCTGTGCTGGCAACTATTTTTCACCCACCTGATAATGTGGTGGCCTTCTTCTGTCCTGGAGAACAAGGGAAGAGCAACTGATGTCATCTGTCTTGACTTCTGCAAAGCCTTGGACTCATCCCACACAACACCCTTGTCTCTTAATTGAAGAGGTAGTGTTTGATGGATGGACTATTCAATGGATAAGGAATTGGCTGAATGGCTGCATCCGAAGTGTTCCCATCAACATGTCTATGTCCAATTGAAGAGCAGTAGCAAGTGGTGCCCATCAGATGTCTGTGCTGGGACTGATGTGGTTCAGTATCTTAATTTAACGACACAAATGGTGCGACTGAGGGCAGCCTCAGAAATTTTGTGGAGGACACCAAGCTGAGTGGTACTGGAGGGCAGAGATGGCTTTTGGAGGATGAAGGAGTGGGCTCATGGGAACCTTTTGAAATTAAACAAGGCCAAGTACAAGATCCTAGACCTGGGTCAGGGCAATACAAAGTACCAGTACAGGCTGGGGGGTGAATGGATTGATGGCAGCCCTGTGGGGAAGGAGCCTGAGACACTGGTGTAATAAAAACCAGACCTGACCTGCCAATGTGCCCTGGCAGCCCCAAACCCCCTCCCCATGCTGGGCTGATCCTGCAGCGTGGGCAGCAGGGGAGGGGGGATCTCTGCCCCTCTGCCCCGCTCAGGTGAGAGGATGAGACCCCACATGCAGAGCTGCCTCCAGTCCTGGGGTCCAACACCAGAAGGACATGGAGCTGCTGGAGAGAGTCCAGAGGAGGCCACAGAGATGCTCCAGAGGCTGGAGCCCCTCTGCTCTGAAGCCAGGCTGGGAGAGCTGGGGGTGCTCACCTGGAAAAGAGAAGGCTCCAGGGAGACCTTACTGCAGCCTTTCAGTACTTAGAAGGGGACAGACTTTTTAGCCCTACTGACAGGATGAGGGTTATTGGTTTTAAAGTGGTAGAGGCAAGATCTGGATTACACAAATAAGGAATAAAAGTTTTATGATGAAGGTGTTGAGGCCCTGGCACAGGTTGCCCAGAGCAGCTGTGGCTGCTCCATCCCTGGAAGTGTCCAAGGCCAGGTTGGATCAATCTGATCCAGTGGAAGGTGTCCCTAGGGCAGAGGGATGGGACAAGATGACCTTTAAGGTCCTTCCCAACCCAAACCATTCAGGGATTCAGTGGAACGTTTTCCACATTGGCATCTCTCAAGGGAGGACTTTTGCTCCAGTGCTCTCACAGCTTTAAGTTCTCTCAGTATGAGACAGATGAGCTGTACAAAGACAGGACTAGAAGCTGGGACATTTTTATAAACTTCTGTCCCAAATCTGAAGTGGTTAAATTAAATCAGCTTCTCACAGGGTGCTCAGCATGAAGTCGCCTTAAAAATGCCTTTTAGGATGATTAAAATACAGCCATACAGTGTCATTCAGTGGAATGAAGGAAAACCTTCCCCCAAACTGCTTGAGACGTCTTAACAATGCCTCATCAGAAAATTATGTCAAAGCCTATCTCCAGTCACCTCCTTGACTAGTATCAGTCTCGAGGAAGAGTTAAACATAATCCTTACAAATTTCCTGCTTAGTCTGACAACTAGTTATGTTTTCACATTGCTTTCCATGACCCATCCCCTTGGTCGTTTACTGTTCACAGCCCAACTCATTCAGAGGGGAAATTAGAGCACCTTTTCTGGGGAAAAAGCAGAGTTGAGGTAGACAATCAGATCTTTTACAAGTGGGGTGAAAATATTCAGTGCAGTTTGAATTGTAAGGAGTTCAACTCTTTATAAAAAGTTTCAGTTGTCAAAGTACTTTTATGGGAACCAGATTTGTCCAGGAAAACTGTACTCCCAGAAATCATGAGTCAGTGAGTTACACAAGACATTCACAGAGTCAGCGCCCCCAGAATCTTCTTTTGAGGTGCCCAAAATAACAAAATATTTCTTCCTTCTCTGGTGTCCTGGAAGAAATCGAGCGCACTGGGAGGAAGTTAAGAGGGCAGCTACAAGGGCAACTACACACAGGTGGCACACATGTGACCTGTGTTTGCAGCTGGTGCCATGGAAGTAAAGCCCTTGTGGTTTTTCTAGGAGTGTGTGTATTTGCTGTGGATGACCACCATGTTCCCCACAGAGAAGGGAGATTACTTCCAGGAGATGTGACACAACCAGGGGTGATGGCAGGGTGGCTGCAGGGCTGAGAACAGAACTGCATCTTCCTAAGAGGCAAAGAAAATATGGGCTGGGGACCTCCATCAGGTCCCTAACCTGGGGCTCTGGTCTACCACTGCCACACCACCTCCTCTTGTTTGCCCTGAAACTGCCTCCTGCCTCTTTTTGCTGCCCCTTAGCACTTGTGCCAGGTGGAAGAGTAAGAAATCCAGCCCTGTTCATTTTCATTGGTCTGCTCACATCTCTAAAACCTCTGCCAAGGCCCTCCTCAGCTTTTCCTTTTCTAGGTGTTCTAAGTTATTTCTTCTGTGGAAGCATTTCCAGAGCACTACCCATCCTGGCTGACTTGTCTGAATGCCTCCAATCCTAATACATCCTTTTTGAGATTGGTATATTGAACCACACAAGGCACAGTTAAACATCCAAGCAAACCATGAATTTATACAGGGGCATAAAAGCTGTCCTCCGTTCTTTCCTCTTCTCCTAATAATTTCTAATATTCACTTTGCTTTATATAATTACTTTTTCAATAATTTCTAACATTTGTTTTGCTTTTTTATTTGCCACTGAGTTCTGAGTCACATTTTCACTGCTCTCTCAGAATGTCAAGCAACAATAAACACACAGCATCCCCCAGCCCCAAGCCTGGCTGATCTCTCCTCCAGCCCTGAGGTCAACATCCACACATCAGTCCTTAGCTGGGGCTTTGCTTTGTGCTGGGCTGATCAGGAGGAGTCAATCTAGGGAGGTCTGGCCACAGACATCCACAGTAAAATAATGTCTTTGGTCCATCAGTCAGCACCAAGACAACGTCCCTCAGCACGGTGGAGTGGGGCCCCTAGAGTTCTATGAACTCACATGTGCCAGAAGAAGCAGAGGGAAGGACCTCACTGATCAGGACAGCAGATGAGTTCAGCTCAGCAGTCAGGATGCAGTGGCTGTCCCTGCCTGGTGTGGGCAAGGCCACTTGGAAGATCCCCTGAGAATCTTTCCCACGGCACCTCTCTGTTGACTCATCCACAGCTCTCTAGGTGGGGTCCTCCAGGAAAGCCCCTCTGCCAGAGGTCAGCACCCTGACAGGAGTGTCTGCTCTGTCTGTCTGTCTTAGTCTTATGGACCAGGGCATCTACCAGTCCATAGCTCATGATGCTCATGCCCTCTCTGTAGTTCCCTTTTCCATAGTAGAGAGCAATGGTATCAGGGCTGTTCTGGATGGTGTTGTTAGGGATAACCAGGGCAGGGTTCAGGGAAGAGGAGCCAATGAGAAAGAACCCCTGGCTGTCGGTGACTTTGCCCTGGAGGTTCAGTGCCTCATACGCTCAGCTCCTGTTGCCATTGTACAGGACCAGGCAGTGACCATCCAGGTGGGCTGTTTGCCCACTAGTGTGATAGAGCTCCACAAATTCAGCAGTGTCCACTCCTGGGCTGTTAGCATTGACTTCGTTGATCAGGAGGGTGTGCTCAGTTTCCTGGCCCCTGGTGGGTTTTATGAGATTTTGAGCAGCACCTTTGGAAAAGCAGAGGTACAGAAGTACCATGAATCCAATGTGCCCGGTAACTCCCATGATGAAGGATGGGATTTTTGTTACAGTTCAAGTCTAGAGAGAGAGCCTGTTCCTCTCACAGCCACTAACAGAGCACAGCAGGAAGCTACTACAGGCTGTGCAGGACAAGTACATGAAGCCTCTGACCTGGGTGTTCCCTGGCAGAGGCACTGGCAGAGGCAACCACTCTTCTTCATGGAGTTTAGGTTTGTCAAACAAAACATCAATCCCACACAGACCTGAAGGGTATGGCTTAGACAAGAGAATTCCCAGCTCAGGTCCTTTAAACAGTGGAGGGAGGGTATGGGAAGAAAGAAGAATTGTGTTAGGAAACATAGAAACACACCAGTGACATTTAACAGCCTTAAAGCCCCATAATTTCCATAATTTCCCCTTCATGTTTCCTCAGAGGTTTATCAAGGTGCAATGGGGCAAACCCAGAAGTCTGCAGTGTTCAACGCCCTGAGACTTGTGTGAACAATGGAAATTTTAGACATTAGTGTTAATAGTTACTTCCCTGAGTCAAATTTATTCCATGGAAATTAACACGAAATGGCACAAAGATGATAGTAACCATCTTCTTCATCAAGATGAAGGTGGAGAAGGAGAATACAGAAGGTGGATTCCTGTCACACACATGGCAGAGCAGGTCCACTGACTTCCCCACCAAACAACCCAACTGCAGCTCCTGCAGATGCCAAGGTTGCAGAATATGCAGTGGGGATGAACCTGGAATTTAAGTTGTTTGGGAAAATAGTGAGATTTGTCTTCTCATTTCCAGAGCTCTTCCTCCAAACATCTGTATCATCACCTGCTGAGTTTTGGTGACCTCCCTGCAGCCCTTGGCCAGTAGAGATCAAACCTGGGGAGGGTTCCAGCCCATGCAACAGTACTGGCACAGTAAGAACCTGCTGCCTTCCTGCAATGCAGGGCCACTTCCATGTGAGTGAGACAGATCAAGAATGCACCCAATCCTCCTGCTGCTTAAAATCAGGGCTGCAGACCACAGCAGTCCCAAGGCGTGGACGCCTGTGATCTTTTCTAGGAGAGTGCCAGCTGCAGAGGGACACAGCATCACATCCTTCAGCTATGGCTGCAAACGCCCAGGCTGTGAGCGAGCCTGTGCCCCTTGTCATGGCCAGCTGAGCTGATGCCAGGGCTGGCATTTCCTCACCAACAGGAGGACTCAGCAGTAACTCCAGAGAATGTAGATGACAGAAATTCCACAGAAGAGCAGGCCCTGATGGAGAGATGCTCCTGAGCAACCGTGCCTTGGAATGCTCTGCCCCACAGCCCTTTGAGTGGCTGTTCTCAGATCACAGTGGATGGGGAAGCCCCTCCACTACACACCTTCTGCTCCCCTAAGGACCCAGCCCAGTGCTGTTCTCCCTTCCAGGCGCAGTTCTTGACCAAAATCACCATCAGCATCCCACTCTGGCAGGCTCTTGCTCCTGCCCAGTCTTCAAAGGAAAAGGAACTAGATCAGATTCTCTCCCCAAATCCACACCCACAAAGCGCAAAATTTCCACCACCCTTTGCTGTTTCAGTTAAAAGTAGGAAGAAAACAGGAGGAACACACAGGTTGTGCTCCTATCCAGGGGTGGGCGTGGGACAGAAGAAAACCCATGAGGAATGGGAGAAACAGCAAGATAAAAAATGCGCAAATGCCCCACAGCTGGGCAGGCTGGAGGGGCAGGGGCGCGACTACCGAGAGGAGGGGGCAGCGGCCGAAGGGGACGAGAAGGAACGGGGACAGGGATGGGACGGGAGAAGCCTCCGGGGGTCGCTCAGCCCGCGCCCCGCACTCCCCGCCGGCCGCTGCCGCCCACGGGGCCGCTCCGGGGAGGGCGGGTGGGGGAGGAACGGGAGAAGGAGGCGGTGAACGGGGAGCCGTTCACGGGCTCCGTTCCCAAAGTGAGTTCACTCGTCTCCGTGTCCCAGGAGATCTCGCTCTGGCTTTTCCCAGCTCTTTTCCCGAGGTGGGAATAGATGGACGGACGAAGGGATGCGCTCCCAGAAAGCCAATTGCATCCCAGCTGCGTGCCCGGCTGCCTGGGCAGCAGGGCAAGACCACCCTCTGCTCCACTCTGGTGAATTTCCACCTGCAGAGCTGCTTCTAGCTCTGGAGTCCCAACATCAGAAGGACGTGGAGCTGCTGGAGATAGTCCAGAGGAGGCCACGGAGGTGCTCTGAGTGCTGGAGCCCCTCTGCTCCAGAGCCAGACTGGGACAGCTAGGGGTGCTCAGACTGGAGAAGGCTCTGAGGAGATCTTACAGCCCCTTCCCGTGCCTAAAGGAGCTCCAAGAGAGCTGGAGAGAGACTGCGGACAAGAGCTTGGAGGGATGGGACAAGAAGGAATGGCTTTAAACTGAAAATGGGGAGATTCAGATGGCATATTAGGAAGAAATTGTTCCTTGTCAGGGTGGTGAGGCCCTGGCACAGGTTGCCCAGAGCAGCTATGGCTGCCCCTGTATCCTTGGAAGTGTCCAAGACCAGGCTGAGACAGGATTTGGACCAACCTGGGATAGTGGAAGGTGTCCCTGCCTATGGCAGGCTTTTGGAACAAGATGGTCTTTAAGCTCCCTTCCCACCCAAACCAGTCAGTGATTCTATGATTTTATGGATGGATGGGAGGGATGTCCATTGGTTTCATATCCATTCCCTCACTCCACTGGACTCCCTAATCAGAACCAGCACAGCTTCCCGGATGACATTTTTTCCGTCCTTGGATCAGCCTCAGAGGCTGTGCCAGGAGCTGAAGGGCTGCACGGTTGTGCCCAGCCTGCCCCAGTGACAGTGGCAGAGCTTTCCCATAGGACTGTCCCTGCAGCCTCCAGGAGCCACTGTGCTGTTCCTGCTGTGCAGGATCCAGTGCCCAGCCTGTCTGGGTGCAGAGGGAAGAGCAAACACCATTGCACAGCTCCCAGCAGGTCTGGCCAGGTCTGCCCCAGGGGGAGCTTGAAGCCCCTCTGAGTTGCACTGGGATCCTGTTCCCTGGCAGATGGGGAAGGGGCAGGCCTGGTCTTCCTCTCCCCATCAGCTCTCAGGTGCTGCTCGCCCGGATGTGTTCATGGGGCTGCCCAGCCCC
Source organism: Camarhynchus parvulus (assembly GCF_901933205.1). Taxonomy (NCBI): domain Eukaryota; kingdom Metazoa; phylum Chordata; class Aves; order Passeriformes; family Thraupidae; genus Camarhynchus; species Camarhynchus parvulus. Next base: position 3,294,710 of record NC_044584.1, on the reverse strand, counting down.
TCCCTGGATCCACAAATGGGAGATGTGTGTGACTCTTGCCTCACTCTGCCAGACACAGGGAGGAGATCCTGTGGATCCCATTTGGGCTGGACTTGGTGCTGAACACTCATTTGATGCAGCAGCTGCTCCTGCTGCTATCCCAGATCCAACTCCTACTCACGATTCAGCAGCCTGATGCCTTCCTCTTCTATTTGCTTCAAAGTGAGAAACTCTTCCAGAGGGGCCAGGTTTGTCCCTGGTCTTGCCAGCTGGGCTGAGTGGACCTCTGCCCCTCAGAGGCAGTGTCTTCACGGGATCCACAGTTATTCCCCTACAGTGCTCCTTGGAGTGTAAAACACTGCAACTGGTGTCTGTCCCTAGAGAGGGAGGAGCAGGATGAGCTTTCCCAGTGACCTAGATACAGTCTCAGGCAGTTTGGAGTCTGCTGAGTGATGCTGGGGCAGTTCCTACCCCCAGCTTGAGCAAAACAAACTCCCTGAGCACATGGAGCTGAGTGCTCTGTGGGTCTTCTCCATGACAGGTCAGTGAAGTCAACAATCCCTCTGAGAGAGTTAATTTAGTTGAATGTCACTCTCGCCCTGAGAATGACACAGGAACTGGTGGGAGGCAGGATTGTAGAAAGAGCAAAGAAGCTTTATTCAAGAGAACTGCGTGGTTTTTATAGAGTGATACGATAGATTCTGTTTGACTGGCTAGTTAACAAAAACACCTTCCTCATACACCATCCTTGAGACGAACAGAAAGACAAAGTAGAAAAACACCACCTACAGATTGTTTATACTAACAAGTTATCACATCCTTACAACTCCCTGAAAATTCTCACAAGCCACTGTGAGAATTGCTTGCTGTTTCTCTCTCTCTATCCCATGGCATCCACAGTTGAACTATCACATTTTTGAGACATTGTACTTATGCAATCATGAGGCTTTGAAATGACAAAGCGTGGAGGAAGGTAAACACCCTTACTCAGAAAAGGGCCCTGACTCATCCCTTGCTGGACCCGCATGATGCAGTCAGGACTCAGTGACTCCATCATGCCTGTGGTGGGTCCCAGACCTGCTCTGGTCCCTGTGTGCTCCACTTGCTTCACCCACTGTTGCTCTGTGCTAATAGAGCACACGCTGGCACCACATCCTGGATCCCAAGAAAGCTGTTTCCTCTCATCTCTGACTTCTCCACCCACAGTGTGGCCCAGCAGCCTGTGGAGAGGAACAGTCAGGTGTGCTTTGGGGAGAGACCAAACATCCTGCCAGGAGGTGAAGGGAGCCTCTGTGGAGCCACCAGCGAGTGGGGCTGCTGCTCACACGATGAGCAGGGACTGGCGGGGGAGAGCTGGGCCCCCAGAGAGAGGAGCAGAGGTGATGGGCAGCACCTCCTGTCCATGGCCACTCTGTTCTGGCATGTGGGCTGATGCCAAAATTCTCCTTGTGCCCAGTCTGGCTGGGAGGTGGATCTGCAGTGCAGGGCAGCTCTGGGCCATGCAGGCACCAGTAGGAAAGCTGCAGGTCTCACTGCTTTGTGGGGTCTGTGTCTGCTGGATGGGCTGGGCACAGTTATGGCTGTGCTCCCCAACCTCCAGCGCAAGCAGGACTCAGAGAGTTGAGCATGTACAGCCCTGCCAAACTTTAACCTCTTCACTAGGACAACATATCTCACTGCTGGAATGTGTATCCTACCTGTGTTCTGAACAAGCTCTGCCAGTCAGGCTGTTAAAAATGGGAAATCCAGGAAAATACTGTACAAGGGAAGATTTTTCTCATGACAGAAATACCCCCTCAGCAGAGGAAGCTGCTTTGTTCAGGTGATGGGGTGGAAGATCTTATTGTTGGGACATCAGAGATGGCTGATTCTGAGTGCACAGGGGAAAAGCAGGATCACCGGTTGGTGCTGCTGAAGCTGGGGGACACTGGAGGAACCTATGCAGGACCAGCCACAGCAGAACCATCTCCAGCAAAGCCCCTGGGGGTATTTGGCCAAGTGTGTGTCCAGCATGGTGCACTGTGACCTCCCCACACTCTTACCCCTGGCCCAGACTGGGCATGTGGGGTGTCACTGCTGGGCTCAGGAGATGGCAGAGATGAGCTCAGACCCCACAATGCCTGCGGTGACGGCACCCACCACGAGCCTACCTGGGGTGGGTGCTTGGCCATGGGTACTCCCCACGGCTCAGCAGCACCAAGGGGTGTGGAGGGTGTGGCCATGTCACATCTGGATGGTCAGCTGTGACCGTGGGTGCCTCCTTCTGCTGCTGGGGTGGCCACAGCAGAGCTGCTAGTGGCACATGGCACAGGACAGGGTGTGGGAGCTCCGCTCAGGGAGGGGTGTAGGCACAGAGCTTAGTGTTTCTTAGGTTTGATCCAAACATTTTGTACAAGCAATGAGCCGACTCCGCTGAACATGCAGATGCAGAGGACATACCTTCCTCCGAGCTCCCGCCCTGCAGTTACAGGACGATTTCGTGCTATGGCTACTCTACACTGCAGACACCTCTCAGTCAGTGAGGCCGACACACGCTGCTCTGGCTGCCCACAGCAAAGCACTTGGGGGGCTGCTGACCTGTCCCCTGGAGGCTGGAAAAGCCCGGGCTCTTACAGCTGGGGCAGGGGGGGATGCACCAGTGAGGGGGCTGAGGTATGAGGTCCTAGGTGGGGTTTTACAGCACCCGCCAGGAGATGCTCCCAGCCCGGGATCAGCTGTCAGGGCCTGGGGAGCCTGCAGGGGCAGAGGTGCATGAGCTGCAGCCTTTCCTTGTTCCTGGCCTCTTCTGCGAGGGACTGCCCTGAGCAACAGCACCCACCATGGGCTGGCTCTGCCACTGGCGCTGGGATGAGAGAAGGCAATGAATGAAAACGTGGGACTGATCATGTCCCATGGAACACAGGTAATGCTCCCAAGCTGATCAGCCCGGTTCTGGGGTATACTGTCCCTCCAGCAGGATCTGCGGCCTCAGGTGAAGAGTGGCCCATACCTTTCCTTCCTGTTGAACCCCCCCCCCCCTCCTGCTCCAAGAGTTCTTGAGGGTGAGCTATTACTGTCCACCTGAAGGCTATTTTCAGTATCTTTATGCTGGTCACTTGCATCTATTCTAGATGAATTTGAGGAAATCCTTATTATTTATCCACGTCAATCTTCTTCCCCAGCCATGAATTGAAAGCCCTGCTGGGAGCCGTTTTCTTCCCTCAGCAGACAACACATATTGGTGCTGTGCTTCCCTCAGGCTCTCCCTGGCACCTGTACCATGGAAAGGGCAGTGGATGCTCCTTTGTGCACCCTTCTGCCAGCCCAGCAGCAGGGACTCTTAACTGGCGGAGTGTCTCAGCCCAGCTGTGGGGAGTTCTCACCTCCCACTCATCTGTGCTAAGGGCAGGACTCCCATAGAACTCACGCCTCAGCCCAGAACACCGAGGACATTCAGGGGCCAAAGCAGAGACTAAAGCCTCACATTCATCTTGGAGGAGCATCCATATACCAGCTTTCAGGAAGGCTCTGCTCCCACCTCTGCCAGGTCATGGCACAGAGGCAGAAAGGCTAATGACATCAAATAGATGAATCTCTTGTGATGTGAAAGACATTGAGTGGCTGGAGCGTGCCCAGAGAAGAGAAAGGGGAAGGCTCTGGAGCACAAGTCTGATAGGAATAGGAATACAGGAATAGTTGAGGGAGCTGGGGGGGCCTCAGCCTGAAGAAAAGGCGGCAGAGTGGGGACTTTCTCAACTCACCAGAACTCCCTGACAGGAGGGAGCCAGGTGGAGCTCAGGCTCTGTTCCCAGGGAACAAGGGACAGGACAAGAGGAAACGGCCTCAAGTTGTATCAGGGGGAGGTTTAGTTTGCATATTGGGAAAATTTCTCCACAGAAGGAATTGTAAAGCACTGGCACAGGCTGCCCAGGGCAGTGGTGGAGTCCCCATCCCTGGACAGATTAAAAAAACAAGCAGATATGGCACTTGGGGCTCAGCAGGGCAATGGAGTGGATCAGCAGCCCAGAACACTTCTACCATCTGCATTGGCTCTTCTCCCCCATTCAGCATTTGCCACAGCCTCCCAGTGACACAGCCAACTTCTCTGACTTCCAGTTGCTGCTGTGTAGGAGCGGTCTTTGGAGAACTACTGAACAGGTATAAAAGCTCTGACAAAGGATGTGCAGCACTGCTCAGCGCCAGCACAGTCTGGCTTTCCTCTCTGTTCACAGACATGAATGGAGCCAAAGGTGACAGATTTGGGATGGACCCTGAGAGTGGGAACAATGCCCACCTCTGATTCCACCAGGGTTCACACAAACCCTGTGTGTCCTCTTAGCCAAAAAAGCCAAGCCAGGCAGCCCCAGCTAAATCAGTCACAGGCTGTGGGATAGCTTTGGATGGCCTGGGACAGGCAACCACTGCACCAAATGGGCCGAAGAGGCCGGCCAGGCCAGAGCTTTGGTGTTTCCTGAGATGCTACCTCCTCTTTTTTGGCATCACCTCTTCTCTTAGTGCCATGGGGTGTGCAAAGGCCATGGCCTGTGTGGAAAGCAATGGCTGCTGAGAGGAGCAGGGAAGGGCTTGCCATGGAGCCATCTATCTCCAGTCAGTGAGTGCCTGGTTGGATGGAGACTGCAGTTGTCCTAAAAAAAAAAGAGATATTTATCCCCAAGAAATAGCAAATGTACCTGGCCTGGCCCTGGCACAAGCAAAAATTTTTGCCTTGGCTGCGAGTTGGGAACCCTGTGGGGTGGGCAATGCAGGCAGGTGGGTTCAGCCTATCCTCTGGCAGCTCCAGGCAGGAACAAGCTGGGCAGGAAGAGGCACAAGTTGTGACTCCAATCCATCAGGAGATATGGTGCAAGGCAAAGCACAGCCGGAGGTTCAGAGAATTCACAGAATCACAGAATTACTGGGTTGGAAGAGACCTCAAAGATCATCGAGTCCAACCCAACCCCAACACCTCAACTAAACCCTGGCACCCAGTGCCGCATCCAGGCTTTTTTTAAACACATCCAGGGATGGTGACTCCACCACCTCCCTGGGCAGAACATTCCAGAACTTTGTCACTCTTGCCATAAAAAACTTTTTCCTAGTATCCAACCTGTATTTCCCTTGGTGCAGCTTGAGACTGTGTCCTCTGGTTCTGTCAGTTGCTGCCTGGTGAAGGAGACCAACCCCCGCCTGAGCACAGCCACCTTTCAGGAAGTTGTAGAGAGTGATAAGGTCACCCCTGAGTCTCCTTTTCTCCAGGCTGAGCACCCCCAGCTCCCTCAGTCGTTCCTCAGAGGGCTTCAGTGTTCCCAGCCCCTCACCAGCCTCATTGCCCCCTCTGGACGTGCTCAAGCCTCCCAATGTCCTTCCCAAACTGAGGGCCCAGAACTGGACACAGCACTGGAGCTGTGGCCTCCCCAGTGCTGAGTACAGGGGAAGAATGACCTCCCTGCTCCTGCTGGCCACACTATTCCTGACACAGACTATTGATACAGGATGATACATTCCTGATCCAGGCCAGGATGCCGTTGGCCTTCTTGGCCCCCAGGGCACACTGCTGGCTCATGTTCAGCTGGCTGCCAACCAGGACCCCCAGGATGTCAGGCCAGCCCTTGTGCTCTGCAGCTCCTTGATCCATGGGACATGATGGGTAGACAGAACTGTCAGCAGACAGGTGTCACAGGCTGTGGCCACTTCACCCCTTCAGCCAATGCAGTGATATTAAACAGGCAGTGTGTGCTGGGGGGACACTTACCAGCCACAGCTCCAAGCAGTGTCTGTCTGTAAGAGACAGTCTGAAGTTTCTCTCATTTGCCTCATGACCATCCCAAGGACAGAGACTCAGACCCTGAAGACCCTGACTGCAGTTCTGTCCTGGTTGAGATGGATGCTTCCCAAGTGATTGTTTGCAGGTGTGCTTGCTGTGTCATCCACGGTCTCACACCTGCTTCACAATCCCTGCTCATCACAATAGCCCATGGATTTCCCCATCTCCTGGCCAAATGCCACCTGCTTTAGAGAAAGTTTGACTTTCTGGGGTAACTTTGGTGATCCCCCATGGAAAATCCCTCATCTGCCTCATGAAGCCCCCCAAGGACTGAGACCCTTAAAATTCTATCCTGGGGCACTGGGCTGACTGGAGCGGGATGTCTGCCAAGTGCTGCCTGCAGGTGTGTTTGCTGGACCAAGACTGGTTTCCCATGGCAACCAGTCCTGAAACAATGGGTCCCGCTCACTGCTGGGACTGGTTTGTCCTGTGCCTGCTCCCTCGATGTACCATCCTGCTCCTCTCCCAGCAGAAGAGTTAACCTGAGTTAACCAAAGACTTTGAGATTCTCCCCAACATGACCAGATGGATCTATTGGCTGGATCACGAGGATTTTTTGTCTCTCTGTTGGCAGCTATGTTCCCGCCCCCCCTTCTCTCTCTCTATTCTTTGTCTCCTTTCTAATCCTTCTATCGCATTTGCTGTAGTCATTCAATAAAAGGGGCTTTTGTTTTGATAAATATTGAAATCCCCTCTGTGTTGTCTTTGCACTCAGGGATCAGTTAAGGAACCATCACAACTCCCACTTGTACCAGGGATTATGACACAGTCTCAGGCTGAACAGCTGCTTCAGGCCTGCAAGAAAAGCACCAAAGCCAAACCCGTCAGTGAGTGGGGGATAACAGCTGCAAACTAAGAAAGGAAAAGCTACAGTGGTGTCACCCTTGGAGAGAAGTACACTGTCACCAGTGGTCTCACCTTGCTGCTCATGGGCCGAGGATGCAGCAGTTCAGCCCACCAAAGGCCTGGGGAGTGCAGAACAGCTTTGGGACAAACTAGTCACAGAGTTCTTTGCTCCTTTATGGCTCCAGCCCAAATGCCCGTCTTGTCACTGGTGCAAAGTCCAAAGCTTTCAGTCCCCCAAGCTGAACCCTGCAGCAGCGAGCTGTGACAGCACAGTGAGCTGTGTCCATGCTGTGAACAAGCAGCAGTCACAACAGAGCAGTTGTCAATGGCCTTTCCAGGAAGCAGCGCTCAGTGCCCACTCCTGAGGGACATCCCAGCCTGTCCAGTGAGTGCTTGAACAGACTCCAAAGGGGGTTGACACATGCACAGAAGCCTTGGCACCAGGAAGCATGAGGAGTTCTTGCTTTCTGCTGCATGTGGCCCTGACAGAAAAGCACCCCTTCCTCTCTGCTCAGCAGCTCCTGGGAGATAGACTCTCTGAATATACTTCCCTACTCTACTCTGGGCTAAAGGCAGACAGGAAGGTGGCTGAGCATCTGCCTGGCCCGGGACACCAGCTGAGAATGGAGTAGCAGGGCTGGGCCCTGGCTCCCTGTTGAGACTCAGGGCATGGCTTTGCCAGCAGCAGCCCTCTGGGGAAGCAGGTCCCATTGATCCACCTTCTTCCTGATGTGGTGGACAGGGGCTGACATGATTAACCAGGGTCCCATGTCCAAAAGTCTGGAGCATCCCTCCTCCCTGCTCCTCATTTTCCTCTGAACTTCAGCTGCCAAGGAAAGGGTTCCAATTATACATCAGCAGATGTTTTGGATGCCTGAGGGAGGTTATTTCAGCTGCCAACATAACCTGATGCTTGGAGACTGGGTCAAGTCTAAATTGCCATGACAGAGCATTGGTGTGACCTCCCTGGCAGAGCCAAAGCAAGGTTAAACCATGTTACTACTACAAGATGTGAAACCATCTCCTCCAAGCTGTGGATTACAGGACCATTCTGAGACAGTATGAGCATTCACCACTGAAACAAAAAAGAAATAAAATCCCAAGGAAAAGCTTTTTAATGGCCGAAGAACATAACAAGCATTCTTTCTTTTTCTGTAAGCCCTAAATCCCCATTACCCTTCTCCTTTTTTCTCTTTCTTGCTTTGCAGTAGGAGCCCACACTGGGTTTCCATAAGTGCCATTTCTTCCTTACCTGTCACTCAGATCACAGTAAACTTTGGAGCTGGGTGAACTCTCTTGTGACAGACTGTTCAGCTCTGGTCCACCAACCTGGCTCACTCTGGGTCCCTAAGCCTGCTGTGAAGTGGCTCAGCCACAGAAAAAGTCCCTTTCCCCCTCCCCTCAGGTGTGGCCCCCAGCACACTGTCTGAAGACAGCTCAGATAAGAGAACAAGCTGCAGTGCCTCCAGGCCATGGGATACTGGACAGACTCCAGGCTCCACCGAGGGCTCTGCTGCCACCCAGGGACCACATACTGGGAACAGGCTCTCCATTTCCATGAAGATTCCCAGACAAGGTACTGTCCCATCCCTCAGGCACACAGACACCAAGCGACAGAAGCCGGTCCTCCAATCACTCATGAGACATCCCCTTCACACAGGGAGAAAATGACACCACCCCTTCCCCAGCTCTTTTCCTTCCATACGGTCACAGCTCCAGCCCCACACTAACGGGGAAAATATCTCAGAACCCCTTGTGTTCCTCCACATCTCTATCTCCACAGCTTCCCCCATCCCTAGCTGAATCCTGCCCCACAGCACACCTCCCATGGGGAGCCACCAACACCAGGAGGAGCAGTTGTTTCCTCACCCCAACCCATTAAGGACGTGGCTGAGCTTAGCAGAGTTCAGAAGTGCGGGGAAAGACAGGAAAGGGAGGCAACAAGAGCAGCAGGCAAGATAGGAATGCCACGGATCCAAACGCTCTTCAGCGGTACCGCTCGCAGTGTCTCCTGGAAGCAGACTGGCACTGGTGTCTTCTCTCACGCTGGTCTGTGCCCACTGTCCGCTGAACTGCTTGCTCTGGAAGCAGAGCAGAGAGGGCTGTAGCCTGGTAAACTCTGTGCAGGTGTCAGCAAGCCCATTGCGAACTGCTGTAAACACTGATCATCTTAAATATGTGTACACTTAGCATCATAAGGAGGTACATAAATAAGCTGTGGTATATAAATAAGTTGTGGTTTCCATGCTTAAATCTGCAGGATGAGGAAGTTAATAAAGCAGCTTTATCTAGGTGTGATATAATAGAGAAAAATAAAATTAGGAAGGTTTCCTTCCCTTCAGCACACACAATACTATAGGCTGTAGAGCTGGTCAAATCAATTTTGGCAACAGATTTGTGGTAAAACAAAGCTCAGATTTAATTATTTGAACTTTTTGTCAAAAATGCCTGTTATGCTTGTGGACAGAAGCAATAAAAGTTTCCAAAAGCTTCCATCAGGAGAAATTGCCAGCAATGTTTTGTGGAGAGCAGTTTTGGACCTCAGTTTCTGGGCCCTCTGCTTTCACACGGAGGAAGGGCAGTTTGTAAGGGGAGAATGTTAAATTAGATTTTGAAACCAATGACCTATTTGTAAATTAGGCTGAGCAGGAGAAGTTTAGGGAAGGGATCCAGCACCCATAGAGTGGGCTGGGCTGGAGGAGAGAGACAAAATGAAAGGGAAGGCAAGACTGAGAGTATCTGCTGTGTCAGGAGTCTCTGGTGATTGTAGGTCAGGATGCTCACCCCCTCTTTTTTGCATGTGGTCCCACATGCAGCCAGAGCCCACCCTCGGGCACACGACAGGTGCTATGTGCCAAGCGTGCCAGCCACAGAGCCACGTGTCTCCAGGGTTATCTGACATGCCACTGACCATCCTACTGACCCCACTTCTGGGCTCTGCAGACACAGTGTTCAGGAGAACCATCCCTTGGCATTAAACCAATGCCCAAAGACAGCTCTTTGGTTTGCTGTAGGTTTGCTTCCTTCAAAAACAAATAGGCCACAGGGAAATGTCCACTTGCCTGATGGATAATGCAAGCACTTAGAGCTGGACTCTGGATTCTAAGAAGGACCCTGAATACTTGGTATGCAGATATTCATGCATGAGATGGCAGAGCCAGGAGCCCATCACTCTTGGCTGAAGTAGCAGAAGCAAATGGGAGAAGGAAATTTCAGCAGCCACAATCTTGTTTGTCTCAACTCTCCAGTCTCTTCCACAATATTCTCAGTGTTTCCAGAAGGAATGCTTTTTACTGCTCAAAAACAAAACAAGAAAGGAATAACCCATCAAGTGCCCCTTGACCTGCCCCGTGGGTCTGAGAGAGGAAGAAGAAAAGAAATTCACTGAGTTGCCTCAAACATGTTTAGAGAAGGGAACAGAGCTGGGGGAGGCTCTGGAGCAACAAGTCTGATGAGGAGCAGCTGAGGGAGCTGGGGGGGCTCAGCCTGGAGAAGAGGAAGCTCAGGGGGAACCTTCTGGCTCTGCACAACTCCTGACAGGAGGGGACAGCCAGAGGGAGTTTGGGCTCTGCTCCCAGGGAACAAGGGGAAACAGCCTCAAATTGTACCAAAGACATTTAGGTTGGATATCAGGAAAACTTCTTCACAGAAAGGGTTGTAAAGCACTAGCACAGGCTGCCCAGGGCAGTGGTGGAGTCACTGTCTCTGGTGAGTTTAGAAGACCAGTGGATGTGGTACCTAGGGACATAGGTTAGAGCAAGTAGTGCTGAGTTAATGGTTGACTTGATGATCTTAAAAGTCTTTTCCAACCTTAATGATTTCATGTTCTGTGAATCTATGGTTCTGTGAAGCAGTGGGGCTTTCCTGGTCATAGCTCTGATTAACACCAACACCCAAGGCCTTCAATTATACTGCTGTGAAACCACATGAAGAGCTAAGTTATTCTCCTCAGGGTGTTTTTTTTCCTTAAAACAGATAACTTCCCTTAAAAGGTAACTGTACAAATTGGCACTGTTTGCTCCAGAGTTTGGAAAAAAAAGCAAGAAAAGCACAGTTCATTCTTCTGATAAACACCACTAATGTGACTGACATGCACACAGAGAACAGTGCTGCCCCCAAACCCATAAACAAAGTTATTGCAAGTGATATGTTTCAAATAAACAAATACTAGAGATTTCTGTAAAACAAAGGAGTAAACTCTAACAACACACGACTGTTGGCACTCAAACCCATCTAAACACACCCTGTCCTCCTGCAGCTGCATCAGAGCTGCCTGCAGACATGTCCAAGCCTTCAGGAGCTGGATCTCACCCTCCTGCACTGAAAGAACAGATCCAGGAACCTGCTCACTCGGACCTGTAATGCCTGATGAGGCTTTCCTAATTGTAGCTGAATGATAAATGCAAATACCTCAAAATGCAGATGTCATTTTCTAATCAATTCAATTCGGCAGCCACAGTATATCTGGAAAAAAGGTGAATTTGGAAAGGAAATGGGTAAAATGATCCTACAAATTTCCTCAGGGGTTGAGTTTATCAATGGCAAGACTGATTACATGATCCCACAGCGGCTGGAGTATTTGATGCTTTGTTACTTGGGATAACAAAGGAAATCACAACACAGACTCCATGAAGTAGCAGCAAATTTTAAACATTAAGAAAAAAATAATTTAGAGAGAGAAAAATTAAGAACCTTTCAAAAATCATAATAAAGAACCCTTTTTGTGATCATAAGGGGGAAATAAAAGAACTCTGACTTGATTTAATTCAGATGAAAACTATCACCTTAGTCCAATGCTATGTCAAATCCCTGCTGGCACTACCTTTTGTGCCCTCTGCTGTTGGTAGCTTCTTGCTGAGCCCTTTTTTCCATCAGTTTGGGTGCTCGCTGTTCTTTCCCTGCCCACCACAGGATCCAACTCAGAAAATCTCGTGTCTTTGGTAGGAAAAAATCTTAATGCAGTGCACAAATCTCATTTTAATTCATCACAAGCTCCCTACTGGAGCCATGCCCAAAGCTCCCTACTTTCCATGTTGTCTCACATGTCCTGTGTTCATCCTGCCTGTATCTAACCTGGTAAATGAGGATGAGTGAGGGAGGAGAGCCGAGCTGGAGCAAGATCCAAGCAGTGGGAGTCAGTTTGCAGGTCCAAGGGCTGAAGTTTGCTTTGCTCCTTCTCAGTGACAGACTCAGAGCATTCTGCAGTCTGTCCACAGAGCTACACACCCAAGCTACACACCAGGAACTGGACACAAGTGACTTTGGAGCTCTTGTGCTGAGATTGTATGGAAGCATCCACGTTAAGGGGATTTTTGATTGGTTTGTTTGTTTCGATTATACGGAATGGGCTGAGTTCAGACTGCAGGTTAGAGGAGGGGATTCTCCCCCTCTACACTGCCCTTGTGAGATGCCACCTGCAGAGCTGCCTTCAGCTCTGGGGTCCTCAGCACAAGAAATATGTGCCCCAGTTCAAACAGATCCAGAGGAGATCATGGAGATGCTTCAAAGGCTGGAGCCCCTCTGCTCTGGAGCCAGGCTGGGAGAACTGGGGCTGAGAAGGCTCCAGGAAGACCTTAGGGTCCCTTTCAGTGCCTAAAGGGGGAGTATAAGAGAGGCAGGGCAACTTTTTACATAGGCAAACAGTGATAGGACAAAAGGAATGTTTTTAAACTAAGCTGGGAAAGATTTAGATTGGGTATTAGGAGGAAATTGCTCCCTGTGAGGGTGGTGAGGCCCCTGCACAGGTTGCCCAGAGAGGCTGTGGTTGCCTCGTCTCTGGAAGTGTTCAGATTGGATGGGGCTTGGAGCAACCACATCCCATGTGGCAGGACCCTACTGCGTCATGGAACGAGATGAGCTTTAAGGTCCTTTCCAACCCAAACTCTTCTGTGCTCGGTGATTCTACATCCTGGCACTGGTACTGCAAACAGCTGACAGCATTTTGGGTCACAGACAGGCTTTCTTGTGAGCAGGTACCTTTTAGGGACCATTCCTTGTATGCATGAGAAATTACCCTTTCTGAACTCAGAGGAGGTCCTGGAGGTCACCAGGTTTCCTTGTACGTGAGCTGGTGCAAGATCTGTGCTTCTTACTGGAATGGCCAGTCTGAGCAGCTGAACAGACCTGACCCTTGAGCTGCAAGAACTCCTGTTCAGCATGCAGACCTCCCTGAAGGCAACAATTGCTGGGGGCCTGCTATGTGGGCTCTTTGTTGAGCACTGCCTCCCCTTCACCACCCATCCAAGGGCTTTAAATCAACAAACAGACCACCTGAACCACCCCAGGGAAACGCTGGCTCATCTGGGTTTCACTCTCACCCTCCAGCATCCAAACCCTGATGTTCCTCCAGCAGGTTAGGTCCAACAGATGAGAGGGAACAAACAAATGGAAAAATACAGAACAGATGGGAAAATCATATCCAGTTAGTTCCCAGACTGCACTTTCCTTCTGGCAAAGGTGTGCTATGACATTAACTTGACCTCTCTGCTTAAAGGACAGCCAAGGGCTCCTGCTTTCAGCTGGGGTATCTGAACTGGTCATACTGGCACAGTCATGCATCCTGCAGGGGTCTGACTGTAACTCAACAGTGCCTGTGTCAGACTGTCCATACCCTGCAGCAGCCTGCCTTTGGAAGAAGGATCCAAGTCGTGGCAGAGCCAGGTGCCCCATGAATGGCCCCTTGGAGGTGGCAGCAACAGCAGCCGAGGGCATTGCTTGGACAGAGACAGAGTCTGTTTTAAACAACAGACAGGTTTTCCAAGACTTTTCCAAACAAGAGCTGTGGGTTTCCTGGGAACACCATTCAGTGGAGATGCCCACAGCTTGAGGCCAGAAGCTGAACAGGAGCAGACAGGAATGGAGCCAGGGAGATGCTCTGAGGGCTGGAGTCCCTCTGCTCTGGAGACAGGCTGGGAGAGCTGGGGGTGCTCACCTGGGGAAAAGAAGGCTCCTGGGAGACTTTAGAGCCTCTTCCAATGCCTTAAAGGAGCTCCAAGAGCGCTGGAGAGGGACTTTGGACAAGGGCAGGACAAGGGTTGCTGGCTTTAAGCTGAAAAAGGGTGACTAGAGATTGGGTACTAGGAAGAAATTCTTGGTTGTGAGGGTGCTGAGGCCCTGGCACAGGGGGCCCAGAGCAGCTGTGGCTGCCCCTGGATCCCTGGAAGAGTCCAAGGCCAGGCTGGATAGGGCTTGGAGCAACCAAGCATAAGTGGTCATTTGCTCCATCCTTCTTCAGACTTACTCCAAGGGATCAACACACTGCACCTGAATGCTCCACCAGCAGCTAAGCCAAAAGAAAACTGTTCCTGGGTGGCACCAGGGAAGGGATTGTCCTGCTCTGCTCTGGGGTGGCCTCACCTCAAGTCTGACATGAAGCCATTGGAGAGCATCCAAAGGAGGCCATGAGGATGGGGAAGGGTCTGGAGGGGCCATATGAGGAGCAGCTGAGGGTACTTGGTGTGTTGAGTATGGAGGAGAACTGAGGGGACACCTCCTTGAGCTCTTCAACATCCTCCCGAGAGGCAGCACAGGGGCAGCTCAGGGTTTGCATATCTAACATCTAGGTGCCTACGTTTGCACACAGGAATTTTCCTCTCGTGTATGTCTTGCATTAGACAAATTAAAGGTTTAGGCTCATCTCTTTAAAGCACTTGCAGGCTGTTCACTGTTGAAGACTGTCACTCCTGAGCTGCACATCTGCACTCACAACTCTTCCAGTGGCAATGCCATGGCTTGTTGGAGTGATGCAGGCTAGGGGCCAGCTAATGGAAGGGACTTGGTGTGTGGTTAATTAACTGAGGTAATTTTAGGCATTTTACTTTTGCTCCTACCTTCAGTGCTCCAAACCACACCTCTCTCCCAGTGCACCTACCTTTAATATCTGCAGCTAGGTAGTGTGAATATGCCTGAGGCTGCTTCTGGTCACCATAAGAGGCTGGCAGGGATACAGTTCCAGATACTTGGAGGACAGTACAGAGAACACAGTGATCAAAAATCCCTCACAGTTAAACAGATTCCTATTTGCCAAGGGCTGGGATGCTGTCACTGTGGAGCAGAGCTTGGAGGACAAACTGCTGACATGAGAACTAGCAGGGCACACTGGTGGGCATGACCAGCTATAAGGATGAAACCAGGCTGATTTTGTATATAGTAAGAGGTCACTTGCTTGCTTATGGTCATTTTCTCCTGCTGCTCTTAACTCCTTTTGGGGAGGTCTCTAAAGCACACTACAAAGTCCTATTTAACAACCAGAGTCAAAGACAGGAGCACTGAAATGATCCCCAGATTTGACATGGCAAATATGACACAGATGCTATGACCTCCCTAACCCCAGCCGGGAAAGAATAAACAGGTTGTGCCATGACTGGTGGCACCATAAGCAGGTGTCAAAACTTTAGGTGACAGCTCAGCACTAGCGCAGTTGCAGGGGATGTGCATCAACACTGCCTGATTCAAAGAGACAGGAAACGAAACAAGAGCTGTCAAGATTCTTCCAATAAACTCTTGTTTATCATTTCCCCTAAAATAACATCAACTTTTTCCACTCTTTTTCCCAAGAACCAACCATCTTCTTGAGTAGATATGTTCTCTCTCTCTTCCTTCACTTTGACTCACCCAGGTCTCTGAGCACATGTCACATGATTAAAAACGTCTCATCATGAAGCCCCACAGTGATACCAAATGGGCAATGTATGCAGCAATACAGTCAGTTTATGAATAACTTGGAGGTTGAAACTTACTTACACAATGTCACCAAACAAATAAAATCCAAGGGCAGAGCTCTTGGAGCCTTTTGAGAGCAAAGGTCCACAGAGGGCTGTAAATATCCATCCTTTGCCATTTCAATAGTTCTACTAATTTGTGACTTTATACCTTTCCTTTTATCTCTCTTAACCTGAATCCTACATTCACTCTGAAATGGGAAATCAATTCAACAAGCCTAAAAATGGAAATGTGTATAGGATGACAATATTGACTCACTTATTCTCTGAATATTCTTTTATCAAGTCCTGAAAACAAATCCACAAAAACCTCCCACACGCTGCCTAACAAAGCAGGAACAATCAAGTGCTCCTCTCCAGTTATCAGTCCTTCTCTCTGAATGCATGAGGTGCCTCCACGCACACATCACTGAGTGCTGACTCACATTACAGACTGCTGGGACAAGCTGGGTCCTTACAGAGCTTCTGAATCACACAAAGACTGTGACACTGAATTAACTGTTCAGCCAACTGGAAGCTAAATCTTGCAAGTAAAAGAAATCCTAATCTTCTAGACTACAAATATAGCTGTTACTTAAGTGTCACCAGCTGGTGAGGTAGGAGAGATTCAAGAAGGAAATTCTGGCACTTGTAAATAAATGCTTGTTACTGATGATGGGCTCCAAGCCTATTGAACCTCTGATCATTTTGCTGGAAGGCTCTAGGTTTTCTCACCAGCAAGAAAAAGAGGGTAGAAATGTCTCCTCATGTGACGGTGGTCACAAGGGGTTTCAGGATGAGGGAAGAGACGTAGATCTGACTCCATATTTAGAAGGCTTGATTTATTATTTTAAGATATATACATATAACTATACTAAAAAGAAAAGGAAGGAAAGGTTTCTTCAGAAGCTAGCTACGCTCAGAATAGGAAAGCAAAAAGAAATCATAACAAAGGCAGCTGGCCCGGGCGTGAGTGGTCACTGAACCAAAACATCCACACAAGACCAATCACGGATCACCCTGTTGCATTCCACAGCAGCAGATAACCTATTGTTTACATCTGGCTCTGAGGCCACAGCTTCTCAGAAGGAAAAATCCTGAAGAAAGGATTTTTCACAAAGAGATGTTTGCGACATCCTCATGTTAAAAGAGACAATTAGAAGCTCATTCTGCTTGGAATATATCTGATTAAAAGTCAGGGTTGAGGCACAAACATGAAACTTCATTTTCCAGATACACATCCTGTTGTCTGCCTAAATTACTTCTCTGAGTTTAGTGTGTGCTAGAGAGCTAAAGAGAGTGGGAAACATCTAGATGCAATACAGAGATGGAGGACCTGAAGAGAAGCAGAGACTTCAGAAAAAACAATGTTTTGTTTTTCCCGCACAAATGCTCAATTTTTCGTATGTTAGAGAACATCCAGTATCCAAATAGAGATACTAAAAATCTGACTGGATGTAGCCCTGGGCAAAAATGCTCTAGCTGACTGTGCACTGATCAGGGGGGCTAGGGTAGCTGATCTCATCCTTCCCACCTCATTCCCCTCTGTAGTTTTACAAGAGACAACATGGGACAAAGCTGCATCTGGGGAGGTTTAGGTTGGATATCAGGAAAGGTTCTTCCCCCAGAGGGTGCTGGCACTGCCCAGGCTCCCCAGCCTGGGGCTGCCAGAGCTCCAGGGGTGCTTGGACAGCGCTGCCAGGGATGCCCAGGGTGGGATTGTTGGGGTGTCTGTGCAGGGCCAGGAGTTGGACTTGATCCCCATGGGTCTCTTCCAGCTCAGGATGTTCTACTATACATAGATCAGAGGCACCCTGAAACACTCGTGGCAGATAGATGGTCTTTCCTGAGAGCAAATGACACCTTTCAGGCAGAAAAGCTGCACAGGTGTAATGACAGATAGCCTCTCTCTACAAACCTCTCTGCTTTGCAACACAACAGCTGCAACACAGACCTCCCAGAGCAGTGGGATGGCAGGGTTTGAGAGGATTACAGAAACATTCTAACAGTATTACCTCAGGAAATATCATTTAAGGTGTCTATCACTGCACCATGGCATCCACAGAGATTTAATCACATGACTGTCTTAGTCATCCAGGTAGTTTTCAGGGCCTATGATGGGCTGAGGAAGCAGACTGAATCAGGTGATGGACTGAAGGTGCAGAGGCTCTTGCAGCATAAAGAAAACACATAAAATCCACCAGGAATGCACTGCAGAAAGTTTGCTACACTTGTCAGACCTGGAAAAGTGAGAAGGCCCAGTACTACGCAATAGAAGTGAACCTTGTGCAGATGAATAATCTTATTTTTCCTCGCAACTCTGACCATTCTGCTGTGCTTACATGAATCTGTGCTGATACTGAAACATCACCATGAGGATTTCCACAGATACAACTCAAAGAAGTTGTGGCTGCCTCAAGTGTTCAAGGCCAGGTTGGATGGGGCTCAGAGCTACTTGGTTTAGTGGAAGGTGCTGCTGCCCATGGCAGGGGTTTGGAACAAGATGGGCTTTAAGGTCCCTTTCAACCCAACCTATTCTGTGATTCTATATTTGGGTTAAGGACAGTACTGGAGATTGCTGACTATGAAGCTCTTCCAGCAGAGGCTGACCCATGTCAAACTCTGCATACACAATTACAGGCCCATCAGAGTTGGGCAAGCCACCATTAACTTACCCAGTGGGTATTTCCCAGTCCCTGATGACAGATAGTCCAGGCATGCTTCTTCTGAATTCCAATTCTTGCTGTGACAGGACACAGACCCTTTGGAAATGACTCCCGACTGCACAGACCTCCCGTTCCTGTGGGGCTCAAATCTGGCTCTGTGGGTTTTCTAAATCCATGGCTATGTAAAGGGTTCCACTCTTGCCTTGTCCCAGCAGGCACATGTGCTCTGCCACCCATAGCATGTCCTGCAGAGTGGCTGGCAATCTATTTTTCCAGCATGTGGGAGGCCCACACCTCTCTGCCATCTACCACCATTCCTTTCTTGTTGCTTCTGAAGCAACAAGAAAAAAAAACAACCTGAAAAATAACTCTGAGTAAATTTAATGAAGCAGGAAACCCTCTGAGTAAATTTATTTCCCAAATAATCTGCTTACTGCTCTATCACTCTTGAGTGTGTGACAGACACCCATCTTATCCCTCCTGCACTTCTGAATCCATTCATTTGTTCCTGTTTTGGCTCTAATGAGTGGACTGCCCAGTTTCCAAAAGAGCAGGCAGGAAGTGGGAAATGGGTGGGGGGGGAATCTAGAAAGGATTTTTAGATCTTAAGGTATAGCAACAAATAGGAATTCTTAAGAAAATATTAATTCTACCCTACTAGGCAAAAGCTTAGATGAGTCTAATGAATGACAAAAAAAATCCCTGTCTGTCCCTGTCTGCAGGGAGGGCTCTGAGCACGGACCAGGCTCTGCTCCAGGGCCCAGCAACGGGACAAGAGGCAAAGGCAGAAACTGATGCACAGGAAGTTTCACCTGAACACGAGGAAGAACTTTGCTGTGCACTGACCAAGCACTGAAGAGGCTGCCCAGAGAGGGGATGGACTCTCCCTCACTGGAGATATTGCAGAACCATCTGGATACAATCCTGTGCCATGTGCTCTGGGATGACCCTGCTTGAGCAGGGAGGTGGGACCAGATGAGCCACTGGGGGCCCTTCCAACGTGAACTGTACTGTGATTTGTGTGTGAAAATTTCCTTTTTCTAAGCAAGTGAATGTTCCCTGAAGCTAGCTAGCACTAGATTAAACTGTGTGAAAAGTGATCACAGCACTTTTTCTCCCAGTCTGTATTCTGGCAACATCTTTAACCATAGCAGAAAAATAAACCAACACTGTTACTTTGCAACATGATCTATTTCTACAATGAAAAATCATTGCTATTTTTTTATCTGTAGCAGATCTAATAAAATAGCATCTTCTTCAGTAAATTAAATTGGCTTCTAAATAAATTTGAATTACCAAGTAAACTTGAATTACTTTTCCTGCCCATGTACTTCAAAAAACAGCCACATATTTTGTGTATCTGTCCCTCTACCTTCAACCAGCTGTACTAATTCCCTCAGATAGCTCAGGCAGCTCTGGAGGATTTAGGAAGTTACAATGTCCTAGCTCACTGCAAAGGCTGTTCACATCTGTCTCTTGATTCCTTGGCAGGGCACCATTATTGACAGCAAGGTCTCCTCGGCACTGAAGGCTTCATGGTGGTGCTCCGTGACACAGGGGGGCACTGGCACTAAGGGATCCATGTCTCAGGAATGAAGAATAGAAACAGCTGCTGGATAGGGAGAAAGTGGGAGAAACAGCTGCTGGCATAAAGTGCCACAGCCTCATGGAGCTGCCATGAAAACTGTCAACTCAAGGGCAAAATCTGATGTATTGCAATGAAGCTCATAATAAAGAGGCCCACATTGTTTCAGCCCCTAAAAAACGTCTTTGCTCAAGGCAAAGAGAATTTTGCAGGTTGCCTTTCATGTTTACAGAGTACACTGCATGATCATTGTGCACAGAAGAAAAATTCCTGAAATATTTCCTATGGCTCAGTACCATGCAGTGTCTTCTAGATAAATGTCTGCAGAGCTTCTGTACTGTACTGGGCCAGACTCTTAGCTGGGAAAATTGGCAAAACACTGCTATGTGAGGGGAAAGTGGGAGATTTGTAACAGCTGAAGAGCTGCACAATAATTTCTTGAAGTAAGAAATTATGCCTGTTTCTATGGGAAGCAGTAATTTACGTAATAGCTACACACACATGCATAGAGGCCAATGCCAACGTTTACATCTTTCACGAGTAACATATACACCACACGAGTCACAGAGCTCTCTCTGGAAGACTGTGTAATGTTGAAATAAGCAGTGCAAAAATAGGAATGCATTACCTCCAAAATAAGATGACTTCCTCCCACCTCTTCCCCCTCTACGTTCATGGACTATGCGTTTTATCAGGATTCACTGTATCAGCCAGGATTAATCACCTTAGCCAGGAGCTCTACCTTGGGTTGAGTCTGACAGTCATTTTAAGTCTCCTACCTGAACTTTTGTGTAGCCTGACAGATGCTGAGTGTCCCACCTCCTTTCCTGAGTGTTCCTTAGTTTCTGACATAACATCAGCACTTCTGCAATGGAGGGATTTCTGATCATGGTGGCCATTCCTTTTTCTGGCTTCTGTGTCAAAGAAGACATGGTTTAGCTTCTCCAGATACTTATCCAGCTCTTCTTGAGTATACTCCAGGCTTTTGCCAACATTACTGGGGGAAGAAGAAGAGGGTGGCAGGGACTGTTTGCTTTTCCTCTCTTTCCTGGCTTCTTCCACACCTGGGTTTTGTTTCATTAGAACAAGCATGATGATAATGGGAGATACACAACCCAGACTTCTTCCATTATGAAGGTGAGATATCAGGAGGTGGTCATGCCTGTTGATGTACTCACAGGGAAGAAGCCAAATGGACCAAATGCCAGTGGTCAGAACTCCCCAGCTGCCAGTATGCACAGGAGGACTGGTGTCAGGAATCAAACCACTGGGGATGTCACAGCTGGATTTTCTAAAGCAACGTCTTACAAACCTTCCACAGTTCTAAAGATTAAAGCAGCAGAAACAGTGAGGAGCATAAAAATTTTAGGCAGCTTTCTAAAAATTTTAGAAAGATACAAGATCATCTGGTACAGTTCTCTATGGTCTTAAAATAGCAGCATCTCTCCTCCTTTTTTTTTTTTTTTTTTTGTTATGGAGCTGTAAGTTAATTGATCTTTAACTCTCCTTCTGTTAGAATTTTCCAGTTTCCTGAAGTGGTAAGTTCTTCCTCTTTCTAATTCAAAGAAAAGTTAGGATTTCCCTCCCCAAATGAAGATAATGTGTTATCCTCTAGGAGTGATTGGATGCTATGTCCACAGCCTCAGCATCTAGAAAATTGAAGTGAGATAAGGTAGCATCAGTCACCTGAAACAAGATCAGCAGGACCAATGTTGGCTTCTTTCTGGTCTTGGAAGTCCCTCCTGGGATTCTGAAAATAATTCCAGCTGAACTCTGTAGAGATCCCTCGGAGATTCTTTGTGGGCTGTTCCTTGGTGACTCTGCCCCCGGGTTACTCAGAGATGAGCAGCCCAAGGACCACTAAATGCATTTCTACTGACCAAGCTCAGGAGAAGGGGTTGGACAAATGTATGATTAGTGCCCAGCGTCCAGGGTAGCAGCCAAAATGCCAACTGGGACAGGGGCCACCCTGTGGGAGGCGGGCAGGCCATGCCCTGAAGGCAGGGTCTGCCTGGAATGGAATTGTATTTCCTAACCTTTTCTCGGGGGATCTGTTTACAGAGGAGGGTGCCAAGCCTAAAAGGAGCAGAGATCACACCCAGATTTCTGCTGCCTCTGTGTGCATTTGTGGTCTCACCCTGCCACAGAAATAACCCTAACATTCTTCACTTTGTTCCCAAAAGTGAGATATTTCCCCAGTTTTGCTGCAGTGAATGGTCTGAGACAAGTTACAGCGTCTCTGTAACCCCCTATTCTCTTTAGAAGCTGATCCTCAGCTTTTAGTTCTCCAAGACTGATGCTGTGAAGTAAGTTTTGCTCTAGAAGCACTGTGGTACTTCCCATCCCCTTTTGCCTTATCTTTAATTCATTCCTGAGCCCACAGCCGTGCTGGATACTTCTGTAAGCAGTTTGTTGCCTACAAGCCTGGGCCGGGCACTGCTGCTCTACATTTAGGTGGCCAGTCAGCAAAGAGATACAGTATTCCCAGTCCAGTCATCCTGGTGGCACCAAACTCAAAAGCCACGCACAAAGCTGAAGAGAGGATGTAGAAACAGGCAGGTCAGAATTGAGCTCAACTTTTTATCAAAACTGAGATACATTCCTTAAAGCAAGAACAGTGCATCAGAGATGTCCAGGTAGATCAGAATATCTCCCTTCTCCCTCACTGCTATACAGTGAGGTTTGGGGCATAGACCAAACCTCCAGCCACGGGTATTACAGTTACTAGTAGAGCAAAGCCCTCATCCAAACCTGACGCTGCTGTAATAAGAGACATCACTGAAACCCTAAAGAGCACTGAAATCCTAAAGAAAGAAATGCTAAAAGGGGAAAACACAGCGTTTAAAAACATCATTAAGACTGCACTGTGGCCCCTCTAAAAGGGGAAAGGATGGATGGAGCAGCCATGGAATTTCCTAACTTCTAATATCATTGCTTGCTTCCTTTCAAACAAATATAATACAGCAAAGCTTAAAAGTGAAGTACAGACTGCTGCAGTTTCAGACACCTCTTCAAGATACAATCACGACTGAAGTGACTTGGATACATCTGTCAAAAACTCACGAGGCATCACCTTGACCATAAAATCAGGGAGCAGACAGAAGAAGGCAAAATGCTTTGTCCAAGATCCATGACTGACTTGTGGAACCGAACCGACACAACACTCAGGAACACGATGTATCACACTGATGAACATCTGCCTTCCCACAAACACAGATATAAGTCCTCCGGTAATGAAGGAACAGAAAAGGGAAAAGGAGCTGGTTTTACAGGTCAGCATTATTCAGATTTCTGGAAAACCAAAGGAGTTGTTCTCATATTAGAATGGAGTTTTCTCTGACCCCTTTGAAGATAAATGCTGGATCAGGTTACACCAAATGTCCACCTCACTGGTATTTTTAGTTTAATTGTGAATGCCTAATGAACACGAGGTAATTACGTAAGAATGCTTTGCAGAATACTTCTGCAGCCTTCTGCAGCAAGGATTTTATAACATTTTAGCAGCTCTAGCTTTACCTGAGACATGACAAGGAAAAAAGTAACAATTCCCCAGACATCTCCTGCATAATCAGCCAGGGAAGCAAACAGCTGTAGCTCCAAGATTATGTAGATGATGCTCTTGAACCTCAGTAAACAGCATGAAAACATGAGACGCATGACAAGGACACAGCTTTTGTATGTTAAATGTAAAATCCTGGAAATAAAAAAAAATACTGTCTAAGATTGTCCTATACATTCAAAGTAACAGCTGTGCTCCTTGGCAAATAAAGTGTGCCAATCTCGATTTCCAGTTTTCATCTACTGACTTACAAGAGACAAATTAATTTGTCCATGTTTCTCTTCATCATGTATATTACCTGTTTCTCCCCATCACATTACCCAGGTTCAGTTTCTTCTTATGCCCAGACAGGAATTCTTTAAAATATTATTTTTAAATATCTACAATTTAAAAGAAATAAAAAAGTATTGTAGATGCAACTGCCTGCCATCAGAGCTTAGTAATAAAATTAATTTTTTAGAGCCACAATCAGGTTTTTAGTCTTTCACAGCCAATGTTTTTCACCATCTCTCAGCTGCTCTCAACATTCCCTGGAATCTGGCTACACTCCCATTTCCCACTTTTCACACAGGCTGACTGGACTACAAAAGGCAGGAAAGCACTGCTCCCTAGGGACACCTGATACCATGCAGCCTTTCACAGCATTTCATATGCTTGGTGGGAAGATCTTCTGCATGAACTTAAGAGATGGGTTCAGAGACTCAAGCAGTATTGAGTGGAGACACACATTCAAAAAGCCAAAATTTAATACAAATCAAATGGAAGA
Source organism: Camarhynchus parvulus (assembly GCF_901933205.1). Classification (NCBI taxonomy): domain Eukaryota; kingdom Metazoa; phylum Chordata; class Aves; order Passeriformes; family Thraupidae; genus Camarhynchus; species Camarhynchus parvulus. The sequence goes on along the minus strand of NC_044584.1, from coordinate 3,270,807 downwards.
GAGTCTTTGGGCTGTGACAGTTTATTTTATCACCATCCAAGGCTGACGTGCAGCTAATTTTTCCTCTGAGGCACTAGTGGTCATAACTGAGCTACTAATAAAGTAAACTTTATTTAAGAGTTGATTGTACATCCTTCCTAGCTGTCCAGAACCTGGCTTCAGTAACAAAAAATTTCCCAGTTTTCCTGGAAACAACTGTCCTTACATGTCTAGGCTGGATTAAATAATGATGTGCAGTTTTATTCTAGGTCTGTACCTGTCAGTGAAAGAGATGAATGAGCAAAAATGGGTCTCACTTTCCCCCAAAGACCCTGAGCTCATGCTCCTCCATGTCAGGGATGACACACTGCTGGTATTTGCTGGATGCCAGAAGCTCCATTCACACAGACTTGGGGAGTGGAAGCACCCAGCTATCCACTGCTCTGGATCTTGATTCCAAACCATTCCCTGCTGTATGCATTGCTACCTTAGCTGCTAGAAAGGCTCTGCTCTATTTAAAAGCAATGGGAGAAAGGGAAAAATCTCACGGTATAGAAGACAGACTCTACAGTTAATGTCAATTCTACAGGAAAGAAAGCAGATCCTTCTACACTGCTGACCCTTTCAAAGGTGCCTTTCTCCAGTGTGAGCACAGAGGAGCACTTATGTAGGCTGAGTTTTGGGGTCATATGCATAGTAGGCAGATCCGATTTAAACTTCTAGATAAGACACCCTGGAAGAAGATCCAGAGATTCACGCATGACATTTCCTACTACACAGCACCTTTCCACCATTCTTCAGTTTACAGGAGATCTGGCACAGTTTTAGTCAAAGTGACTCTTCTAGAAGAAATTAAAGTGAAATTCTTGGGGAGTTGTGAAATTGAATAAGCCTGTGTTAAGCGTCCTGTGTGACTCTGAAGAGGATTCTGCTGAACCTTGGCTTTTCCTGCAAGCTCCCAAGCACTTCCGGATGAACTGGCCATTCTTCTTATGGATGCTTCCCTTCAACTCCACAATCCTGGCAGATTTTGCAGCTTAAAGAGGGGAGAAAAAATAAGAGACATTCAGTCATCTCATATAGTGAGGTCTCAGTCTGCAAAGTATAGGGCAGGACTGAAGCCCTTTCTTCTCCTTCTCACCATGCAAAGTTCTCCTACCTGTTTCCATAAGCTTCAGCTCTCTACACAGCTCCTCCTGCATCTTCTTCCTGTAGTCTCCAAACATGGCTCTCATGAGCTGACGCTTCTTCACCAGTGGAGCCTTGTCACTGCGCAGTGTCCTGATTGCCCTGAGAGCCTCCTCAGCTGCAGCAAAGGAGAAACAACACACACGTTTAAGGCTCCCTGCTGGCTCTGCCCCTGCATTCCTGCCAGTGCTGCCCCCAGGAGAGAACTCTTCTTTACTTCAATACTTACCCTGCTTTGGAGTGGGTTTCTGTGTCTTCAAGCCGAGTTCCAGCTGGTTCACACACCAGTCCACCTCCTTCCACAGCTGCTCATCTGACTGCTATCAACATGAGGCACATGAGCAAGAGGAAGTAAATCACCCAAAAATTACAGCAGCAATTGCTACACAGGATGAAAGGGAACTCCATAAAGTCAGGACTAGTTGAAATATTATGTTCTGGCAATCACTTAATAGACTTCATGACATTTTCCCTCTTGTGTTTTTCATCAGATAAACTAAAAGCACTGTGCAAATCTTTAGTTGCAACTCACTGTCTCTATTAGATGGATTTAATGTGTGGCTGCCACTCAGAAGGTGCTGTTTTCTGGAAAGCTGTTCAGCTTTCAAAGAAACTTACAGATGGGAGAAATAAACATTAACAACAAAAAGCCCCTATACTCAAACCTGCACAAAATTTAAATAAGCAAACAATGGACAAAATCAGAAGCTGAGTCTTTCTTCTCAGCTCCTCTGCGCTTGCTCAGCCAGAAATGCATGAGGGACAAGGAAAATGAAGCCCATGGAGATGAAGGAAGCCAAGCACCACTGAGCAAAGCCAGCCGGCTAGCTCCGCAGTGGGACAGGGAAACAGGGCTGCACCCTGAGACTGAAGCAATTCTTAACTGTTATGTACATGTAAATACAAATGCCCTCACACTGTCTCCTTTTACCTATAACAGTGTCCTTCCAAAGGACTGGAAGGGCTTTACCTGACCTTCAACTCTTCCTATGTCTCTGGTGCTCAGCAGTGTTTATCAGTAGGACTGCAGGTGAAGCAGACTTTTGGATGAAATGTTCCAGAGGCAGATGAACACTCAGTGCAATTTCCTTGTAAAATATTAAGAAAAGGAAGGTTTTGTGCAATCTTGTGTTATAGTATGGATCAGCTGGCACTGTTTGTTAGTAAAACCTACACCAGTGCTGAAAAGTGAAATAAAATTAAGACCCTGACCATAGCAGAACAGAAGACCTCAGGGTGTGCCTTAATGTTGTGTTTACACATAAAGTGCAATTTCAGTTGATTTCTGGGCCATGTCCTACAGAGGAACCTTCTCGGAAGCACCCTTGAGCTCTACCACAGGTCCTTGGATACACCAGGTGGCAGTTCTGTGCCTTGGCTTTGCTCCTTGTACTACAAAAGCAATTCATCCTGCAACACACACATCAGAGCTACAGGGCCTGGCTCAGCACCCACAAGGCGCCAGCTTGGCACAAACTAAAGACAGTTACCTCCATTTCCTGTTTTTATTTTCTTAAGAAAACATGGCATCCAGCTCCCCAGGATTAGCTGTCACAAGCCTAAACATGAAATCTTTCAGCACAAATCTGAAGGACCATTAACTTCCTTTGCTGTGGTCATGTTCCTCAGCTGTGTAGCAGAGAAAGCAAACAGCTGCTGGAACATGTAAGCAGCAAATGTGGTCTTTCAGCTTCCATCTCAGGGCAGTATGCTAATTGTTCATCTGTGCAAAGAGATAAAGTGTCTCTTTAGCTCGAGGGTTTATAAATAATGGGATTCCATCAGTATTTAATTACCTGAGAGGTCTTCTCATCCTGATGGGAAGTATCTGTATTTTGACAGCTGTTAGCTTCTGCCTTTGCCTTCCTGCTGGTCTCAGTTTCTTCTGTTTTGGTTTTACTGACAGGTGCTTTTTGTTTCTTCTTTTTTTTCTTCTGGGCAGCTCCACCTCCTGTTGATTTCTCTGTCATTGCCTCATCTGCAGGGGCTGTCTCTGTTTGGGGGATCTCTGATGTGACATGGCTTCTATCCTCTTTGGGTGCATTCCCTGTCACTTGAGTCACCTCAGGCTTCTGCAAGGCTGCAGCCTGTGGCAGAGCTGCTGATTCAGCAGGCAGTGAAGAATCTGCTGTGTCCTCTGTATGCTGGCTTCCTGGAAGTAACTGAAGACGAGGACAGTCTTCATCTGGGACGGCAAAGTTGAAAGCAAACCTGGGTTCTTGTCCAGAGGCAGCAAACCTCAAGGGGCCATTCCAGTTCTCCTGTTTGGTGGCTCTGACATTGTTTTGTACCTGCTCAGCACCACTGTCACCAGGGTCAGCTTCTGGGTCGGTCTTGGATAGTGTAAAATCAAATCGGAAGCTGCTGCCAGATGATGTGAACAACTCAGGCTTTGTCTCAGGGGTTGGGTCAGACTGTTTCACACCATCTGCAGTCTGCCCCTTGCTTGCCTGTACTTCCACAACATCAGGGGTCATGCCTAGAAAAGACAAAGAATATTGTTTCAATACTGGTGTTCTCAATGAACCAATTTCCTACCATGGGGGTGCCATGGGGGTGCCACTGCAGCTTCCACTCTAAGGCACTGCCAGAGAGGTGACTCAATTAATGCTGCAACCTAAGAAATCTACAGAAAAAAAACCAAATCTCACCATCCCCCGAGAGACAGCTGAAGCTCACCTTTCTCAATGCTCTTCTGACCCTCATCCATCTTGAGATGACAATCCCCAAACTCATTGCTCATCACTTGTTGCTTCTCTGCTAGAGGATTTGCAGGAGAGTGCAGGACCTTGAAAATGTGTTGGGTCTCCTCTGCTGCACTCAGAAAACACCAAGAGAGACAAGAAGCAGTTTACAGTGGGCCTTAAAATCCACAGTGGGATGCTGATGAGTGACTCTTCTCTTAATGTGCTCTGTGTTCATATCACCTCTAACTAATCCATAACTAGCATTCAATTGAAAGGGAACTCCAAGTGCTTCCAGAAGCTCAAATACTGTGAGATGTTCCTACAGACAGGGAAAAGAAATCTTAAATTATTACTTACAGTCAGACTCTTACACTGCAGTAAGTGCACTGCTAATGGCACAGAAGCTACAGAGGGCTTAGCAATCTTTCCCTCAAGAGAAGACAAATTCCAGAACCTAACTCAGTGTCTCTTCTCTGGAAAACTGGAAAAAATCTAGATAGAAGGCATACCCTGAAAAGCAGGACTCTTGCTCTTGCTTACAAACCAGCCTAAACACAACAAGAATCCAAAGCTTTCGTGTTAGAACAAATTCTCTAAAAAACAGAGTTGTTCTGTGACAGTGGTCCCCAAAACCTCAACTTGGAAGCACTAAATATAGTCTTGCAGTGTTTGTCCCACTTATTTTAAGCCACTGAACAACCTGAGAGTAGTACTGTGGAATGGGAATATCCCACCTCTCCCAGCTGCAGCACCTGACCATCCTCTCAGGAAAGAACCTGTCCCTAATCCAGCCTAAAAATCACCCCCTAACACAGCTCCACCCATTCCCTCAGGTCCTGTCCCTGGTCACAGAGAGCAGAGGTCAGAGCTGCCCCTCCGCTGCTCCTCAGGAGGAGCTGCACCCCAGTGAGCTCTGTGCTCCATCTCCTCTCCTCCAGCTGAACAAGCCAAGTGCCCTCAGCTGCTCCTCCTATGGCTTCCCCTTGAGACCCTTCCCCATCCTCATATCCCTCTCCTTGGACACTCTCGAACAGTCACAGACCCTTCTGATATTGTGGTGCCCCAAAGTGCCCCCAGCACTGGAGGTGAGGCTGCCCCAGGGCAGGGCAGGGTGGGACAATCCCCTCCCTGTCTCAGCCAATGCTGAGCCTGATGCACCCCCAGCCACGGTGGGACAGAAGTGAGATGTACCTTCACAGCATCTGGTGTCAGGGTCCTGACTACATGAACTCCTATTTCAAGGGGTTTGGCTAGCTGCAATCCAGGCCAGTTACACAACAAGAGCTAGAGAAAGCTCCAGGGAGCTGCTTCCCTCCTTCACCTGGGAGTTAGTCTAAGCTGAGTACCTCATGCATACAGTGGTACAGCCAAACAACTCATTGATTCAGACCCTGAATTCCTGGCTAGATGTTGGATCAGCCTCCTCACCAGACTTCTCCAGCAACTGGGACTCCAGGCAGAGCCTGGGTACCATCAGCAACACTGCTCAGCTTTCTTGGCTCACACACTGTGCAGAAGGGTTCTTTTCTGGCCAGGGCACTGCTTCTGCTGCCTCTTTCCTGTGCTCAGCTCCTGCTTCCCCTCCAGGAGCTGCCTTCCCTCCTGCTGGGCACTGGGGACCAGTACAGGACACATTTCTGACAAAATGGTCTGATCACAGAATAGCTTGGGCAGAAACTTCAAAGCTCATCCACTCCTGCCATGGGCAGGGACACCTTCCACTATCCCAGGTTGCTCCAAACCCTGTCAATCCTGGCCTTGGACACTTCAGGGATCCAGGGGCAGACACAGCTTCTCTGGGCACCCTGTGCCAGGGCCTCCCCACCCTCACAGGGAAGAATTCCTTCCTAGTATCTGATCTAAGCATTATCTCAGGCAGTGGGGAGCCATTCCCCCTTGTCCTGTCCCTCCATCCCTTGTCCCAAGTCCCTCTCCCGCTCTCCTGGAGCCCCTTTAGGCACTGGAAGGGGCTCTGAAGTCTCCCCAGAGCTTTCTCTTCTCCAGGATGGACAATCACAACCCTCTCCCACAAGCCTTAATTTTTCTTGGAGCCTGATGCTCAAGCACAAGGTGTAGGCACCTGTCAGTCACTGCTCCATCCTCAGGTGGAGCAGCAAACACTCACCTGAGCATCTTACATAGGGTTCACAGTCCTCTGCCAAGGTTAGGTACTGACCAGCAGCAGGACATGTGTCTGCAGCTCTACACATTGGACAAACGAGATCAAACTATGACCTTATAGAATTTTATCTTCCGTGTAATTTTTCCCTGGAACAAGCTTCACGAAAATAAACTGGTGTTTGAGGGCCAGATATGCTGGCACAGTATCTCCTTAAGATGAAAAACAAAACAAAGGCAGAGCTGTAGCAGAACCAAACAAGTCAATATATGGGAAAAAAAGAACATGACAAAGAATACAGAAAACAGGGAGAACAAACACTACATGAATGAAAGATAAAACTGCTTCCAGAAACACAGTCCTTAAAACCCAATGTTGTCCTGTGTTTAGAACAAATCCCAAATAACACAAGAACAGGAAATATAAAGGAGAGAAGAAACAGAAAAACATCCACATCTGCTAAATCACACCCAAGGCCAGAATAGGGGGGATGTGGGCTGATAAAGAGGAACATACCTAGTTTGGGGTGTGGAGTGAGATGGAGATCTGCCTCCAGCTGTGAAATGCACCACTCCAGCTCCTCCTGAAACACATCTTGGGGAGCCTTGGATATCGTGTGGGGAAGGCAGAATGATTAGAAGCACAAATCTCTCACCTCCAAAACTGAGTTTTCTGAGTCCACCCTTCTCACAGGAGGTCAGACCTGGCTTTACATTGGAAGTGTGCTGTGTAACAGTTCATTTATACCATAAATCAACACAGCACCGGGACACATGTCCTGTGTGGAGTGCACCACATGAGCCCTCTGCATTACAAAAATTACAGCTCCTACTGGCAGGAAACCCTACTACTCCCGGCAAGCCAGGACTTCCCACAGATTTCTTTTTCATCTTTTTCTCCACTTGTCCCTTTTTAAAAGCCCCAAATGGAAGATTTCTCGTTTTTTTTTCCTGAAGCTTAGGCAATGGCATAATGTCTCCACGGCAGGAAATTTCCCTTTAGCACAGCTCTGGTAACACACAGAATTTATCTTTAGCCTAAACACAAACCCTTGAGGCCCCATGTGCTATACTTCTACGCTGGCTGCCTCTCGATAAGCAGCTGGAAGTTAGGTTTGCAGCCCGCCTGGGGACAAGGCACACTAAAACACTGGGAACGAAAAGAATGCTCAGGATAAGGAGACGAGCAGGGATTGGGAAAGGCACCAGAGCTGGGAAAGCCTTTAAGGAGAACCTGCGGGAGCTGGGCCCGGGCCCGGGCGGTGAGAGGGGCTGGGCGCGGACCGGGCCTTACCTGCTCCATGCCGGGCTCCCCGCGTCGCCGCCGGAGGAAGCGGCCCCAGCGCACCGCCCACCTCCGGTCACGGGCCTCGTGTGGGCTCCGGGAGCAGCCCCGCCCGGGCCGGCGCCACCAGCTGGAGCTCGGGGCCCACTCTGGGCCTCTCGGAGGCGCTCGGACCCTCCCCCGGCCGCGGGCTCAGGACGGGCGGGCTCAGGACGGGCGGGCTCAGGACGGGCGGGCCGGGCGGGTGCGCGCCGCGCTCAGCGCTCCGGCCGCTCCCCGCACTGCCGCCGTTCCGCCCGAGAGCGCCGGGACCCACGGGCCGCAGGCCCCAGCGCCCACCTTGGCCGCGCGTTTGTGACCCCTGCGCCTCCCTCCTGCTCCCGTGAGCCCCGCACTGTGCCGGACACACGTGTGCCCACGGAGCGGGCCGCGGGTATCCGGCGGTGCCGCCTTCCCTGGGCCAAATTTCCGCGGGAACGCCCACACCAGCCCCGGCCCCTCACATGCCAGCCTGACGGAGGCCATGGCAGCAAGCACCAGGGCAGGCAAAAAAGGTTAATACACACCTACTGGTACTGTCTAATCCCATTTCTGTTTTAGATTTCCTTTTGATTATTTAATTTTGTAAATAAAAAGTTAAGACACCTTGTTTCATGGGCATTTTTCCCTATTGGATTGTTTCCAGCAACAGCCAGAAGATTCCCTTGAGGTCAGTACTGCAGCAGCACAGCGTGTCACTGCACAGGGTGTGGTGTCTTTCAAATGCTTCAAACCATGGAGGTTATAATTTTTCTTGACATTGCCAGTTGATGTTAGAAATTCTCCAAGGCTGACAGAAGGGCTCTAAAGTGCTGGGGAATCACTTTGAAATGTTGCTGCTAAAGATTATAAAATGGTACTGGAAAAATCGGTACATTTCTGCCAATCCCAACCTGACTTCTGTCTGCCTTACAATCTCCACCCTCACTGAGACTTAGCCGTTGTCTGAGCCCTCTCCTCATTACAAAAAACACCTCAGTGGTTTGAGCCTTAACCAAGGTTGTCTTGAGATTTTATCTCAACGCTTATTCTCAGTGGTTGAGTAGGGTTGAAATTAGCCTCAGCCTTCATATACAAGTGTCCCAGCATCAGGAAAAAATCTGACAGTCAAGTATTGGAGAAGATAATGAGCACAAAATAATGAGTTATTGTATCCATCTTGAAAGGCCAGAATCCCACCGCAGTTTTCCTCTCCCTCAGTGCCTGAGCTGGACTGAAGGCTTGTGAACCTGTCACCACCAGTCTGGCTGCATCCCCTAAAGCAAAGTTTCTCATCCATAGCCTGAGGAATGAAAAAACCCATCAGGCAATGCAAAGGCTCTTCTTGGTATGGCTGGCACAGAGCCTGCAGAACTCATCCAGACAGAGCAAGGAGTGAAAGGAGCATTGTTTTATGTGGTAGGACGCTGTTCATATCTCCAGCTCTGTAGACTCAATGCCCATGCAGGGTAAAGGCACAAAGGACCAGCAATGCCTTGGTATTCCTGGGTTTGATCTCTGTCCTGAGGATTCAGCCCCACAAGGACACCGACTAAGAGAGCTGTAGCAGCCTTGCTCTGAGGAAACACAACAGAAGGGCTGTCAGGAGATCCGAATATGATCCTCAGCTTCTGCTGACACAACAGAAACCTTGTCATGGGAAGAGCTGTGAGCTGAGCTGGTGGAAGCTGATGTCTAACAAGTCATGGCTGCCTGGGAGCAAAGCAAACAGCAGGCCAAAGAATTGTAATGGCTTGAGCCTGCCTCAGGTATAGAGCAGGTTTGTGTGTGCTGTATAAACTGTGCAAAGGCTGGGACAACTCCTCACTGCAGTCAGATGGTGACAGGAGCACCTGTCTGGGGGCAGGACAGCTGTGCAGTCCTGTAGGTCACTCCAGGACTTGCATTCCTTGCCAGCACAGAGCTGCCTTCTTTCCCCCATATCACCAAGCACCAACAAATTCGTAGCAGGCATGGCTGTAACTGGAAGCTGGAAAATGCAGCTCTTTGGTATGAGGCTCCTTTGAGAGAGTTCCAGGAAAGAATTGGGGAAAAAAAAACCAAAAGAGAGAAGTGGGGTGATTGCCAGAGCTGCTAACCACAGTGCCAGTGAGCCTTGGAGGGCACTGGACAGTCCAGTGTCACATGCCCGACATATCCTGTCGCCAGACTTCCTCGCCGGCAATGTATGTGGCTTGCACATATAGGCTGTCATTCAGCATTAGGAAATCTGTGTTGGACAAGAGAGAAAGAAAGCAGCTGTCAGAATGGAGCTGCTGGAGTTGGCTGGGGAGAGCTGAGATCATTGGGGAAGGGCTTCTCCCCACCCCACGATGGCACTGCAGTGCAATCCTGGCAATGGCAGCTCTGCTTTCTGCTCAGTTGAGATGTGGGGGGCACTCCAAAGGGTTTCCCAAACACCACCAGCATTCAAGGGAAAAACCACTGGAGCAAAAGCCCAGAGCATATCCCATATCCCATATCCCATATCCCATATCCCATATCCCATATCCCAGGTAGAGCAAGTCTCCCTGCAGCTCCCACCAAAACAGGGGTGAGCATATGCTTACAAAGCAGCCCCTGCTTTGCTCCAGCACTTGTGAGCCCTGACACTATTGTCTCCATACCAGTACGTGCTGTACCCACACCAGTACCTGCATCGGAGTCATAATTCAGTGTCCCCTTTTTATGTTCAATCCCCAGGAGCTGAGCAGGATGCAGAGACGCCACCTCCAACGCGGTCTCTACTGAGCACCCTTGGAGAGAGAATTGGGGAGATGTTAGGGCAGCCAGAGCCCCATTGCCAGAGCAGCCCAAATTCCCCTGGACAAGGCAACACCCAACCAGGCAGTTGACAGACCCAAGCTGGAGCACCCTCAGCACAGCCAGCTGGAGCTAGGAAGGGAGATATCCCTACAGGAGAGAGCAGGCATAGGAAAACTGAATACCTAGGGTATGGAGAAGAGAAAACCATGCACTTTTTGAGGAAGAAGCAGGAGAGTTCACCTCTCATTAGTTCTATTAGTTCCCCCTCAAAAAGGGGCTCATCTGAGGGCACTGATCCCAGTCCTTGCCATGTCTCAGGTGAGAGGGAACATTCCTGGTGAAATGGACACAGCTGGCAAAAGCAAGACCTCCTGCCGTGTCAACATAGGGAGCAGCAACTTGTGGACAAGGCTCTCTTACCTGTGGCTTCTTGGAAGTGTCGCACACAAGTGTCCATGGTTGCCACGCTGCCACTCAAGGTCTTCGTGCCTGGGAAGAAACAGGATGGCACTGAGCAGCGCCCATAGCTCACAGCAAGAAGCAGGGCACTAGGGAAGCATAATGGGACCAGAAGTGCAGAAGTCCTGTGTTGCAAGAGGAGCAAGCTGAGGGGCCTGCAGCCACTTCCTGCTGGAGCATAGGAAGAGGTACTTGGGCGTTAACCCCACCTCCACTATCAGACCAGTTGGACTGGGTGAAACCAGCTCACAACACAGGCATCTGCTGCCAGAGGAAGGGAATGGAGAAAGGAATGCTCCTTCACTGAAATACTTTCCCAGTCTTCATCTGCTTGGGAATTTGAAACTTAGGGAATTTAGCTAGCAGGAAGTGGTAGTGTTATAATGAAGAAAAGGGACAATAAATATCTCTAAGATTTCTCTGTCCTTACTGATGCCCTGAACCTCTAGCACCCTTGACACTGGGCAATGAAGCTTTCTTTCAAAGATGTTGCAGACAGCTATAACTGGCCAGATTCCTCCACGAGGGTGGCACACTTCTCTTTACCAGGAGTTTCATTATCCCCAAGGCCAAGTCACTGCAGATCCACCAATCAAAACACAAGAGGGTGGCACAAATGCTGCCACACACCGACAGGGACAACAAGATGTGCTCAGCTCCTCAGGAATGGTGCCAGTGGCAGCACTGTCCCCAGCTCTCCAGCAAGAGGGACAGCACTTACCTGCGATGTAGGTGTTCAGCCCATCGATCTCCACTACCTGCTGACCCAGTGTGTGCCGACCCGGTGCCAGCCCCATGCCAGCTATTGCATCTGTCACCAGCACCAGCCCTGTGGAACACAAGGAAAGGGGCCTTGTCAACACTGCTGCTGATTTTGCTGCAGCTCCAAGCACTTTGCTCTGTTGACCCTCCCAGAGAGGAACCAGGTGTCTCCAGACACATCGCACCAAAGCAAGAGGACTGAGGGATCAGCACATGTGGCTGTGACCTTCCAGACAGCAAGGGCAGCACAAATGTCTTCTGGGAGATGGTAGAGTGCTTGGAGTGGCTGGTAACACTGTGGGGACTGCCATGGCTCACCTTTGGGGTGGGCTCGGTGGGCAATGCGCAGGGCAGCGGGGTTGGTGTGGATGCCATCAGAAATCATGCCATAGAAGACCCTCCGCCCAGCAGGAATCTTGTCGCTTGTCAGCAGCCCCACAATGCCAGGGTCACGGTGGTGGAACTGCTCGAGGGGAGAGAGGGAGACAAGGTGTGGAGGACCAGGACACACTGGCTGAGACTTAACTTCAGGGGATGCAGCTGCCATCTCTATCACACAGTGCCTGGCAGCTTTACCCGGCAAACCTGGGCATTGCCTTGAATCACAGAATCACAGGTTGGTTTGAGTTGGAAGGGACCATAAAGCTTATCTTGTTCCAACCTTTGCCCAACATTGGCAGTGTCACTTTCCACTATTCTAGGGTGCTCCAAGCCTCATCCAACCTGACCTTAAATGCTTCCAGGGACAGGACAGCCACAGCTCCTCTGGGTGCCAGGGTCTCAGTACCCTCACAGCCAACAATTTCTTCCCAATGTTTCATTAACCCTGCCCTCTGGCAGTGGGAAAACATTCTTCCTTGTCCTGCAACTTCAGGCCTTTGTCCACAGTCCCTCTCCAGCTCCCCTGGAGCCCCTTTGGGCACTGGAAGGGGCCTGGAGGTCTCTCTGGAGCCTTTTCCAGGTGAGCACCCCCAGCTGTCCCAGCCTGGCTTCAGAGCAGAGGGGCTCCAGCTCTTGGAGCATCTCTGTGGCCTCTTCTATACTCACTCCAGCAGCTCCACGTCCTTCTGATGTTGGCCCCAGGGCTGGAGGCAGCTCTGCAGGTGGGGTCTCATCTGAGTGGGGCAGAATCCCCCCTTCCCTGCTGCTCACACACAGGAGGGGGTCTGAGTGCACACAGCAAGGGCATGTCCAGCTCTCACCCACCAACACTTCCTAGTCCTTCTCAGTGATGAACTTCAAGAGTCTGCTACATCCTTGACTCTCTTTCAGATCCAGCAATAGGAATGTGAAGCCAGAGGTTCAGTGCCAAAACCTCATTACAAAGCATGGTACAAAACCAGCTGGGGAGAACACAGACCCATGGGGAGCAGGAGAGAAAGCCCAAAAGCAGCCCTGGAGCAGGGCAGGTGCCTCTGGGGACTCACCGGCAGCATGGCATTGAAGAGGTGAGTGATGAAGGTTGCTCCATGCTGCACAGCCTCCTCAGCCTGGGACAGATTAGCCACTGAGTGACCTGGGAACACAGACCAACGCCTGATTCCTCTGCCCATCTTTCCACTGCTTTCCCTATAGGAGCAAAGACACTCCATCACTGGACTATGCTCTAATGCCCACCCTGGCCTGAGGTCTCAGGTGCAGCCTTGACACGGATGTCTCTGGCCATGACCCGGGGGGTTTCTGGGAGTGGGTGCTTCACCCGAACTCCTTCAGTATTCACATCACAGCTGTCACAATGTTGCCTTGCTCGCTGGATGTTGTCTTCAGGCTGAGTTTGTTGTCCAATGATACACTTTTCTGCTGGCCTCAGATATTTAAATGTTTTGTAGAGAATTATCAGAGGACACCCTCACAACAGTGGGAACTTTGCCAGGAAAACATGGGAATCAAACTATCCAGAAAGAAACTTCTGTTTCCCCAACAGGACAGCAGCTCTGTGGGCTAACCTTGCCTTTCTGGAGTTCTTTATGTGGCTTTGGGATAAGAGATAATCTGCTGTATGAATGTCCTTCTCATCTGAGGTTTAATTTCACCCTGAATAATTTCCCCCCTTTAAAAAAAAAATTCTTCAATGATCTGAGACAAAGAAGAGTTTGTGAAGCAAAGGAAAAGAAAAACGCAGCCAGTTTTAAGTCAGAGGCCAGCCAGATGTTGGAGGGAGAGGCTCCTACAGTACTTCTGGTTGAAAAACAGAGTTATCAAACCAACAGTAACCTTTGGAAAATTATTTCACCTGTCACATAAGGCCTAAAGCAGTGGAACTTCAGAGTTTGAACCTTCCACATCATCAAACCTCCACCTAAGATTGCTATTCTTCCCCGTGTTAGAACAGCACCTTGTGTTTACTGCAGGGGCTCCTAAGTCGATACAAACTTTGGCCCTTGCCATGACAAACTGACAGCATCAAGCGAGGTCCCCATTTGTGACAGGTCTGTCGTCTCCATCCAGAATCCCACCCCGTCCAGTTGCACTGAGACACTGTTAGAGATGCCACAGCCCCAAGGGAGGGGTGGCCAGAGCTCCCCCTAAGCCCTGGGTGCCCCAGCCCTTACCCAGGGAGACGCAGATGCCCCGCTTGGTGAGCTCCCGGATCACCTCACTGCTCCTCCTCATTTCAGGGGCCAGGGTCACTATCTGGACACAGTCCAGGGAGCCGTAGGTAGCAAGCAGGTCCTGGAAAGCACCTGCCTCAAAGGTGCGGAGGCAGTGCTCCGGGTGGGCACCCTTTTTCTCCTTGCTGATGAACGGCCCTTCCAGGTGGGCTCCTGTCCAAACAGGAACAAAGAACCATGACCCTTCCTCCCCCTGCTAAGGACCAAGAAACCTACTGTGTCTACTCTGCTCCAGCCACACTCTTGCCATTTTCCTGCAGCAAAACACGTCTCAGGCAACTGTGAGCTCAGCACAGTGAAGATGCAGTGCCAGCCACTGGCCAAGCCAAGCCACCCCACTGCCATGCCTCCAGAGGCCCCACAGGGGCTGGACCAGTTTGTACGACAACAGAAAACACAGTAAAAGCCAGCCACAGACTAAGGGACAAGGTGGGTCTGTGCCCACCTGTGCATCCCTCCCACTGAGAGTTCCAGCCCCTATTTGTGCTCTGTAACTTCTTTCACCTCAACCATGAACAAGATAATTGCCCACCTAGAGTAGCACCACAGAGGGACAAATCCACTTACCCAGGACTCCTGCTCCATGGGCTCCACCATTTCTTACACTGATCTGAGGGAGAACCTAGAGAAAGGGGTTTGTCAGACATGGCAACACAGATACAGCCCCCCTGCCTGCCAAATCAGATCCAAATGTCAGGTCTGCAGGGAGATTTGTAGCTGGACCACTTGGGACCATCACAGCCCACAAAGGAAAAGCCGTCTCCAAGCCTTGGTGTGCCGAGCTTGCTTGGGAGACATGGCTGTCTCAGCATTCTAAAGGCTGAGGGCAAGAAACCTAGGGTAGAGTCCAGCTCCTCATGCCCATGGCTTTTCTGCCCTGGCAGCTATCCCAGTCTTGGCCTACCCACCTCCTGATACCAACCTCAGTCCCTGATCACCCTGCTGATGGAGAGGAGAAGGCTCCTTACCTGGTGGTACACAGATGGAGGAGAGGTCACCAGGGTGGGACAGAAAGAGGTCACTCCATGGGAGAGGATTTTCTGACTGACCAGGTCAATACCTGATTTGAAGTCATCTGTAGCCAGAGAGAAGTCCACCCCAAAGCCTCCTGCACCACAAACAAAACAGGGGTGAAACTGCTGCTTCCCCAGGGAGTGTGCTTCACCCAGAAACACTGACGAAAGACTTTGAGTGACTGGAGGGAGATGTTCCATTTGTAGGGTGCTGACACAGAGGGCTCCACCAGCACTTCTGTCCTACATTCCAAGGTTCCACAAGTACAAATCTCACCACCACTGCCCTGATTAAGTGCTCTTTCCCACAGCACCCCAGTGTTTTGCAAGCACAACCTTTTTATTTTGATGCAGGGCAAAATGTGACAATTCCCAGCTGAAAAGGCAACAGACTACCAACTTTAGCTACCACAGAACAAGCCCCTCTTTCCTTCTGAAGAAAGCTGTTGCTGTTGTTATTGTTCCTATGGGAAGTCTTGCCCTCTCCTCCCACATCCTGGAAAGGGTAGGGCAGGGATCCTGCCAGTGCAGGGGCAGGGTAAAATATAGATAAAAATGAGTTCAGAGGAAACCCTCACCTGGCCAAAGGGGATCACTGACACAATAGCAGCTACCATAGGCAAAATTGCTCTTTGTCATTGGTTGGGTGACTAACACCTCCCTTGAGCAACTGAAATGTGGCCATGGGCAGTGGGGCTGGGGGTCAGGGATGGACAAACCCAGGATGCCCCCAGCCTGTGAGTGCATGTAGCTTCACTGTACCATTGATCTGGACATCGATGAAACCTGGGGCGATGATGCTGTCCTTGCAGTCCAGCTGGACATCAGCAGAGCCCTTTTCGTCAAAGAAGAGTTTCTCTGGGTTGAGGATCTTCCCTTCTCGCACCCACAGGTCCTCCCTAGAGGGACAGTCACACACACCAAGCTCTGGTGCCATCTGCAGCACGTGGAGCAGGTGGCTGTGCCCCAGTGACAGCGATCCTGAGCAGAGTGCATCCCACCGGCACCTCTAGCACCGGGCTTTGCGATGTCTGTCAGAGCACAGCTGTTCTTTCAGCAGCACACAACGAGGAGCCCTCTCTGCCTGGCTCTGGCTCTACAAAACTCACGGGAGTGGGATTTTCATGGGCTGCCCCTCGAGGGTGGAGGTGATGATGGCCAAAGCATCAAGGGGCTGGCAGAAGAGGCAAAACAACAGGGATCGTACACCACACCCACCCCATCTCCCTCCAAAACCCGGCAGAGGGGACATGGGATGGTAGAGCGCGGCAGGGGAAGGGCCAATAGCCGGTGCACAAGGGGAACTGGCGACCGTCCCTCGGCACTGCAGGTGTCAGGTCAGCTCGGCAGCCTGTCCGGCAGCCCCCACAGCCCTGGCACCGCCGCAGCCTTGTTACCCACAGACAACACGATACCCCCCAGACAGCCCTGGTACCACCGGACATCACGGTACCCCCAAGAGCCCTGGTACCCCCAGCCACTCCGGCAGCGCCGGTACCCTCACCGCTGGAGCTGGTGGTCCCTCAGGATGCGGCAGTTGGTGAACTGCACGATGGGCGCGTCCGAGACGGATTTGTTGGACGGCATCGCGGGGCAGCGGGAGCCGGCGGCAAGCGCGAACCTCTGGTGGCCGGGGCAGGGGGAAGGGACCGGGCGTGGCGAAGCAAAGCCAGGCCGCGGCTCCGGTGCGAGCGGCTGCCGCGGGACTGGACAGCCGGCGAGGGGCGGAGGCACCGGAGCACCGCCCCCGGGCCAGGCGGAAGGTGAGCTCCCTCCCCTGCCCGGCGCTCTGAGCCGACGCTGTGAGGAATAAGCCCCACGGGGCCGGGCGGGCGGGCGCCGCCGCAGCACCCGAGGAGCGCCGGCCCGGGGCGCTGTCCCACCCCGGGAGCACCGGGGCGTGGCCTGGGCGCGGCCTCGCCCCGAAGCACCGCCCACTCCCTGTCACGTGAGCGCGCTCGGCACGTGCCAGGATTCCCCACCCGCCCTGCGGCACGTGACCGGCCCCGGAGAGCCGCCATCACGGGAAGGGCGCTGCCATCTTGAGAAGGGCGGCAGCGGAAACCCTCCTCGTGAGACCGCATCCTGAACCCCCGTCATGAGACCCCATCGTGAGACCGCATCCTGAACCCCCGTCATGAGACCCCATCGTGAGACCCCATCCTGAACCCCCGTCATGAGAGCCCATCGTGAAGCCATGCTGACACCCCATCCATCGTGAGACTCCATCCGGAGAGCGCCATCCTAGACCCCGTTGTGAGACCTCATGCTGAGAACCCATCCTGAGACCTCCAACCCAAGATCCTCATTGTGACACCCTGGGCCCACTAGCCCCTATGTACCCAAGGGAAGCTGGCAAGGCATGGTTCCACCCAGGTGATGTAGGCTCTGGCACTGCTGATGAATCTCTCCTAGGAAAGAAAAGTGATGGGGGATGTAATTGTGTATGAATGTAATATCCCCGTCTGGCCTGTAGTTGGATTTTTATTAGGTTTTGAGCCATGCTTATAATTCCATGATGTCAATGTTTATCCATGCTACAAGCTGCTCCCATTGTCAGCAGGATGCTGGGAAAGGGGCCTGAAAGCAAGAGATGGGAATGATGCTGGTTGAGGCTAGGAAAACAATGTGCAGTACTGTTTTTGGAATTTGAGGCTAAGAATGGTTTCAGGCCACAGAGATGCTTCAAAAGCTGAACCCCTCTGCTCTAGAGCCAGGCTGAGAGAGCTGGGGGGGTTTCACCTGAAAAAGAGAAGGCTCCATGGAGCCCCTTCCAGGGCCTAAAGGGGCTCCAGGAGACCTGGGGAGGAACTGTAGACAGGGGCCCGGAGGGGCAGGACAAGGGGAATGGCTTCTCACTACCAGAGGGCAGGGTTAGATTGCGAAGGAATTGTTCCCTGGGAGGGTGCTGAGGCCCTGGCACAGGGTGCCCAGAGCAGCTGTGGCTGCCTCTGGATCCCTGGAAGTATTCAAGGCCAGGATTGACAGGGCTTGGAGCAACCTGGGATAGTGGAAGGTGTCCCTGCCCATGGCAGGGGGTGGAACTGGATGAGCTGTAAGGTTTTCCTCATGAAATTATGCACATCTGGGACACCCAGCACTGTATTGCTGGGAATGATTTTTAGCTTCATACAGGTGGAGATGAGGAGACCCCTAAATCAGAAGTTGAGAAGATGAATTCTAAAAACAGCTCTGAGCCCTGCTTATCTGTCTGTGAAGAAGGGCCCATCCAAGCTGCTAAATCGAATTTGGATGTCAGAAGGCGCGTATAGCACCCAAACTGCCTGTGGCCAAAACAGGTCCCTTCCCC
This sequence comes from Camarhynchus parvulus, assembly GCF_901933205.1. Taxonomy (NCBI): domain Eukaryota; kingdom Metazoa; phylum Chordata; class Aves; order Passeriformes; family Thraupidae; genus Camarhynchus; species Camarhynchus parvulus. Next base: position 3,252,610 of record NC_044584.1, on the reverse strand, counting down.
AGGAACACACAAGCTGACAGGGCTGTGACAGTAACTTGAGCTGGCAGTGGAAGAGATGCCGAGGTAAAGGCAAATACCAACTTCAGAGATAGGAACACCCACCATAAATATCCTGCCTTGAGCCCACCTGGAATAGTGACAGAGCTTCACCTCAGAACCCTTCAGCCACATAGATCCTCAGGCTGCCAGTCCCAAGCCTGGATTAGAGTGCTGAGACCTCCTGTCTGTGCTGATGGGAGAAGCGAACAGCCTGTGCCAAGCAACGGGCATCTGCTCCTGGAGGCTGCAGGTATATCATCCAGCCCAGCTTATGGCATGTTCTGCTAAAGTCTTAATCCTTTGGATGTTCTCCTTTTATTTCTCAGCATTAAATTAGCCCTGTCTTGCATCGCCAATACTGCACACTCCCCTAAAAATAATTCCATATTCTTTCTCTCCACTGCCCCAGTAACAGGCAGGAAGGAATCACAGGCTGTAGTTTTGCTTGCATTTTCTTTAGCAAATGTGGGGTTTTTTTCTTCAGGTTGAGTTATTTTTAATCTGGCTCAATTCCCAAATCAGGTTCACCGCCTGGCAGCAAGAGCAGTTGAACCTGCGCACTTGGGAGGAGCTGGGGAGCACATGGAGCAGCTGCAGGAGTGCGGCAGGGGCCAGCACTGCTGCTGCATGAGGGGCTGTTGAAATACAGCCTTGTCTTCTGATTTTCACAGGCATTCACAAAGATATGTAAGAAATTGTCCCAAGGCACACAGGAGCCATGGAGGCTGCTTAGAACAAACTGCCAGTCTTGGGAATATACATGATTTCCCAAGGTTTGTCCTTAGCCTACCTCATGCAGACAGCCATTAGAAGAGGGTGGCTGAATTCACTCTCTGCCACTCAAGTCACCCTTTTCCCCTCTGCCAAAGGCAAAGGAAGAAAACGCAGGTGTAACAGCACAGACGGGGCAATTCAAAGTGCCAGAAAAGGCTCTGGAACTTACACAGTCCCTGGTATCCCCTTGATGAATCCTGAAGAGCCAAACCTGATCCTGCATTGAGGCCAGCTCGTTCCTCAGCAAAAGGAAAATGGGAAAGACAAGCCACCAGTCCTCCAGGAGCTGCATCCTGCCCAGCTTGTGCTCTCTCAGGTCTCAGGTCAGAGAGAGCTGTCAGGGGTCTGTAGGTACCTTGTGGGTACAGTGTGGGTGCAAAAGCCTCAGCCCTTAAATACTATAAGGGCAGGATTTTTCCCTGTGTACTTTTGTGTTGTGACACAAGAACCAGCTTGGCTGAAAACCACTGATACAAGTTGCAAAGCTGTGTCTCTCAGGAGCTCACTGAAGAAAAAATAACAGCATTTATTAGCTTTAACAGGAACAAAAATGGAGAAGCATTTTGGGACAAAATCCTTTGACCGTGAAACAGAAAATTCCCCCTTCAGGGCAAGTGGTATTGCAAAGAATATGCTCTGGGTTTAATTTAATCATGTCAAGAGAAAAAGATAGTTAATAGCTGTAAAACTAAGGCCAGAGGTTGCAAGTCCTGTGCATCAGAGACAAGTAACTCTCACCTGAGCACAGTGATGGTTTGGACAGTACGGCCGGCTAGAAACATCAGAACGCCCTACAATCAGTATCCCACGGCCAGCCTGGGAAGGAAACAAGGTTTACTGAGAGCTGTCGTCATTAGCTCTGCTGTTACTCTGTAATTAAAAACAGCAACTTGGTTTCTGGGATCAGTTTCTCATAACAAGGTCTTTATTTCTCCAAAGCTTTTCTTTTCCAGGTTACTATGCTTCTCTGCAAACCAATTCTCCCCAGGAAAGCCAATCGCTGAGCAATCACAGATAAAATGCTGGTACTGAAAAATGCTTCTCCAACAGCAGTGAAAACAAAAATTGCCGCCTTTGGAAAAAAACAAAAAACAGTGTGAAAGGGTTAACAAAGAACAAGGTCAGCAGGCTCTGTGGAGGCATTGTCTGTGCTGGCAGCTCTGGCATCTGGTCCTGAACCTCCCAGAGCCTGCACTGACTGCGGATGGCCCTGTCCCTGTGGTGCTGCTGCTGCAGAGGCCCTACTCCTCTCCTCTCCGCAGGGCTGACTCACTGCAGTGCTCCCAGCCACGCACAGAACACAAAAGCACCATGGCTGTGCCGGCACAGCCACCCCCTTCCCCTCCTCCAAGCCGACCACCAAGTCAATCCCTGCCAGCTGGGATTGCCCTCTGATCTGCCATGCTCCTGGCAGTAAAAGAATTTCAAAAACCCCAAAGGTCCCTCATCTTCTTAATGCCACGAGTCACTTGAGAAATGTGCTGATGCAATAGTACCAGCAAAGGACTTGAAATGGGAGTTTTCAGCCGGGAGTCATCACAGAGGATTCAGAGCATCACATGTCATGGCTGAGGCACTACAGACTAATGCTAATCTGACTCTGGGTGTATTTGCAGGTACTTGGCACAAAGTGATCCTCCCCCAATCCATGCTCACCCCAGCTCTATTCTTCTTGCATGGGTATATTAATTACTAAGGTTTCACGTTCTAAGGCATGAAGCAAAATGCCATTGAAGGGATTTTCCCCGAACTCGTTCTGGTCCTATTAACTGCCTCTGCATGATGTCACCAACCTACAAGGGACCTTAAGGTACCTTGGAACTGGGGGCCTTTCAATTGCTTATTGCTTTTGGAGATAAGAGCACTTACCTGCTCTCTTAAATGCAAGACTGGCAGTAGGGTCCCCTTACAGAAGCTAGAACCAAATGTTAAGCATATCTGCAACCCCAGACAGGGCCCTCTCCTAGCCTTTCACACAATTTGACTTGCCAAATTCAATTCCTCTCAGCAGAACTGCAAGCTGGATGCAGCATCCTCTCCAGAGCCTGGGATTGGGATTCACCCCTCAGCTGCAAGCTGTCACACTGCACCAGGAAAGCCCCCTCTACAGTCAGTGTGAGACAATTAACCTACAGATTCCATAAACATTTATGACCCCTGGGGAAAGTCTAATTCAGAGGTTTAGTCTACTTTTGCTGATGAAAAGAATGACTGAAACCATTCAGGTCAGGAATTTCTCCTTCTACCAGCCACTGCTTCAGCAGGCATGCAGGATATTCCTTCAGTCAGCTTACACCTTTGTACAGCCCCACCACCATCTCACACTGACTGCCACAAAGTGAAGCACTGCCCAAGCAAAACCAGCTCAGCATCAGCCCACTGAGAGGTGACTGCATAGAGATCAGTGTTCTAGCAAACAGCAAAAAATAAGCCCATTCTTTGTTAATAATTATTGCTGACCCTGACGGGACAACCAGCTCATAGCTATAGTCTCCTGAACGCCCTGAAGGTGCACACAGTGGCACCAGGCCTGGGCTGGGCAACACCCTTGCCAGGTTAGAAGCTCCAAACAGCTTCAGTGAATTCCTTATGTTCTGGCCACAGCTCTTCATGGTACTTGCACCACTCACTGGACAGGTACCTTGGTGAAACACACATATGTATTTTCATTCCCAACCAGGTGAAACACCCCTCCAAATACATCAGCTTGGTTTGATGCCAAAGGCACTGCTAGCACCAAGTGTCTGAGTAGTAACATTTTGGCTTTGCCACTGAAAGGGTCCAACACATATTTCCCATATAAGATTGGCAGTACTCAAATCCTCAGGCCAGAAGAGGCTGCTCCAGCACTCAGCAGCTGCAGCACCAGAATCTCCCAGCTCAAATGGTCCTGTGATTTATAAGATAAAAATACAAATTCTTGACTGAAGCCATTTTGTTGATGAGACTATTGTTGAGGTATTTCAGAGGCAATTACTATTCACAGTAGAGCTTCCAAGCAGCTCAGCTTCTGCAGGGCCAGCACAAGGACAGGCTGCTTGTTTCCTGACAAGGCAGCTCCTCTACTGGTCACAGGCTGCAGCCTGCACCCTCTCTCCCTGGCCCTTGGCACAGGGTGCAGCTCCCTGACCCCTGGTTACAGAGCACCACACCGAGCCAGGTGTGATCAGGGTGAGCACAGCCCTGCATCCCTGCTCACCACGAATATGGCCCATGGCAGCAGATGGGAACCACACTGCCACAGCCCAGGAGAAAGGGAAAGTTGTGGCAGAGCTGGCAGCATCACTCTGGCATGCTGCCCAGTCACTTCAGGAACCTGCCTGCCTCAAGAGACCTCACCCACTTCCCAAAGGAGCAGCAACAGCTGGAAATCAGAGCCAGGGACTCATTACAGCAATGTAGTGAGGAAGTTTTATTTGGAAACATGGTAGAAGTTTGTAACCCAACACTGGGTGCACGACTGATGCCGGAGCATACGCAGTTACTATTGAAACACGGGAGTGTTTCGGACAATTGCTGTAATAAAACACAAAATTCTCATACTCCAATACCAGGACACTACAGCAATCTTTAGAATCAAAATTACATCCAAGGAATTCTCTGCACTTACAATTTACCCCACAGTGTAATCTACCTATATATAAGATTAATATATATAGCATGGGAAATTGAAAATCCTTGCTCCATAGATGTATGAACATGTCAAGTCTTTTATAAATAAACATCCAGTGAAGAGAAAAAATTACATTTCTAGTTCATATTTATACATAAAATACTAACAGCAATGGGTGGAAAATTGCACACGGGCCACCCCAAGCCATGCAGCAGGCCTGGAGCAACCCATCCAAGTTAATATTGAAGTACACACAGGACAGACGAGTCACTAACATATATTGCGCATTTACAAGAGATCAACTACCAAACTGGGACAACTGTACACATTGGAGAAACCATTTTCATTCTGGAGCTTTTTTTTTTTTTTAAACGTAGATTTGTTACATCTCTTTACATCATACCGCAACATTTACTTCGTGGAGAGGATAAGGGCAACAATGAGGCCATAGAGACCCAAGACTTCAGCAAAGATCAAAATGAGGATCATCCCCACAAATAACCTGGGCTGCTGTGCTGTGCCCCGGACACCTGCATCGCCCACGATGCCAATGGCAAAGCCAGCAGCCAGACCGCTGAGACCCACGCTCAAGCCAGCGCCCAGCTGAAGGAAGCTCCTGTGGGACAGAGATGGAAGAATTTCAGTGGCAAGGAACAAGACACCCAGTCTTAAGCCCCTAACTCATTCAACAAGCCCAATGTGTCTCAAAGCAATGCTTACTGACACTCCTAACTCTGATACTTAAAAGATAGGCAGCAGTGAAGGATCTTCACCTGATGTTCATGTGAACATCTGGCCACCAGCAGGCTCAATATGATGTCAGAACAGCACTTGCAGCAATGCCTGTCCCACAGTACTTTGCAGCCTGTTAGTAGCTGCTCATCTCCAGCCACAGCACATTCAGGTGTCTTGCACTGCAGAAGCTGGGCAGGAATGGTCTGGTTTTCCAAGAAGGAGAGCGTCCTGTGGAGCAGTCCCTATCAGTGTCTGCTCACCTGGTAATTGCAAAGGACAATTTGTATCTGCTGTTTTAGACCATGTCTTGTTAGGCCAAGCACACTGCTCATAGGTAGAGCCTCTACAGCAACACAGATGCATGTCACTTCAGCAGCATTGTTTAATTCCAAGAGGGCTCAATCACACCAGTTCCAGCTGTTTTCAGAAGCCAAGAACAGACTAAGTTTCAGACAGTAGCTGCTAGAGGCCCAATGTATAGCTCAAGGATTGACTTACCACAGCAAAAGCAATATTAATTATTTACTTGGATCTCCCAGGCAACAGCAGATCTATTTAGACAGTTTTGGAAACACCTGTGCATCCAGGTCTGGAGTCTGGCATCATGACACAAGCTTTGCCTCCTCTCCCAGTGCTGCCTGGGAGAGGCTTCTTTCAAGCCATAGCCCCACCACATGAGCAGTGGGATGCCCAATTGATCTGTGACAGCCAGTACAGCCAACTCCACTGGGGCTGAGGCATCTGACAGGACAGCTGGAATCCAGCCCATGCTCCAAAGCCTAGCCAAGCACATTTAGCACTGCCAGCCCTTCCAGGGGCCTTGAGCCAAAACCACCCCCACACAGAGCATCAAACAGTGACAGGACAGTCTGAAACAGAACTGCCAGATGCAGCAACTTACTTGAATAGCGTGATTTCAGGTGAGAGGGCATTGGCAATGAGCACTGCCACTACAAGGCCGTAGATTGCTATAATACCCGCCATGACCACAGGGATGATGGACTTCATGATCAGTTCAGGCCTCATGACAGACATGGCTGCAATACCTGTGCCACTCTTTGCTGTTCCATATGCAGCTCCCAAGGCTGGAAGAGGAAAAAAAAAATGCATTACACATATCCCCAAATACCATTTCTTTCACTAGGCTGCAGTTAGAACAGCTAAGTCAGCACAAGGAAGGATTATGCAAAACTAACACAGTCACATGACAGCCAGGAATACTCCCCTAAGGGATGAGGAAGTGACCTACCCAGAGTCCTACTCCAAAAATGAATAAGAGGTGCTGTTCAAACACAACTGATAGCAGAACATCTTCCCAGGCCAGCTTCATAGCAGGGCACACCCCCAGCAGCCATCCATGCCCCTCCGTAGGGGCCAAAATCCAAAGTCCCAAGGGGAACTCCAGTGTTTGTGTCCTCCCAGAGTCCACACTGCAAGGCTCAACAAAGCACATCTGTTTACCCCAGCAGAACATAGCTGAGAGCTGGGCCACCTGAACTGAGTTCAGCTGCACAATCTCCTTTGTGGGGCCCATTCTCCCACAAAAAGCCATTTGCCTATGCTTTGGCTCTGGAGTTAAATGTGCCATTGCAGCTTCATCAGACACACGGAGATAGAAATCAACTCAAATATTACTGCTCCACGTCATTCATTGAAGAAAGGTTCTGGCACATGGAGAGAGTGACCTCACCTATGAAGGATTCCAGTCTGAACACTTGTCAATCCAGCCACTGGAACCACAAAGGAGAGTTTGGCTTGTAGTTTATAGGGGACCACAACCACCTTACACCTAAGGTTTACTCATCATCTCTGTCAACACCTGAGCATGCAGACACCTGCACAGGGTGATGGGTTTATCAGCTGTACCCAAGACCTGCTGGAAGAGTCCAAAGCTCTATCCCTAAGTAACTTCTGCCTTGAAAACTTTGTATTAGTCTCACAGAAACTTCCTCAAATACATCGTTCTTTGATTCTGCAGTACTTGAAAAGACATCATTCCTTTCAGCCTTACTGGGGAGTACTCTGGAAATCCACAGCTTCCTACTGTATTCACCATCATTCAGAGATGATATGCATGTCAACTGCCAGCCAGGAATAAGTCCCTGAAGCAGCGGAGACAGGCATATGGACCTCAGAGGTCAATCCTATTTGGCAAGAAAATGTTCTTGCATCTGTTCTAAAACACTGCTGGAGCGTACTTAAACTGTGGGCATTTAAAGTCTTTGTACTGTTCTGAGACCTAATAGTTACGTCTGCTCCACCCACAGAAAACTAAGGTTTCTCCAAGGGAGACCTGCTTGTTCCACAAAGATGTGTCACTGCCTTACACCAGTATTAAAGCGTGAGATTGTGCAGCTTGTCCTGAAGAGTTGCTGGGAGGTATTTTGATACATGCTTCCCTGCTTCTCACTCAGCCCTCCCATAAAGCCCATATTTGGAGTAGTCATCCTCCTGGCTTGGCACTAGAACCCCACACCATTCATACAAGCAGCACCGCTGCACTAACACAAGATTCATTCTCAAAAGGAAGTTCAGTTTTAGTTACAAAAACCTGAAGGGAAAGTCTCATTAACTACCAATTTGTTCTCTGCTAGCAAAGCTCTTGAACCTTGACTGGCACCAAGTGATGTAAAGGGCTATTTTGGGCTATTCAGAACTAGAACCCAACTTAGGAAGCTTGAGCCAGGAGCAACTTCTATCTGCAAATATAAGATGAACCTGGAAATGAGCACATGGACTTAATCAGCCATTTCAGTGAGGGCTCTGTTTAGGGTCTAGCCCTTAGGAGCTCTAGAAAGAAATCACTGACTTGAACTAGGAAACCTTTTTGTTGGACGAAGCACCTTCTAAGAGCTGGAACTAAGCCTGAATCCTGGTTCCACTGGCTACTCTGGGTACAGAATTTAGCAGAAACCACTTCTCCTGTCCGCAATCTTTTACAACCCTCTCAAAAAAATGCAGAGGCTTATGAGGGAAGTTCACTATTTAAAGTTTTATCAGGCATCACTTCCTCCAAAAGCATGAAGCTACTTGAGGGTGTTGCAATTAATGCAGTGATGGATTAGAGAAGGTGATTTTGTAACCCCACTTACAAGAAAGTCAGCTTGCTCAAGCTTTTGTGGTGGGGCAGTGCAGCACGAGTTTGTCAGTTCCCAGTTAAAATCCCAGAAGAGGCCAGATCTTATGCCTTGAATTTGTTTTAGATACAGTTTGAAAGAAAGCCTATGTTTACCAGTCTTCACATGACAGTCTTAGATGTCACTGAAACTCTACTGAACTCCCACTGGTGGCCACACAGAGCTTCAGAGCTTGGCACATCTGCTCCCAAGGAAGCCTTTACCACCACCCCAACCAAGAGACATCTCCAGCACCTTACAAGGCAGCTTTACTAGTCTGGCAAGTAGTCCTTGTATCTTTGACATTATCTCAGCATTACAGGGAAGGTGGCAAAGACAATACCTGCTTCCCACCATGCCTCTAAGTGGCACAGCCACTCAGTTTTGGGCTACGGACACTCTGGACAATGTTCCTTCACACCTTCACATCTACCTTGCAGCAGCTCTAAACAACTGAAGCACATATACTCATATGCTACATTTAAATATCCCTGATCGATTGGAAGGATGTGTTTTCCAAAATCTTGCTAAACAGGGTTTGAGGAGAGCTCTGTGGCAGACACTGGAAATGGGGCAAGAGCTGTACCTCTGCTACACACCAGGACTCTGGGTTTCTGTGTCAGCTCATCCAGCTCCCTCACCTCTAACATGCAGGCCAAGCAAGCTCCAAACACTACCTTTAAAGAGGTAGACCTGTCAAAACATTTACCTGGCAGGTCAAAAAGCACTTCACCTATCTAGTTCACCAGAGACAATCCATGCTGGTCTCTAACCAGGAATTGTGCCATTTAGAAGTTCAATGATGTTACAATACACAGAAGTTGCAATGCACATCACTCAAGACCATGTACTCCCAGTGATCCTGTTTCAAGGGGTAACCCCCTTGTGAAATACTTTATTTACTCCTTGAACTCACAGCCCAGAGTTGATTTATGTACTGCTCCTGGGGGCAAAATGCCCTCCCTTCTGGGCTGAGGATATGCTGCATGGCACCTCACCATATCTGTCCCTTTAAAAGTGACAGCAGAGGGAGTGGGGCTGTGCAGCTCCAGGATCAAGTATAAACTAGACAGACACTTGCCAGATAGGCTGTAGTGTCAAAGACTGAAGACTGGTTGTACTCTTGCCACTGCCACAGCTTTCCACAGGGTTCTGCCAGCATCCTGCTCTTCAGATCAAGGGCAGTCCCAGTATCAGAACCAACCTTTTCCAGCTCCAGCAGCTGACTGTGCTCAGTCAGGTCACACACCAAGAAGAGTAACCTTGCAATTAAATCAGATGCAAGTCACTCCCTTGATACAGAAAGAGGCTGTGAGGAGCCTTCCAAGTCAGGAGATCTAGTAGCACAGATCCAGTTTCACCAGCTGACATATTCACACAGGCTCAGCCCAGGAACAGGCTCAGAACCAGCCACATACACTCCAGTAGCATTTGGTCCATTCAAAGCCAGGGACTCCTCCCACATCCCACCATGGTGAAGCAGATTTCCACTCTGCACATGAGAGATTTGCAGAGCACTAACATGCAGAACTTGCCTGCATGAGAAGTGAGCTAGTAATAAAAGCCAGCTTTCCAATTAGGATACCACTGGCTACTATCACAGCAAGCATGAAGGACCATTTGGGATGAGCACTTACATCTGGAGCCTTTTAAAACTAATCATTATCAAATGGGCTGCCCTCTGCAGTAGGCAGGCTTCCCTGGGAGCAGATAGGCACCAATTCACCAACATCTATTCATCCCTGAGCAGGCTGTTCTTAAAAGGCTGGAGAAATGTTCGAGGTGACATCCAGGTGAAGTACAGTCCTTGCTTTGCCATACCAGAAACCTGGACACTTCCAAAGAAACAGGCTCCTTCCCACAGGTTGGCCCTGCCCCCTCCCACCCCACCACATTCAACAGCGCCACCTCAGGTTACAGTAATGGATACTTTTGGAAAAAGCCTGCTGCTCCGCCCAGGTGCAGCTGCACAGAACAGACAAGCTTCCTTAGGTGAACTGTACTGAAGCCTATGCAAATTCTCATCACACTGGCTGAAGCCTGTTCCCCAATGAAAACCCGAGGAGTAAACAGTGAAGCCGCTCTACAGGAAGCTGTAAGCTCTGAACCCTTTCGTGAGTCATCTGTTTCAGGATTAGGGATAACTTTTTGTTCTTCCATAATGTAATGAAAGGCTGCTAACACTGTCAGCTTACTGCATTATCAAAAATTCTCCAAGACTGGCAGGCCTTTTAGTCTTGGGTCAATACATCTGAGAACTTAAAAAACCACCAGCTCCTTTAGACATTGCTGTAATAGCAGCAGTTCAAGGAAAATAAAGGATCTGTGAGCCAACTGTCCAAGAGCTGCTTCAACTGGCACTCTGGATTGTCTGACACAGCACACAGAGCTCTTTGATTTTTTAAGTATGGTAAAGCACTTATGCCATGGAGCACAGGCTTGTCCTTCTGCAAGCAGCAAAGTCCATCCAGACACTTGTTACATATCTTTATCATCAAAGAGGTTCCCTCACAACACCTTAAAGACGACCCATTTCACAAACCAGGTGACCAGTGTATTCCAGGTACTGACTGGCAGAGCAGTGTGTTACACCACTTAGCAAGACCCCTTCCTAACCAGCAGGTCTCAGGGGAGCTTAGAACACTCAGCAGCACCCACAGCTCTGCTGCCCCATTGCTGTGGCATGGGATAGCCCATGTCCCCTGCCTGCACCCAGCAGACACTCCTGTGGCCACAGCAGCCTGACCCAAAGCCTTGGGCTCATACGATTCAAAGTCTGAAGGAAGTGAGTGCAGCCAGTTACACCTCACTGGAGAAGCACACACTGCTGTAAACCATTGCTTCAAGGTATACCCAACAGCCTGGTCAGGCTGGGACGTTGTTCACTTTGCAACATCTATGCGCAACCAGTCAGGCTCTGGAGATGGAAGAGGCCAGTTCTAGGAAGGAAAAAAGCTGACCAAGAGGTCCTGAGGCAGCTGTTCCCACCACAGGGGAAACACCTGCAGGCTGTGTAGTGACTCCAGGGTGACACAGGGATCCATCAGAAGCCACAGTACAAACTGCAGCATAACTGCTTAAGCCATGTTCTGCAGAGCCAATGGTTTATAATGATGATCCATCTCATTCTCTGATGTTCCCAAGACTGGCATTTACTGTGTGGAAATGATGCCCTTGTTGAGACGCCTTCCCTCATTCTCAAGCTGTAGAAACATCACCTACTTCAGTTCTGTTACAGCACTTAGGTCTTAGCCATCCACTGCTTTACCTGCTGTAAAGGACAAAAACTTAAGCTAATCTCTATTGCAGACAGTCTGGTAGTTCACACACCTGCCCACATCACAAGCACCCTCATTTGGATTAGAAAATTACCTTGAGCTGCACTCCATCATCTTATTTTTACTTGCAAGCAGCTCTCCTGTTCCACCTCCCCACCTCTCAGACAGTATTTTGGGAAGCACAGGTGCCATTTGCCTTTGAGGATACAAGCTGTTTATAGTCATGATGCCTTCCAGAATCAGACTGTGCAGGGCTGTCAGCTGCACCAAACTACATGTTCTGAGCCAACTATTTCACCATGGAGGTCCCTTAAAAGCCAACAAACTGCTAGGAGATCTAAAGCCCTAGTTTAAAATGAAAGAACTATTTCACTGCAGCAAAAATTAGAAAACACAGGACTAATTTAACACTGGTGGCTAAAGTTCTCTTCATGAAGAATCTTCCAGCTGCTCGGCAGTTCAGCAGGTATTGAAGGCACAGAATGCCCAGCGGGAGTTCAGGCCTAAGGACAACTCCTCTCAGCATGGAGGGCGCAGTGGGCACACCTGTGACAGCTCTGCACAGAGAACCAGCTGAACCAGAGCACACAGAACCAGACAGCTCTGCCCAACACCACACTTGTCCATTCTGGTGTGCTCAAATCACATGAAAAAGCTACAATAATTTAATTACTCAACAGCACCTGACCCACCACATTTCACACATGGGAAATAAGGAACTGCAGCAATGAGAACAAGTTGTAATCTGCAAATAACCAGACAGGCTCAAAGATGGCCAAGGTCACAGCAGCCTGCTCCTGTCTCTTGCTGACCAGAACAAGTTCTGCTATCTATTTACCATCAGCAAGTAGTGCTCACACAGCACATAGGCCTGCTCCAAGTCGCTTGTTTTCACATCAAACTAGCCTGGACAGTATAGAACCTGAACATGTTTACTAGAAACATATCTTGGAACTACAAGCTCCACAAGAATGTGATCTTTAGATATAGCATGAGTCAGACATGATTCACTGCACTAATTAACACGGATCCAGGACAATTTTAGAGTTTTAACTGCTTGTCCAGATTTAGCTCCTTACTTCAAAATCAGGGGTTTTTTTAACAACTACCATCAGAACATGCTGTGATGCAACATGCCAGTTACAAAAGCTACATAACACTGCAAGTTTTAGTTTATCCTCTGTTGACACCTCTGCCATATTGCCTTAAAAATACAAACTGCTTCACTGAACAGCCACATCTAAGAAATAATTTCCCATCAGCACTACTTATAACCTGTTGTCCAGCACCTGAACACATCACTGGCCCTGGCAAGAGTACCTGCATGGCTCAGACCTGCTGGTATTACAACATCATTAAGGTCAGGATAGACCTCTGAACTCATTAAATCCAGGACTACTAGACAGATTCTGCATCAAGGACCTCTCACAAAACAGCTGCAACACAACAGACACCAAACCTTCATCAATACAGCTTATGCACTGACTTTGCATTCTCCCACTCAAACATTCCCTTTGCAATCCCACAGCACCATGCTGTCATGCTGCAGCTTCGAGGAAAGGCTTCTCTGCTGGTTCAGACACGCCTGCACCACTCAAAACTCCTGTTAAAGAGCTGACTCAAGTTTGCATCCCTCACTCATGTTTCAGCTGAAGCACACTCACACATCACAAACATGGTGTCTAAAGCCATACAGCCACATTCTTTTGCTTCCAAAGTCCATTCTGCAAGAGGAAATCAGCAACTCCTTCCTTGGAAGGAAAGCTCACTATTTAGGACCATTTTGCAAAATGCAGTGAACCATTGACTACTTTTTCCCAACAAATAACTAGGTCTTAGTTTCCTCCTCCATTATCTTCAGTAGCCAAGAGGCAGGTAGGTCAGCAGTCCCAGCTCTGGCTCCTACAGTATTTCAACCATTGACTTTCAGGAAAATTTTTACCTGTCAAGTGTGAGTAAAGTGTCTGAAATCCAAGGTGGCAGGCCACTGACTGCCCTCAGCATGAACATCTGCATCCCACTACCATGTACAAACTAAGCAAGACTAAACACAACTAACCAAGCTTTTGTTTTATCAAAAATTTAAGTCACAAACATGGCTGGTGTGGAACCAGTCCATGGTGCCCACACCAGCATGGCTAGACAGCTTCCTCTCAAGCACTAATTTTAATTCACTGTCCACTTGGCTCTTTGCATGATTTCATCTCCCACACACATCAATCAGGAGCAGCTTCCCAAAAGCCATTCTGCAGACCCAGCCACCATCCTAGAGGCCATATTAACACAATGAGATCCCAAGCACCTCAACAGCACTTATGCAGCTTGAGCTACAACCAATTCAGGACTAGAAGGGAGCCAAAGACCAGTAAGTATGTTCACATCTGTGGAGACATGGGCTAAGCTTCAGAAAGGAAAGCCAGATTAGTTCCTAATTGTTTTATTCCTAATTACTGTGATACCTGCATTTGGGAAAAAAACAGCTGAAGCCTTCCCCATGTTAGATCCAAAAGGGAACAGCAGGTCTGCGCCCACCAAAGACCAACAAACGCTGTGCAGGAACAGCAGTCACCTTCTGTAGGTTTAACAAGGCTCTGAGAGACAATGCATTAAATGATGGTATTTCTGGCGTAAACCAGCATTTATGGTCCCTACATCTGTGCTCCTTCAGTGGGGAGAGCAGTGCCGCAGGATGACCCAATTTACACCGCACTGAGCTCGCTGCCTGGAGACGCAGAGGGAGGGCCATGGAGCAGGGCTTCCCCGTGCCCCGGCATCCCCGGTTCCGCGGGGCAGCTCAGAGCCCGTCCATCGCCTGCAATGGCATTAACGTCTCTAAGGCGGCCTGCCCGCCAAACGACCGCACATTTGTGTTTAATCCCATTAAAAACCGGTCTTGCGTTATCCGGGGAATGGTTTAGATACCACGTCCGATTCACAGTGGGAGAAGCGCCGCCGCCGCGGAGGCCAGGGGAGGCAGAGCCGGGGACTCCGCGGGGAGCCGGCACCGGGGTACGACCCCCCACCAGCACCGCGTCCGCAGCCCCGGGGGGACCCCGGCCCGCGGCTGCCCGGGGAAAGGGCGGGGGGACGACGACGACGGCCCGGGCGGCACCGCCGCAGTCACGTGGCCTCGGGGGCTCCGCCGGCGGTGACGTCACCGGCACGGACCCTCCGCTGCCCTCGAGAGCCCGGATGAAGCGGGGAGGGGGGTGGGGGCGCCCCCAGGAATCCCAGCCCCTGCCGGCGAGGGCGCCCCGCCGGGGCAGGGGGAGTGACAGGGAAAAAGAAGCCGCTTCCCCCACACCGTGCTCCCCCTCCTCCCCACCCTCCCTCCGGCCCCTCCCGTTGCCGGTCGGTGCTCACCGCTGAAGACCATGGCGGCCGAAGCGCCCATCACGGCGAAGAAGGAGGCGTACTCGGGGCTGGCGCCGGAGGACATGGCTGCGCGAGCCGGGCCGGGCCGAGGCGCCGCTAGAGTCGGAGCGCGAGAGGGCGGGGGAAAGGCGGAAAGCTCCGCGGCGGCGCCGGTCCTCGGCGGGCAGTGCTCGGCCACAAAATGGCGGGGGAGCGGGCGGGGCAGAGGGAGCCGGGGTGGGGGCGCAGGGCGGGCGGCGGCGAGGCCCGGGGCGCGGAAGCTCCGTCCCGGCGGGAGTGGCGGCGGCGCGCGCGCTGCGCCCTAAATACGGCCTCCGCAGGACAAAATGGCGGCGGCCCGCCCGTCACGTGATCGCACCCACCGCCCCCGCCCGCCCCGCCCTCGGCGCATACCACGCGCGCGGCAGGGGGGATGCCCGCTCGCGCGCTCCTCACTCCTCCTCCCCGCGCCCCGATCCCGGTTCCGCGGCGCGGCCGCCGGCGAGGTCAGCGGCATCCGGGCTCCCTCGCCCGCCCACAGGTCGCAGCGGCGGCGCTGGCTGCCCGACTCAGATGCCCTCCCCTCGTTCCCCCCTCCGCGCCGCCTGGTTGAGCCCGTCCCGCCCGACGGCGGCGGTCCGCTGAGCGTGATTCAGCTCTCATTAGCATAAGGGGCGTGTCCCGTCACGGCCCCGCCCACGCGGCGGCGGCCTTCCCTCGGCCCGGGGGTGTTCGAGTCGTGTCCGTGTGTCTCTTGCCCCTGTCCTGTCCCCCTGTCCTGTCTGTGTGTCGTGTCCCTGCAGCACCGCCCGGGGCGTGTCCCGTTACCTGACCCCGGGACGCGGCTCCTGCCGCGTATCCCCATGTCCGTGTGCCGTGTTCGGTGCCGCATCCCCCACGGCGCATCCCGTCGGCATGTGCCGTTACCCCGGTGCCATGTCCCGTGTCCCATGTGCCATGTTCCCCGTGCCATGTCCTCCCCAGCACATCTGTGTGCCAGGTGCCACCCGCCCTGTGCCTTGCCTGCGTGCTGTGCCCCCTTTCCTGTCAGGCCCTGTTGCCTGAGCTGTGGTCAGCTGTTGTGAGCCTCCCACGAGGCATCAGCTGTGCCCGTGGGGCCTTGCTGGCTTGGGGTTCCCTCTAGGGCCTTCCAGCCCCTGCACTCCACATCTTCCAAGGGTCCAGTACCAGTAGCATCTGTTGGAGTTCCACTGCCGTCCCAGCCATCGATCCTGCTCCCTTGGATGTGACAACCAGCCCCTGGCCCATCCTTTTCCCCAGGCTGGAGGTGAGCGCGTGGGCTGGATCTGAACCGTGCTATCATCCCTCCATAGGCTTTGCCACCTGCTCTCTCCTGCAGGTGCTTCCCTGAGCCAAACCTATCTCAAATCATCCCAGAGGGATGCTCCTACAGCCCATCCTGGAAGGGTGACTCATGCCAGCCATTCTGTTACCCAGGATTTGGGGGGTCATTAACAGTTCCTGCTGCCACAAATCTGGATGAGCTTTCCATGTCCCAAAACACCAGGTCTCTTAATTACTCAAGGGCCACCTGCCTGTGTTGCCACTTTTCTGTCCCCCTCAGCCTTGTTAGAGCCCACAGGGAAGCTGAGGACAGGATTTACTTTGGCAAATTCCTTTGCTGCTGCTTGAGCATAAAGAGCCCTGGCACTTCTGTGGGCAGAGGTGGCTGGTATGTGCTGGGGACTGGCAGCAGGGCATGCTGGTCCTGAGGGGGACACTGTCTTGTGGCAGGCTGTCACCAGGTCTTCATGGGGACATCCAGCACATGGCCCATGGCAGAGGTTGGCTGGAAGCACAAAGAGAAGCAGTGGGCTGGGGGTCAGCCACAGAGGTGGAGCCTGTCCTGAGCCCTGGCAGAGGTGGGTGCAGGGGCTGTGCGTCCCATCTGGGGAGCACATTGCCACTGTCACCACCAGCACTGCCACCAGCACTACCACAATCATCATCACTGCCACCACCAGCACCACTCCCCCCATTGCTGCTTTTCCACGCTGGGACATGAACTTTTTCAGTGTGGTCATCGTTGTCATCACTCTGTGGTGGTGGCTGTCACTGCTAGCAGTGTTTCCAGCAGCTCAAATTAACCTTTCACTGTCACAGGACAATCCCTGCCTCTAGGCTCCAGAGCAATTGGTCACTGAGTGAATTTCTCACCCTTTGGGCCACTGGCAGCATCAGCAGTTTGCTCACCAGATTTGGGCTGGTGAGGGGAGATGGGGCCTGGCCTGTGGTGCCTCATCCCACCCTGGTGCTCAGGTCTGTGCCCTCCTGGTGCTCACCTGGGCTGGGTCTGGCCATGCTGCCACCAGCCCTCACCTGGAGTGGGCATCTCTCCCAACACTGTGCCTGGCCTGGCTGCAGTGAGGGGACCTTGCAAGGTGCAGAGCCCAGAGAGTGCCATGAGCATCCTGGCTGGCAGGGATGAGCCCAGATCTCTGCCCCATGGAATTTATCTGTGGGTGATGGGTGCTGTCTTCTTGTTGGGCGAGAGCCTCAAAGCCCCAAGGACACCAAGAGACTGGAGCAACACCAGCAACAATATTTGGAGCAGGGACTCAGGGCCCAGGGTGGATTTTAAGGGCCCCTAAAGGCTGCTCTTCCCCCTGTGCCTGTCCCGGTCCCGGTGGGCAGCCCGGGCAGCCGGTGGAGCGGCTCCGTGGCCGCGGCGCTGCTGCCTCCTCCTCCCGTGCCCCTCCCGGCCGGCGCTGCCCGCCGATCATCCGGCCCCATCCCCGCTCCGTCTGCCGGCGAGCGGCCACCCCGGCCCACAAAGAGCCTCCTGGAGCCGGGAGCTCACGAGTGGCGGCGGCGGTGCCGCTCTGGGGATGCCGTGTCTGCGGAGGGGTTGAGCAGCGGCGCCCCGAGCGCCGAGCTCGCCTCCCTCCGCCCTTTGGAACTGCCGGGAGTCTCCCTGCCCCTGCGTCGTGCTCCAGCACCTTGAGCCAAGCCCTCTTCTCCTTCCTTCTCCGCCTCCCATGCTCTTCATCTGGGACTCATTCCATGTCTCTGGGTCTCAGTTCTCCAGCATTAAAGGTCCAATAAGTTGTTTGGGTTTCACCTGAAATTGCTGATTCACAGCGAGGATATTTTTTTAAGCTCTTGGCAACAAAATTTCCTTTCAAAACATTGCATTTTATATTTTCCCTGCGGCATGTATTTATTCAGCCTCCTCCTACCCGGGTGGAGCCATGGAGGTCACGGTGGAGTCAGTGTGGCTCCCCCTGCACATGCTGGCGCCAACACTCTTAAGGGTTTGCACAGAGGGGAGGTCTGGGTGCTGGAAGTGAGAACATCCACCTCCTTTCACCCATCCGGGACTGCCCAGCCCTCCTCACTCTCTCCACACCCCCCTGGACTGACCAGGCCGATGGAGGGAGCGTGTGCCAGGCATCCTCCTGAGATGCCCATGAAGCCACATTGGTGGCCCGGGTGTGGCTGTGATCGGTGGAGTGAGGGGACACAGGGATGCACAAAGCGCACGGGGGCCAGAGGAGGGGAAGGGCTCATTGGATACTGGTGACAACAGCACATGTGACCTCCCCGGGCTCCCTGTCATGCCTGGTGTGTTGCAGCAGGTACCCAAGAGTAACTACAGTCCTTCCCAGAGCAGGGCTGTTGGAAAGCACTGTGGCATTCCCAGCACAGCGGCATGGCTGCTGCAGCTGCACCCGCAGGCCCGGCAGCCATGGCACCCTTGGCTGGGGGTTCTCAGTCAAACCTGGCTCTGTTCTGGCCCCATGGTTGCTGCACTCAGCCAGCCCTCCCCAGGATGTCGCTGCCCTCCTGCCACCCCTCAGCGGGGACACCAAGGCTCTCATGCCAGTTCTGCTTCTGCCTTGTGGAGCTGCAGGGGTATTTCTTCCTCAGGAAAAGGGCAATGGGAGGAGGAACAAAATTCAATGCAAACTGGGAGGTGAACACAACATCAAAGGCAAAGGGCCAGAGCTTGGATGCAGAAGAACCCAAATGAATTCCTGTTCCCACAGCAACCAGCACTCACCCCCTCGCCAGGCGCTCGCCAGGCTGGCACCAAGACACCCACGTTCACCAGGGGGACGTGAGGGTGGCACCTCCAGTGCTGCCTTTTCCTTCTGACCTGGATTCACCACACGGCGTGGCATGGCACCACACTAAACCAAACCCAGCCTGAGAGGGATTTTGGGTTACCTGTTCCCATGCCAAGGAAGGAGCAGAGGGATGAAGTGGGCTTTCCAGCAGGTGCAGGGGAGAGGTGCCACCACCTTTTGGGGGGTATTTTCTGAGTGGCCTCATGGCAGATGACTCTCCCGCTGCCCTGGGCCTTGTCTGTGCATGGACCAAACACCCTGGAGAGCAATTTCAGAGGGCTCCAGCTTCTGTCAGCTGCTTCCAGTGAGCAGGAGCTGGACACTGTCTGCTCCATGCTACATATGGGACTCCAGGGCTGCTGACCTGCCCTGACCCAACTGGCTTTTGGCAAGTTGGAGAGTTGTTTACCAGGGGATCTATTTCTAAAAGCCGCGGCAATGCTGGTGGTTTTGCCCATGTCATGAAGCAAGGTGGAAGGCATCTGTGAAGCCAGCTGGGAGCACCCTGCCCCTGCAGGACAGGTCTGGGTACAGAGACGCCAGCATGGAATTGCATTGTTGCAGGACAGGCGGGGAATGCTCTGGCCCCCGGGTACCATGAGAGAATTTGTGTTAAGGTGTTAAAAATGCAGCTCAGCTCAGGACAAGCCCAGGTGGGCTTTCAGTCTGGAGGTCTGATAGACACAGTGGAGCTGAGCTGGTGCAGGGATTGGGAACAAGAAATGCAGGTCTGGCAGTGGATGCATTGCTCATGGCCTCGGCAGCAAGCGCTGGCCAGCCACAGAGCAAACCCTGTGGAGCATTTCCTCATTCAGTGCCTCCTGCAGTGTCTCACCGAAATCACAGGGCACGAGTCACGGCCTTGGGGCCCATCCCCCGGCTGCTCCTCCCTCCCCGAGTCAGGACTTTGGGGCATTTACAAAAGGAGTTTCTCTTGCTCTATTTGGGTCTTAATTAACTGATGCCCACCCTGAGTTGTTAATTCTTTCCTGGGATTTCCCCGGTGCTGGACTTCCTGATAAGGCAATCAGGGGCCTCTGATCCTATCCTATCCTATCCTATCCTATCCTATCCTATCCTATCCTATCCTATCCTATCCTATCCTATCCTGTCCTGTCCTGTCCTGTCCTATCCTATCCTATCCTATCCTATCCACATCTACCCTGATCTAATCTCTTTCCCTTCTCATCTTTTTGTCCAGGACTTCCCTACCCTATGTAAACCCTCTGATCTTCCTCTTTTCCACACCACGCTTCTGTGTGAATGCAGCTGGGAAAATATCCGTGTTCCTACAGTTTCTTCAGCTCCTGGGAATGGTGTGGAGAGAAGCTGCGTTTTTTCTGCCATCCTTTTCCTCAAATGCCCTACCCAGGACTGCACACTGTGTGGGGCTGGTCTTCATCCTTCCCTCCACAGGGGATCCATGCTGGCTCCCTGCACTCAGCTGGCAGTGGGGAGCAGCCCGGGCTTCCCACAAGGAGGTTCTGCCCATGGTTTGAAAATAGCATTTATTTCCTCTGGGTTACCATAGTTACTGGTGGAAGTCATGTGGCTCCTGCTGTTGGGTTGGGACATTCTCTCCATTGTGGCATCACTGTCTAGTTCCACCTTCACGCATGGAAAAGACAGGAATTTCTTGGGCATTGGGTGGGCTGTGCATGGGATACTCCCTTCCCCCTTGGCACCCTTCAGCAACCCACTGGCTGTACCTGCAGTGCTGTTGGGGATTTTCAGTCCCCAGTCACAGGGTTTGTATTTCTAGGAGGAGCCAATGTGGTTTTCCCAGCACACAGCCTGTCCCTACACTGCATCTGAGAGCTCTTGGAAGCAGACACTGAGACCCAGCACACCAACCTCCCACCCTTGGCTTTTGGGAAGCTGGTTTGCAAATGGGGGCCTGGAACAGCTGACATATCCTGGAGAGGCAATTTTGGAGGCATGATGCTTGGTGAGATGGGCATGCAGCGTGGGAGGGATGCTTGGTGGCTGGGAGCCACATGTGGGCTGTGCTCCAGGGCTCCCTGCAGAGACACCCGGAGAAGTGCAAGCCCAGTGCTCGGGTTAGCTTGCACTGGAGCCTTCCAGCCATGGCTTTTTCTTGCCAGAGGCTTATGAGTGCAGGCAGTATTTGTTATCTTCCCACAGCCATGGCAGACATCACCCCACAGAGAGAGCCTGGAGCTAGCCTGGAATGCTACTGGGACTCTCCTGTCTATGGATCTTCTCCTGCTGCCCTGGTGCCACTGAAACTGTGGAAAAAACAAAAACCCTCCAACAACATTTTTATGTTAGAGAGTCAAGGCATTATTTTAATCTGGCCAGGATGTACCACAGAAATAATCTCATCCACACATAGCCTGGGTGTGCAAAAGAGAATAATTCCATTACACATTCTTTTACAAGATTTTCCCCAAACTTTATACAGTCAAAACCCATAGAGATGCACTGTTTTAAAGCTCATTGGTCCACAGTTGAGTAACCCCCAGTATTCAGTTTCCCATTGGATCCGAATCTTCTCACCTCTGATGTTAATTAGATCTTCATTCTTCGATTTTTCATAAGTCCTCTCCAGAGGAGATGTCTCTAACTCTGCCAGAGGCAGAGTCTGGGGTAGGTGTTGGTAGATGGCTGCTGATGTTCCGTTGATGGCCTTTTATCTTTCTGGGTATATGTGGGCTACTCCAAGTCTATCAGGCCTCATCTAGAGAAACAATGTCCTGGAAAGAAAGCTTCAGTTCCCTTCCCCAGGGCAAAGGTGAACAAACCTGGCTAAAGTTATATGAAATATTTTTAAACTGGTATGTTTTCCAACACCGGGAGCTGCCCTGGGGACATGGGGAGAGGAGCATATTGGGGACAGGATGTGGCAGGACAAATCCAGGCCCAGGGTGCCACAATCTTTTTGAGGATGGTGCTGCTGGCAGATGCTGAGAATAGGCAGCCACAGGGCACCAAGGAAGGGAAGGATGATTTTGGGTCATTACACTCAGTTTTGGGGAGAAAATCCAGGTTGGTGAGGGCAGAAACTTTCTGCTGCCCGGGTGGGAGCTGCTTCAGAACCATGTGCTGCGCTGCTCCCAATGTGGCCTTTGTCACTGAGCTGGGACAGTGCCATGGCTCTGCCCTCACAGCCTGCTTCTTCTCTGTGCTGCCAGCTCTCCCTTGGCCTGTGGGCCTGGCAGGTAGGGAGGGAGATAAACCTTGGCTGGCTGGCAGAACAGCACCTTCCTGCAGAGCTGCTGAGCACGAGGTGCTGAAGAACCGCTGCTGCGAGAATCACCAGGGCTGGAGTCTCTTCTCCCCTCCCTGTCTCCCTCCCTGCTTGGCTCAGCACGTATCAGAGTCCTCACTACCAATTAGCAAATTAAACCCAATCCCTCTCTGTGGTATTCACATATTCTTTGAACAGAGAGAGACATAATTCTCTCTCCCAAGATTTCTCCTGGGAGAGGCAGTGAGAAAGCTCAGAGAGAGAAGAGAAAATAATTTTTATCTCTACTTGCTGCTCCTGTGGTTTGGCACATGTGGAATGTGTTATGGAGATTGTTTACCAAAAGGGATTTGTTAATTGGACTCTGGTGATGGTTGTTTTGACTGATTGACCAATTAGGTCAAAACTGTGTTGTGACTGTCTGTAAGGGGCCACAGGTTTTTCTTTAGTACATTAGTAGTATGATATAGTATTAGTATAGTGCAGTATAATATAGTATAGCTATAATAAAGCAGTTGTTCAGCCTTCTGAATCATGGAGTCTTTGCACGTTATTTCCTGGCTGGGGGTCATCCTGCATCGATACCTCTGACACTTCCCAAGTATTCCTACACAGCTGCTGTGCTTGTGTTCCTCCTGCCTTGGCTCCTGCACTCTCACAGAGCATCACCTCTGGCATGCCGTGCCTGCCAGCCTCTCCTCCAGGTTCCTATGCCTACGGACCCCTCAAGAGCTAGAGATGAAACTGAGATGGTGTTGGTGCCAGTGGCAGCTCAGTGGCAACTGTCTGGGAGCCCCTCAAGCTCCTGTCCTGTGCAGTTCATGGATGCAGTGTTACCCCCACCTCCCACTCTCTTCCTGTGCACATTCTCCGTCGGGCTTGACTAATACACTTAGAGAAGGATATTTTTGACTGGATAAAGAAATTTGCCAAAACAGGCTCAGATTTTCCCCAGCAATTGTTCTGTTCATGGGTTGGGGTGACCAGTTTTTCTGCAGATGTATTTCTGGGTGTGGGTGCTGGCAGTGCCCCAGTCTTACCCTGCTGGTCAGGGGGACCACGGGAGCTGTGCTCCGAACCCTGGCAGCCCCCATTAGTTCACAGTGGGGCAGGACACCCCATGGCCTCACCTCCCTGCCCCACTATTGGACAAAGGATGTGGCAGCCAGTGCCTTTCCTGGCCATGTCCCTGCTGCCCAGGACCACTCAACCTAAAATGTTGCTGGTGAGCCAATTTAACCAGCACTCAGTTATTACTTTGTTTGAGGAAAGACAAACTGAAAGGCAGAAGGAATGTGTTTCCTTTGTTATGGTTATTGTCCTCTCAGGGTGTTGTTTCCTTGCTCAGGTTGCTGGGGAAAATCGGGCCATGGCTGCCCCTGGAGCTGCTGCTGAGGAAAAAAGCACGAGACCTTTTTGTTTTAAGCATAATTTTTGTGTTTCCTGGGTTTAGCGTCTCCCTTGCAGGCAGTTCCTCTCCTCCAACTCCCTCTGTGAAACGTCCCGCCGTGGGGAGAGGACAGTTGACTAATCATGGGGACGAGGTGACATCTGCTTGTATGAGCCCCGCCCGGGGCAGGCAGCCCAGTACCAACTGGCGGCTGCAGGGACCAGCGCCTGTTTTCCAAAAGCATGGGCACCTCCTCTGGAACGAGCAAGTTGGGAAGGATCAAGACTACGAGAAAGCAGAAAAAGCTGCAGCAGTGAGAGGGAGTTTCTGTTCCTCTTGGGTTGGAAGAAATGCTCACCCAAACCCCAAATTCATATCCTGAGACCGGGTATGCTGGTCTGAGCTCTCAGGGTCTGCCCTGCCTCTGGCTTCATGTGCTGCCTTCTCCCCTAAGCCTCTGGAGACCAAAGTGCTGGTGCCTGCAGCCAGGGACATACCCAGCCCCAGGAGACAGACAGTATTTTAGAACTGCCTTGGCAGGATGGAGAAGAAAAAACCAATGATTTCACCACCAGCCCAGCCCCAGGGCCTGGGATTTGTCACGCTGCAAAGGGGACTGAGTGCTGAATGTCTCTGGCTGCAGCCAGCAAAAGTGGGGGCTGGATGCACTGTGGGACCTCAGTCTGGGGCTTTTTCACCCCTCTCCTATGTGCCAGAGCCTGATTGGGATTTCTTCTGCCCACACTCATCATCGACCATGGGTGTGTGGCATCCAACACCTCCTTTGAAGGAAACTCCATCATGCCTAGTCAAAGATGACCTTATTCAGACCTGTTGTAGCAAAGAGAACACACCACAGGGAAATTCAGAGACCCTCAAGGGCTCCAGTTCAAGTTTCCAGTAAAGTGAGGGGCAGCTGGTTACCTGCAGGTTCCTGCTGGCCACTTACACTTGTGTCAAAGGTGCACGCCAGGCCTCAGCCCACGACCACCACTGCTGGCAGGAGGTGTGCTGCCCTTGGGGCTGAAATACCCAAGAAAGATGATATTTGATAGGAGAAATTACTGTGTGCCATGGACCTGCTCACGTCAATGACACCAAAGCAGAGGATCTGGATAATGACCCCAGGGTTTCCAAAGCCCAGTTCTCTGTTTTCTAGTGGTTTTTAGGCTGCCCATCTACATGAAATTGTTTAGGTTGGAAAAGGCAGCTGAGATCCTTGAATTCAAGCATTACTCTAGCTTGGCCAAGGCCACCATTAAACCTTGTCCCCAGATACTCTAAGCCTACTTGTTTCCTGAACACTTTCAGGAATAGCAATTCCATCACTACCTGAGCAGCTGTGCCAGTGCCAAACCACCCTTTCCATTGAGTAATTTTCCCTAACACCCAATCTGAACGTCCCCTGGCACAACTTGAGGTTGTTCCCTCTGCTCCTGTCCCTGTTCCCTGGGAGCAGAGCCCGATCCCCCTGGCTGTCCCCTCCTGGCAGGAGTTGTGCAGAGCCACAAGGTCCCTCCTGAGTCTCCTTTGCTCCAGGCTGAGCCCCTTCCCTGCTCCCTCAGCCCCTCCTGGTGCTCCAGTCCCTTCCCAACTCTGTTCCCTTCCCTGGACATACCCCAGCCCCATAATGTCTGTCTTCTTGGGAGGATCTCAGAACTGACTCCAGGACTGGAGGTGCCTCAGCAGTGCCCAGCACAGGGAATGGTCACTGCCCGGGCCTGTGGCCGCACCATGGCTGGTACAGGCCAGGTGTCACTGGCTACTCTTGACCATAGGCAGCTGTCATGGGCTCTGCAGGCATTGCCTACTGCAGAGACAGCTTCAGTCTGGGCTCCTTGCTGGGGCAGAGCTGCACTAATCACTGAGTTTTGCAGAAGACACAGCCAAGATGGCAAAGTTCAGTGGCTGCAGATGAAAAGGGCAAGAGCATTTGCAGATGACAAAAGATCATACAGGGATGTTGGCTCAGAAAAGGGGAAGAGGGAGAGGAGACTCAGTGGAAAGATGTGGGGGAGATATGAAAACAATTGGTTCCTCTTTCTACCATATCCCCTAAGTACAGCATAGAAATTAAAGGGCAGCATATACTGAACAGATTAAAAGAAGCTGATTTTATATATTTTATTTCTTAGTTCAGAAAGTTTGTGCATTCGTCAGAAAGCCAGAGGTAAGGACAGACATGGCACAAAGCCCAGGGAACAATAAAAGTGACAATGAAGCACTGTGTTTTCCAGCACTGCTTCAAGGGTTTAAAAAAACAAGAGGTTTTACAGTGAGCATAAAACCAGCCTTGTGACTCCTTTTGGGAAAGGAGGAAATACCATCACCTTTAGGCCCTGATGGAAACTGGAGACAGCTGGGATGAGTGCAGCCACACAATGTCCTCACAGCCTGGTCCTGCACTGGACTCTCCCCTTCAAAACACTCTCCTCTCCCTGGAGTGAGAAAGCAGCTGGACACTCTTGGTGTGTGCTGGGAAAGGGAGGACAGCTCCCTGCAATACACAGGAACTGTGTTTAGATTGCAGCCCCATATCTAAGATCAGGACAGGGAGGCTCCACCAAGCCAAACATCTCAACCAAATCTCAGTTTGGTCCCTCGTCCATCTTCCCTCCAGGATATGCAAGGCTCTGTCCTCACCCATCCCTCACACACAGCTGGCTCCATGCTGGCTGAGCCCAGAGGCGAGGGATGGCCCGCACAGTCTCAGGCCTTTTCAAGGAACAGCCGTTTCTTCCACACACAGATTTTTTCCCATCAGCTGACACAAGTCAGGATCACACGGGGAAGCTGAGCTCAGGAACAGCTGGTTATTTCAGAATGCCTGTAAATGTGTATTAGTAATATCTGCTGAGGCACTGGCTCACTGGAACAGCCACTGCTTGTTCCCTGGGCACTTCTCATCCTCGTGGTCCAGCCCTCCCTCCCCATTTCCATGCTTGCAGGAAAACTTCCAAGTGCTGCAGCAGCCCTTGGATGGGGACCTCTGTATCTTACTGGCAGCTGCAGGCTCGGAGCTCCCGGCTGGGTGGGAGGCAGCAGCTCGATGTGCTGGATCTCAGCAGGCAGCCCTGGGCATGGCACAGCCTGCAGGAAGGGCAGTAGGGCACATTTGGGATTGGGATATAGGGATTCTTGGCCCCCAAGGGCTTTCGTGACAGATCCATCCGTGGTTGCTTTGGTGACAGTGAGGGACCAGCAGTAGGGAGGATGGGCTCAGGACAAGGTCCTTTGGAGAACACCAGGGTTGTTTGGGGCCAGGGCAGGGCTGCTCCACAGGAGACAGTGGCTGTCTCCAGGCATCACGGGGGACCTGTTGGATAATTTCCATTTCTGCAGCCTTGGGAAAAGGGAGATCCTGATCCCATGCATAAGGAGGAACAGAGCTGGTCCCACAGCCTTGGTGTGACCAGGGGAACCAGCATTGCTGTGGCAGTGCGTGGGGCCACAAGAGCTCACTGTTGGACATGGCTGCTCCTGCTCAGAGCAGTGTGTTTCTGCAGAAAACTGCCCAGAAATTCAAAACTTCCCCATTTTCCCTCTTCCATGTGCTTACAGTGCAGCTCTCCTGCCTGGAGGGGTATGTTTATCATGTGCCTTTCATCATCTCTGGCAAGTGGCTTTTCACACGGATTCACATCCCTGGATTTCACATCAATGCCCTTCTGAAAACCTCCCAGGCTGGAGGCACACAGAGCCTGGGAAGGACAAGGACCTTGAGCAGCCATCTCCCAGGCTCTCGTAACCTCTAGAAGTTCTCCTCTTCAGTAGGGTCAGATTAAATATTAAACCCCTAAAAACATCCCCTGCCTGAGAAAACCAGTGTAAAGGCAGGGCTGGAGCTGACTGGAGTGTACTCTTGTTGTGTGTACAAGGAAACACAGATCCAGCGCCGGCGAGCAGGCTCCGGCTGCCTGAGGGACGGACCATGGCAAAGGTCGCGAGCAAATCAGGCCAAAAGCTTCTGCCTGGCGTGCATTTGTGCTGGTTTACAGGACAAGAGCCTGCCCTTCCTCCTTTGGGCAGCTCTGGACCCTCTTCTTCGTAAACATCTCTCAGGACAGCCCAGGAGCTGGGACTGGATCTGACCCAGCTGGAGGTTGCTCTGACCCAGGGAATAGGCTGGAGCAAACATCTGCTCCCACCAACCAGAGGAGTAGCACATTTCCCTCCTAAATATGCACTAGAAATGCTCCCCAAGAGACTGGTCTGAGCTGGAGGCGTCTCCAACATTGTCAGAGGGTTGAGCACAAGGCAGGCAGCTGGTCTGGAGAGGTGCTTCCACACTTCCTTTGAAAGCCCTAAGTTGCCCCTGCCTCCACCCCAAGGCTCTGGCAAACACATTAATAAGATTTCCTCAGTGAGTCAGTTATTCCTCCTCTGGTTTCTACTTCTGCAATTTCAAAAATCTGTTCATGAGTCTGTTATTGCCCATTAGGGAAGAAAGGCATCCTGAGGAGAACCACACCCTGAGGAATTCTGGGGGCTATGGCTCTGCAGTCCTTAAATCGAACTCAGCTGAACTGCTGAGTTCAGCTTCTGAGCTGGAGTCAACCCTGGGGCACAACCCATGGTGGGCTGCGAGGAAAGCCATGACTCTGGGAAATACTTTGCCCCACAAGAGCACAGCATCCTACAGGAGCTGGTGATCTGGAGTGCAAGGAAAGCTTAATGAACTTGAGAGAGAGGTTGTGGCTGTTCGTTAGGCAGATCCTTACAGGAGCATCCACAAGTATTTCTGTGAGCTGTGGAACTGCTGAAATCCATTCTCCTCTGGCTTTTCTGAAGGGTGGGTAACTGGGGGGGATTTTGCTCCCCAGCAGGGCTCCAGCCCCACCACAACCCTTCTGTGTGGGAAGCAGTGCTGGAGTTCACTGCCTGGTTCTGTGGAACAGGCAGCCAAACCTGGGGAAATTCAGATCTCTGAGACATTGCTGCCTCTTTCCTCAACAACTTGGTCTGAGTGGGGCCATGGGGAAGTCCTTTTGGCTGTGGAGGCAGCGAGGAAGCTGCCTCCACTGCTGTGCTGTGCCCAAGGGTTATCCTGTGGTCCTGCTGAGGGGCGCGGGTGGCTGCGGTGTGCTGCAGTACAGAGACACAGCTGGTCCTGGGGGTGCCAAGGACTGATGCAGATGTACCCCTCGTGCCAGCTGGCTGCCAGAACCCGGACTGCAGGGCATCACAGCTCAGCAGGAGCCGCACAGCCACTGGCTTTGTGCTGCTGGAGCTGGCAGGGCTATCCTCAGGCAGGTGTGATTTGCCATGCAGGAAGTCCATGGATAAGACACTGGCCTGATGTACACCTAGACCCAGCTCACCAGTGATAGCTTGTGGAGTTTCAGCCCTAAACCTCCCTTGAACAAAACTGGACAAGTTGTTGCTCTGCAGGATTCACAGTGAGCAGCCAACCTTGTTTGAGTTGTAGTCTTTCTTGGGCTTGAATTCAGAGCATCATCAAGCTGAAAGTGCCAAGAATGGCGTACTCAGACCCCTGCAGCAGGTAAGAATGCAAAAGGAAAAAAAATATTCTAAGAGAGGTATTGGCTCCCTGCAACACAGCCAAGAGCTTCAGAGAGTGAGAAAGCAAAAGTGCGTCTTCACATAAACCCAGAGAAATTTAAGGAGGAGGATTTCAGCATGAGGGGGATGTTTAAGGAAGAGGAACAGACTGTGCCCCAGCCACTGCCAGTGGGAGAGTTCTGGCTGCAGCCAGCTAGGCTGCTGAGCTGGTGCAGCCAATGCTGCTCTGGAATGCTCACGGATCAAAAATGTGTACGCCCAGTCATTTATGGGACACAGGATCCAGCATCACACAGGCTGGGAGGATGAGGTACTGATCACTGGCTTGCTGTGCTTGCACTTTTCCCCATGGGATTCCAGACCTACCTCCTTCATCTCATGGCTGAGGGATCAGGAGGACGAGGCCAGTCAGAAACCCCTCAGTCAATGACATGTGGAGGGCATAGATGTAACTCTGGAGGACATTTAACCATGGAAAGGGAGGTGACTCACCATGAGGCTATGGACTGAAGCTGTGTCAGCACTGGGAGGTGCATCCCCCGGTTCAGGACAGCACAACAGTCCTGGTGCCTTATCTACCCTTGCCCAGCAGCAGGTTTGCAAAGCAGGAACAAACACACTCCACTATTCCCCAGCAGAATTCTCTACCCAGCTCCACCCAAGAACTGTTTGTGTGGTCTGAAATCAGTCAGCAGCAGCCTGTGTCACCAGAGTACAGACAAGGAGGGGAGCCACGACCCTCCCAGAGGCTCAGGCACAGGCTGTGCAGCCCAAAGCAGTGCTTGGGAAGGGCAATAGCAGGGCAGAGCTGAAAACACCCAGTGAGGGACTTGAAAAGGCAGAAAACCCTCTAATTTGCTGCCAGAGGCAATGTTGTGCCACAGCCAGTTATAAAACATCTCTCAAGGAAGCAGGTGTCTCTGAGACATTTACATAAAAGCCTGTACAGAAAATCCAGAAAAAAGAAGCACAACTGACAAACATCAGGCTCTTCTCACACTGTGGCAGCACAGCAAGACACAGCACAGCCTTCCTTTTCCAGTTCAGGCTCCTGTAGCTGCTACCAGCCCTGAGACGTCATCCAGGACCTTCCCACCACCGTGCTTTCTAGGCAGGACACCAAGCTACTGCTGCCTGATGGAATCAAGCACATTCCCCTCTCAGGTCTCAGTCACTGGGTTTGCAGCAGTTGCAAGGCCCCAAAACAGCTGCCTGCGCTGCTCAACTCCTTACTATCCCTGACTTACACCTTCCTGCGACTAAGCACCTTCATGATTAAGTTTACAGATTTCATCGGAGTTGTAAAATTCTGATTTGTGGTATTTAAGGCTCAGGCCACATTTGGAAACCATGCAAAGAAAGCTCTTTAAGATTGCAAGGATAGATTTACTGTTGATGGAGGCACAGGACCAGGCTGAGAGGAACCTCTAGTGGCCACGGGCTTCCTGTGCAGCAAACCTCCTGGCAGTGCAGAGCTGGCTGGAGAATTAATCATCTGGGAATTGCTTCTGCCAGCTCAGCAATCCCTTTTCCACACTGCACTGCCTTAAACCACAGCTCTGCTCTTGGAAATGTACAGCAGCACGAGGCGGCCAGATTTGGGTATGAGGTGGATATAGGGGGGTGGGACTATTTTTGAGGGGAAATACCCAAATCCCTTTGGCCTGACAGCAGTTTGTTTAAACCCCCACATTTCATGGAATTCCACTTTTTTCATTTATGTCCTTGGTCACTGTATGGTCTGATTGCAACTTACAGGCGCTGGCCAGAGGACACCCCTAACCTCCATTTTAAACCTAGGCTGGGCTGGAGCAAACCATGCTCTCTGGCCCTGCAAAGGGAAGAAAACTCATGTCAGAATTGGCTATCTAGAGACTTCAGAGTCAGTCTGACACCTGATCTCAGGGGAAGTCTTGTGAGATCTGAAATGATCAGGAACCATGTCACCACCTCACCACAGTGAGAGCTCTGTCAGAGAACACATGCTCCAGGGTTTCTCCTCGTTTCAGGGTGCCTTTTGCTATGAGCCCTACAGGAAGGAAAAGACAAGAATAAAGGACAAAGCCAGCAGCCTCCACAGTCAAATACCTTTAATACCCAAGATTCTGCACAGTGACAAAAATACCATTGACACAGGGCAGTGATTCCAAGATAGGGTAGAAAACCAACTCGGCAGCACATCACCACTCATCTGAAGAAAACATCACCCCAAATAGTACACACACATTCATTCTGACTATGAATAGTCTGAAACCCATCACAGAGAGCTGCAGAACAGCCAGGTGCCCACACCTCAGCTGTACCCAACAGCCTGACTCAGTGCCAGTGGCAGGAACCGAGATCTCGCAGTGCCACAGTTGTGGATCAGCTCCTGACTGCGGCATCAGTGTCCCCATGGGCACAGGAGATTATGCTCCACAAAAAATGAGGATGAATTTCCAAGGACAAAGGTACACAATTTCAATACACACACATGAAAGAGCAGTTCATGGATCTGCACATATCACCCCTCTGTGGCTCACCACAGATCTCTATTGGCATGGTTTAACTCTTCAAAGAACAGTACTGGCCCCCACTCCATTTTGACTTCAGATATGTCATCAGAGAGGAAATGAAAATTTTTCCCTTCCCTTGGCTGATTTGTCTCTATTAACAGGAGGTTGATTAACATACTGCATCAGAAAAAGGAATGTGGCAAAGTGCAGGAGCTGCAGGAAAGACATCTCAGGTGCAGTGAAGTCTGTCCAGCCTGGCTGTAGCTGGATACAATTCCCATGGTCTGCAAACAGTTTGGTTGCCATTTACAGTGGAGTCAGGTTTCTGATGTCAGGAGTTTCTAATATTTTCTGCCTTCAAGGAATATGACAAAGCAAAAAGCAGCTTTTCAGGAAAGCACAGATGCTCTCACAGAACTGTGGTGACCAATGCCTAGCTCGCAGCTCCCAGCCCAAGCCCATCCCGTAACTCTGGCACTCTTGCTGCTGCCAGCAGGATCACAAACAGAGATTACAGCCTACTTCAACAGGTGTGCAGAGCTGCAAGTAACAACTGACTAAAGCACTTCATGGTTGGAGTACTTGAGATAACTCCACTTTCTGATAAGGGGTCCATTGTAGCCATTGTCTTCAAAACCAGCCTATGGCTTCCATCTCAAGAGTTTTGCATGAATCAAAGTGTTTGCACTTAGATATACAGTTAGTCAGCAACACCTTAACTACACAGACAGGAAAAATGCCTCCCTGCTACTGGAAAGATAACCAAGCCAAAATGCTGTTCTTCTAAGGTGTCTCACAACCACAACAGGAATGATGGATGAGGACTTGCACATGACAAGGAATATCCATTTTTACTGAACACAAGGATTGTGTGAAGTTGCTGCAGCACTGTAGAACTGCTCTCCCTGGATTATTGCTGCTTCTTGCTCATCCAGGCTATTCCAGTTTGAACCACACAGATCAGTCCCACATGGTGGCTGTGGCAGGGCAGTACTTCATCAAGCCAAACCAGTCCTGTGCCTGGCGTCCAGTACTGCTCCTTGGATTCTCACACTGATATCCTATGATGATTTCCTGAGGACCCAGGAGTTACTTCAGATTCTAAACACCCAAATCTTGGTGCTCTGTGCACCAAGAACAGAGCAGGGAAAGAACATGTTTCTGAGGAATGTTTCTTAGATATGGCTTAAGACAAGGTATTGACATAGTTGCACCCAGCAGGGATGGGAGCGAGGCAATCCCATCACACTGCCAGATGCAGCCAAGTTTTTGCAGATAAAATTTATTCATTTGGAGTAGAACTTCACACTCCCACAAATCCTACCAACACACAGCTCCAGGGAATTTCTGACAACAAGCTGGAAATTATTACTATTGTGTTTTTGAGTTGCTTTTTACTCCCAAGGGCACCTCCTTAGACAAACACAAAACAGGAGATGCAAACCAAACTGAAATCCTATCTACACTAAGTAGAATCTATACTTTCTGAGTGATTTCTTTTGTCCGAGGAAGCTTGTGGGATACCTGCAAGGGCAAAGAGACATGGGTGGCTTGGAAAAATAGAAGGCAGCATCAGCCAGTGTTCACAAAAAGCCAGATATGACTGAGATCTTCCACATCAAAACATATCAGTATAACTGAATTACCTCTTGCAGTTCAATCAAGCCTATGGTAAACCTGTGGAAAGACAACTGGGCAGAACTCACTGGCCCAATGCTGACTCTCAGAGAGGGTGAGAGAATCCAATTGCAAATACAAATGGTGCAAGACATCTTAAACTGTTCTGCACAAAGGCTAATTTTTCAAAGAGTTACTTTGACAAAAATTCAAAATGGCACCTTAAAAAGCAAATCTTATTTTTGCCAAGTTTATTCACATACTCTACAAGAGGCAACTCTTTCCCAAGCCATGAGGTACTGTCATGGCTGGCAAGCTGGACAAGCCAGCATGACCAAAAACTTACCTCAGACCTCTGAATATGAATGTGACCCTGTCCAGCCTAGATTTTAACATTATTAAATTTTTTCTTTTAATGAACTTCAAGCTTAAGTAGCAATAACATTACGTAAAAATCCCACTCTACAGCAATTTTTTAGATTGAACTGTTTAGAAAATCAGCAATTTCTCTTTCCCTTCATTTTCCCTGTTGTGATAAATCTTACTAGTGAGTTACTCACTGAAGCTCTGAGCATCCTGTTGTATGCTGTGGACTACTCACTGATGTTTATGTATTTGTGCTTCATGTGGGAGAATTTCCACAACAGATAGTGCAATTTTTGGATAAAGACTCTGGGCAATTGCCTCCAGACATCACATGCCACAGGGCATGCCTGCAGAGAATGCAGGAATGCTCAAGAATGAGCAAAGTCTCTTTTCATCACCCAAACCCTACCAGAATATACAGGAAGAAAACTGTTAGCTTCTCAGGAGGGATCTCATCACTGGGAAGACATCTGGAGAAGCAGTGTTGCCTCTAGTTCTCCTGAGGAATCCATTCACTCCCAGATTTGCCTCCGGCCTTCCTTTCTTTACTTGAGGGGAGAGGATTAATTTCCCACTATCACCACGTCTAATTCCCCAAACACACAGGGATATCAGCACAGTCATTTTCAGATTTAAAGCTTCATTTCAGTTCCCAGGAAAGATGAGGAAATGAACATTTCTGAGCACTGCAGATACTCTCTAGCTTTCAGCTGCCTGACACAGGAAGTCACTCTGAAGTCATCATACTGATATGGAATGGGAATGTAAACAAAATCAAGACTTGGAGATATCACCGTCCAGCCTGGATGCCTTTCTCAGAGGCAGACTGCTCTAACATATGCAACTGGAACATGTCAAAGGTTTTGGTACAAGAAGATCAGCAATCATGGTTCTGGTGCGAATGAAGAGCTTCATAACTTAATGGTACTGATTTGTCTATACAACATCTGCTCATAGGAGGGCAGCAATTTTATGAACTACTCTTCTATGTCAGATCTGAAGTCACCAGTACTCCCTGTGAGGAAACATTTGATATTCCTGGCTCAGGCCACGTACTGGTACCAGTGGCTCAGAGCTCTGCAGCACAGCTCAGCCAGGGCTGTGCCTCTGAGGAACTGTGGACTCAAACCTATCCCATGATTAGAGCCTCTATCCATCTAGCATGGCTCTGAATTCATCACATTTTCATTTTTACCAACAGTCCCTGAATACAGATCTCTAGAGCTAAAGGGACAAACAGTTAACCAGACACATTACTTCACCTTGACCTGTCTTAAATAAAGTAAGAGTAAACAATTAGGCCTGCATCCAAGTGCACCACTTAGGAATGACTCACAGCACTGAGCCCAGCAGAAAGGATGTTCTAACTTAGCTCCTGTATCGGAATTTACCTCGGACAACTGAAAAACTAGCTGATTAATGATAGTCACATCAACCATTCATGGTGTCCCTGAAGCCCCACACTTCCAGGATGGAGATCTGGAAGCTTTCAGAACACAGTGGCTGGTTATTGAAAGTGTTGCAGTGGCTGGTTCTCCCGTGGTTCAGATCTGCATCAAGGTACAGAGCCTGGCCATCACCACCGCCTGGGAAGAGACAAAGACAGAGTAAGGATATTTCCACATTTCTTGGCATGGGAAACAGCTGTACAAATACTTTAGTGCTTTTCCCATGGGGAACAACTGGAAGCCCTCAGTAATGTCTGCTTGCTATCTTCAGATGTAACAGTATAAGATCAGATGTATAGGTTTTTAATGATAATATCAGAACTGGATGATTTCTTTCAATGGTAATAAAGAAAAGTAATGCAACTCAGCAAGAACAAAAACTACCCACATTTGAGATTTGTATTTCAGCGCTGAAGGATATCAGAAGCTATAACTTCAAATTTTTCTCCATTAAAAGAAAACCAAATAATTCTGTTAGTAGTCAAAAATCAAAGCTGGGAGAAGAACAAGATCAGTAAGTAACAGCACTGGCTTGGTCTTCAAAATAATTATAAACCATGTACATGTTAAAAGCATTTTGGTTATCTGTGGGTCTATGTCAAGGTTCACAGAGCTTTCAGTCAGAAAATGCAGAGAAGTGAAATAAAGTTAGACAGAAATATGTTAGGAGAACAAAAAGGAAGATTCCCTATTGCTTACTTGGCAACCATCAAAGAACAGTTACTAAAGCCATCTGAAGAATCAAAAGGGTGGGAATTCTGGTCCACAGCTGGAGCTGTGTACAACACTCACTTCCATGGATCTACTACCCAAGGCTGTATAGTATAGTGTAGTATACAGTAAATATAAGTGACTCCCTTACCTAAAGCTGGTAGAAAGAGCTGGTGGGACACATCACACTCGACACCTGCCTGAAAGGAGGGTGGAACCTGATGGAGGTTGGGCTCTGCTCCCAAGGACCAAGTGACAGGACAAGAGGAAAATGCCTCAACCACCAGGGAAGATTTAGGTTGGATATTGGGAAAATTTCTGCACTGAAAGGGTGGTCAGGCAATTAAACAAGCTATCCAGGGCAGTGGTGGAGTCACCATCCCTGGAAGTGTTCAAAAACCATGTAGATATGGCACTTGGGGACATGGATTAGTGGTGGCTTTGGCAGTGCTGGGGAAACGGCTGGACTCGATAGTCTTAGAGGGCTTTTCCAACCTAAACAATTCCATGATTTTATGATTAGAGCACATGCTGCCAAGTGGGAAACCAGCCAACACTTGACATTACAGAGGAAATTATAGGCCAGTTGCTCTCCTAGCAAGTCTCAAGTAAAGACTTTTGGGAAAATGACAACTATGATTTTAGATCTGTTCCTTGTAAATCCCATTTAAGTGGCAACCTTACTAAGCAGATTTTTGCCAAAGTCAGCAGCACCACAGATCCAATAAAGTTCCTGGAGAATTAACATGTTTTATAGCTTACTCTGTGTTTCAACAGCCTTGATGAAAAGTAAGGTCCTTTTTGAGAACTACTTCTCATCGTGAATTAGGCAGTATGAAGGAATGGCTATACTTAAAGCCATGAGTTACTCTCTTCTCTAAAATGCTTGTATGCAGGTTTTCCCACAGAAAATTTTGGTTGAGAAATGATGTCAGGTTTTGGGCAATTTTATCTCTACCTGTGGTGATACTGAAATAGATAAAGGGGTCATGTTTACCATCTATCTAAGGTGGACAGGAAGAGATGGGGTAGGACCTGTGCTCAAATTCTCACACGGACTCACCTACAATGATGCACTCACTGCTGCCAGCCATGAACATGGAGGCTGTTTTGGAAGGCAAGTTGAAGTGCCTAGCTGCTAAGAAGGGAGAAAGGCGATCTGAAGGATCTGAGGGAATGCTGCTGGAGGAAAGGGTGCTAGACGCTGGTTGGGCATGGTTTTCTGTCTCTGATCCTGTCGAGGCTAGTTCTGGGTGTTTTATGATCACCCACTCGTAGCGTTCCACTTCTGGCTGCAGCTGCAGAGAGGCAGAAAAGGGCAGAGCTGACATTAGTGTACGCACACTACACAGAGTTCTGCTCAGAAAAGAACATTCCAGCACCTCAGTCTCCACCTGCACAGTCAGCAGTAAAGCTTGGCTCAATCCTTCTTTTAGGCCAGATTTTATCCTTTATTCCTTTGCTTTTAGGTGGTTGAAGAAATGATGCAATAACTCCTGAGTTACCTTACTACATCTCTCTTCTCTAGATCATCTTTCTCTACAACTGCATAAAAGGAGGGTGGAGTCTGTTGGGGTAAGGCTCTGCACCCAGCTAACAAGAGATAGACAAGAGGAAATGGCTGCAAGTTGTGCCTGGGAAGGTTCAGATTGGATATTGTGAAAATTTCTGCACTGAAACGGTTGTCAGGCACTGGCACAGGCTGCCCAGGGAAGGGGTAGAGTGACTATGTGTGTCAGTTTTGCACACCCTGGTTCTTGATAGTGGGGAGGCCACAGAGGTGGCTTCTGTGAGAAGCTGCTGGAAGTTTCCACCATGCCCAGCAGAGCCAATCCCTGATGTCTCTGAAGATGGACATGCTGCTGGCTAAGGCTGGGCCAGTTAGAAATGGAGGTAACGCCTCTGCGATAACCAAGGAGGGGCAAGGAGGTGCTCCAGGTGCTGGAGCTGAGATTCCTCTGCAGGCCGTGGTGAAGCAGATTGTCCCCCTGCAGCCTGTGGGGATCCATGGGGGATGCAGAGATCCACCCACAGCCTGTGGGGATCCATGGGGGATGCAGAGATCCACCTGCAGCCCGTGGGGGTCCATGGGGATGCAGAGATCCACTTGCAGCCTGTGTGGAAGGTGCCCAGGCCAGAGCAGGTGGGTACTGGTGGAGGCTGTGAGCCCGTAGGAGACCTGGTAGAGGGAGGGGACCCTTGCTTCCAGGCTGGAGCAGCCTATCCTTGGAGGAGTGTGCCCCGCGGAAGAGTGACCCACGCAGCAGCAGTTTGGGGAGGACTGTTTGTCTGTGGGAGGGGTTCATGTTGCAGCAGGTTGCAGGGAGCTGCTGCTTGGAACCACAGAGATTGGAACCACACTGGAGAAGTTCATGGAGAACTGACTCATGTGGGAGGGACCCCACAGCATTGCAGGGGAAGGACCCCTCTCCCTGAGCAGTGGAAGACAACCTAGGGTGATGAACTGACCAAACCCTCCAGGCCCTGTCTCCCTGAACTGTCGGCGGGAAGGAGGGAGAGGTTAGGGGGAAAAAGGTGTTTTCAAGGGCTTACTTTACTTCTAATTTTCCTGCTCTGATCTTGTTAATAATAAATTCACTCTATATCTCTAAGTTGAGCCTGTTTTGCCTTTAGAGTGTTTTTTTCCAGTCCTTAACTCATGAACCCTTTGTTAAATTTTCTCTCCTCTGTCCAGCTGGGGCAGGAGAGGGTGAGCGAGCAGATTTCATGGGTGCCTGGCATTTGGCCAGTGTCAAACCACAACACCATCCTTAAGTGTTCAAAAATGTGTGGATGTGGCACTTGGGGACATAGTTTACTAATGAACATTTCTGGGTTGGTGATTAGACTTCATGCTCCTAAAGGTCTTTTTCAACCTTGATGATTCTATGATCTTTTTAGAAAATGTTCTGTGCAAGGGGAGAAAGAGTCACCACAAAACTTAAAAGCAAAATTTTTCCTCTATATAATCCAGCCTCTTGAAGTGGAAGGGAGGTGATAGCTAACCAGTACAGTTGTTCTGTCTTGGTACTGGGCAGCAACAACAAAATTTTACTCACCCTAAACACAAAGCACTCCCCTGTTCCAAAGAAACTCAGCTTGTTCCCTCCTCGCCGACGCTCGCTCCAGTCAGTGGACAGGTAGGCTCCACAGACCTGGCACAGACAGCACAGTCAGGCTTCCCATTGAAGAAGAAAGTGTGTTAAACCCACTGATACTGACATTTCAGAGAGCAAAACTGCAGGTTTTACTTCAGTTTGAGTTTCAGACTTTCTACACCAGTGGATTAAAGCAGCACAAGCACTTATATCTAAAGACAGATTTAAGCTGCTTTAAAGCTGTTGGTTACCTCTAAATCCTAAGAGTGTCATAGATTATTTCATACCTCTGATGCCTTAAAAGAGAAATTTTCTAAACACAATTTTCTAACATAACCTCAGGTACCAAAATATAGATCACTCCAGGCCTGTACAGCCTGACTCCTACTCACTCACTCTGGCAACCAAAGCAGCAGTGCTGTCCCAAGTTACAGTATGAGCAGCTCTGCCTGAACACTTTTTAGTCAAATAGTGGCCTTGGTGGCTTTTGTACATTTCAAAGTATAGGTTAAAGCCAGCTTAGCTAAGCAAATGCTGAACTAGCTCAGATATTTAGAGCATCCACCCAAACCACATGGGGGCCACTAGTCTCCAATAAAGAGAAGCCTCCTTTGAGGGCTGAGCCGGTCTCTGCAGGCTTGTGTTTGCACTAGAAGTTTTTGCTACCAGCAACACACATCACTGCCATGTGCACACAGAGGAAACAATGAAGCTCCAAAAGTGGGATGAAAGCATCTGTGCTTTCCTCCCCTAGAAATCAGAAAAACAATTATGATTATACAGAATTGTTCTACAGTACATTTGCTGTTTGGGCTCCACAAGCATTACAAGCAGAGCTCCTAGGACAAAATTACTGAAGATCAGATTTGTTTTATATAGATAAATCTGTATTTAGATTTAAATGTAAATTCAGATTTAGAATTAAATCTAAATTATCCAGAAGTCTATTTGATGTGATATGCCTGATGGGTATGAGAGGCAGAAAACCAGAAGGCAAACTTTCCTTATTCTAAAAGTTAACCATAGACATATGAATAAAGGATGAACAACCCTTTGCAAAACCCCTCCAAATCCATAAGCATGAAAAAAAACCCCATAGTTTTCTCCTAGTTTTTGTTTGTTTGTTTTGGCTAATACATGGTTTTTTGAGGGGTAAGAAACAAATCAGCCTATAAAAAACAGAATCCCTTACAAAGCCAGACTTTTGACAGGTTCCAAAACAAGAAGCAAAAGAACTGTCCCCCCCTCTACCCTTCAGACACCAGGGGCATTCCATAAGCCACTGGCATCTCAACACAGCCCTCAATGAACGTAAACCATATGCAGAACTAGGAAATGGCCTGGAGGGTGAGCATTATGTAGATGTAAATAGGAGAAGAAATGGGCTTGTTCATGGACAGCCATCCTGCAGAGATATAGTAACTGCAGATGAAGAGAAGGCAGAGGGGCTTAACACCTTCTTTGCCTCAGTCTTTACCGAGGAGATGGCTTGTCCCCAGGACAGCTATCCTCCTGGATTGGTAGATGGGGTCAGGGAGCAGAATGGGCCCCCTGTTATCCAGGAGGAGGCAGTCAGAGAACTGCTGAGCTGCTTGGATGTTCATAAACCCCTGGGAGCAGATGGGATCCACCCCAGGGTGATGAGGGAGCTGGCAGATGAGCTTGCCAAGCTGCTCTCCATCATTTACCAACAGTCCTGGCTCACTGGTGAGGTTCCACATGACTGGAAGCTGGCCAGTGTGATGGCCATTCACAACAAGGGTGGGAAGGAGGATCCTGGTAACTATAGGCCCGTCAGCCTGACCTCAGTACCCAGTAAGGTAATGGAACAGTTTATACTAAGTGTCATCACACAGCACTTACAGGATGGCCAGGCTATCAGAGCCAGCCAGCAGGGGTTTAGGAGGGGTAGGGCGTGTCTGACCAACCTGATCTCCTTTTATGACCAAGTGATCTGCCTGGTGGATGCAGGAAAGGCTGTGGATGTTGTATACCTGGACTCCAGCAAGGCCTTTGACACTGTGTCCCACAGCACACTCCTGGAAAAGGTGGCAGCCCAGGGCTGGGACAGGAGTTCTGTGCTGGCTTCAGAACTGGCTGGATGGCAGGGCCCAGAGTGGTGGTGAACGGTGCTGCATCCTGCTGGCAGCCAGGCACCAGTGGTGTCCCTCAGGGCTCTGTGCTGGGGCCAGCCCTGTTCAATATCTTTATTGATGACATGGATGAGGGGATTGAGATTTTAATTGGTAAATCTGCAGACAACACTAAGCTGGGAGCATGCGTCCATCTGTTGGAAGGAAGGAGGGCTCTGCAGGGAGACCTGGAACAGAGTCCAGAGGGATGGGCAGAGTCCAACAGGATGAAGTTTAATCAGCTCAAGTGCCCAGTCCTGCATTTTGGCCACAACAATTCCCCGCAATGTTTTAGTCTGGGGACGGGGTGGCTGGACAGTGCCCAAGTGGAAAGAGACCTGGGGGTCCTGGTTGGCAGCCAGCTGAACATGAGCCAGCAGTGTGCCCTGGGGGCCAAGGCGGCCAACGGCATCCTGGCCTGGATCAGGAATGTATCATCCTGTATCAATAGTCTGTGTCAGGAATAGTGTGGCCAG
Source organism: Camarhynchus parvulus (assembly GCF_901933205.1). Lineage (NCBI taxonomy): Eukaryota > Metazoa > Chordata > Aves > Passeriformes > Thraupidae > Camarhynchus > Camarhynchus parvulus. The sequence continues at coordinate 3,211,143 of NC_044584.1, read as the reverse complement.
CAGGAGCAGGGAGGTCATTCTTCCCCTGTACTCAGCACTGGGGAGGCCACAGCTCCAGTGCTGTGTCCAGTTCTGGGCCCTCAGTTTGGGAAGGACATTGGGAGGCTTGAGCACGTCCAGAGGGGGCAACGAGGCTGGTGAGGGGCTGGGAACACTGAAGCCCTCTGAGGAACGACTGAGGGAGCTGGGGGTGCTCAGCCTGGAGAAAAGGAGACTCAGGGGTGACCTTATCACTCTCTACAACTTCCTGAAAGGTGGCTGTGCTCAGGCGGGGGTTGGTCTCCTTCACCAGGCAGCAACTGACAGAACCAGAGGACACAGTCTCAAGCTGCACCAAGGGAAATACAGGTTGGATACTAGGAAAAAGTTTTTTATGGCAAGAGTGACAAAGTTCTGGAATGTTCTGCCCAGGGAGGTGGTGGAGTCACCATCCCTGGATGTGTTTAAAAAAAGCCTGGATGCGGCACTGGGTGCCAGGGTTTAGTTGAGGTGTTGGGGTTGGGTTGGACTCGATGATCTTTGAGGTCTCTTCCAACCCAGTAATTCTGTGATTCTGTATAGACAGGAATAAAGCCCACAGTAATAAGCAGGAATAAAGGCTGCAGTAACAGCTTAATGTTAGATAAAGAATATTTAAAAGTCATGTACAGCAGCACAGACAACAACACCATTACAGGAAGTTTGTGTGTGCCCTCCTGAGAAGGTTCTGGGAAGACTTCTTGGTTAGTTATTAATTTTTTAAACAAGCATGTTGCTGTTTTCGCATTATGCTGTCCAATATTGTCACACACAGGAGCAGAAAAAAGGGATGTGTGCACTCCTCCTCAGGTTCTCAGAGCTTTCTTGGCTTATTTTTTTCCCTGTCAAGAATGAGATGCACTAAGGCTTTTGTTTTCACATCATGTAGTCCAACATTATTCATACCATTTAAATTCTGCTACTTTCTTTCCTCATATCCTTGAGAAAATGAAAATGTCTTCTATGAATCATAACTTTAGCACAATTCCCACTCTGTCCCTCTGATTCTGCATTTCAGAGTCTGTCCAAGAGCAAAATGAGCTACTCTAGTCCATAACCCCACACTACTTGCAAGAGAAAAAGCAGTTAACCAAGACCTGGTTTGCAAGGTCTGTCCAAGAGCACATAGTCCTATAACCAACAAATAGAATAATTTAAAGCATGGATTCTTACAAAAACAAAGCCAAAGTTTGCTTATTCATTTTATTATAAACAGCTGTGTGTTGCAACACAGCATTACATATTGCTCAAACTCCAATTTAATCACTTGTCTTTCACCTCACTCACCTCTTTCGCTGTTGTCTTGATGAGGAGCAGAGTTGGTTCGTGTCCCTCGCTGTGGGAATAGAACCTGAAGTGCAGAGCACAACAAAGTGAGCACTCGACTGCCACCTCCTGCAGCTCCTTTCCTCCTCAACGTCAGGCACCACCTCCTTCTCCAATTGGTGCCATGGCAAAAAACCCCCTGAAGACTGAGAATATTCCTGCAAATACTTTATACAGTCCATGTAAATAATACAGCTGAATGTAAGCGAATACTATCAAGCAGTTGATCTCTACTCTGTCCCCTGTACAGTTTATGTCTCTGAAGAATAACTAGAAGCTTACCTAGATGAACTGCAGCCTTTTACAGCATTTTGAATTGAAACAACCTGAAAGATTGTAAAAGCCTAGGACTGATGATCATGTTTGAAGGGCTTTAGGTCCTCAAGGAAATTAATTGAGATGCATTCTCTTTGCTTGCTTTTGCTCTTCCTCATAGGCATATAAGGCTGGGAGAGCAGGTCACTCCCTGCCTCAGTACCTGCTGATGTCAAAGTCATTATTAGGGGCTACAGGGTTATAGTGTTCCGTACCAGGTGCAAGGACAACTTACATCTAGTTTATCTCACTTAAAAAAACCCCCAATCATTCATAGGTAATTTCCAGTTTCCAGTTCTCTTCTTCCTTGGATCAGTATGAATGCGGTTATCTATCAAAAGTGCCTGCAGAGCAGCCACTGAGTTAAACCATTCAAACCCTTAAGGAACCAGACTTAGACCTGCAGAATCTGTGAATTGATCCAAGTTTGACTTTTCCAATTGATCTCGAACAGTTTAAAATATTATGGCACAGGAAACATCCCAGTCAAATGCTGTAGGCAACAGGAATTTGTCACATTTATATTCCACCATTAATGATATTCTTCAGATCAAATCCTGACTAAACATGGGCTTTTTGTCAATCCAGCAAATACTTCATCAGTTGTTCCTTTCTGCCCTACAACAGAGAATAGAGAGGAAGGTTTTCCTTACCTGCTCAGACTACAGCCATGTTCTAAGGTGGTGAAAAGCAGGAGGGGCTGGCATAGTGCAAATCGCTCTGGGATCCATGACCAGATATCCCGCATCTCCTTCACACTGACAATTTCTGATTTGAAGTTCTCAGCATGAACTGCCAAGTGCACATTCTGCCTGAGAAATACAACACAAAACACTGAGAAGCAATAATTTAACAAGTTTCAGATTACTGAATTGAAACATGAGAAGACAGCTGAACACTAACAGACTCCAGCATATAAATTATTGGTCAAAGCTCCAGTCCACGGAATTAGGTGGCCGTGACCCGGTGAAGGTAATAAACTACTGCAATTTAACATAATCCTCAGAGGCAGAGATCTGGCTTGACTGTATTTTCTATTTCTCTGTATGGCAGCTGTGGCCTGCACCTTTACACACAGAGGACACAACACAGCCACTAAAATTACCATGGCCTTATATTTGTTGTTTGTAATTCTCTCTGGCACTTGTGTTTAAGCACAGAGAACAGAATACCCAAATAAACAGACAGGATCTGAGAGGAAGGGATAGTATTTTTTCTACCTCTGAAGTCCTGCCTGTATCGTCTGACTAGAGAATTCCTAAACCTCTCAGAAACTTTAGAGGAATAAGTATTACCAGGATAAGCAATTTTAATCCAAGGCAAATATTTGAAGCTTTTGAGAAGTTCCACCTCTTGGAAACATGTAATTACCAATGACTTCCACTTCATTATGAAACAAACATGTTCCTGGGATCATGGTTACAGATGGAGCCACTGGGAAGGAAATCCCTGTACCCCCCAGAAGGGTCTGATACAGTCAGGATTGATTAACGGCTTTTAAACACTTGAAGGTAACAATCTTCACCATCTTAACCAGTCTTCATTTCGCAAATTAAACATGCACGCAAACCCAGAGCCTGGGGATTAAATGTTATTTGCTTCCATGGTCTATGTTAAATGCTTAAAATACAGTGGAGACAGCCAAGGACACAGAATTTACACAAGTCACTGAATTACTGGGCAGCCAGGTGTTAAATAAAGCTTTATTACTTTGCTCTGCATGCAAGGGTTTGGGTGCAAGTATTTGCCTATTTCTGATGGGGTTTTTTTGACAATTACACATTTCTTTTCTCTCAGTTTTATGATCATGAAGGGGCCCTTAGTATCATACATCTGCATGGATCTGGATACCTTAGCTCACTCCCTAAAACATACAAAATATATAAACTTTTTATTTTTCATGCTCATAGTACCAAAAATTCAACAGTATTTGCAATGCAGAGCAGTGCCTGCTTGCAGACACTGGGAACTGCTTTCTGGAATTCACTGTAGGCACCTTGATGTCAGCATTTTGAATGAAGTGACTATTCATTACCGCTTATTTTAGCCAAATGAATGAAATCAATCTTTGCACTGCTACCCTGCTTTATTTAATGCACGGAACTTCTGTGGGCAGCTATTAAGCAAGCTGTTTATGGGTTTAAAACTTACAGGATCACTGACTAGGGACATTATTTGTACTTTTAAACACAGCAATCTGAGGCAAAGGAGAGATCCACTGAAACAAAGCAGGGGCCAAGCCTTGAACCTCCATGTTCAGAATCTTTAGGTCTCATCCTCTGTGTTCTGGCAGGTCTGCAGCTAAAACTGATGTCACTATGGAACAGAGCTGAGAGACTAAGACTTGGTTTCAGCTCAGCAGGAATTAAGATTTTTCCTCCCTCCACATTTAAGGAATTAAAAAATATTCAGGGCAATCAATTGTTTACTAGAACGAATTTCCAGCAGGAAAGCAATGGTGATAAATAGGTTAAGACTTAATAACAAATATCAAAACAGGTTTAAATTTATACCTCAAGCAAGCCTCAGAATTATTTGTGTACCTGGTCTGTACATTTTTCACATTTCTCCGAGTTGTTTGGGCAACTAAACTCCAGTTCTTTTTTCTAAAAGGCTCTCAGAGAATCTTTGCTTTTGTACTTTCTCCTTCTCCTGTCTACTATAAACTGCTGATTTAAAGACTTTCCTACCCAAACCCTCCTCAAAGCCTGTTCAGCAGCGTTCTGAACACATCTCTTTCAGTACTCTGTGCCTTCCCACAACTCTTTAATGCAGGTAGAGTATCGCCTTTTCAAACAGATCTTTCTGATTTACTAGAAAGAATTTACCACTGTATTGACCATTTAAAACTGTACCAGGCATACAGTTCCTGCCTTTTGAATATCACAGTAAATAATTTTCTATTTAATGGCACCATCTAGTTAAACCAAAGAACATGGCCAAAGAATGTGAAACAAAATGATGTGTTATTTCCCAGTAACAAATCACAGTTGCGGATGGTTGAGACTGAAACCTGACCCTGTGTTGAGAAGTGTCCACATACAGCTTGCACCTATCAAACCAAACTCCATGCTGCTGAGCAAAAATATAACTTTTCTGAGGGGAGTTCCAGATTGCAACTAGTTACAAGTATCCAATCTGTATTAATTGCAACTAGTTACAAGAATCTAACCTGTATTAATTCTCTTCATTTTTAACAGTATTTATCTAATGCCACTGAAAATCATCTCCTTCACTTTGGTAGTTGCTTTTCAAAGTAGTAAATGAGTGAAAATGAACAGAACACAAGTGGGCTATGAAAGAACCCAAGTGTTTTGGTTTTTATTCACTGAGGAAAATTCATTTTAGCCTTCACCACTCCACTCTTTTCTGGGTCATCTGTAAAAACATTGTAGCTTGAGAGACCAGTAAATTTGGACAGCATTAAAGTCTACCACTAGGACTGAACAAATTCAGAAGGTTTTACCCTGCATTAGTGTTTTCCTCAGTTACTGGGATGGCCATGACAACCTTCTCTTGATTGCTGATGTTAGAAAGACTTGTTCAACTGCTATTATTCCAAGGAATTAGATTTGAAAAACAGCACAATTACTGTTTAATTAGCATTTGCTAATTTCATAGGAATGTTGCTTTTCCAGCTATTATCATTAATTCTATGTGCTTCAGAGACCTCAAAGCTCCCAAAGGTAAAGCCAAGGATGAGGATGTGCAGTGGCACCTGTCAAAGTGGATGTGCCCTGTATTATTCAAAAAACAAAAAATACCCAACTCCAAAGATTACTTACTGAATGGCACCTTCCTTCTCTACTCTGGCTTGGGTGAAATCTTAGAGGAGATGCATTAACCTTGAAATCCATTATAATTTCAGTGAGGGCATAATTGTGTGGTAAAAGGAGATTTCTTTTTCAGTCATAAACAGCTATATAAGTAATTTGTGATATATAAGCCTGAAACTTAATCTTGTGTCCAGATCAGCATCAACAGACACCCTGCTCTCCCTAAGTCCCCTCCAATCCAAACTGCCTCCTAGCATAAATCAAGGCTTTCTGCTGCTTTCAGAACAACCTAACTGCAAAAATAATACACAGATGCTGAAGATTTGCTTGACTGGGATTAACAGCTTTTTGATTTATCAGAGGTAAAATCCTCAACACAGAAGTTATAGTACGAAACATGCTTTGCTAAGTCTCTTAAGGTGTTCTTTCAAACACGAAAACATGAGGAAGTTAACTCCAGCTTTGATTTTATAAATTAGTACAGATGTTAGTGTGCATCACTCACTAAAGTTAACTCAGGGCACCTGCAGCAAGGCCAGAGGATTCTCAAAGGCATGAATTTAAACCCAGACATCTCTGGTATTTAATACTCACAGGGCAGCCTTTCTCTTTCCAAGTTCTCTGCTTATCAGATATCACAATCCACTCACTGGGTTTCGTTCTTTAAGATTTACTTTTCAGGCCAAGACTTGATAAATGACTTCATTAACCATTAATGCTCTACGGCTGAGTAACTCTGACCTCCTTGACACAGAAAAAAAGAGTCTTGTCTTGGCTCTAGAAAACCCCTACCTACTTAAAAGCAAATATAAACTACTGGTGAATAGAGACAGGTCGCTTTTAGGAGTGTGCCTTGTTGGGGTCAGTTTAAAAATTTTCCAATTAACTGCAGAAAGCTTCCAAAGAAGATAAAAAGTTGACTCTATTTCACCTAATGCAACTGCATATACGAGGTTTGGAGTTGGGATGATACCTAACAGCTCTTCTGAGCTGTTGAGATGTTTAAAAAAATCACTTTTTTTTCTTCCAGAGTAGAAAGGACCATTATTATAAAGGCCTTTTATAGCCATAACCATAATCCCAGCATGTACTTTCTCCATGTACAGTACTCTTTCCCACTCTGGAAAACACAGGTGTATTGCTGTCGGAAGTGCTGTGCCCTTGGGCCCACTACCCCCTCTCTCACAGCTTTGCAGGTGCTATGAACTAACTTTGCAGGAGGGTATTCTGGAGATGTGGCACAGCAATCGGGTGCTCTGATTGCTGGCCTGCTTCTCCTGCCCCAATGTTAGCAATACTGACCACCTTGGAAAAAACAACAAGCCAAAGACAGCAGGAATGAGCAAAGTGCAGAGACTCCAGTGTTTTAACCTACCTTCTGGGAGTTGCAAGACTGCATACAGGAGTGGTGCAGTGGAGATGGAATGGACAGAAGGAGAACATACAAAGAGAAAGACAAAAAAGATAGAAAAGATCAGTGACTTCCTACATCCATGAGAAAGAGACAGAAAGGAGCCTGGAGAGAAACAAAGCAAGGTTTGTTTTGAGTCACCTAGCATTAAAAAATAATCAGACAGGTTAAAACATTTATCTTTTTATTTTCTCCCTGTTTAGTTATGTGATGGGAAAATAAATCATCTTCTCCTTGTACAGGCCAAACACAGGTGGAGAAGAGAACTCACTGGCACCCCATGGAGCCCTGGAGAACAGCTCACTTCTCCTGCTCTTCCATCTGCCCACACTGGGATCCAAACTGAGCCAAGCCAAACTCCCAGCAGCCCCGTGCCTGGGGACACTGAGAAATTTCAGTGGGTTTACAAAGGTAGTCAAGAGGGTGAAAATTTTTCAGTAACAACTCTGCCTGGCATAGCAGTAACTACTGGCTTTATTTGGGCATCTTACTGTATTTTGCCTTGAAAGCATCACTGTTGTGAGAATTTCCCTGCAACATTTAACAGAGCAGGAGCTTTTGGAGCGTCTGTGGTTGCTTGATGCAGGTTTTCTTTTTCTCTGGCTTATTTAAATTATTTCCTTTTTTTTAATTTACAGCTCTAATTCCAATTTAAACAATATACTGAAGGATATTATAACTCTCCTGAACTTCCCAACAGGAAGACACAATGGAGGAGTCAATATTTTGTTACAAGTTCCAAATACAAAGGTCTGAACTGCCTCTAGTGTGACAATCCAGTGGCCAAAGACCTTGAAATATTTGAGACTGACAGGAAGATACTGAAGCTGATTCTAAGCCAAGCTGTGAGTCTAAAAAGTTAACCCTTGGAAGAGACCAGGGGGAGCTTTACAGGTATGCAGACACATGAAGGAGGTTCAGCTAACATTTATGTCATCTTTTAGGCTGAAATGTACTGAGTATGTATTGCCATGCCATGGAATGGTAACTTTGCAACTACTGTAACTAACTCAGCAACGCAGCTGGCTGGAAGATCCTACTACATCAGTGGAGATTTAGAGAAAGTGAGACTGTGCGTCTAGAACACCAAATTCCAGATACCACACTCACTGACCCAGGAGACTTTGAGAAGTCACTTCTCTTCAGAGGGCAGCTCATAAAACTGTCCAACAATTCTGAACTTGAGAGTTCAGAAATGGTTGGGAGAAGTTTTCTGCTGTCAGAAGCCTCTGGAAAAACAGAACATGTACTACTTACCTGCACATATATTTGCACTTGCCAAGATGCTAATTTGGTTCAGATTAATATATTGGTGCCTTTTCTATATCCATCGAGAGGCCTTTCAGCTAAGCTTTTTATGAGTATGACTTTTACTGTCACAACAGAGCAGGATTTCATTTACTGGTTTCAGAGTTAGTTCTTCCTCCCCTTATTTCTGAGAAGAGCTTGTGATTTTGCAACAGTTTCTTGGATCTGTATAGTCACTCTTCCATGGTTCTTTCAAAATTATTTTTTCTAATAGTACATGAACCTGCCACAAAACAGATCAACTCCTATCTGTGAGTACTACACTCTTGATTTCCAGGAGGCTTGCAGTCAAATTTATTTAAAAAGTGACCTGAAAATAAGACATATTTCTTCCTTGCTCTGTTAAAACAGCTCCACAGTCAGGCACAATGTTCCCAGCTGTGACAGTGTCTTACACTAAAGAAACTGCTGAATTCACAGCACTGGGCAGCATCAAATTGACATTTTATATAAATAATATCATATTTAAGTATCAATTTTCAGATTTCCTTGGGTATGTTTCTTCCAAGTAATTTATCAGTGCTGGTTTTATCATTGGAGCTGCTGAGAGCTTCCTCTGTGCCTGATAAAACCAATCAGTGAGTGGTGTTGAATATTGACACTGTTAAACCACTAGAAAGCTGAACATGCCTCTGTGAACACTGATGTTAAAAATGAAAAACGCCGGGAATTCTCTCTTTTTCTCTTCCGGCCTGAGAGCAGCTAACAAGGCCAGCCCGGCCCCTCCCTGTCTCGGCTGGGCTGGGTGGGCTCTGACGCGGGGCCGGGCCCCCATCGGCTGCCGGCCAGGGGCAGGGGAGGCCGCGGGGCCCAGGCCGGGCCAGGGCTGCGGCTGCAGCATCCGCTGTGACTGAGCCCTGCCCCACCGCCAGCCCCGGCTGAGCTGGGCTCTGCCCGGCCGCGGGAGCAGCCCCGGGCCGGGCCGGCTCGGCCAAGGTTCTGCCGCCGTCGGGGTTCGCCCACAACCCCCGGGCAGCGGGAGGAGAAGCCATCGGCCCCCGGCCGTGCTGCTGCTGTGTTCTGGCCTGGCTGCTGAGATCCCGGGCCTCCCCCACAGCGCGGCCCAGCCGCAGCTCTGGCCGGGCTCAGGTGACCACCTGCAGGCCGCGGGTGAGACACTGACTCTTTCAGTGCACAGATGAGACTTGCAGACCTTCAGTCCTCCCTCAGATGAGAGAAAAGGACAAAGTGAGAACATGTAGAAGAACAACATGAAGACACCAAGGTCAGTGAAGAAAGAATCAAGTCTCAGATGGGAGAGATGAGGAGATGCCTTGATCTTAGGGCTGAAATCCTCTTGTAAAGCTATGGAGAAGGATGTAATTGATACATCAGACTCCTTTTCCTTGTGATTCATTCAAAAATATGGGGAGATGAAGCGTTCAAATTGTAGATATGAGCAAAGGCCTCCAAGCTACAGTAAGCTGTGGCATTCACATTTTCTGGAAAAATCTCCTTGTCCAGGATTTTTCTCCTGAGAAACTGAGAAGCCTCAGAGAAAAAGGAAAACAATAATTATCTGATTTGCTTCCCCTGTGTTTTGCTCCTTTGGAATGTGTTTGGAGATTGTTTACCAACAGGTGATTGTTTCATTGGTTTCTGCTGTGCGTTGTTTTCACTCTTTGGCCAATCAGGGACAAGCTTTGTCGGGACTCTGGAAAGAGCCACGAGTTTTCATTATTATCTTTTTTAGCCTTCTCTAAGTATCTTTTCTGTATTCTTTAGTATAGTTTAGTATAGCATTCTTTAATATAATATAGTATCATTTAAAGTTCCCATTACAATCCCAGCAACACTTGATTTTGGAGCTGCTGAGTTTTTCTGCAGAGAAAGTGCATCAGCCGACACCAGCATGCACCAGTGGAGCTTCCCCACCTGTCACCCAGGACTGCTCCCCACACTGGGAAAATTCAGGAGATTGCTCAGGTTACCTGTGCTGTGCCCTACCTTTTCTGTTTGACTGTGATGCCCTTCTGCTGCAAAGCCTTCTCATTGGCCATCTGCAGGAGCTGGATCTCCTTCCGAGAGAAAAGGCGGATAGCAAAGGCTTTTTCCAGGAGCCTCTCTGGGGACACCGACTTGGCGATATCCCTCACAAAGGCTCGAATGTCCTGCTGGATGCTGTCAGACTCCATGGGCTGCCCAGCTCTGACTTTGTGAAAGAATTTCAGAAGAGCCAGAGCGACACGATAGAGAACTTTGTACCCTTCCACCAGGAAGACGTCAAAGATCCGCGCAATGTATGCCATGGGGAGCTCTCCAAAGAGCCACCGCTGCCAGTCTGAGTACACCTCCAGCACATCCTCGGACACTGCCACCATCAGCTTGTGGGCTGCCTGGCAGTACTTGTTCACCAGGTCCCCAAAGGTCATGCAGGAGGACTCGAAGGCCAGGAAGGTCTGGTCGATGAGCCGCTTGGATGGGTCATTGCAAGCCAGGATGCGACAGACCTGCTCGAAGCACTCGGCCTCGTCCTTGCTGTAGTGCAGGAGTAGCGCGATCACCGAGGGCAGCGCCGGGCAGAACGAGATGTCCGGGAACTGATTGGCGATGCACAGGATGATCTTCCTGACAGCCCCGACGCCCTCCGCGTTCAGGCAGTACGTGGGGATCAGGCTGTTGTCCACGAACTCTGGCAGTGGAAGGGAGCTGCTGTTGCGTTTTCCAATGATCTTCACCACGATGTCCCGGTATACGTTTGCATCTGGGGTCACTGTACGGCATGGGATATTGCTGATGAGTTTGTGGTACACTTTGGCTCTCAGAGAGTGGTTTTTGGCCCAATAGCCCTGCCGGGCGAGCTGCTTGAGCTCATGTAAGTCTGTGCAGGTGAGCTCTTTTGTATCCTGGCTCTGGGCACTCACATCCATTTTGTCCCAGTCTACAAAGCGGCTGTATTCATCCATGGCTTCAGGAGAAGCAAATCACATAAATCATGAAAACTGAGACTTTAGTTAGTCATTGATGGACTCTTGGATTTTTCTGCAAAAGGGAAGTAAAAAACCAGACATTTGAGTAACAGATAATGTCTTATTTTCTTTATGAACACAGATCTGTGCATACTTGTTCCTGCAATGGCAAAACTGTTTTCTAAAGCAAAGAAAGTTAAAGATGCCTTTTTATTTTTAAGCCAAACTTTTCTTCCATTCTGTCAGTAACTCCTACTGCAGTAATTGATCAAAGGCCAGCCAAGAGGCTGATCCTGAGGACATCTCTCCAAGAAATTAATTTCCCTAACTGAAAGTCCAAGCTGAGGCTGGACCTTTACATTAACATCCTACTTAAGAGAACAGAAGACTCCCATTGCAAAAAAAAAATTGCAAAGTATGTTCAATTTGCAATCTCTCTTTCCAATTCTCTGGGGAAGTATAAAGTGAAACTTATACTTAGAAGGATGCAGTCTCACAGGTAGTGTATGCTGTTCTCAGACAGTGCGGCCACTGAGGAGATACACTGTGCTCGTACTAACCACAGCCATGTCTTCTAAGTAATTTCTTTGTAATAACACTTGTGTGACCACATAGTCACTGAGATTAGCTTGTTAATCTGGTACAATTTTCCTCTTCCATTGGATAAGATTTCTTCATGGAAAGAGTGGTCAGACATTGGAACAGGCTGCCCAGGGAGGTGGTGGAATCACTCTCTGTCCCTGAACAGTGTTCAAGAAACATCCCTGGAAGCAATCAAGAAATGATGGGATGTAACATTTAGTGCTCTGATCTAGTTGACTAGGTGGTGATTGGTCAAAGGTTGGATTCAATCTTGGAGGTCTTTTCCAACTTCAATGACAGTGTGCAGCTGTACTGTCAGCCAGATCATTGCTAGTGCCAGAAGAGAGACTGGTGCAGGACAAGAACCCCGCTTCCAGACTGCAGCACAGGGTCAAGTCAGTTTCAAACACCTTCATTAAAGCACTTAGATTTTCTAAGTGCTGCTCTGGATGCTGGCCATGCCCTGTGACAGGGGCACACAACAGCTCTTCCATTGGAGATGCCACAGAAACCTTTGTGACAGCACCAGGAGCTGAAACATCAGGTTCTGGTCTCTAGTGCCATGTGCCAGGTTTACCTGATTTACCTGCTGGCTCCAGGTTCAAAGCACACCTGTGCCCCAGCAGAGAGTGTGGCTGTGACCACTAAAGGCTATATTCAAACCGGCTTTAATCAGCCAGTGCAAAGCCAGAAGGGGATGCACAATAACCTCCACTGTTGCAGCAGCTCTGCTGAGTGCTGGATCCTCTGCCCATGTGCCCTCAGTGTCCAACTGAAGCTGCAAACACGGTTGTGGAAGCCGCACACTCTGCAAAGGCAGACAATCCCTATAAAATCCAACAGGCCCATAAAACTGTTCTGTCCAATTAAGATGTTATATAGCAAGGTTAAAGCAATGAAAATACTCACTGAAAGGCCTCCAAAGAACTCTTAGCCATTCCAGTTCTGATAGACTGAAAAACACATGGAACTTGACCTTTATTGGCATGGTCTTCCATTCTGGAGGCCTTTGAGCCTGTTAAGGGAACTTCTGATGCCCTGGAAGAATCTGCCACAGGCTTTGAGAATGCCTCAGTGCTTAGGGTGAGACAAAACGGTTTTTTCCATGGTGCTCTGCAGCACTATGCTAATTCACCCCAGTTCCCTATAGGTCACTGCTCTTTACCCTGCCCTTTCCCTATAGGTCATTGCCCTCTGCCCTGCCCTTGTACCGCCCCTGACCCCATACTTAACCCAGAACACTGCATTGCTTCATTGTCTTCTGTCCCTGGACTCCTTCAGCATGACTCTACAATAAGCCTTGCTGAAACTCTGTACAGAGACCTTTTCCATCTTTTTTCGCTGACCTATCTGTGGTGTGAGTGTGGACTGAGGAACTGTCTGTGCCTGCCCGAGCAGCTTTCTCAGAAGATGCTTTTGGGAAGGTAGTAGCAAACACCATCCATTTTCCACAAATCAGGTGCTTTAAAATGATTTGAAGCTCTTAAGGAAGATATACCATCAAGATGAGATCTCATCCTCATAGCTGCACCTTTGGAAAAGAAATCAAACATTTTGCCTGAAGCAGCCATAGCAGCCAATCCAGACAGTTCTAGATTCTGAGTAAATGCTAACCTGGGTATTTTGGAATCACATGCTGAAGTCCCAAATTTAACTCCTCTTTTAAAAGTTTGGCAGCAGCATGCAGGAGCCTTTCAGAGAACACTTTTGGTTGGCTCTTCTCTACCATATTTAATTCAGGTCTTTTTTATAAAAAGAAGACTGGTTTTAGATCATCATTCTTATAGTGTAAGAGCGATACAGAAATGCTCACCATTTCTTTTTGTTGCATTCTTCCACATCTAAAACCAATTATCAGACTGTAATTAAAGGAGGCAACACATAGTCCTGACTCCAGTTCTGAAAGTGAGATATCTTACACAGTTCAGCTGTGGGGTCTCAGTGAGCTCAGCATGTGTTTCCTGGAGATCTGGTAACAGCAGGACACCAGTCCATCGCAGAGCCAATGTCAGCTCCAGGGAAGTGAACATTTTTCAGTAATTCTCCACCTGGGAATCACAGAAATTAAAATTCCTTTTTAATTCAAATCCTAAAATAACGTCCTTTTGTCGAAGAGAAATTTAATCCTACTTTGCAGTGGCAAAAGCATGGGAAGATGAACCATTCTGTTCCTGGACATTTCATCATAGAAACTATCACTGCCTTGTGCTTGCTGTGTCTCCAGCACGCTTCTACCTTCTGCCATCATCCCTTGGGAGCTGCTTAGATTTATATTAGGGAGGGTTAAGTAAAATGTTCATCATATATGACAACTTCTAAGACACCCAGATTAATTTTGGCTTTTTCTTTTTTCTCCTGTAAACGTTCTTCTCCTGTCTTATTTCTTAAGATACACAGGCATAATAGAGGCTGCATCAAACAGACATTTTTCACTCTAGCAATTATTGCCCATTCCAGGAACTAATGAATTTCATTAATGTGTGCTCTTGAAGCTCATTGAAATCTGTGGCAGTCAGACTGCCAGAAGCTTTAATTTGAGCTCACAGTTTTATACATTTTTTGGCTGGGATAAATCTGTGGGGTCTGCAAGTAGGTCTGGCTGCTTATACTTTTCACAGGTCTAGATGCTGCAATAAAAAGTGACAGCAAAACAACTGGGCATTGTCAGGGTTGCCAGAGCATGACCAGCTCTTAACTGTGCTTGCAAAACCAAAAGAACTTGTGTGCTCCAGTGCAATGGTGCATAGCTCCTGATACCTTGCCAGCAGCTACTGTAAGCCAGCAGGCCTCAGACAGGGAGGATTTACTTGCCACAGAAGAGCCCAAGAAATATCAGGAAAATTCCAGCCAGCCTTCAACTCCTCCTCAACTCTTTCTGAATTGTCCTCCCCCTCTCCTGTGAGTCAAGTTCTCTCTCTTCTGGTAATCGTGTAAAGGGCAATGTTTAACTTTGGGCTGCTGGGAAGAGGAGACAGAAGATGTCTCGCCCTCAGCAGTCAAGAGCCAGTGAGTCAGGGCTGTCTCCTGCCCATCCCTCCCACCACAAGGAAATGAGCAGGCAGTACAGACTTGTATTTGGAGGGAGGCTGGAGTTTCAGTTAGGGGGTAAAACTAGAGGATGGCTGTGTGTGAGTGCAGTTGTGTCACAAAGTCCCATATTCACCTGAACTACCTTGCTTACCCCTCCATATAAAGGAGGGTAAGACAGGCAGAAGAGAAAAAATCATTTCAGAATAAAATGTATATATACAGATATGGCTATAGGCAGGCAGAGACTCATTTACAGCCCCTTATTGCAGCAAACCACTTTCCCTCCTGCTTTAGAGAAGTCAACGTCATGTTATGGTAAATGTCCCCTAACTGGAGATGGGGACAACAGGATGGATGAGCACCTGAACAGCACAGAACTGAAATGCAGTCTAGTATGTGTTGGCATAGAATGATAAGGGCATTGTATAAACTAGCAAAAACAAAAAAAAAAACCAAAAAAAAAAAACAACAACAAAAAAAAAAAAAAAAAAAAAACCCCAAAAAAAGCAGAATTTGTAACAACCATAGAATCACAGAACATTCTGGGCTGGAAGGGACTTTAAAGCTCGTCTCATTCCACCCCTTGCCATGGGCAGAGACACCTTCCCCTATCCCAGGCTGCTCCAAGCCCTGTCCAACCCTTCCAGGGATCCAGGGGCAGCTACAGCTTCTCTGAGCAGCCACAAAATGTTCAAGTTCTGTACTAAGAGTAAGCAGTCATTATCCTTTCTAGCTGACTGACTTTAAAAAAAAGCAGGAATTAACATAGAAGAACAGAACCAGGAGAAAGCTTTCTTTTTAGGACCTATCCTGCAATTGTAGATTGTTAAATTTATTAGTTTTTAACTGAGCTCTTGAGGTAAGTGCAATATAAAAAAAAAAAAGCAAGCACACAAGTGAGAAGTAGAACTAGAAAAATGCATACTGAGGATCTGCCAACAATGGCCAGACAGGCAAAAGCGTTTGCAAGATTAAGTTTAAACTCTGGAGCAGGCAAGCAACCATTACTATTTAAACCCAAGCAAAGACCACAGCAACCTGCATGATTTTAAGTCAGTGACTGAATTTTCAGGAAATAATTAGCTTGCTACTCTAGCCACATTTTCCATTTCATTCCCTTAGCTCTTCCCATTGTCTTTTGGATTGCTTTCAGAAGACTGCTGAAAACTGTCTGAATCTGTATAAAACACACAGCAGTGAAGCCAAGTGTGACAGGGAAATTCCCATACTGTCTACAAAGAAAAATTCGATGAAAGTGTTTAAAAACACATCAGAAAAAAAGATTTGAATTATTACTTACTTTCAGTATGGGGAATATAAGCTTAAAATTTTACTAAAGATAACATGGCTGAGGGCAAGTTCAACAATTTTATTATTTAGAATAATTATCTTATTATTAAAGGAGTTTGTTTGTTTTTTCTTTACAAAATGCAGGAGCTAGCAAACTGAAATATCTGAACTACAGCTAACTCAGAGGGCAACTATTTCTTTCAAAGTGAGAGCACATGAAATACTCTACAGTAGTGACATATTCACAGTCTGAACTTCTTAAAAAACAATTCCAACTTTGGTTTAGGCCTGAGATTACATTATTTGATATTGCTTTTAATAAACATAAGAGAGTGTCCTAAAAACCCAAGCAATAATTAATCAGGAGATCCTGGTTCCCCATTCCATTTAGGTATTCTTGCAACTTTGTGTTCTGAAAGTCTCCCTACAGCTTAAAAGATTATTAAAGCACTTATATTAATCCAGTGTAGTTGCTCTATAACAGGAACTACCAAATTTGAAAATTACATTTTTAATCTTGTGCATGAGCAGTTACACCACCTTGGATTTAGCTCTTTGCTATGTACAGATACAGTTAGATACTGACAACCAACATTCTGGCAGGCATTTCTTAAAGGTTCTAATAGAAAGCTGATTTTCCTTTTTGCAGCCTTTCAAATCAAGAGTAACGTAATCCTCCAGACCTGCAGCATATCCTTTGGTGTTTATATTTCTGATCAGTGTTGTAGGCATGGAAAAGACTCAAATTTGTTCTTTTTCATAACCTTGTGCAACTAATCCATGCAGAAGGCACATGAAGAGATAATGAGAACTGCTTCCTCAACACTGCTTGCTACTAGTCCTTTTCCCAGTAAGAGGAAATTAACCCCAAAAGTCTGAGATTAATTCCATTCTTGAGGGGTACTCAATCACCTCTGAGATGTTTGTTTCATAAAGGGAAGTCTGACAGAAGCACAAAGCAACTCAGTAAGGTAGTAATAACTGCAGAACGAAAGACAAGTGGTAGGCAGCTTCCCTCTCCTCCCCCAGTATTTCAGTGCATCCTGCAGCTTTCCCAATCCTGGACTTACAGCAGCACACCTTGACATCTCTGCTACATGGATCTGGGAACAAGACTGGACATCACTGTTCCCCCTGCACCCAAACACCTCCTGATCAGAAGTACAGTTGTACAGCCTCAACGGTAACTTTGCCACCCCTCCCTGGTGCAGATGTGTTTCAAAGCTTGAATGAAACGCTCCATTTAGCATCAGAAAGTGACCATCTCATTTCATGCAGAGTGTTTGGGAGCACGTGGCTGCATTGTGCAGTGATGATCCCTTCCAGCAGAGTACACAGAGCTCGATGGATTGCTTTGACATGGTTAAATGCAGTTCGATCTCTATGTGCCCTGGGCACTCTGTACTCACAAGCTGGGTGCCACGATAAAATTCCTGACAATGTTCTATTACAAGTTTAGCAATAGTGTGATAGCAGATTATTAGATGCTTCCTGCTGGGTTTTTGATATGCTTTTAGGACAAAGTCTAAAAACCTCTCAATTTCCCAAGTAACTGATAAAGACCTGATATCAGAGCACTCTACAGGGCCAATACTTTTAGGCATTTAGGTAATTTCTCTCAGGATATCACCACTGTGTATGAAGCACAGTAACAGAGTTTGTCCTAGAATCCCATGTTTTCTTTCTTAGGAACATACAATCACCTTCTTAAACAGTCTAAATTATCTATAATTAATTTGTTGTGCACTTCATTGAAGTTCAGATGCACATTCAGACACAGCACTTCCTCACTGCTGGGCAGGCAAGTGATCGTAGCATATATTGAGGAGAATGTGTATGCCATAGAATGATGGAACAGTTTAGGTCAGAAGAGACCTTAAAGATCATCTCATTCCACCCTCTGCCATGGACAAGGTCACCTTTCTCTATCCCAAGTTGCTCCAAGCCCCGTCCAACCTTGCCTAGGACGCTTCGAGTGATGGGGCAGCCACAGCCTCTCCCGGCACCCTCTGCTGGGGCCTCGCCATCCTCTGAGGAAAGAATTTCTTCCTAACATCTAATTTAAATACATCTCATAGCTGCAAGCACTTACAAAGCATCCCCTCCTTCCCATCTCCAGGTTGGGATGACACAAGCACTTCTGATGTCCAGTCCCTGCCTGTGGGTGCTGTGAGCAGTAAGATACCAAAAAGGCACACACAGAACCAAACAAGATAAAAGTCTGGGGAAAAACACAACACATTTTTTTTTGAAAAAATGTAAGAGGAAAGAAATGGTTAATGGCTCCACAAAGGTTCAAAAAGGCTAAAGAGCAGAGCATTGTAAGAGGATACTGGAGGCAAACGTTACCAAAGCCATAGGTCAGTAGCTTTCCCTCCTGCCTACACCTTAAAAACACTCAAGGAACAAACAGTAAAATTAAAGAGAGGGTAATTCCTATCTTTTTTCCTCCAGACGAAAACTGCACTTAACTGCAGAACTATCTTACATGATGCATTAAAAATGATCCATTATCAAAAAGATATCTGCCAAAGTAGTGCAAAAAGATCAATACAATTTTCTGACTACATAGTCTGAGTTTTCCTTCTGGTCCTTCCAAACTGTAAGGCTGAAAAAATCCTTCATGTTGTGCTAATTATTTGTCTTCCCTTGGTTGCAAAATCGGAAATAACTACAAACATGTACCCCCTGAACAGCAACCTCTGACTCTGAACATACAGTCTTTGGTCTTATTATTTTAACTTTCCCATAAGAAAGACTTATATCTTTCTCTGTTTGGAAGTACAGTCAACTACGTAGAACCAAAGACAGTGTTGACTGTCAGTGATAAACGTGATATGGTATCAAATCCATACACAATAAAACAATCCCTTTTTCCTCTCTGTTGCACTGGATGCTGTAAGTTTGACATCTATCACCTTGAGACTCTTTTCCACTACATTTACTGGCAGAAAAACATATTTAAATATCTGTTGATGATATGTTCTCCTCTCAGACACAGTGACTGCATTGGTTTCTGTCAAACACTGATTTATTCATTCTCCTCTTATCTAAACCAGAAGGTGCAGGAACACGTACTTTACAGGTACATGCAGCCATGTGTTATTTCTTTTACATTTAGAGTTTCTTCAGGTCCAGAACAGCAGTTCACAGCATGAATGGAAACACAGGTATATTTTTACAAGCAGAAGACACAATCTGAGATACCAGGAAAGGGCATCCCTAGGAGAGATGTTTGCCAAGAAGCCTTTCCCAGTGCATGGCAATATATTGTATATATACACAATATAACAAATACATATGTAATTTTTAAAAACTAATGCTCAGAATAATTTTCCCCACAATATTCATATTTATCAAAAATACACCCACACAGATGACTGCTGGACATTCTCTCTTGAGAAAGGTTCAAAATATGAATGGTGCCATTTAAAGTCTGTTAAGGAAATCAGCCAACGTCCCAATTCCCCATATCATCTTTAAAACAGAACAAAAAGACAATTTAGTCAAAAAAATTCAAGTATCTGTGTGGATACTTATGCCAGTTTAATTCTTCTGTAAAATTAACTGATAATACATGTTTATAGTGGTTTAAGACCTCCTCAGTGCAACAACACATGAACATATAAAGCCTTGAGGGGCAGTGCTGGAAAGCTTAAGGGGTACCTAAATTGGGAAGGGTGTGGATGCAGCCGTAACCCTGGTGTAATGGAGCACACAAATCCTTATCCATGCTGAGCATATGGAAATCACTACACACACTTCTTGTATGTGTAGTAAGCAAATGGAGATGTACACTTCATTCCTGCCAACAGTTATCCCCACAACGTTTTTATTCCAGGGGAGATCTACGCTCCCATAACTTCAGCCAGCAGCTAAAAACAGGGAAGGAAAACCTTATTATCTCAGACTATTTCATGATTGTATACATTAAGTATAAGGGCACAGCAGTTTTCTCTTGGAAAGCAAAAGCCAATTTACAGTAAGATGAGCCTACAAAAAAGAGTTTAATTTTCTTCCAGCCCTGCAAAACCCTACAGATTTTTTTCCTTCCTTCTGACCTTGCTCAGAAGAAAAGCTTCAATAATTTGGTATGCCCCGTAATGGACAACCCTTTTCCTGAAATCAAGTGTAGATTATCTTACACAGGGGAGATATTCAGATACTTACTACACTTTTCAAGCAAAGGAGAACCTAAGCTCATCCAAAAGCTCCATTTTGGGGAACTGGAACAACACATTGCTTTATCTTGGTACTTATTTCTGTCATCTTTCTAAACTTATGCTCGATTAAAATAATAGCAACAAACACTGCTGTGTGGCAGCAAAGGTACAGAAACAGCACCTCGTAATGAAAAACTGATGAGTGTGAAATCCCACACTAGTCCTGCATTACTTTGATTGTGATTTCAAAATCACAACAGACTGGTTGCCAAGTTTATAATCTTACTATTAGTGTATACTATACTGCTAATCTTCTAGTCTTTCTGGGGAGAGAACTTTGGGTGACTAGCCCTGTCATAATGTTCAGAATCCAGGGCACAGGTTTTACAGGAAGCTTTGCTGTTGAGGGAGCTCTGTACCCATGTGCTTGCTCTGAGGAAACTTGAAGGAATTTAACACACGTGACACACTGTTGGGGAAGATGAAACAGGAAAGCTTTATAAATATGATTGTCTGGCAAAAGATTTTGAGAATATGGAAACTATAAGTGAGATTGAAATGAAAGCAAGCTTTGAGATACCTCAGTTACTGAACAGCTGGAAAACAATGGTATGGCTGGCTGAAGGTAATCCCCTTTTGATGAAACAACACCCTCTGCTTGCAGACAAGTCCAAGGGTCAGAGCAGGGCCTACTAGCTTAGCAGAAGGGGCCCAAAGAGGAGTTTATAGGGTTAAAAAAGTAACACAGTATGGTGATGTAATGATTCTTATAGGCTGTATGGAAATGCTATAGGATTTGTATCTTGTACTAGATTGGTTAGTGAGAATTAGAATATTCAACACAGAAGATGATTTATTGTATTGTAATGGGAACCTCGCTCTCTTACCCCTTTTGCTCTCTTACCCTCTCATCCTCTCTGCCCCTCTCTTCTCTCAGCCTGCTCTGAGCTGTGGCTGGCAGCTCCCAGCAGGGCCCTGCACCCAGGCCCTTTGCAATAAACCCCAAGTTCCTGACCTGGCTGCAGAGATCTCTCATCTCCGTCCTGACTGTCCTGCCCCCTGACACTCCCACAACACATCTACTCCTCTCTCCAGTGGCACTGCACTGGCCAATGGATTCCAAGTTTCTCACCTGGAGGATACAGGCATATTGAAATGTAAACCAGGAGCAGAATCCTGTCTCCACATCCAGATTAGAAAACAAACATTTTATTTATAGAATGAAGGTATTACAAAACAAAACTATTAAACAAAAAGAATCCCAAAACTCCTCTGCCACTCAGAGTGAAGTGCTTTTATTAACCCTTATCTTAGAACTTGTGACTGTACAGATCTTCTTACAACTTACTCCCTTTAGTTGGGCCTGTTTGTGAGGTGAAAAATAATCTGTAAAAACTATTCTGCTTTTTCAGTAGTGCACTGGGCAACACTGACATGCATCAGGTGCACCACTGACCTCCACACCTTAAAAAAAAAAGTTATCTGCACGCATAGCTTCCAACCTTCATTCCTGAAACTGTGCTATAGAAAACAAGGTGACAAACACCCTCACCAAAGAGAACAGCTAAATAACATAACCACATTATTAAAGTGCTTGCAGCATCAACAACTCATTTCAGTCTCTAAAATCACAAGCAGGATTACTACTTGTGGCAGCTGTGTCACAAATACTTTTAGCCCCCTCTATTCTCTACAGGATGTACAAAGTCTACATTAAATAGGCAATCTCTGGAAAGTGTCTCTCTTTCAGGGACTAATAGGTACTTGCTGCACAGGTACATGATTTTGGAATTCCAGCTCTGCAGTGTTTGAATCACCAGTTCTGAAACAAACCCAACTATACTCTGATGATATGCAGTGGACTATGGGGTTAGAACAGCTGATTTGCTGAGAGTTGGTATCTGGCCCTTGTCCTGTTAGGTAGAAAAATTCAAACTAATCTGAACATTATTTTTCTTTTCAAAATGTTGATAGTCAGTGTAGCAGATTTGGCAATAACATTACAAGTTTTCTGAAACACAGTCACTACACTTGTGGATGATTTATTTCTCCTTTAAGTTGTTTTCCCCATAAAAAAACCAAAATAATGAAGTGTTGAATTTTGGCAGCTACACCTGAGTTACCCTTATTTGACAACATAATCAGGAGAGTGAGAAAGGATTTTACACTGACAGAGAGTAAGTTCAGATTAGATACTGGGAAGAAATTCTTTCCTGTGAGGGTGGTGAGGCCCTGGCAGTCACAGAGAAGCTGGAATCCCTGCTCCTGGATCCCTGGAAGTGTCCAAGGCCAGACTGGATGGGGCTTGGAGCAACCTGGGACAGTGGAAGGTATCCCTGGACATGGCAGGGGGTGTAATAAGATGGGCCCTAAGGGCTGCTCCAAGCCAAACCACTCTGTGGTTCTGTGGTGACGCAGCTGCCCACACCTCAAGCATCATTCAGCACACTCCTTAACACAGACATTGGCAGTCGCCTAGATTTCTCCTGAGTCTCCTTCACAAGACAGTGGGAATCAACAGCTCATGGTCTTTTGCAACATTTCTGAAAGTTCAGGCAATTGTTCTCTAACTGCAGAAGTTTGAGCAGGAGGAGAAAAAATGAATTCTGTTAAAGCCCAAGAACACCACAGATACAAGCACTTCCATTAACATCAGGGATTTTAAAACATTCGAGTCCAGAACAGGACCTCACCAGCACATATTCCCACCAACACATGTGGACTCCAAGCCAATCAATCATTAATTAAAGTGCAATAAGATCTATTTTTGTATCAGGTGACTGGTCAAGTACCAAAGCAGGAAATAGCTCAAGAACACCATTTCTGCAACAAAACCTACTGCACCCGCCAACACACTCCATTCAATTGTGTCAGATTATTGCAAATAAACCTGAAAATAAGGGCATCCCCAAACAAATCTGAGAAAAATTGTAGTTCTTTAGTCCTGATTCAAGGCTGTACAGACAGAATAAAAGGAGCTACTTTTCTTTCAGACCAGCAACACAGTTTATCAATTTTGAGTGGTAACACAGACTCATCTGTGCCTGAGCATGCAGCCACACAGCCCAACAGCAGCAGTTCCAGCTGCCTCTCCAACCTAACAGGGAAGGCAGGGGCAATTCTGCAGAGCCAGAAGAACAGCAAGGACCTAAGTTATGATATGTTACCAATAACGTGCTTGTCACTGGCTGTATGTCTCTTCAGCACTAAAGCAAAGGCACTTACAACCTAAACAAATGCCAGACAATGCATACAACACAACAACAATAATGCCTAAGCAATGCATTATCAGACTGCAATAACCTTGGTATTGGAGATGGTGAGACACCCATGCAGTGTGGACTGCTTTGCTTTGCTTGCCTTAAATACAGTTATTTCAGTACAGGGATAGCTTCTTTTCCCATTTTTCTTTACAGTCCAAATAACAGGGGGATCAGAGGATGGAGGCCTTAAAGATTTCAGATTAACAGAACAAATAAGCAAATACAACCAAAAGGAGAAAACAAAGATCACAAAAAAAAAGGAGTGAGCTGGGAAGAGCAGAGGTACTTAAATATGTGATGGATCCACAAACAGCCTGCTAGAAATATTTACTTGGCAGCACTTAATCATTAACAGCAAAAAAACCCCAAAAGCCCCAAACAAACAAACCCCCCAGAAACAAAGAACAAAACAAAACCCACAACACCCCCCCACCACCAAAAAAATCTCAAACAAAACAACACAACAACTCCCTCAAAACAAACAACAAATAAACCAATCCCCCAAAAAACAGGGAGAAAGCTGCTTTTCTTTGAGTTAAAATTTCTGGCCGTGTGAACACCTGCAAACTTTCAAATATTAATGACAGAAAAGACTTTCAGTACAAGGATTCCCAACACCTAATTATTGTTCAATACTATCCACAGCTGTTTTGAAAATTACAAAGGATATAAGTATCATGTATTGCTTGGAAGGAACAAAAAGTTACCATAAAATGCTGCTGGAATCCTTGAACTTGAGTTATCATTGTTATTCTTGAGTAACCACCTTGGAGAAGTCTTTTGCAACAGTCTAACAGCTAGTGATTACAGAGAGAAGGAAATTCCAACACCAGGGAATTCCCTGCTCTGGTAATACAGTGCCCTAGATATGATCCATGTTATTTCTATGCTCTGGTACTCCTGTATGCTCTGAAAACCCTACCGGGATTTCCTCTAAACTAGAAAAGCTTTCAGATGCTCCAGCTTCTTGTAGGAATTGGATATAAAAACACAAGGATTGAGATAATACAGTTCAAAGGAGAAGGTCTCACTGTCCTCTCCTCACAAGTCCACAGCACCTGAGAGGCGTCCTCCCTCCTGCTGCCCTGGGACCAGAATCAGCTGAGCATCAGCTGCATCCACCCAGCTATTGCTCGCTTGTTCGCAGGCCCAGAGAGGCCTGGGAGCATTCTGGCAGGTTCCAGCCAGCACTCTAAATTTGGTGTTTGGTGGCTAACAGCGTGCCAGCCCAAATATTCCAGCAGCAATTTTCACTGAAGGATGGGCCGGAAAGACCAAGGTGAAAACAAACTCTCAACAAAATTCTATTTTCATTATAGAAATTTCAAAAACATTGAAGACAGAGGCAGCAGAACACAAGTGCTGGGCTTAGAGAGCTCTCCCTGCCAAGATCCGCTGCCCTGCTGCGGGGGTGGGCTGGCAGAATAGGTATAAACTGTGCGTGCTGGGGCGAGCGTCAGCAGCGGGCAGAAGATCCTCAGGCACTGCCCGGCACCTGAGGCTCGCACAAGCCATTCGAACATCTTCCAGCCCCTCCACACACCGAGCCAGCCCCAGACGCAGCCCAGAGCCCCCACGGCCGGCTCGCCGCAGGGACCAGCGCCCGCTCTCCGGTCACCGACACCCCCGGAGGTTCCGCCCTGGGTTCTGGAGCCCACGGCCAGACACAGCGGCTGGGGCCGCGCCCGAGCCTCCCCCGCAGCTGCTGCTTGGTCTCGCACGAGCACAGCCAGCGACCCGCGGCCCGGACACGGGGACCTGACGAAGGCCGGTCTCGGAGCCGGCTCCCTCCCGGCCCCTCGCCGGAGGATGCTGCCGCGATGCTACCGCCCGACACCGAGTTCCATCCCCCTCGGTCGACTCCCGGAGCCGCGCTCGCCCTCACCACTCTCCACCGCTCCGGGCCGCGTCCGGCGGGACCGGGGGCGCGAGCGGCCCCGCGCCTGCGCAGAGGGCGCGGCAGCGGAGGGACGGGCGCGCGCACGCGGTCCTGTCGGGCCGGGCCGGGCCGGGCGGGCGCGCGCGGAGCGACCGCGGCCCTCGGGCCAAGCGGGGCAGTGGTGAGGGGTGGTGGGGACTGTGAGGGGCTATGAGGGGCTGTGACGGACTGTGACGGGCTGTTAGGGGTGGTGGGGGCGGTGAGGGTTGGTGGGGGCTGTGACGGACTGTGAGGGGCTGTGAGGGGCGATGGCGGCTGTGAGGAGCGATGGAGGGGTTGTAAGGGACTGTGAGAGCTGATCGAGGGGTGGTGAGGGTGGCTGTGAGGGCTGATGGGAGCTTTGGAGGAACAGGAAGCTGTGAGGGGTCACAGTGAAGGACTGTGAGGGGGGTGCAGGCCAAAATTTAGGGAGTGTGAGGGGTGGCAGGGACTGTGAGGAGTGGTGGGTGTCAGTGAGGGGCAGTGTGGAGCAGACAGGGTGGTTGTGGCAGTGTTGTGATAAGAGTATAGAAATTTGGTGGAAAAGAAACCCCTTGTTAGCCAGCTGGTCGTTAGGGATCAGAGAGGGTGAGGGTAGCTGGGCTTAATCTCTTATTATAACTAGTTTGGTACTCTAAGTGGTTGCGTTCAATAGGAACTTTCATGAGCACAGGTTCTCAAACAGGGCATGTTCAACACTGAGTCTGGTAATGTTCAATAAGAACTTTCACCATCATAGATTCATGAATAATGTAGTTTATTGAAGTGGCAGAAATGCAAGGAGAAATGGAAAGGGAGAATAGCTGTAAGGTAGTATGTTTTAATTAGATTTTCAGAAGAAATTCTTTACTCAGATGATGGTGAAGCCCTGGCACAGGGTGCCCAGAGCAGCTGTGGCTGCCCCTGGATCCCTGGAAGTGTCCAAGGCCAGGCTAGACAGGGCTCGGAGCAACCTGGGACAGTGGAAGGTGTCCTTGCCCATGGCAGGGGATGGAACTGGATGAGCTCTAAAATCCCCTTCCAATGCAAATGAAATGATAGATTTGGAATTGCCCTAGATGGATGCACTAGCTGTGATAGAGTTCTAACAGTAGCAGTAGTATAGTGTTAGCTCAGGTAATAATAATCATAATCATTTTATGTAGAAGCTTACAGTGAATGCTTGGGAGGAGGGAGAGGAGACTAGTAGCCCATCATCTGTTTCTGAACTCCTTTTGGGTCTTCCTCCTAACTAGGTGAAATTTTTACCCTCCTTATATACACCCCAATCTCATCCGCCTCCTCCTTCTTCACATATAGCATGATCTAAGCAGAGAGCAATGTAATGC
The DNA here is from genome assembly GCF_901933205.1 of Camarhynchus parvulus. Classification (NCBI taxonomy): domain Eukaryota; kingdom Metazoa; phylum Chordata; class Aves; order Passeriformes; family Thraupidae; genus Camarhynchus; species Camarhynchus parvulus. Next base: position 3,184,506 of record NC_044584.1, on the reverse strand, counting down.
TGTAATATATGTGAGACTAAGGTACTTAATGAGGCAATTAGCATATGCAGGGTTTGTTGGGGTTTTTTTTTTGTGGTTTTTGTTTTGCTTGTTTTTTTGTTATGGTGTCCTTCGAACTTCTGGTCATACAGCTTTGTTCTCATTTGCTTCATTCTTCAGAGCGAGAGCATGATCATTGCATCTCCACAGGACCTGCTCCTTCAGGCCTTTCCTGACGTCAGCTATGCGGCTCTCCATCCACAGAGATAACACAGAGGGTACACAGCATACACTGTAGGTATTAAGCCTCAGCCCTTGCTTGGCTCCTTGGTCATCATCCCACAGAAAGCAATGCTGCGTGAGGAGAACTTGGGCTGTGCTTCTGCCCTGGGGCCTGGGAAAAGCTCAGCGCAGATGTTAGAAACAATTGCTGCTTTAGGAAAGCTTTAAAATCTGACTACTTTTGTGCTCAGTAACAATATGTCTGGTTTTTTTTGTTTTTTTTTTTTTTTTTTTTGCAAAGCCTACAATGGCCAGGACAGAAATTGGTTCGTTTTAAGGATGAAGGATTTCCATAGTGTTTATTTGACTTGGCTTGGCAGCAATGCTCTGTTTACGACTGGATAAATAACTGCCACATTAAAGATTATTAACTAGCTGTGCTTCAGTGGCCAATAAAGCACTAATCTTTTATATGGTGTTGTATATGTACACAGCTTGGTACAGCTGGATCTTGCCAAAGAGATAACAAATCCCTTACCTGGAAGTTTTACAATCTAAAGGAAACCACAAAGGACCACAAGGAAAGTACTAAACATGATAATGAAACATAAAATACACAGAGGACTTGGAGCCATTTGCAGCTGCATTTTAAACAGGGTCTTAAGAGGGTGTTTTATATTTACCTTAAAGCTCCTGAGCAGAGAGGCAAGATAAAATCCTAGGTTTGGCTTGGGAGGGACCTCAAAGCCCATCCAGTCCCACCCTGTGCCGTGGGCAGGGACATCTTCCATTAAACCAGATTGCTCCAAGCCCTGTCCAACCTGGTCTTGAGGACTCCCAGGGGTGAAGCAGCCACAGCTTCTCTGGGCAACCTGTGGCAGGGCCTCCTCACCCTCACGGAATAAACCTTTTCCTCATACCTGGTCTAAATCTCCCCTCTTTCAGTTTAAAACCATCCCCCCTTTTCCTGTCACTACAGGCCCTGCTGAAAAGCCTGTCCTCACCTTTCTTGCAGACCCCTGTTAAGTCCTGCAGACAGACACAGCGGCCACTGTGCTGTGACAAATGGTCAGTGGGGTCTAGGGCTGTGCTGTGCCCCTACCTCTGCTGGTGGCCAGGCAGGGCAGTCCCACTGCTCCAAAGCAGGCCTAAGCTCCAACCTGGGGGAAGCAGTAAGCAGTCCTTGCAATGTGCTTCCTTTAAGGCTTCCTTGTGACTCTGGACAGCAATGGACTCATGTCATGGAGCATGGGAGCCATTTCCAGAAGCTGTGATGAGAAATTATTTGTTTATCCAAATATAAATTGGAACTATAATACATTATTTTATATTCACTTGTGTTTAATTCTGCAGGGCCCTAAAGGACATTCCACACATGTAAAGCATTATGTTCCTTGTGCTAAATGAAGCTGAGCTAGCAAGGAAAGCAGGTTTAAAAGAGGATGAAAGTAGATGGAGAGGTGTGAGGACAGAGATAAGTGTGGGCAGCATTTGCTAAGATTTTGTAGGAGGATGGAAAACTTTCATCTGTCTTCATCATTTATGGATCCTTTCACTGTAATATGTGAGACATGTATTTTGCATACTTGGGCTCATGGTGCCCCTCTGAGGTAAAGCAGCACTGGTATTCTCACATCGCTCCCAGGAAACTGCGGCAGAGACAATGTGTTCACATGGGGAAAAAGAAGCTGGGGATTGACCGGCTTTGGAAAAGCAGGAGCAGGCACAGGGAGAGGGACCAGACTCACAGAGTTTCTCTCCTGAAATGTGAACCATTATTGGAGCTGAACATACTGTTTAGCCAGACAGCTGTTCTCAGTGTTCTGAAAGTAGGAAGGCTCTCTCCGAACTTCTGTTCTCATGCTCAGTGGTGCCTTATTGAGAGATAATTTAGGAGTATAATGGTGACTAAAGCCTCTGCATTGCCTGGTGTTTTTACCTAATTCTGGTACTCTGGGTGCAGTAGGGAGATAGAGTTCAAGGAGGCAGAGATAAGATAAAGGGCACAGAGATAAGGTCAATGTGGGGAAATCTTTCAGGAGAGGGGCCTGTGTGACTGCATGATAAAAGGAGACAGCAGTCTGTGGATTTATGGTGAAAATGGCAGATGATACAGGTAGAATGGATGTGAAACTTTGGAGCCTGCTTGGCTATATGAGTAATCTCCACCAAGCTGTGTTCAGGCTGTTGGACTGTCTGTGGCTGTGAGAGAGAGGGTGAAGGCCTTGCTTGAGTAGCTGGCTGATGGCTGGTGGAAAACGTGTTTGAATGCATCCACTCCTCTTCCTGGAGGAAGATGTTCATTGCTGGCAGCTTTACAGAAGCCAAGGAATGCCAAGGCTCTCTAAGTCCTAAACCCTGTGGTGGTTCAAATAAAGAGAAAGACCTGGTTAGCCCCTGGGGATGGAGGGCAGTGAGTCTATGGAGGCTTTTGAGGGATGAAAGAAGGATCTTTGTTTATATCCAACTAGTTCCCGGAGTTTTGAAACACTTTCACATAGCATGAAATAAAGTAGTTCCGCAAGTGCAGTGTTGGGTGAAGCCTGTGACCTTTGGGCTTGTGCCATGATGGTGGCTTCTCTCTCTGTTCTCTGAAGAACAAGTGAGCTCATATTGAACCATTCCTTTGTGTGGGAATGCTATTCCCTCTGAACATTCATTTTCCAGAACCTACAGGAACAGAAATTTCTCTGCTATGTACAGTTGTACATCTCACATTTTCTTACTAAACCAGGCTGAAGTTATAGACTAGGCCCCGGATGTAATGGAAGCTTTTTGACAGAGGCAGTGGAGGGACTGGAAAGCTGGATTGGGAAACATGAAAGCAAGAAAAGAAAAGCAAGTGAGGAATGGCTAAGTGAATGAAATTATCCATCACATGAGACCTATCTTCATGTGTGTCCAACAGCCTTGGAGAGGAGATTTGCACTGGTAAGGTGGGCAGAGGAGCAGCTGGAGAATCATCAGAGAATGCCAGGAAGCACAGAAGGGTCTTAGGCCAAAACCTAAGCTGGGCTAGTAAAACAGTGGCTTTGCTGGTCCCAGGGCAAATCCTGCTGCAGCAATGGGATTTGCCCTGGGTTGCTTGCATGGGAAGCTGATAAGCCTCGGCAAAGTCTGACCTCCTGTGGGTAAAACTGGGAATTACTATGGGATAATTAAACAAATCTTTTTCCTATCACGTGCCAGCATCTTAATGAGAGATTTGCTCAGTGGTGTGGATCACTTCTCTTCCACTTCCAGCAGCCAGATGTGGTTCTTCCCCTCTAGATGAGCTGCTGATGTTATTCCTGGCAATGAAGGTGAGACCGATGGTCCCAAAACTGGGAGAGTGCTGGTGGATTTTTTAATGACACAAAAGGAATGTGGTCACGAAGGCAGCCAAGCATTTCTCTGTCACTGCAACAAGTACTCCGTGGACACTGTGTTTTCCATTTGGTTGGATGGGTTGCAGTCAGCTTTCCCTGTTTCTTTGTCTCTTCCCCACATATGGCAACTCCTGCCTTTTAGGGGTGACATTAGTCACATTGTACCATGAATGTGAAAGGTTGTCTTCTGGTACTGGGTGATCCTTTTGGTGTGGAGAGGGGATTTGTGAGAAAAGAATTAGCAATTTCTCTTTAGGATGATTTTAACCCCCCTCCTTCATGAGGAGACTGCAGTGATGTGTAGTACATTCCCAGCATATTGCACCAGGTATTCCAGAATGGGATGTTGCTTGTTAGAATCCAGCTTTGGCTGCAGGTGCTGCTGTGGTGTTCCACACCTGGTAGGATGCAGTCCACAGAGATTCCTCTGGCTATTGGCCATCTTTGGAGCACTCTTACCCACTCTTGACTCTGGAGGATGAGAGTTCATTGCAGAAGGATCTTGCACGTGACAGTTTTCCTCCCCCTGTATGGTGCCTGCCTGATGACCTGTGGGATCTTAGGGATGACTCATAATCCAAGGGCTTTTCCTGGGAAAGTGGTTCTGAAGGAGTTTGGTTTATTCCAAGTGCAGGTGTATCTTACAAGCACCACGGATTGTTGGTCAGTCACATGCTACAGACATGGATAGATAACTAAACATTGCTTAATCTATGCCCTGCACTGTCTTTGATGTTGGCTTGATCCCTTTCTTTCCCCTGCACTCTGCTGCACCAGCTCAAACAGCACTACCTTTTCGCAGGAGGCTCATTGGCTTTCATCAGGCAAAGCAGGAACTTTTTTTTGGGAACTGGCATCCCTCATGGTATTATGTTTCTGTCTGGGCTGCTGGCTCTGGGTCTTCAGGGTCTCTGGTGTATTTACCTCATAGTGTGACTGAGCAGCAGCAGTGAGGGACCTGCAGAGTTCACAGCAAAGGTAGCTGGACAAGTAAGTTCAAAACCAGGCTGTGATCCCATGGATCTGCTTTTTAGAGACCTGAGAATAGGCTGAACCTCCCTGGGTGAAGGATAAGAGAGTGTGGTGCCCAGATAGCCTCTACCTGGAGAGGGATCCTGTCTGTCCCAGCCAAACAGCCAGGGCAGGCTTAGCTCTCAAGGGGGCTTTACACCAAAATCCGTGGCATTGGGTGCTCTCAGGCCTGCCTGTGTTCTCCTCTAAGGCAAAGCAGAACCTTCAATTAGTGTTTCCAGAAGGTGTGAAATAGAGCTGGAGGAAAAGCAGGCTTGGTGGTGCTCTGGCCCAGGCCTGGTCCTTGCAGCCCTCGTACCTGTGCCAGAGCATGAATTGCTACTCTGTGCTGGTGCCCCTCACCCCTCTGCAACTCTGTTTTCATTAGTGTGTGCTCTTTGGTTAAGGACCTTCTCACTTCCAGCTGAACAAACACTTTCCATCGCATGTAAAATCCTGCTTGGTGCTAATAGGCGTCTCCCCCACCTTCCTCCCTCCCCTTTACCACCTTTTCTGCAGTTGGCAGGACAAAAAAGTGTCGCTATTACCTGACTTATTATCAGCACGGGACTGTAATTTATGACATATGCTTGGTAGAGTGCCATGCTGAAAACATTTATGGCCCTCTTTGAGTCCTGCGGAGTGGTGGGGAGAGCAATGGCTGTGGAGGGGAAGCCAGTTGTTCCACCCTTGCAAAATACAGCACAGTCCAAAGGCTTCCTCTGCCTTCTGACAGTGGCACTGTGGGCAGTAGGCTCAGCACCCTGCTCTGATGTCAGTGGGTTGAGACACCAGTGCCCAGAACAGATGCAAGATTTTTCTCTCCTTAGGAAACACACAGTTTCTCCCTTGGGAAATTTATTGAATTCCCTATCTTTATTGCTTTTAGTCCTGTACAATCTTACCCCTCAGGCAGGATCTCAGAACCTGCCTTCCTTGTGTTCCACATACAAGTGTCACCTCCTCTTTCCTCCCCTGGCTACAAGTCCCTGTTCTCTCATGGGAGGGTCTGCAGCAGCTGCCCTATCTGCAGCAGGTCAAGCGCAGGAGCTGTGAAAAGCAGGCATTACAGCAGGACAGCTGCCCTCCAGCAACCAGATTCACACTCTGTCTGAAGGAAACAACCTGATCATTTAGTTCTCCATGTCTGGATTTGAGCTGAAAGTGTGGTGTGGAGAGAAGGGGGCAAATGAATTGTCATTGCTGTAGGTGGGCTAGATTTGAATAGCAGTATAAAAGGCAAGGGAAAGTCCTGGCAGCAGTGACTTTTTTCAGTGACTGAAGAGAGACTTATGAGAAATGAGACTTTATATCCCAGTCTTGAGATGAGTGGTATCGAAGTTTGGCATGGGAAGGAGTTTTTTACACTGGGCTATTTGCTGATAACTGAAAAGTTAATGTTGACTGTTGGGCTCCTCTCAGGAAAACACCATTGTTCATCTTTCAGAGGTATCTGGAGCTTGGCTGTCTGGTCTGTCCACTTGTTGTGTTTCAAAGGATGGGAGTAGAGATCATCGAAAACATTTCCCAGTTTCAGGAGCACACTTTCCCTGAAGCTGCTCAGTTAGAAGGAACATTTGCTTGGCCTGCAGTGAGGCAGGCTCTCTGTACACTGTGGGGAAGGATCACATGGCAGTTTGTCCTCTTTCTTTAATTCAGGCTTTGCCAGCTTCTGGGTGAGAAGTAGGTCTCTGCAGCCCTCTGCTTCAACAGTGCAATGTGTGCATTCATGTAAAGGAGACGTTCTGGCTGGGCTAGAGTCCTGGATGCTCTCTGCTGCTTGCTGTCTGAAGGTTTGCAAGATAAAGCCTTGAGAGCTAGGTGTCATAAGGAGATGTGTGAAGCCCACAATGCCAAGCTAATGCTGCTTCCAGAGTTGTCATCTCTAGCTGCTGTTATTTCTGGATGTCTTGTCCAAAAGGTCTCAAGGCTGAAGGTTTGGTCTGGGAGAATGCCTTGAGCTGGAGTTGCTTCATTCCTGCTGTGGTTGGACAGAATGTGTGTTTTGGATGGCATTTATTTCCCCAAACAGCAGTTATATAGAAGTTTGCCATCTGGTGAGTTCCATCTGTCCTGTGCAGTGAGGAGAGACTGAAGCCTCCCGTGAGTGAATCAGCTCATTTTGTCTTAAGCACTATTGGGTGGAGCAGGTTGCTCTGGAGCCGATTCTGCTTTTTCTCACTGGAGCTTAGATATTTAGGTGCCAAACTGGGTGCTAAAATCAGAGATGAAAACGCCCACTTTCACTTTTTGTGTGAGGGAGGGCTGGTGAGAAGCTCACATTGTCTATGGGGTCTGAGCCACCTTTAAGCCTTGTTCTGTTGACTGAGTCCCAGACACCCCATAACCAGGTCAAATCTCTACCTGGAGCCCAGAAAGAGCCCCCCTTTCTCAGATGGTGAGAAGCAGATGGATGGTGCTGGATCCTGCTGAAAACAGGGAAGAACCACACTTGAAAGGTTTCTCAATGTCCTGCAGAGTGAAAGCAGTTTAGCTGACAATAAACCTCTGCTGGGTGCAAGATTATTCAATGGGGAAAGGTGGGGGGAAATGGCAAAAAATGGCAACCTGTCTTAAGAGAGTTCACTGCATGTGCACCTGATAAAATCATAACATGGGATCGGCTTTCTTCTGTGCTTTCTTGACTTTTGGCATGCATAGCCAAGCTCTGGCAGGCAGGGCAAATTTCCTTCTCCCTAGGGTAATTAAAAAAGACCATTTCCCCATTTAAAGAGTGGGAGGGAGGTGAGGATGGAAAGGGGAGCTGAGCCAGGCAGTGGGCAAGCCCTGCCCACACTGCTGCATGAGTTAGCAGAGCCATGGCTCTCCCACCCCCACCACTTTTCACGGCGTTAGGCACGTGGGATTGAGGGGGGCTGGATGGGTATGAAAGCAAACACACATCTGGAAGTTCCTCCAGTTAATTGGGCAATTATTCATACCATTCTTGCTGGAAGCAGCCTGCTACTGCTGAGCCAAAACCAACAACAACAGACTGTGGGCGTACTTCATCCCTGCTTGGAGCGGGGAGGCTTGTGTGGCAAGGTGGGGCTGCAGAGGGCGAGTTAAACAGTGAGCCCACTGCTCCTGGGCTGCTCTGCTTGGCTATAGAGGTGTGTGGGGAAGCCCTGGAGACCCTGATGTGGTGAGATGCTTGGGAAGCACTTGCTTTACAGTGCATGTGGGCCCCAGGTGGGGAGGGGGAAGCTGCTGCTCTGGAGCAGCATAAGAACCCAAGTCAACCTGTGTTGGGTTTTATTAGGAGCTTGGCAGGCTGTGGTGTTGGTGAAGGTAGTCCAGGCCTAGCTATGCTCTGTAGCACTTTACTCCTCATAAATAATGGATTCACTGCCATTTCTGCCCAGCTCCCACCTGAGTGAGGCTCTGGCAGCTCATGTTCACCTTTTCCATCCCTCCTCCTTTACCTTTCTCACATCCTTGGTTCCTTCTTAGTCTGACAGCAATGTCTCTGGATGTCCCCATCCCTGCCTGTTTTCTGGTACAGATGCTATGTAGGTGAAGTTCTGAGGGAATGCAGAACTAGATGGCCTTGTTCATTCCCCAGGATTTGCCTGTGGGATGGAAGCTGGGAGTGACCATGTCAGTCTGAGTGGCTTTCCCTATAACAGAGTTGACAGACCTCAGCTGATCCTCAGGGAGATGATGTTCAGGAGTACCCTGACACCATCAGCCTTGAAGAGTTGTCTCTCATCCTTCTCATCTCTATATCTGGTGGGATATAGGGTTGCTCCTGAGGCTGAATTCTTTGGGATTGCATATCAGTGTGACAGACCAGATCTTGAAAGTGTTTCCCTGGAACTGTGGCTGACTGCTCTTTGAGGGCTTTGCCATTCCCTCCTTGCTGCCAAAGCCCACAGGAAGCCTTCCCCTTCCAGCAGAATGTCTTGATTGATAAAAACAATCCCCTTCTCTCAAACCGTGCCTGCTGCACAAGCTGGGGGTGCTGCGTTTGGCCCATCTGCTTCCCACTTTGCCTGAGAGCACATCTCTGGCACTGGGAGTCTTTGTGGCAGCCTCAGAAGTGCACGCTGTGCTGGGCTCCACCAGCATAATTGGAGCCAGCTCCAGCCAAGCCCAGCTGGGATGTGAAAGGAGAAGAATTCCCATGGTTCCTTCTTCCTTGTCTTTTTCCCTCTGCCATGAGATGGGTCTTCTCTAAAGAAGAAATTTATTGCCATTAACTCAAGATCTTCCTTAGGATAACATAAATCACACAGACAGTTTGGCTCCAGGATGAACATGCAAACGTAAGCAAGGCTGGAGTGGGTCACGCCATGGAGCCGTTGAGTACAGCGTTTCTCCACAGCATCACTGGAGTAAGTGCTGTAGGAAAAGGCTGGAAACAATGCATGCATGGCATGTGCTATCTTGCCTCTTCTCTGATTGTCCATGGATGTGGTGAAAGGTTTATCTAGTGGGTGATCAGCAAATATTTTGTATCTTTGTTCGTCCATTTTTGAAGTGTCTTAGATGGTGCTAACTCAGAAAGGCTTGGGGATGTAAAGTTCTCTGCATGAGCTTTAGTAGTGGTCTACAAAAGTGCTGTGAGGACATCTCAGCATCAAAAAGCACTGTAGAGAGGGAAGCATGATTCCCAGTTTTACAGGAGGGAGTGAAGAATTTAAATGACTTATCCAAAATATCAGTGGGAATCCTTAACAGAGTGTGGTGTTGAAACCAGATTCTCAGACTCCTGTGACTGTTCAGCTTTCCTCTTTGATAGTCACCCACACAGAGATCTAAGTTAGGATTGGAACTTACCCTCAAGCTAATGCAGAAATAAACCTAACTGAAGGGAAAGCCTTCCTTACTGTCCAGCTGGATGACTGTACTGTAGAAGGAGGACATTGCCAGGTGGAGAGGCCAACCAACAAAACCTGCTTTGTCAAGGATTAGGAAATGGAAACATTGCTGAGGGTCCAGCTGAGGAAATACGATTCTGAAGGTGCTCAGAAAATCAAGATTTGTGGTGGAAAACCGTTTCAGGGAACAGGAGAGAGTTAGGGACAGGATCTGCTGTTCAGCCAGAAGGGAGAGGGTAGAGCTGCCAGCCATGTGGAAGGGTTGGGAAAGGTAGGAGGGTATGTGGAGCTGGGCACTGAAATGGAGCAGCTGAGATAAAAGCACCAAGGGACAGGTCTCGCTCTCACTGAAGGGAATGGACTGACTCCCATTGACGTCAATGAGGGCTGAACTGGGACCCTTGCGAGAAATATATTGAACACAGACAAATCCAGCAAAGTCAAAACAGATGATGCAGGCTGCTTAATACAGTCACAGGGAGCTGATTGCGAAATCTCCTAACAAGGCAGTTCTGTCAAGCAGCCATCCAAGTCCAGTAGGTTCCGGCCTAGGAGAGGGAACATGGGAGGCTGTGGTCCTGGAGAAGGCATACCTAAGATGGAAAGCTGAAATGGCGTGGTTGTGTCCTCACTGTGCTTCAGCATAACCCCACTCACCACCTTGTTTGTGTGACCTTCTTAGCTATCTTACTGTATTCCAGGTGCTTTTTCCTGAGCTTCCCCTGTCCCACCAGTGAAGCTGTTCTGAAGCTGGAGGTGTGGACAGACTGGACAAGTTGTCAGAGAATACATTGCTGTACCTCAGCTGGCAGTGGGGGGCAGCTGAGTGTGCACACGCCTAATCCATGGCACATGCAAGTCAGTTCAACTTAGCCAACGTGACAGAACCGCACTAAGCTGGCTGAAGTGACCTTATTTGCATGGACTAAGCAAATGCACATGGACTGTGACGCTGACACGCAGTAACTGCTTACCGCGTGATAGCCGGTTCCTGTGTTTGCGCTCAGCCTCTGACTCATCACCCCAAACTCTTCCCTTGCTGTGCTTCTCAGTCCCTTGTTCCAGGTTCCCAGTGCCTGGTTTCCTCTGCGTCAGGGATGTCTGTGATCCTACCGCAGCCCCGTGTCTGTCCAGGGAGTAGTTTTGGCAACTTTTCTGCTCTGCTCCATGGAGTCTCAATGATCTGCTCCAGATTCAGGCTCTCCTAGTCCTCTTCTGAAGGTAGAAAGTCAGCCAGCTCCCTATGGGACCCCAGGTCATGGCTCCCCTCACTCCACAAATCCTTTTCAGCTCAGCAGGCCTCCTAGGGCACCAGGACCTGCGTCTCCTCCATCTTTACTTTTGTTCCCCACTTGGAGAAAGCAGAGAGTCCAGACATGGCTCTACCCTTAGAGAGCAAGAAGATGTGGAGCACTCTAGTGAGGTCAGTGGCGAGATCTTGGCAGTATCTTCTCTATGGCACAGTGAGAATTCAGAAAAGTTGATGGAGTTGAAAGGAGAGGGCAGGATGAAGTTACTAGTGTAGAATACAAAGCTGAAAATAGAAGGAGCTGAGTTTCTGGTTGCTCCTGAGGATGTCTCATCCTTTACCAAGCACTGGTTCAGGCTGAAGAGCAGAGACTTCAGTGAAGCCACACTTACTCTACACCATGTTGAAACAGAATTCAGTCCATAAAGATCCATTTCCCCTACACCTGGAGTTGTACCACAGTTGTAGCTGTGTTATGAAAAAAGGGACAGATCTAAATTAACTGATTTGTAAGTAGAAAATTCAAAGGAATGGGAGCAAGAGTGGAGACAGGAGAGCACAGGAGTGCAGACAGGCAGGGGGCATTGTTGCTCTTAAAATAGTCCTATACTGTATGCACAGTTTAGATGTTTTGGGAAGAGTGGAATTTCATTTTTTATTCCGCATGGATAGACTGGACTGAAACTTTACCTTCCTTTTCACCCTGGATCCACTGAAATAGCAGCATCTTGTACAAGGACCAGCTTCCTTGATGTGCAAGTAATGTTTGGTGGGGAATCCGAGAGTGTACACAGGGACAGGTTACCTGCAGTGGGCATTGAAGCATTGCCTGAACTTTCAGGAATGAAATGAGCAAAGTCAAAGTGCTGGGGCCAGCAGACATGAAAGACACCAAGAGGGGCCTCTTTCAACTATGCCAGATGCAAAGTAAAGGCCACGGAAAAGTGTGGGCTTGCTGTGTACTGGGGCAGAGGATCTAGAAACAAAGGGCATGAAAAAGGCAAATATTCAACACCTTTTTGATACTGGTACCCATAATGTTTAATGTCCTTTTTAATGGCTTAGAGTGCACTCTCAGCAAGATTAGGAACAACCAGTTGATACCCCCGAGGGCACAGCTGGTAGTCAAAGGGCACTTCACAAACTGTCCTCTATCCTGTGCTGTGATAGGCATTTCAGCGCTGATGGCCTGGCATTTTCTGCTGCCTGCACTACTTGTTTGCTTCTTGCTTCCATTTCAGGTAGCTCTCTTTTTTGAAGATGGTGGAGGAACAATCCTTCTCTAAGTAAGCAGCTGAAGGGACTGTGTTAGACTAGTCACACCTCAGTGAGTTAATTTGCACTGTGAGCCATAGTTTTATGTTGTGGATTTCCCACAGTTACAGTAGGACTAGGATGTATTCACAGCATTGTTACATGTAAGCTACTGTATCAGCCTACTGCACTTCTGCCAAGGGCTTGCCTCTATGCAGTGAGGTGGGAAAGGACCTGGATATGAGAGGAGGTGTGGGCTTGAAGGAGCCCTGCTCAACGTTAGTTCTGCAGCTACAGCCTGGCACAGAGCTTCTTCCCTCTCCATGCAAACTGGCACATGGGGACTGTGTCCTCAGAGAGGAGCAACCTGAGTGGTTCACCCTGTGTGGTGAGGTGAAGGTGTTTCTGGAAGCACACAGGAAAGCAGCAGCATCACTATCTCCTTAGCTGGTCCCAGCTGTACACCAGTATAGGCAATACTGTGTCTTCTGGAGTGTATCTGGGACAGCCTCCTCCATCAATGTTCCTACTTTTCCTTATTTATGGGCATATCATAAAGTGAGGTGTTATTATTAATAAGACTGATTTTTCTCTCTCCCTCATCTTTTTTTAGCAAACACTGCTCCTCTCCATGTTCCACAACTCTTTACCTCCCCTGGATATTTGTATGGGTATGTTTATTGATATGACAGCATGCAGCAGTCAGCGCTGCCAAAGTCAATGTGTCTTGTGTCTGTGGAGGATAGGCTGGGGCTGTCAGCTTTGTGTCTCCAGAGAGAAAGCAAGACTGTTTGTTGATTTTGCTTTTAGCCTGGTGTTAGATAAACAGTGAAATTGTATTATTTTTGTACTTCTTCCTATGACCAGCTTAAGCACTGTAGTGTCGGCACATCAGTCACCGACATCAATTGTTTCCCCTGGATTTTGTTCTGAGTGTTTGGTGACGCTTGGAGAAAAAACACCATTATCTTTGAAACTCATCTGGAAGGGTGGGAAAATCGTGACCCTTATGCTGTTCTGGGGCCTAGCCATGGTTGATGCTGCCTGACGTTTTGGGGTGCTGGTCTCACAAGGTGGGGGGCTGCTTCTGCCCATCAGATACAGGTGTTCTCGGTCATTCTGTTTATCAGTGTTAAAATTCCTGTTTTATGGTGGTGACATCCTCTGTGCAAAACCAGAGGCAGAAAGCCTGGGCAGCCTATTCAAGAAAACCTTACCTCCCAGGACTTTCTTTTCTCTGGTGGATCCTCTAGTGTTCTGGAAAGTGTGAGTCCTGCCTAAAGATTCTGCATGAGTAGGTGTTTGGGGAAACTCTGTGTACTCTTTTCTGGTGTCTTATAGAAGCTGAGCTCTCACAGCAGCTTTCTGTATGGGCTCCTCCTATGCAACTGGTAAAGAGAGGAATTCCATGTCACAGGTCGAGTCAGACCATTGGCTTCTTGATGGCTCAGTCTGATTGAGTGAAATTTGCTGATGGATTCCGAGCTGTTGGGGATGGATGAACAAACACAAACAGCATGATTGCTTAACTTTTATTTCCATTGGAAACCAGGCTGAAGGAGCCAGCTCCACTATTCCCTATGGAGTTGCTTGTGACCAAAAACATTGCAGAGGTCATACTTCCTGGTACCTGCATGGGATCTTTTGTTGGGGTAAACTCATTCTGTGCCTTTGGAACCAGCTGACAGATCCTGATATGCAGTAGGTGGCCTGAAATGGCAGATCCTGCTGCACCGGGATTTCAAGGAACAGGCAACCAGAGGAGAAAACTGGGTGAAGAAGTGCCTGGTCTTGGGCTTCTGCCAACAGAGAGCAAGACCCACTGACACAGTGGGGACACAGAAGTAAGACCAGTCATGTTCTCAGGTGCTGGGGCCTTTTAAAGTGAGTATGCTGGCCCTGGTAGAGTGGGCTTCTACAGAAAGATCCTTCCCACTGGACTTCATTAAGCAGGAGGATGAAGATGCTGGGAGAGGTGACTTGGGTAGCTTTTAGTCTGATTTTACTCACAACTTGGCACTTTTGTTTGTGGTACAAATGTAAAAGTTGGGGCCCAGTCTCCCTCTTCAGTGCAGCAGAATCAGAGAATCTTAGAAACCCCTGAGTTGGAAGGGCCTTACAAGGATCATCAAGTCCAACTCCTGGCCCTGCACAGGACAACCTCAACAATTTCACCATGTGCCTGAGAGCCTTGTCCAAATATTTCTTGAACTTTGAGAAGCCTGGGAATGTGACCACTGCCTGGGGAATCTGTTCCAGTGCCTGGTCATCCAGGGGGTGAAGAACCTTTTCTTAGTATTTGATCTGAACCTCCTCTGACAAAGCTTCATGCTTTGGTTCTACACCATGTGTCAACAAATTATGCCTGATCAGCAGGATTAGTGCATGTCACAGTTTCTTTCCAGGCTTTATGTCCAGCTTTCCTTCCCACAAAACTCAGCAAGGGAGAGGGCAGGTCAAAGAGTTTGCAGCTGGTGTGAGTGATGGTTTAGCAGAGACAACATATTCTGAACCACAAAAATGGGGAGTGGAGTTGCTGCTCTGATGTGATTCAAGGCTCTTTAAGAAGAACAGAAGAGATAAGGAGAACCAGGAAAACTATCCTTGGAAAGATAAACAGAACAATACAAAGTTACTGTTACTGTTGAATTAGGAAGAACAATTGCTGAGAGCAACAAAGGTGTTTAACTGCAAACATTTTAAAAGGGAGCCAGAATAGAGAGACCATGAACAACTGGGCAGGCTGTGACCTCCTCTGAACCTGAAGGAGGAGCCTGGCAGAGCTCCCAGGCACATCATCTCCACATGTCTGATGCTCTGCAAACATCTGCCCAGCACCTTGAGGTCTTGCTAAAGGCAGTGGTGTAGCACTGTAAGTCTAGGACAGTGCCTGACAGCTCAGCTCCTGCTGCCTGGGCTGACTGACTTTGGCATTGAGTGGGATGGATGACTGTTATCCTGCTGTGGAGCTGTGATGTGATTTGATTCCCACAAAATACTGGTGCTGAAATATGTTTCTGGGTCCTGCAGTTTGAGTATAGCTGCTGTTTCTTTGGACTGTCTCACTTCTCAATCTTCATTACGGAAGTCCTCCTGTCACATTGCAGCTGACTCCCTAACATAATACCCTTGGAGGCAGCAAAGATGAAGAGCTGAAAGACTTATGTTTACATTACAAAAAATACTCTTTCTGGCTTCTTGTTTTCTATCATGGTCAATCACACTGCCAGTCTCCCTTTCCCAGTTCTTCTCATGGCATCTAGTGAGATTCTTGAGGTTGTCCTGTGCAGAGCCAAGAGCTGGTCTTGATGACCCTTGTGGCTCCCTTTCCAACTCATGATATTCTATGGTTCTGATTTCTCTACCCCTCTGTAACCATCCATTGCCCTTCTGCCCCATCCTTCATCTCCCCCCTGCAGCCTCCCTGGTGCTGTGATGCCATGAGAGCAGATCTGCTGCCAGTGGTGGATGGAGATAGTTTGTGCCATGCCAGCACTGTCTGTAGGCTCCTTGTGCAGTTCCTGGCTGAGTCTCTGCGGCTTAGCTCTGTGCATTGCGGTCATGCAGCTCTTTGTGAAGCTCGTGGCTGCAGTATTCCATGCATTTCCCACTGAGTGCAGCACCCATGCAGTCATGGATGGCAGCTGGCAGCAATGTGCCAAGCAGAAACGACACATGAACGTGTCAGCTCTGTCTTGTGGTGGTTGCCCCTGGATGCTTCAGAATAGCCTGGCCCCTGGAACCATGTGTTTTCCATGTGGTTCCCTCTCCTCCCTGAGTGGGAGTGGATTGTACAAGGTTGTACAAGTGGGTTGTACAAGGTGGATGTCCCTTCCACCCTCAAACATCCTGTGCAGTAAGAATTCCCCCCTGCAGGGGAGGATGTTCCAGTATGGGGGTGGCATGGTGCCTGGGGTCTGTAGGTGTGGGGTGATGCTCCTCTGCTGGGGCAGGTAGTCTTGTATTCAGACTCAAAGAGGAGAAGTGCAGTGAGTCTTGTACCAGGAAATGAGCTCAGGGAGCGGGGTACTCAAGTGATAAATTGCTGGAGTGTGTAGATGTGTGTCCTGTAGCCCTATGTGGGACCTGGCCTGGAGACCAGGACCACTTTAGAAACAAGACAGCAAAGATTTGCCAAGGGTCCGTGGAGCACAATCTCAAGCAACCAAATGTTTGCTTTCCTCATCCTGCTCCTCGGAGCCTTGGCTACCTGAGATGATAGTGTGTGTCTGTTATTTCAGTCGGGCAGGCTGAAACACCCAGAAATTATAAGGTTTTTCTGCAGAACTGACCTGAAAATCTTTCTTGGAGGCTGCATGTACACCAGTCTGCTATGGCAAAAACTATCTATGTATGAAACCATTTTCCAGGACAGTGGGAAACAGAGGTGCTGAGGTAAGTTGCAGGTTCCCCCTCTGAAAGCACTGTCCTTGCTGTGGATTCTATGCTGTGCTGGATGACAGAGTTTCATGGTATTTATCAGGATCCTTGCACACCTTGTCTCCACCCAAGGCCACTGTTGTAATCTGACCTTAGCTTCAGCATGCCTTCTGCTTCCCTTCCCTGAGGATGTGCATGAGCTGGCTCTTACATCCCCTGCAGTTGCTCTGAAATAGGTAGGGAAAGACTGTAATAGTGGCATAGAGGTTCACTGAACTGCTCCTTCTCACCCTCCAGATAATGCCACTGAGACTGCCTAGAATGTTTTGGTGCGTGAACCAACTTCTGCAGCAAATGGCAGTGAGGTGAGTGATGCTGGAGGCCTCCATTGTGATTTCAGGGCAGAGCAGTGTGTGCCCCTCCAGCAGAGGCACCCTTGGGGCTGAGCCTGCTACAGACTAGGTCTCTGAGTATGCACCTGAAGGGTAAGGATAGGATCCTTATGCTTTGCAAACCCTTTCTGCTTGTGGCTGAGGACACCCAGGATTGAAATAGAAGGACAGCATAATTATGTCATGTGGCACCTGGTGTTCACGCTACATCATGACCTGACCCTGCCTGGGGTCTCTACCTGCAGGCAGGTTTCCCTTGGTCACAGCAGCTCTGCTCTGTCTCAGATGCAGCTGACTGTGAGCAGGCTCCACCCAGGCCGTGCTTCCATCAACACCTCTGGCACTGGGGGTGTGTCTGCCTGGAGCCGGGCCTGCCCAGGGGAGTTGGCGTGGGGCAAGCACACACAGCCAGGGGGTGTCTGCAGCCCCTGCTCGCTGTCCATCCTGACACGGTGCCCTCACTTTTCTTCCCCCACTATGGCACTGTGTTGTGAAACATTGACTACCTTACACCAGTGAGACAGCCAGGCAGCAAGAGATGGCAAAGGTTTTTTGTCTGGTCACACGGGGCTCAGGTTCCCCTGTGCTTACACACAGCATTGTGAGCAGGGCATGGGTACAGTGTCAAAAGATAAAGATGTAGGGATAGGAGAAATACTAGGAAGAAATGGCATTGTCCCAGAGCAGAGAGAAGCAAAAAACGTTACAGAGAAGACAGTGAGGAGCTGCTTCAGAGGAGCCGCCTGCTGAGCTCTGAGGCCTGATGCTCCATGGGCCAAGTCCTCAGCCAGTGCACAGATGCAGGCACTGAACTGCACAGGGACATTGTGAGGTGGCTATCACAGACCTGCACCCACAGCTGGGGACCTGCACCTCCTGAAAAATGTTCCTGCCTGAGCTCTCTGAGACCCTCACAGCACACCTGGCCAGAGCTGGTCAGGACAGCCACAGAGATCCACCCTGGCATAGGAGCAGGGCCTCAGGAGGGAGCAGCATCTCAGCCACAGTGCTGGCAGTGGAGCCTGCCAGGGAATTACTAATGATTGTAGAACTGATCTGAGATGAAACACTTTGGATCAAGACCACAACCAAAAATATTTCGGGTTGGATCAAACTGATCCAAACAAATCTGTTTGTTTCCTGCTTTCCCAACAGACAGTCAGTCTTAAAGGTCACAGAGCTGAGAAATGTGGCTGGGCACAAGTGGATTTTCCTTTAGGAAAATTACAATGACAGAAAATTCCTGACCAGCTTTGCCCTCAGGGCGAAGAAGGGGGTGATTCACCTCTCCCAATTTTAGACATCTTTGTGAGGAGCTGAGACATGGAACCCTGGAACTCAGAGAGTTTTGCATCTCTAGCCAGCACAGAGGTCCCCACCCCCCAGGGGACTAAGGCCAGCAGAAGTGATGGCTGGTCTCCTGCATATTCCTGCATGCTGAGTGGAGACTGGGACTCCTCAAAGCAGCCCTCCAAACTGCTGACTTCTGGGAAGTGGGAGCCTTTCCAAGCCTTGGGGACTGTTGTTGACATGGCGTGAAGGTATGCAGACAGGTTGAGGCAGACAGTGACATGAACAATCAGACTTATCCCTTTCGACAACTGCTTTTTTGATAACTGCCTGTATTGTTAGCCAGCATCAGCCAGTGACTCAGAGATGGAAATGTGCAGGGACAGGCTTTGTAACTGTCCCAGTTGCTGGGTCCTCATTCTTTCCCAAAAGCAGGGCCCTGATACCCTGATCCACACCCCTGCGGGTCCAGCTCTGGAGCAGCTGGTGGTGACAGGAGCAGTCTGAGGGCTGCTTTCCTTTGTGGGTGCCTCACTGCGGGCACTCACGTTGGAGGAGATGTTCGGAGCTGAGAGCTGCTGGCTCCCACCTGAGTGCAGGTCACTGATTCAGCCCGAGGGCTCCCAGCTCTGTGCTGTGAACTCACCTCAGCATCCGGCTGATCCCCGAGGTGACCTCACCCACCAGGTTTTTCCGCAGGTGGGATTGCCTCCGGAGGCCGCACAGCTTTGGGAGAGCGCAGCTTTCGTGCTGCCTGCTCCCGCATGGCGGCAGCCGGCCGTGTGCTGCACCGTGCAGCTCCGGCTTCCTGCAGCTCCGCCCGGTGCGCTGGGAGCCCGGCTCTCCCGGGCAGGTGTGCTGAGGGGGCGGGCCCCGCACATCCCCTTGGCATTTAGGGATGATGCTGCTGCTGGAGAAGCAACGCAGAGGCCAGACGTGTGCAAGCAGCTGTGTGCGCACAGCGCTGTATACAGGAGCACACTGGGGTACTTGGCCTGTGTTCCTCATCTCTGCTGCTGTCCTGTGTCTAACTGATGCAGGCTAGCTTCTAAACTAAGAATTTGCCCTTCAAATTTGGTTATGTCTCTTTAATTCACAGAGCACTTTTAAGATGCTCAGATGTATTTGGCAGCTGTGGGTTTTTTTATTAGTAAAATTCTAGCATATGACATTAAAAATCTGTTTTCATTGCCCTTGTTGGAAGGGATGCCAAATGCAAATCCATTTAGATAAGTGAACTGGGTTTATAGACTTCCTTTTGCTGAGCCTATTAAACAGGTGACAGGCCAGGGCCTTGGAGTTTCTCTTCTTTTTCTCCCAGTGGGAGCTGGGTGCTGGATCAGGGGCAGCAACGGCAAGTGTTCTGACCCTGCCCACTGCCCACTCAAGCAGGTGGGCAGAGCTGCCTGCCCAGTGCATGCTCAGTCCCACCTTGCCTGGAGCCAGCTGGGAATGGAAGGGAACAGACTGTTCAGTTTGTGAGTGGTTCGGCTGGAGGTGGCTCCTCTGGAGCCCCAGGAGGTGCCCCTGTGCCCTCACTGGGCTGTGCTGTGACACAGCTGCACCAGGAGCTGCCTGCAGACTTGCTGGCAGAGAGCTTGGCTGCCACGGCCTGCAGAATGCCCTCACTGCCACTGGGGCTGGTATGCCTAGGGCCACAGCAGAGTCTGGGGCAGAGGAGAGGTGATCCCAAACCTCTACAGAGCTGGACAGAGCTGAGACCACTGAATGTTACCTTTGATGGGTTCCTCCCATCCTGTTTCCCCCCTGACACCCCAGTAGCTGCATTATCTGTGGAAGATACCTGTGTTCTGGTGCATGAATTTTTCCTCTCTCTGTCTCTGTAGCTGTTCATTGTGCACTGTGAGGGGTCTGGCACCTGGCTGCACACCTGAGGCACCTCTGTGCCCTGCAGAGGGGAACAGTGCCCTCATGGGAAGGCTGGCCAGGGTGGAGGTGCTGGCCAGGGTGCTCCAAGCTTGCTCTCCATGTTCACACTCCTGCTGATCTCCACACCTGACTTGCCTCTTCCTGTCACAATTTTCTCTTCAGGAAAATGCAGAATTTGTGTTCATGGACTGACTCTTGTTCTCCAAACAACTGCAATGGTGCCCACTGCACCTCCCAGTCTGCCCTGGCCTGGGACACCTGTACACGTTCCCGACCAGTTCCTGCATTTCTTACCTTCACCCCCTCATAACATCCCAGAGGCCACTCTTCTGGAAGTTCTTCCAGAAACTTGGTGATCCCTACCACAAACCCCTGATGAATGCAATTTCCCAGCCAATGCAATGGGAACAATACCCTGCAGGTGCAGCTCCTCAGGTGCTGGGCATCTGTGCTAGTGCAAGCCCACATGCAGAGCTTGTGCAGCATTAGCAGCATTGAGTCATCATTGATAGTCCAGAACATTTATAGTTTTGTTTCGATCATCAAGACTCTTTTTTCCCAAATGATCTGATATCTTTGGGATACTGCTGCTGTGTCTGATCTGGGTCTTTTCAATTGGCACTAGGAAGGAGGGTGAAGGAGCCCCATCTGACCTGGCCTGATGGAGCATGAGGTTGTCCAAGGCAAAGATGGGCTCCAAGGATGTAGGGATGGCAGAACGGGACACAAGGGAGAGAGGGAGAAAACCTCTTTGGTGGCATGAGGTGTTCATTCTGTGTCTGCAGTGGCAGGCTGGGTACTGCTGGTGGGGTCAGGCTTCTTTACCTTGGGCCTCTTAGCAGGGATGTCCTGGTCCTCAGGGTCCTGAGGAAGGTGAAAGCTGCCCCTTTCCAACATAATGTGCCCTTGCTGCCTGTCCTGCAGCCACCCAGCTACATCCACCTGCTACCTGGGGAGCAGCAGCTGCCCTGGCTGGCACTTCCCACATGGAAGCACAGGAGGAGGGAAGTGATTGGAAGCCACCCAGTGAGTCAGTGGCTTAGCTGGGAATAAGGCAAAAGTCTTTTGCTCAAACCACTCACTCAGCTTCTCTGGGGAGGTTGAGTGCATTCAAGGGGGACTTTGCTGCTTCAGCAGTTTCCAAAGAACCAGAGCTCTAGACATAACACAGCAGATGCTCTGCTCCAAGCTGCGCTTGCAAGACTGGTTGCGTAGAAAATGATAATGGGCTGAAGGGACGAGACAGCTGCTCCCTGGGGCAAAGCACAAGGATCTGTGCAGGGGAGAGGGTGGTGAGACTCAGACCCTGACTCCAGCCCTTATGCAGTCACAGGCAGGGTGAGGTACCCAGATGTTCCAGTGCAGGGTCTAACTGAGCAGTCAGAGCAGTTTAATGATTGTCTGCCCACTGTATGCCACCATCACTGTATGTGCTTGGCCACGTGGCCTCCAGCAGGGCTGGCTGTGACATGAGGGGATGGCACAGCGCTCTCCAACCCAGCAGACCTCCCTGCATCCTGTGGCTGGAGTTGGGCACTTCTGTTCACACCTCGGGGTGCTTCCCCTCCCTAGCACCCAGAGGTGGGATCAGGCATCTGCCAGGGCTGTCTCCTCCCCAGAAGCACATGGCAGCTCCACCGTCCTCTTCTTCCTGCTCCACTGCCTCCCTGGGATTCAGCTTTTGGAGCAGCTTATCTCTGTTTCCAATGTGCAGGCCAAGCCAAGCTGTGCATGTTCCTTGTTTGTGAGTTGTTTCAGCCCTGCTCTGTGCCAGCTGTGGTGGGAGGCAGTGGCTGGCAGCTGAGCCCACAGCCACTACAAGGGCTGAACCTTGCTGAAGCTCTGAGATGTGTGGTGGCACAGCCAGCCCAGCCAAAGGTGGCTGTGGTGGCCGGAGGCATCAGCCCTGGAGGAAGGGCTGTTTGTTTACTTGGGGCTGTGGGTGTGCTGGCCCAAGTCTGTGGGGCATGGGCCCAGCTGCAGTGTCTGGTGAGCAACTGAGAGAGGACGGAGTGTGCGAGGCACAGAGCTGTGGTTTCTGCAGGCAGAGGAGCTGGTGCACAGCTTTGGCAGTGTCTTGCAAAGAAGCAGCCCCTGGGTTTGGAAAGGAAGGAGGGGGGGAGTCCTAGCTCTCTGTGGTGCAGCTGGAGAGCTTGTTTGGGTTTCCAGTGGCTGCTCTGGAGGTTGAGCTCATGTATGCTCCCTGTCCTGCTTCAAACTGGTAGAGCAGTGGCAGGAACCCAGTAGCTCCTCTTGCTCTGGAGCTAGGAGATTGATTCCCCACAGCTGCCACTCTTCTGGCTTGTCCCCAGCCCAGTAAGCCCAGTGGCTGGAGCTGTGTGGATGTCCTGCCTGCTCTACCATTCCAGAGCCCACATGGAATGGAGCAGCTGGCTGCAGAAAAAGCAAAGCACAGCCCATTGCCTGAGACTGCAGGGGTGCTGGGGTGGAGACACTGGGGAGATGCTGGCAGCAAGCTGTTCGTCTCCCAGCAGACCAGTCTGTACCTCCTGGCCTGGACTATGCTGAGGAGGCTGGATGGAGGAGATGCTGCAGTGCAAGGAGCTGTGGATCTCTTAGAAGGAAAGAGATCTCTGTCCTGATGATGTCACTGTCCAACAGGGACAGGGATGGACTCCTTCACCCTGCAGTAACCAGACCATGGTGCTAGCAGGGTCTGATTGGTTGCCTTTGGTGGAGCACCTCAACTGGTTCCCTCCAGCAGACACGGATGTGCTTGGCGCTTAGATGGGGAGATGTAGTGCCTGCTGCTGCTCCTGTACCTAGGGAAAGCTGCTGGGATGGCTGCAGAGCCAGCACCCTTGGGGATGTGAGGGGCTGGATGTCTGTGTCCTCTTTTGCATCTCTTTAACAAGGCATCACCCATGTGGGATCCCGTTCTCTCTGGGCTGCTCTACTTCATTCTCTTCTGGCTGTTGGACACACAGGGGGTTGCCTATAGCCTTGCCAGGCTGGCAGTGAACTGGGAGGGCTCCAGCTGGCATGCCATGGCTAGCCCCAGGCTTGGCTGCCCCCTGACACAGGAATCCCAGTGAGAAAATTATTCCCCCACAGACAAGTCACAGGCAAGTTACAAGCAGTCACAAATCAGGGCCAGGCTCTGTTCCTTCGTCCTCTCTGCCCAGTGTTGGGATATTTTTACAGTCACTGCTTGAATTCTGCCTTCTTTGAGAGCAGGGGCAGGGAAAGAGGGAGGCTGGAGACATCTCTGTCCTTTGGTGCATGGTCTATGGTGAGGCAAGGTGTCCCCAACCTGCCAGTGCAGCCCTCAGCCCCATGACCAAGTTCTGTCCATGCTCAAGAGAAGAACCAGAGAAGAGCAACCATGAAACACAGCTGGGTTTGGACATGCCTGGACACCTCTTGGTGTTGAGTCTGGCAACCTCCTGCCAGTGGTGCTGCCGTGGTGGGATGGGCTGCAGCAGCCTCCCAGGATGAATTATCACCCTGCAGCTGCTGATGACAACAAGACCAGCATGGTTACGCTTCCCTGACAATCTCTTTATACCAATTTCATGCCTCAGATCTACCCCAGATCTGCCCTTTTTCTATGGGGAGAATAGCACGCGAGGGGCTTCTCCTCCACCCTCAGACCCTGGCCTGCTGCCACCACCTTCGGAGGCCGTGGCAAAGTCATGCCACACTTTAATTGCATCAATTAATTCCTGAATACCAGCTTTACTATGGCATGGGGCAGGGCAGGGGCCCGGGAGCGAGGAGCACAAATGGGCCGTTGTATTGTCCTCCCGTCTCATCGCCTGCCAGATCCTGCTGGCCTGGCCCCATGCTCTGAAATACTTCAGCATCCTCATGGCCCGCCCCAGGCACTTGGCTCTAGCTCCCCTCCAGACTGGATGCCCAGGATCATTTCTGAAGACTCCTTGTGCCAGAAGAGAAAGAACTGGGAGCTGTGGAAGTCAGGGAGGGTCAGGGGCCCAGGGGAACGGGCAGTGTTGTGCCCATCCCTGGGGTCACACCAGGAGTGCCATGGTCCATGGATGGGAGGCATTTCCCAGGGTGTGAGGTTGTCTCTTGGCTGTGCCCCTATGAGGATGCTCAGGACAGCCAGAGGTTACATTGCCCCCATGGCTCCATGACGTGTTGCTTCGCCCCGGTTGAAATCAGTTGCAATGCCCATGGCTGCAGAGCTGTCAGTTCCCATAGGCACAGTGCCTCAGGTGTCTGGGGAGTTCATGTGTGAGCTGGCTCCCATGACTGTGCCCCCTGCTCCCAGATCCTGTCCCATGCTGACTCTTGATTTTCCCAGGGGAGTGAAGCCTCTTTAATGCCACCAGGCTATGTGAGGCCTCCAGGGACACGGGGGATGGCCAAGAAATCCATGCTCGTGCCTGGGAGATACAGTCCTCAGCCTGCTGTGAGCAGCCTGGGGAACTCAGGGCATTTTGTCTCTCTGGGTCTTGTTTCTTGCAGTTGGAATGGTGGCATCATCCCAGCCCAGGGCCCGCTGACCAGGAGGGGTGTGCTAGTAGGTGCTGGGCAAGGACCAGGGGCTTGATGAAGATGGGGAGAAAGGCACCTGAATGGTTGGTTGAGCTCCTGCAGGGTGTAAACCCTGCAGCCACTGGAGCTGCTTTGCTTTGGGGCTTGGGATGTACCCTGTGGAGCCACCTGGGTGCCATCTGCCCTCTCCACCAGGAACCCCAGAGCCTGTATCCAGAAACACTCTAGAAAATCCTGGTTGGCCATTGCTCCTTTCTTGTTCAACATTTGCTGTCAGAAGAATACCTCTGGTGGCTGCCCATCCCTGGAGCCCCCTGCCTGCTCTAGGATAAGCTGGGCAGGGAGAACCCTCAGCCTCATGTCATGTGGCACTCAGGAACTCAATTTGCTTTCACCCCTTTTCCCTCTCCCTGGAGCTGAGGCCACACCTTGCCCAGGTGCCTCTTTTTCTCTGATATTCTCAACCATCCAGGGGTTGGATGGTTTTTAGCAGCAAGCTGAGGCCGTGCTGGGGCAAGATGGGCAGAGCTGCCCATTGGATGCTGGTTCCTGGCCCCAGGCAGGGCAGAGTGGGCAGAGCTGCCCACTGGGTGCTGTTTTGGCTGCTTTGCTAAGGCATTGGCTGCTGCTGGCCCCGCTCCCAGCAGGAACATTTGAAGGAGGCAGTTCCATTCAGCCCATTGTCATACAATCTGCAGGAGCATTTCTGGGAGGGTTTTTATTCATCTGCTGGCATTTACCAGCCATAGGTCCTCCCACCCCACCAAGGGCTCAGCCCTATGTTACCCCTCCACTAGCCGTGGGGTGCTGCTGTGCTCATGTGCCCGCCCTCAAAAGAGCAAGATGGCAAATGATTAATGGGTATGGGAAGGTCAAATGATCTTTGCATGGATTGCATGCAGCTGGACCAGAGAAAAGAAAAAAGAAAAGAAAAGAAAAGAAAAGAAAAGAAAAGAAAAGAAAAGAAAAGAAAAGAAAAGAAAAGAAAAGAAAAGAAAAGAAAAGAAAAGAAAAGAAAAGAAAAGAAAAGAAAAGAAAAGAAAAGAAAAGAAAAGAAAAGAAAAGAAAGAAAGAAAAATGAAGAAGAAAATAAAAAAGGAAAAAAAAGGAGAAGGGAAAAAGAAAAGGAAAAAAAGGAAAATAAAAATAAAAGAAAAAAACCCATAATAATAATTAAAACAAGAAGAAGGGAAAAAATAGAAATAAGAAACAGGAGGGAAAGAAAAGAAGGGGGAAAAAAAGGAAAAAAAATTTAAAAACCCCCAGTGATCAAAGTATCATGAGGAAACAGCCCTGGCCTATGTGGTGCTTTTGGCTTGGAGCAGTTCCCAATGGGATGATGTGCCTGTAGGGCTGTCTGGAGGAGAAAGCCAGGATACACTCCTGCCTTTACATCCAGGCTTCTGCATGGATGAAGATTTTGGGATCAGGAATGGTCAGAGGGTGGAGCATTTCTCTTGTGGGGAAAAGCTGAGAGGTTTGGTGTTGTTCAGCCGAGAGGACAGAAGGCTCTGGAGAGACCTTAGGGTCCATTCCAGTGCCTAAAGGTGGCTTGCAAAAAAGGTGGGACAAACATTTTAGCAGGGTTTGTAGTGATGGGACAAGGTGAGATGGCTTTAAATGAAAAGTGAGGAGATTTAGATTAGATGTTAGGAAGTATATTTGTACAATAATGGTGGTAAAGCCCTGAACAGGTTTCCCAGAGAAGCTGTGGGTGCCCCTGGATCCCTGGAAGTGTCCAAGGCCACGTTGGACAGGGTTTAAAGTTGGAATAGTGGAAAGCGTCCCGGCTAATTGAAGAATTTTGGACTGGTTGACATTTCAAAGTCCCTTTCCACCCAAACCAGTCTGTTATTCTATGATTATATTTTCCTGCAGGGAGGTGGTGGGGCGCTCCTGCCTAGGGGAAGGCAGTGGTGCCATCCTGTCTGTGCCTGGGATGCAGAGGGTCTTCAGCCTCTCTGGTGGATTCCCAGCCCGGCTTCCCACACAGCGCTGCCAGCGAGCAGAGCTCTGCTGGGCACTGCATGGCCCCGAAAGGCGCTGCAGAGCCTGCACTGCCGGCACCGCACCGAGCCCGCCCGGCTGGCACCGCACCGAGCCTGCGCTGCCGGCACCGCACCGAGCCCGCCCGGCTGGCACCGCACCGAGCCTGCGCTGCCGGCACCGCACCGAGCCCGCCCGGCTGGCACCGCACCGAGCCTGCACTGCCGGCACCGCACCGAGCCCGACCCGCAGGCTGAGCGTGGAACCCGCTCCCCTCCACTACCTCGGACTCACCCACACACCAAGGGGGACTCTGGGTATGGGGAGGGGGTCCCCAAGCTGCCCTCCTGGGGTGATGAAAGCTGCCTGCAGAGTGGTATTGTGTGAGCTCACACAGGTGTGTAAAGGGCAGTGTGTGAGCTCACACAGGGTGTCAGGGCAGTGTGGGAGCTCACACAGGTGTGCAGATGGCAGTGTGTGAGCTCACACAGGTGTGCAGGGGGGAAGAGTGTAGGCCTGCACAAATGTTCCTGGATATGTTCCTTGAGTTAGTGTGTGCATGGGGCGTGTGGGATCCTACTCACAGATGACAGGAAGGTCTGGGTGTGAGCTTGCACGTGTGTGTGCAGGTGTGCTTCTCCTGGGGAAACAGGACCAAATGGAGCCCCAGGGCCTGAAATAAAAAGAGAGGATAATTTTTGCAGTGAAAGCATTCCCTTCACAGCAGAGGGTTCGAAAACAAATGGCTCTTCCAAAACAAATGGGGTTCGTCAGCCTCAGCATCGGAGAGAGCTGCCAAGAGGCTGCTGGGTGGGAAAGGCCATGTAAACATTGGTTTAATCCCTCTGCCCTCCTGCTGCTTGCAGTGATGCTCTACCAACATCCCTGCCTCTTGCACCCTGAGATGCTGCCAGGGAGCAGTCTGGGCACTGTCCCTCTCTCAGGTCGTCCCTGGCTTCCCCAGGCCTGCCTGCCCCGTGGCTGAGGTTCCTGGGGGGCTTTCATCCTCTGCCAGGACTCGCACCCCCTTGGCTGCTGGAGCTGGGCATTTGTGCATCCAAGAGCAGACAGAAGGCTACACCTGAGGCTTCTCAAAGATGCACAGAGAGGCAGTGAGAGGCAGCAGCAGGAGCTGCAATAAGGGAAATTCCCCATGAAGACATGGACAAATCATGAGGCCACTGTGAGTGTTCTCAAATACTGCAGTAGGGGCCTGGAGAGGACTGGAAATCTGACTTCGGAGACACTCAGAGCGGGGTGGGAATCTATCCTTGGAGATACTTGATGGGAGCAGCCCAGGAGCAGCCTCTTGGAGCTGGCCCAAGAGGGAGCAGATTGTTTCATGAAGCTCCACCATCCACCCTGCTCTGGGAAGGTCCCTCCTGGAGTGGGAACTTGTGAGTGCCTCATGCTCACAACCCAAAGCAGGGTAGCAATGGTGGGCATGGGGACTCTTGCCACCCCTTTTGCCTCCTGCAAGAGCAATGACTCCAGGTGATACATCCTCATGTCCCCATGCTGCAAGGGAGTGAGTCTGCATGATAGTCTGCATCTGTTATTGGCCCTCATGACCCAGAGACCACTCTGCCTCATCCTCCTCATCTTTATCCTCCTCCTCCTCCAGCATGTTGCTCCACAAAGGCCCTTTGGCATAGCTGCCCACTATGCACTGTGATGTCTGATTCAATCTGAACCAGTGTCTTGCTCACCAGAACCACTGGAAACACCTAGGACAAGGTTCAGCAGCACCTGGCAAATGTAGAATCTGCTCAAAAAATGTTAATGAAGAGGAGAAAAATAGCAAAACGTTGAGGAACGAGAGAAGACAGGCAGCAACTCTGAGACCCTTGCCTCAGGAGCGGGAAGCAGGAAACATAAGGAGCCATTTATTTTAAGTAAACAACAAATTCATGTAAGAAAAGAAAAGTTGGTCTGAATCCAAAGATTTACAAAAGGTCTTGAGCAAACATGTGTGATTGAGTCTGGCAATGTGGTGTGTGCATGTTTGCTGGTGTGTGTGCTAATCAAGGGCTGCTGCACTGGATACAGCATCATCCCCCAAATTAAAAACAGGGCAAATTCAAAATGGAGATAAAAGTGTGTTGGAGTCTCGTGGCTGATGATAAAATCAGTGGGTGGGAAGTGAGAGTGGAGCACATCCCTCTGAAAATGCCTGCTGCAGCTGGGAGCAGCTCTGTGCTGCCATGCCATGCTGCCATCCCCAGCACTGCCAGTGGAGAGCATCCTGAGTAGGTGAGGATGTGAAACTGGGGGACCTGCTGAGCGGGCTTCTATGGGGCTGCAGGTGCCCCTGGTGCCTGTGTCCTTCACTGGTGCTTCCTGCCAGGACTGGTGTGAGCTGTCAGGTTATCTCTGGGTTTGTACTACCACTGCTGACCTCTTTTCCAAGTCCCGGTGAGCTGTGACAAGCTGGGATGCAGCCACATCCTCATGGGGAACACCAGGGTATTCCCAGCTCCATCAGCTGCCTCCCTGGAATGTCTTGGAGAAGAAAGTGCCAAGAACAGTGTCTGGTGGATGCAGCTGCACCGGGATCTGCTGCAGCATGGGCAGGGCAGCCCTGCAAGGGTGGGATTTGGGCAGAGCTTGTTGATCACCATAGAATCGCAGGGTGGTTTGTGTTGGAAAGGACCTTAAAGTCCATCTCATTCTACCCCCTGCCATGGCAGAGACACCTTCCACTGTCCCAGGTTGCTCCAAGCCCCAATGTCCAACCTGGCCTTGGACACTGCCAGGGATCCAGGGGCAGCCACAGGTTCTCTGGGCACCCTGTGCCAGGGCCTGCCCACCCTGCCAGGGAACAATTCCTTCCCAATATCTCATCCATCCTGTTCTCTGGCAGTGGGAAGCCATTCCCTGTTGTCCTATCCCTGCACGCCCTTGCCAAAAGTCCCTCTCCAGCTCTCTTGTAGGCCTTCAGGTACTGATAGGCCCCATTTAGGTATAGGAGGGCCTCTCTTAGGACTGATGTTTACAGAGTTACAAGATGATTGGCTTTAGCCACCAGTAAGTTTCCATCCTGGCCTGTATCCGAGTTGGAAGCTACAGGACATTTCTTCCAGTAACAATGGTACTGTTCCACTTGGGCTACGACTCATTTTTTCCAAAGATCTAGTAACAATGGTACCAATTCACTTGGGCTGTGATTCAGGTAAATGATTTACCAAGGCTAACAAGAATTACTGCTTTTCCTTTGTTCCCCATCTTGGTTGGGCAGCTGATGTTCCTGTTACAGGCAGGATCATTCCCTCCAGTACCATGCAAGAGCTCCTGGTACAGTCAGGGGACGCTTCACTGCCCAACTACCACCAAGGTTTATCAGGAACTTCTGGCACTGCAGAGCTGGCCTGAGGAGGGGTGGGGGCAGGGTGCACCACCACAAGACCCATCCCGGGGAAATGCCACAAAACCAGCCTTTCTTGCCCCAAACTAGCAGGTTTGTTGAACCGTTCTTGGGTTGCAGAGCTTCTGCTTTTTCCAGCAGTCTTGGAGTTTGCTTGCACTCTATGAGTGCTGGTGGCTCTGTGCTCATACTTGGGCATCTTTTGGCTGATTTGCCCCAGCTTTGTTTGGACCAGAGCCCTGCTTTAACCTCAGGCAGAGAATAAATCTGATGGGCATGAGGTGCTGGCCCCTGCTGTGCTGCCAGGCTGATGACAGTGAACATATTGCTCTGCAAGTGGCGCCTGCTTTGTGTGGCTGCTCTTATCACAGCCAGCTGACATGTTTTGCCCTTTTCTTTCTGCCAGTGTGAAGTATCGCCCCGGTCCCCAAGGGCCAGCCTGGCTTTCACCCGTGAACCACCACACTGTGGTACTGCTGCCTGGGGCACCTCTGTCCCTTCTGCCTCCTGTAGCTGATGCCACAGGCAGTGGGGGGATGCCATGGGCTGCAAGTGGCCATGCAGCACCCAATGCACCCACACCCCCCAGCATGGCCGTGCTGGCACCCTGGCTGCACCCACTCCCTGCTCCTGGCTGACTGCCCCGGCCAGGGCTCGTGAGGCCATGTGCTGCTGCTGTGGGGCTGCTCCTGCTGCATGGGATTGGCTGTGCCAGGGTGGGTGCCCCCCGCTGGGCAGCTGGTCACTGGATCTCAGTGAGACTTTGGGGTTCTTGTCCCACTGTGCGGGGGGTCCAACACCTCCTGCACCACCATGCTGGCTCTGCCCTCCTCTTGCTGGTCTAAGAGCACAGGTAGAGCTGGGCTGGAGGGGACCAAGGTGTCAGCTGGTGTGCCACACCACACCATGCCACCACTTCTTACCCCACACTGTCCACAGGAAGCTGCAAAGAGAGGTTTGACCTCCTGTGCTGCCTGTTTGATCCTTCAGGAGCCTTGCAGGACTGTGGCATGCTTGGAGCCAGATGTGTCTGCAGGATTACAAACAACCCAAGTAACAGATTACTGTGTCACCACTTGTTTGCTCTGTCTGCCACCAGCATTGTCTGACATCTCTGTGGTCACTGTGGTGTCCTCCAGCTGCCACTACTTGTCACCATCAGTCACACACACTATCCTCAGACTTGGCCATTAGGCAGATTAGCCATAATTAGTACTGCCCGTCATCACTAATCACTATCTTCATTGTCAGTTTCAGCACCACCCAACGCCTACTATTCCCATTTATTAGGAGTCTGGTGGATTCTCTGGTGCGTGGCGTCTCTGATCTAAGATGAGATATCTTCTTTGAAGGGCACTGCTTGGTTTCAACATGTCCTGGAGACCTGGATCACTGAGCAGGTTCTTCCAGTGCTCCCAAAGCATTCAGCAGGTTTGTCCCTTCTTGGCCTTGGAAGCATCTGCTACCAGTTCCTGCTGGCTGATTGGATGCTGCAAGCTCTGTGATGAAATGAGATCCAGGCTGTGCTGAGTGCTGGGGTACTTGGGTGAGCCGAGGGGATGCTCACACAGCCAGGCTGCTCTGGTGCATCTCAGGTGGGGATCTCAGGGACTGAAGAGAGGAGGACATGGTTGCAGACCAATCCCTCTTTGTAGTCCCATCCCTCTCTACTCTCACAAGACTTCTGGGGCAGGAGCAGACACCTGGCAGGCTGGAGGCTGTGAGCAGGCTCTTGGGCAGAGTAGACACCCAGGGTTGGTGTCCTGCTCTGAAATGTACTGAGTGGGAGCCCAAACCAGGGTGGCTGTATTGCAGAAGGATGTTCTCCTTCCCTCCAGGCTGGCAGCTCTGGTCTGTGCTGTGCCCTGCCCTGTGTCCCCTGATGCTGTGTCCCTCACATCCACCACAGCTGTTGTGCCAACAGCGATGCCTGCAGCACTTGTCTGGCACATGGCTTGTCCCAGCAAGGAGGGACCAGCTGCTGTGTGTTTAGGAGAGACACAGAAAATATTGGGGCGGGCTAAGGGGAAGGTCAAACAAACCATTTATTTTTAGGCAGAGCAGTCATATGTGAGTGTCTCTGTTTAGGAATCACATCCAGATGCTGAAATTAAACATCTGGGCTTCACCTCTGTGTTTTGTCTGCATCCCCCAAGCGTGGTGCAGCCTCTGGAACCATCTGCTGAGGAGTTATCACCTCGTTCATCAGCTGCCCCTCACCTCTGGCTGGGGCTCCCACATTCCCTCTAATGTGCTGGGAAGGGCTGGGAAGAGTCATGATTGCAGAGCCCCCGCTGCTGGTCACACTCTGCCTGTCCCCTGCTCCACCCCACAGGCTGCTCTGCAGCTGCCACTGGTGCAACATGTCTGAGGGCCTCAATTCCACAGGCCCGTTCCCTGGGCAGCAATGTGGGAGCGTGTTCAGTAAAACTTGGAAGCAGTCCTTTCATGTCCTGGATGAGATGAGGGCTTTTCACTCCAAGAAAGGCTGAGGGGCTGACAGTGGGTTTGCACAGCCCCTGGCAGTCAGATGGGCAGCTCTGAGCTGCCAGCCCTGTGCTCTCAGGCCATCAGTCCTTTGGCAGAGGTCTCTGTGTTGGCTGTCTGCAACCCAGGCAGCTCAAATCCTGCTGGACATCTCAGCTGGCAGAAATAAATCCCTCAGAAGGAGGAGGTCCTCAAATCCTGCATGCAGCCCCTGCTGGAACAAAGCTGGTAGCGGGGCCAGAGTGCAGGGTAGCATGGGGAATGTGGCCAGGGTAAACCTCCCCCAGCTCAGCTCGAGCCGGAGGGTGTGATGCTGGTGGGTACAGCCACTGCCAGTGGGCAGGTTGCAGCAGGGCTTTGCCATGGGCAGAAGAAGCCAGAGGCTCTGAGGATGGCTCCAGAGATCTGTTTGCCCTGTAGCTGCTGAGTCCTCTCCATTTAGCAGGGCCCTGGTGAAGGTGGTTTCTAGAGAGGGTCGAGGGCTTGCAGCCCCTGTGACATTTGATCTGGCAAGGTTCAGGCTTGTTTACAGCATGAAGAAATGCTGGCTTGCTCAACCAGAGCCCTTGCATGCCTTGGGTGATCAAACGCATGCAGTGGCACTAGCAATGGATGGGATCTGCACGGTGGTGTTTGAATAGTCCTTATCACAGGATCAAAGAATCATAGAATTATAGAATCATAGAACATGCTGAATTAGAAGGGACCCATCAGGATCATTGAGTCCAACTCCAGGCTCTATGCAGGACACCCCAAGAATCTCACTGTGTGCCTGAGAGCATTGTCCAAACACTCCTTCAGCTTAGACAGGTTTGGAGCTGTGACCACTTCCCTGTGAGTCTGTTCTAGCACCCTCTGGGTAAAAAAGCTTTTTCCTGATATCCAACCTAAACTTCCCCTCAGATCCAGATATTTCCTTGAGTCCTGTCACTGATCATGAGAGTGAAGGGATCAGAGCTGCCCCTGTGCTGCCTCTCAGGAGGATGTTGAAGAGCTCAAGGAGGTCTCCCCTCAGTTCTCCTCCATACTCAACACACCAAGTACCCTCAGCTGCTCCTCATATGGCCCCTCCAGACCCTTCCCCATTCTTGTGACTTCTTTTGTGCTCTCTAAAGGCTTAATGTGTTTTTAATATTGCACATAGGATTTGAGGTGAGGCCACTCCAGTGCAAAGCAGAGTGGGACAATCCCCTCCCAGCCCGGCTGGCAATGCTGGACCTGGTAGCCCCAGAACAAGGATTTCCCTCTTGGCTCCAGGGCACTGGTGACTCAGCTCCAACTGGCCCTTGACCAGGACCCCCAGGTCACTTCCTGCAGCTCCTCTCCAGCATCTCTTTCCCAGTCTGCGTACACAACCAGGACTGCTCTGTCTCAGGTACGGGATCTGGCACTTGCCTTTGCTAAATTCCACATTCCATCTCTTATTTGTCAAGGTCTTCTGCAGGGCCTTTAAGGGAGTCAACAGCTCCTCTCCATTTAGTGTTGTTGGTAAACTTAGTATTCCTTTAAGTCCTGCATCCAAGCCATTAATGAAGATGTTGCAGAGAACTTAGTTGAGGATGGAGCCTTGCAGAACCCCATTAATGACTAAATACCAGTCTGATGTCACCCCACTCACTGTTGCTCTTTGTGCCTGACCTGTGAGGCAGGTGTGAGCTGGACAGTTTGCCCAGAAGGATCCTGGCAGAGACTACATCGAAAGCTCTGCTGAAGTCCAAAATTATCACATCTAGTGGCTTCCCTGGATCAAGCAGTTGGGTTACCCTGCTTTAGAAGGAAATCAGGCTTGACAAGCAGGACTTTCTTCTCATGAAGCTGTGCTGGCTGTGATTGATGCCAGCATTGTCCTCCAGGTATTTTTCAATACTTCCCAGAATAATATTTTCCAGGATTTTACAGGGCACTGAAGCGAGACTGACAGGCGTGAACTTTCCAGGGTCCTCCTTCAGCACGAGGGAAACAGTCCTTGCACTGTGTAACCTCTGGAGCTGAATAAAAGAATATATTTTACTCAGGGGACAACAATGCCGTGGGTTCTCTCCTGGGGTGGGTTGGGAATCATCGCTGTTCCAACAAAACCAGGACCTGGCTGTTGTGACTTGGCCAACGCAACTGGCCTGTGTTGCTGTAGAGGATACTGTGGCTCTGGCTTGCTCTTCCTCTGCTCTTACAGGAAGACCCCCCCAAATCTCCAGCAGGCCTGGAGGCAAGGGATGCTGAAGTCTCACTCAAGTCTATTTACCATCCAGTTTCCAGGCTAGAACTGCAGATTTGAACTGCAACAGTGAATGAGACCCTAAAGAAGGACAATGATCCTACCACGGGGACGGTCCTGCCTCCGTACAGCTCTTTCACTTGCAGAAACCCAAGGCACATTACATCTTGCAGCCTTGTACCAAGGACTTTCATCATCTCTGGGACTGACCATCAGCTTGGGAATTTCAGCCTTTTCCTCTCTGGAGGTTAACCACAACTGCTTATTGGAGTAGATGGGTGTTGGAAGCAGAGCTGGAAAAACATAGCACAAAATCCCCTTTGGTTGTATAAACTCTTCAAAATATAGATTACCATTTGGAAAGAGTCTAAATGGCAAAAAGGTTGTTCATTTGTCATGCTTCATCTGCAGATCTTTATGGTCCTCAGCACTCCTCTGTGGTCTGCCCAGCTCCAGCAGAGAAGAGGCTTGGTGCTGCTGCCCGAGGCCATGACCGTGAGGAACAATCACAAACCTGGATGGGAAGGGCAACTTCATGCTTTCTGCTCCCTCAGAGTGTCAGGTGCATAAACATCAAGAAGCTTCCCCTCGTTTTGCTTCATTATTCTGCTGTGAAGCTCTGTAAATGTCCTGGCACAGGTGGCCTTGGAGCACCTCCACTGCACAAGTCTGATCCAAGACAATAAAAGAAAAACTTTGGTTCCTTCCAGGTGTTCTAAGATGAAGGCAGCTGAAGCAGCAGAGCCCAGGATGTTGAAGTGGTCTCTAGTCCCAGCTCCTCTGCTCAGGACTGGGGTGGCCACTGGCTCTGGTATCCTGGACATGAGTCCCCGTTCTTGTTTCTCCATGGCTGGCACCCCGTGCAGATAGCTCTGCTCAGGGTGTGTCAGCTGTGGGTAATAAGCCAAGCTGACCTTGTTGGGCCAGCTCTGCAGAGTTCTTCATTCACCCTTTATTTTCTTTTGTCTTCTGAACCCTTGAGACTTCAGCCCCAGCTCTGCATGGAGAGGAGCTGCAGTTGCATGTGAGAATGGGGCCAACTCTTGCCTCCCTCTGTGGTGTGCTGAGATCAGGAATCAGCACAACAGGCTGATCCTCATCAATCTGCTCCATCCTGCTGAGAGCTGCCTGTGCCCTGGCCATGCAGCAGGGTGGGGTCTGGCTGTGGGCAGCAGCATGGTTCCCACAGGGATGGCCACACATCCCAGCTCTGCCGCTGGCACTCCTGGCCCCTTACATGCAGCGCGACTGCATCTTGAAGAGTGTGTCCTGACATTGTGTTTCTGTCCACGTGTTCAGGCAGACACACATTTGGAGATGATTAATTAGTAGAAAGGAAACAGGTCTAGAAATGAGGACCAGCTGCCAGCTGAAATAGGGAGCAGTGGTAAGTTTATTGCAAAGGCCAAAGGCTGTGAGCAGCAGCTTTGGAGGGTTTTGGGGATTCCTTGCAGCTAATTGCCATGCGACAAACCCTTCTTGTCTCTGCTAGCAGTCCCTGTGGGACAGAGACCAGCTTGTGGTGATCTGTGGTGCCTCAGCTACAGCTTTTATTCAGAGTTAACCAACAGACAGGCTTGTTTTACACTACAAGTTGACCATGTTTGATTCAAAAAGGGCATGAGAGAAATGTTGGTGTGTTGGTGGCTGTTGAAGGCAGTGATTTGGATGTCCCTAAGCTGACTACTCCTGGGAAGGTCTCATGTGAGTTCTTCTGTGATCTGGCAGAGCTGGACACATAGCTCCAGTCCTTTTGGTATAGTCTTGTGGGGTGTCTCTACCCCTGTGAACTCCCAACAAAATTATTGGTTTTTTGGCTTTTCTAAGCATTCTTTCTCAATGTAGGACCCAACAAACTAGGAGATGGGGCACAAGGGAGGGATATTGGGCAAGGCAGACCCTGCATGACAGCACCCTTACTGAAGACTCCTGCCTTGTGCTGTCTGCTGGGGTTCAAGTCCAGGCTTGACTTCCAAACAGGTGTTTTGAGGTCTCTTCTCTGTAAAAAATTATCTTCCCTTGAGTATCTTCATTAAATATAGCCCTGTTGCCTCCATTTTTTTTTCTGAGGTCACAATCTTCTGGATGCCCCAAACGTGCATGATTGTCCTTCCCTACCTCGTGCACCTCATGATTCCCATGTCTCCACCTCCTTGGTGGCTCAGCAAGGGCTGGGGGGGATGGCACCCGTGTTCAGCTCCAGTGCAGGGCCAGGCTGGGAGAGGGGACCATGCTGTGGCCTTGTGCCTCACGGAACTCCCAAGAGTCCCAGGCTGCAACCCAGACACATCTATATGTGTATGTGAGACATCTTCTCAGACCTCCTGGAAAGACCTTGGGAGAAAGTGGCTGAAAATCAGGAGTTTCACCCTTGTGGAAATTGTGTTATTTCAGAATTTGCACCTGTCCACAAGAGGGTGGAAAAATTGACTTCTTAAAATCTTCCCTGAGCTGGAAAGAAAAAAAAAAAAAAAAAAAAATAAAAGAGGGCACCAATACTCAGTTCTGAAAACCCACATGCTAGCCCGTGCCCTTTGGAGCTGGTGGGGCATCACTTTTCCCCAGACCAAGCTTTGCAGGAGGTTTCATGTCAAGCTGATATCAAACTGCTCAGGTTTGGTTAAACAAGCCTGAGGCTTGCTCTCTGGGAGAAAACCAGAACTGTCCTGGAGGGAAGACGTTATTTTTGCAGAAGCTGTGGGTTCGATCAGAAAAGTGCTGATCACTAAGAAGCAACTCTGCCCAGGTGTGGGCACCTCTGCCCTGCTCAGGGCTCTCTGCTCTGAGCTCGAGGGCAGAGCAGTGTGGAGCTCAGGCACCTGTGGCTGGGTGGGAAGGACCACCTGAGGGTTGCTGATGGAGGTAACCAGAGTCCATGGTGGACACATGGAGTATCTTTCTCCTGCCACAACCCCTAGAGCAAACGCTTAGAAGTGGATGTCTGTGGGCAAGTCTGATTGGAAGAGGGGAGCTCCTTGTCCTTCACCTCATGTATGGGGTCTCACCAGGAGCCATGGCTGAGGCTCTCCATCCCCACACGGCAGTGGGATGCCAAGCTGGAAAGGCACACAGAGGGGCAGATGGGCAGGTGGGAGCAATCTGCACCCTGGCCAGGTCTAGCTTTTCTTTACTGAGAGGAACAAGAATGATGAAATGCCTCATTCCTTTATTTCCTTTGGGACTGGCTTGGGCTGTTGCTAGGGCAGATCTGTGCAGCAGCTGATCTCCTCCTTGAGGTTGGAAAGAAGTAACTGTTTTCTGTGAAAAAACATGAATTAATATCACAGGAGATGACATACCTGCAGCAAGGCCTGGCAGCACCTAATGTGAACCAGCATTTACCAGGCTGTCCACAGACACGCTCAGCACCCTGCTTAGGGCTGATCATGACTCCTTTTCTTGGAGACATTTGGCCAGGGAAGTTGCTGGTGTGGTAGGGGATGGTGCCCCCATTTTGGGGGACGTGGATCCTGCGGTTTCAGGCACCCTTGAGGGGGAGCATGCCTGACCCAGGATATTTGGCTGCTGTCCTTGTGGGATACCTGCTCTGGTTGCAGCAGGGCATTGCAAGAGATGCCCACGAGGGGCTGGGATGGTGGTGTAGGGACTGAGGGGGCTCAGGTGCCCTGGGGTGGAGGGTGCTGTGCATGAGCCTGGGCAGGGAGGAGCGAGTGATCCTCAGAGACAGGAGAACAGCTGGAGGCAGTCCTGTTGTGAAGATGGGAGATCTCTGGGAGTGTCCTGCCTGGCCCCACAGACGTGGGCAGGTGGGACATTGCCCCTCCAAGCTGCTCTCCTGACTGCAAAGCCCTGGAGGCACTTTGCCCTGCCAGAGTGAGCCAGACCTGGCATGGGAGCAACAGGCAGGGCTCAACTTCCCTGGGCTAATCAGAGTGTAGGACCACTGACAGCATTCAAGAGGGCAGCATATTTGGGATGTCACACGAGTATCCCAGGTATTTTCCCTGCTTTATCCCTTCTCTCCCCATGGGAGCCTGGCAGAGAGCTGAAATTCAGGGCTGCAGGGGCCAGCCCACCACCCACCCTCTCTCATTCTCATTGCTTCTTGCCCATGGCTGCTCTTTCCATGATCTGCCCTGACTGATCCTCTGCAAAGTTCAGCATCAGGCTGGGACCTGGAGCTGGGGGAGGGAATGGTGCCCCTACAGTGGGGCCCTACATGGCCTCTGTGGCCAGACTGCTGGTCCCAGCACTGCTGAGTCCTGATGGGCTAACAAGGGCTGCTGGCTGGGAGCCAGGCTTGGCCTCAGCTGGGACCACACCTGCACCTCTCAGTCCCAGTCTGGACTGGTAGGCAGGGCCTTGTGCTGCTGGGTGGTGCTGCTTCCAGCTGTGGGGCCTGGATCCATCCTGGTGCTGCCAGTTGGTTCTGGCCCTGTTGCACCAGCTCTGGCTGGCTGTGCCTTCATCCTTCTCGCAGCAGAGAAGGATGGGCTGCTGGCTTTAAGCAGACACTCAGCTGCTGTGTTGGGGTGGTCTCTGCTCCCAGGGCGAGGACCAGGCACATCTTCATCTTCAGGTTGGTCTAGGGGTGAAGTGAGACTGCATCCCAACCGCAGTTGCTGAAGTTTCCAGCCAGCATGGAAAACCCAAGCCCATGTTTTAGAGGGGTGGGAAAACAGCAGGTGAAAACACAAATGGGTGTTTATGAAGAGTTTTGCAATGTGTCAGTTTTTAAGCCTGCAATGGCATTTTGCTGGCTTTCTGATGGAGTTATGGTGGAAAGGTGTGGGCATGGCTTGTTCCAATGTGTGTCCATGGGAGCATAATAATGGCTTGCCAGGTTTTAGATCAAGTTCCAATCCTAGAGGTAAGGCAGGAAGCCACCACCTAAGTGGCCCAGACCCTCAATCAAACCAGCTCCTCTTAGGGGGATGGTGGAAGGGAGCTGTCTTCAGTCACTCCTTTTTAGGCAGCCATGAATACAGGCCGGAGGTGAATTTCTGGAGAAGTGGCTGAGCTGATCCTCATGGAATGTGGCACCACCTCACTGATCCCAGGGCCTTGCCTTGCTTCCCTCCTCATGTGGGAGTTGCACAGGGATTCTTTGGACCTAGAGCCATGAATCAAATGGATATCCTGGTTCATGGAGACATTTCCCTGTGCAAGGAAATGTTCAGCACAGGGTGAAATGTCTCATGATGCTCTCAGACCCCGTGATCTCTCACTTCTGTGGCTGCAGGAATCCGCCGCCTGCTCCGGAAGCAGAGCTGGCCTCAAACTCACTGCCACGGTGGCAGAGGTGGTGATGAGGAGGGGGTCCTTTCTCTCAGCAGACTGCCACTTCTAAACCCATCTTCCTAACACAGACTGGCTTTGAAGGAAAGCTCCTGAGTATGCCTTTCATTAAGATTTAATAAAATGTTGCTTGCTCCTGAAGAACAAAATGATTATTAGACCCTTTATTGAGGATTAATAGCTATGTAATCAGCACGTATCTGGTTCCTACAGGCATCTATTACATAGCTTCTAAACCTCAGTGAATATGTTTCTAATTGGCTTTTAAGAACATGCTGTTGCTTTATTAAACCCTAATTAAATGCATATTGGGTGAAGTCCATTCAGAAGTGGTTATTGTGAACCACTTGTCATTACCTAATATGTGCAGCCTAATGGGCCTTCAGTTATTTGCTCTGTTAATTATTGGTTTTTATGGCCTTTGTTTGGGCTTTGTTTTTGCAAACTGGGTTGCATATGTTGTTTTCTTCCCTTTTTAAAGCCTTTCCAAGAAGTGGGTACTGCTGGACAGGCAGGGACTGGCAATGGGTTTGAAGAGCAGAGCAGATTGGGAGAGATTCTTCCCAGCCTACAGATTTTTTTAGGGATGCTCACGTGTCTCCTGCTTGCATTGGGCTCAGCCCTGGTGGAAAGCAAGTCGTCAGGATGGGCTGAGGGTTTCAGGATGGGCTCCAGCTTGGGCAATTGTGGGGCCACCTTGGGGCTTGAGCAAAAGGCCTTTACCAGTCTCAGCTGCAGCTTCCACTTGAGACCTGACAAACCCTCCAGCCTCGTCTGTACCCATTTCCTGCCACGAATATCTATATCCATTTCCTTCTAGTACTAGGTGGAGCAGCCACACCAGCCACCACCAGCCTCATTCTTGGCTTGTCATGGTGCCTGCAAAATGAGGGTGCAGGTTCTGCCTTCACACAGTCTCTGAGCTCCATCAGGCATCTGTAACATGTCTGCAAGGCTCTTCCCCAAAGCTCTGTGAGCATAAATTGTAAGACACCCAAACTTAGGGGATGTGTAGGAGGTTGGTGTACAGACCCTGGTTGAAGAGCAGAACAAGGGATGCTGATGTGGTGTTTTAGCAAAAAAGTTCTGCATGTGTGGTCAGTCAGCAAAATGCTGATGGGAGGATGCAGTGTTGAGCAGTATGGCATGGCTGAGCTCTGGGAAATTGCATGGATTTCTGTTTGAAACCTATTTTCTGTATTTTTTTTCTGCCAGTTTCAGAACACATCCTTTCATCAGAATCAGGACAGGCCACTTCCAGGGCAAAAATGGTTCTGTTTGCCCACAAGGGTTGTTATTATTATTATTATTATTATTATTATTATTATTATTATTATTATTATTATTATTATTATTATTATTATTACTACTTCTACTACTACTACTACTACTACTACTACTATTATTTAGGGAGAGGTAGGAATTTTCCATTGTTGAAGAATTTCAGAAGTCCCCAGAGCCTCTCAGGGGGAGGACTAGCACATCTGGTCCCTATCCCTTGCCCTGCTCTGCTGCCCTGCTCTCCAGCGAGTCCGAGCGCCATTCTCGGGGCTCCGGTTCCTCCCCGGCAGAGCCGCGAGGTCACCGGGGTACATGGGCCGCATCTCGGGGGTGTGTCTGGCTTCGCGGCGGGTGGAGGAATGCTGTCCGAGGTTCAGAGGGAAATTGGCTCATCCGGGGCTCGTCTGCAGCTGCTGAGCCACAGCGGCTACCTGACCCTCGTGCCCCCATCGCGGTGTCTCACGTGCTGCCTGGGCTGTCCCCCCTGTCCCTGCTCCAACGCCTCGCACGGGGCTCAGCTCAGCTCCCAGCCGCAGGCTGCCCTGGCCAGGCAGAGCCCTCGGCCCCAGGGGCTGGCTCTGGTAAAAGTCTCTGCCCCTGACAGCCGCCTCTTCATCCTCAGCTTCCTGCCACTCCGGATGCTCTGACTCACAGAGAATGAGCACCTCGCCCGAACTTTCACCTCCAACTTGAACCACCCCCAAGTCAAACTTGCTAATGCTTGAAACCTTCAGTTAGCCCCCCTCCCCCTATATTTTTTTAGGTTTTCCAACATTTGTACTTTCTGCATCCCTGTTCCAAGGGTGCCAAAATACTTTGCAAAAGGCTGTTCTTGCAGCGCTTCCCAGACCTTCCCTCACTAGGAAATGCCGGAAACCGTGGGAGCAAGCCTGCTCGCTGGAGAGTCCCGGCACAGGTTTTGCAGACCCTGGAGATCTGGAGAAGCTTGAACTTCTCCAGGCAGGAGCCTCTCTCCAAAGCCAACAGGAACTCGGAAACTTTGGGGCCTCTTCGGTTTTTCTCCTCTCCAGACCTTGGATCTTTCAACTTAACCTTTGTGTTATATTTATATGTTGCGTGAATATGCCCTTATTTTTCTAATTAGGGTCGCAAATTCTTCATTAAAACTGCCTGCAGGCCAGGGTTTGTCTTGCTTGACTTAAGGCCAAATCAGAGAGGTATCCAGGCTTGGAGCTGCATCTCCTTACCCTCCTTCAGAGCCAATGGACAAAGAAAATGATCCAGACCTTGGAGGCAGCTCTCCTGGGAAAAAGGTTCCGCTTTTCTGTGGCAAAAGGGGGAGAATACACAGCTGAATGAAGTAGCATGAAAGGGTTTTAGAGGCATCACCAAGAGAAGCCAAAGAGAACCTCCTTCTCTTCTCCTGCCTGAGTTTCAGTGGGGATGAAGATCGATGTGCTCTGCAGAGACAATTTGGTCTGAAATTTAAGAGCAATGGAACCATTTGTTTGTTCATTTAACATTTCCCAATGACTTTGCTGCTAGCTATTTTATTTCAATGGGCTTCCCATTCCTCTAGCTTTATCAAGATTTCCTCCTCTTTCCTAGAAAATGCATGGGAAAGGAGAATGTTTCCTATCCCGTGGAAATAGCATTTGACTTCTTACTGGCCCTGTGTGGGGAAAGAGGGAAAAATTCACAGCAAAGCTGAAAATGAAAAATTTTCACTTTGAAATGTCCCTAAAAATAAAAGAAGCGGCACTTTTGGCAAATCCTCTTGGCCACAATTTCCTTTTGTTCCATTTGCATCCATGGAGACAAGTCTCGGGGGGGATTCCTGCTGACTGAATCACAGAATCACAGAATTACTGGGTTGGAAGAGACCTCAAAGATCATCGAGTCCAACCCAACCCCAACACCTCAACTAAACCCTGGCACCCAGTGCCGCATCCAGGCTTTTTTTAAACACATCCAGGGATGGTGACTCCACCACCTCCCTGGGCAGAACATTCCAGAACTTTGTCACTCTTGCCATAAAAAACTTTTTCCTAGTATCCAACCTGTATTTCCCTTGGTGCAGCTTGAGACTGTGTCCTCTGGTTCTGTCAGTTGCTGCCTGGTGAAGGAGACCAACCCCCGCCTGAGCACAGCCACCTTTCAGGAAGTTGTAGAGAGTGATAAGGTCACCCCTGAGTCTCCTTTTCTCCAGGCT
This sequence comes from Camarhynchus parvulus, assembly GCF_901933205.1. Classification (NCBI taxonomy): domain Eukaryota; kingdom Metazoa; phylum Chordata; class Aves; order Passeriformes; family Thraupidae; genus Camarhynchus; species Camarhynchus parvulus. The sequence goes on along the minus strand of NC_044584.1, from coordinate 3,141,401 downwards.
GAGCACCCCCAGCTCCCTCAGTCGTTCCTCAGAGGGCTTCAGTGTTCCCAGCCCCTCACCAGCCTCGTTGCCCCCTCTGGACGTGCTCAAGCCTCCCAATGTCCTTCCCAAACTGAGGGCCCAGAACTGGACACAGCACTGGAGCTGTGGCCTCCCCAGTGCTGAGTACAGGGGAAGAATGACCTCCCTGCTCCTGCTGGCCACACTATTCCTGACACAGACTATTGATACAGGATGATACATTCCTGATCCAGGCCAGGATGCCGTTGGCCTTTGGCCCCCAGGGCACACTGCTGGCTCATGTTCAGCTGGCTGCCAACCAGGACCCCCAGGTCTCTTTCCACCTGGGCACTGTCCAGCCACCCCGTCCCCAGACTAAAACATTGCGGGGAATTGTTGTGGCCAAAATGCAGGACTGGGCACTTGGGCTGATTAAACTTCATCCTGTTGGACTCTGCCCATCCCTCTGGACTCTGTTCCAGGTCTCCCTGCAGAGCCCTCCTTCCTTCCAACAGATGGACGCATGCTCCCAGCTTAGTGTTGTCTGCAGATTTACCAATTAAAATCTCAATCCCCTCATCCATGTCATCAATAAAGATATTGAACAGGGCTGGCCCCAGCACAGAGCCCTGAGGGACACCACTGGTGCCTGGCTGCCAGCAGGATGCAGCACCGTTCACCACCACTCTGGGCCCTGCCATCCAGCCAGTTCTGAAGCCAGCACAGAACTCCTGTCCCAGCCCTGGGCTGCCACCTTTTCCAGGAGTGTGCTGTGGGACACAGTGTCAAAGGCCTTGCTGGAGTCCAGGTATACAACATCCACAGCCTTTCCTGCATCCACCAGGCAGATCACCTGGTCATAAAAGGAGATCAGGTTGGTCAGACACGCCCTACCCCTCCTAAACCCCTGCTGGCTGGCTCTGATAGCCTGGCCATCCTGTAAGTGCTGTGTGATGACACTTAGTATAAACTGTTCCATTACCTTACTGGGTACTGAGGTCAGGCTGACTGGCCTATAGGTACCAGGATCCTCCTTCCCACCCTTGTTGTGAATGGCCATCACAAGGGCTGGAGCCCTGTTTGGGTTTGTTCCTGTTCCGGTGGAAGCAGTGGGGCTGGGGCACAGGCCAGTGAGCCCTGAGCACCCTATTGTTGCCCCCGGACCATCACCTGCCCACCACAGAGCTTTAGTCTGTGGCGGGTTGGGCTGCCTGACCTTGGCTGTCAGGCAGGGTGGGCACCTGGACACATCCTCAGCTGCACCAGCCATGTCCACCTGAGCATAGCTGGAGGTAGAGCAGTGAGAGGAGAGAGGCACTGGCCCAGCTCTCCCCATCACCTACTCCTCAAATGGCTGGATGCTGCCCAGCTCTTCCTGACCATGTGTATACATCCATGATGGCTTAGGGCTTGAGCAGTGCTGTCCCTGCAGCTTCCTCGGAGCTCATCTCCCAAGGGTGGGATGTGGCTGGCTCTGTGTGCCACCCCTCGGGGCACTGCCAGCAGTGTCAGCAGCGTGGCCGTGGTCGTCAGTGCAGGTGGGAAGGCGAGGGCAGGTCGGGTCACTCACAGAGTGATCACCTCAGCAGAGGCCTGGGCTGGGAGCAGCAGTAGGAGGTGTGCGGCCATGGCACCTGGAGTGAGGGCAGAGAAGCCTGGCTGTGCTGGGAGGAGCCCAGTGGTGGCACACTGGGGGCATGGCCTCTGGCTCATCAGCTTACCTTTTCTGTAGCTTCTCTTGACCTTTGCATGTGGCCAGCAATGTCAGTGCTATGTCCCTCTGATGCCCACATCCCTCTGCTGACCCTGCAGGTTGCCCAGCTGAGGAAGAACATGGCTGTGGAGGTCCCACCATGGGGGGGATCTGGATCCATTTGTTTTCCTTCCTCCCTTGACATTTCCCTTGGCCATGGATCAGCTGGCGGGACCCAGCAAGTCTTGCAGCAAAGATGAGCAAAAAAAAAATCTCCTTATGCCTGTAAAAGGAAGAAGGAGAGCATGGCAGAGACAGGCTGTCTGATACAGCTCCACTTTCTGCTGTGGAGGCGGGAAGCCTTTCGGGCAGGATTTATTTTGTATAGTCTTCCATGCAAACTGGATCCCCCTCCCCTCCTGGCCCTGCCCGGCCTTAAATCATATCCTTTGTAATGACATTTCGTGCTTGTGTGGCGCCTCGCTTCTGAGCATCCCCAAGTGCTCTGTAAACTGATGTCTCGGAGCCTGCCAGGAGGCTGCAGTAGCACCCCTCCACTCCCCTGCCACCAAGGGAAAGTGATAAACCCTTCCCACACCTTACCTGGATGCCTGACCATGCCTGCATTGGTGCTGCAGCCTCCTCTGCATTCCTCTTGACTGCCCTCCCACCCCAGCCACCTCCACGGAGATCCCTTCCCTTCTGGAGTGCTCAGGGTGAGGTGCTCAGGGATGAGCAGCTCCAGTCTAAGTTGATGGGATGCTGCCTTGCAGCCTGGCACATGGCCTGCAGCCTCACTTCCCACCTGGAAAGTCCCTGCCAGGGAATCAGCATAGCTGTCCCCCATCATCAGAGCTGCAGGGTCAACAATAAGCCACCCTCTGTGTCCTCAGACCCCCTTTTTGGTCAGGAATGGATTTCTCTGGTACGCTGTGCCCTGGGGCAAGGGGGGTGTTAATTGCATGGAAGTCTTGCTTCCTGGATCCAAATAATACAGCATTTCAGATTCCCTCTTCCCTGTTCAAGCCCTTGGCTGTCATCAGGTCCTCCTTAGTCCTGTCCAGAGGTTTCTTCACAGTGGCAGGGTCCCAGGAGATGCAGTGGTTTTTGTCGGACCCCGCTCTGGCTTGGCCCAGCAGCAGACACATTCTGCCTCCCTGGACCTGCTCCAGCTCCTTCCTCTGCTGGACATCCTGGGCTGTGGGCAGGGCTGCTGAGGAAGGGACAGCTGGATGGCTGCTGCATCCAAAGAGGATTTTGGGCTCTGATAGATGGTTTTGGAGGCTGTCTCAAGCTACCTACTGTTTTTTTTTGGTGAAAATTGCCCTGCTGGGAAGAGTCCTTTTAACTTTCCTCGGAGCTGGAAAGCCACAGCCCAAGAGCTGACTGCTGACAGTGGTGCCTTTTGCATGGGAGCCAGCAGTGATGTCAGCTGGGAATGGAGAGGTTAACTCTGGGTGTAGGTGATGCCTTCTTCCAGTTCAGCTGGTCGTTGCTGGGAGAATCAATGCAGAAATGCCCCCAGGCACGTTGGTTGGCTCCAGGTGCTGATGATGCAGCCCCTTCCCGGGGGTCTGGAGGATGGACCTCAAGTCTGCTGGGCCACTGCAGATGCTTCTGTGAGGAGCAAAGCTGGTGTCCTGCTCCAACCCTCCAGGGACTTGGCTGTGGGTCTCCAGTGAGCCCTGTCAGTACCAGGCTGCTCTGGGCTTCTTTTTCCTCTACAGAAAGTCAGCTTCCCTCTTCCAAGACACCTAGAAGAAAAAGATTGGAGTCTGAGGGAAGGTTTGTGGTGAAGTAGGGAAAAGCAAATGCTCTTGTCTTGTCTGGTCTGGTCTAGTCTCCATCTCATCTTGACTCATCCTATAACTTTATCCCATCCCATCATACTCCATCCCGCCCATCCCAGTCTACTTACCCTATTCCCTACTACCCTACAACCTTCCCATTCTATCTTCCCACTCCATCCTATGCCATCCCACCCATTCCATTTTACTTACCCCATCACACCACATTTTCTATTCTTCCTGTCCCATCCTACGCTGTCCCATCCCACTCTCATCCTATCACACCCAGCCCATTCAACTCACTCCATCCCCCCACATGCCTCTTCCCTCCCATGCCATCACACCTATTCCATCGCCCTCCATCTCATCCCCATCTCCTGTGGACATCCATGCCAGCCATCCCCAGACGGAGCTGTTCTTGCCAGGGGCACGGGCCCACTGGTGGTGAAGGCCACTTGAAGCAGTTCCTTATCCAGGATGTGTGTCAGTGAAAGCAGAAACCCAATAAGCAAGATAAGGAGACGATTTATAATGGCATTTGTGAACTTTAGGAAAGAGCTTTACAGCCAGATTTTGCAGACCACACAGGGAGAGGTTATACTCTCCAAAACCTTGGAGATTTTTTAAAAAATATTTTTATATTTAAAAAAAAGAGTTTCCAAGAATTAAATAACACAAAAGTGTATGAAATATGATGTAGGGAATGTTCCCCTTGCTCTCACATCTGAAGTTAATTTGGGAGACGCTCTGAATAGCTTTTTAAAGAGTGGATAAACATTGGCATCAAAAGTGTAAATAAAGTTACCAGACAAAGCGGCCGTTCAAAGGGAACCATCCCTGGGATGTTGGCTGGGCAGCTCTAATGGCTGCCTCAGGAACATTTGGAGATAAAACAAGGGCCTGGCCGATTAGCCTGGGCTGAAGTTCCCCGCCTCGGCTCCCTCTCCTGATGGCAAAAGCGAGCAGTGCTGGCAGCTGCTCCTGCAGGTTTCCTGCCTGGGGACGACGCTGGCAGGCAGCTCCTGTTTGCTGGGATCCCCCTAGTCTCCTGCACCACTGCTGCCCAAAATTTGGGTCGCACGCTCCTAAGCAGGACCTGCTGAAGCCTAATTAAAGCTTATTGGTGCTGGTTTCCTGGGGACCTGTATTTGTCAGAGTTGTGGCCCAAAGCATTTCTGAGAAGCCCTCAGGCTACCTCACTGTGTGTCATGCCCACTGTTTTGCCCAGGACAGGCCTATTCCCCCAGGTGTTTTGATTGACACATGCTTGGTTGGTCACAAACGTTATGAAATACAACAGGACCTTCTGTGTCACTGGGTTTAAGATTGCAGCTGGTTGGAAGAACCCAGAGGGGTTGTGTCTCTCCTGAAGCACATCTTTGCACCAGCATCAGGGTCCTCCATGACAGTCCCTCCCAACAGTCTGTGGAGAGAAGGCAAAAACAGTGAAACAAACGCTGATATCTCATTAAAATCTTCCGAAGAGGAAGAAAAATGGACAGATCTGAACCAGCCTTTTGTTTGCATCTTTTGGTACAAACTTGAAGGAAAACCTTTGAGAGTTGTCTTTGATGGAGCAGTTTGTGAATGAGAGGCAGTTGTGGGTTGGAGTGATTCTGGCAGTCAGATGCCAATCATGAGTTGCTTCTCCTTGCCCTGTATCTCTATCAGAAGGGATTTTCCTGGGAGTTGTAGAAGTAGGAATATGTGTGGATAATAATACTAGCTCTCCTGCATCTTGAAACTTTTACCTCCACAGCACCCAGCTGAGGGCTGCTATTGCACTTGAATATTCTAGAGTGTCAGTCCTTTTTTCAGCTGAGACCTTGGTCATGGCTCTGCATCCCTTGATTGGTGAAGACAGGATGGTAATGACAGCAGCCATGACAAAACAGAGAGTGTAAATCCACCTCTGGGTTGTCCGAGAGCAGCTCACAGCTGCCTACACTGCAATAGGGGCACAGCAAGCACCATTCATGGCTGGGGGGCTGTTGCGCTGCTCCTGGTGCTCTTGGCCCTGGAGACTCAAGAGTTCTGTGTCTTGATGGACCCAGCCTAGGGAACGTGGTGGATCCACCACATATCTGCCAATGTGCCAGCTGGGAATTGTGTCCCACTGCTCACTTGTGACCTGGGCACTGCCATATGTTGGGGAGGTATCAGCTCCTGAGGCTGAGGAGCAGCATGAAGGGCATCATCACAGGTAACTCTGCAAGTCTCCAGTGGTGACACATCCTGGTTTCTCCTACCTTGCCCTGGAGACCATCTCCTCATTCCTCCTGATGCCCTCCTGTCAGAGCATGTCCTTCTTGTGTCCAGCCCCAAAGGCTGCATAGTGGAAGAAACAAGCTGGTTTGAAGCATAACCCCTATTAGGTAGAAGTTACAAAATTGTATTTTAATATTTCACCTACTCAGGTGACTTTAGGATGGATAAAGTCGTGAAGACTCATTTGCTCTGTCCTTTGCCTGGCTGTAATAGGAGCTAACAATGACCATAACTCTGATCATTTTTTTTTTCAGTCTTCATTACACAGTATTTTCCTGAGTGATAAAGAACAAATCTCCCATTGGCAGGGCCGGGAAGATGGTGTCCCACATGCTTGGTGTTAACCACAAGCAGCAATAGCTCCTCTCTGCATCCCAGAGAGCATCCTGCTGAGACCCAGCAGGATGGGGATGCCGCCTGCCTGGGCAGCAGCTGCCAGGGTTGCGCTTCCCCAGAGACCGTGGCAGGGGTTTTATTGCAAATAATGGAATAAATACTCTTTCTTTGCCTGGGACATGCCTGCAAATAGCTGCCGATTCCTGAGCGAGGGCTCATGAGCCCAAATTCCCGTCAGGGGGCTCACTGGTACCTTTGGGATGGAAGAGGCTGGCACTGAGAAGGGGACCCTGGTTCGGAGGGTGCCTGGCGTGATCACTGTGGGCTCGGGCTTGTGCAGACCGCCCTTGTGCATCAGCCTTCGTGCCACTTGTGTAAACTATTACAGCAAAGGGCAAAGGTTAAATGCAGCACATGTGTGGCATCAATTAACAGGATTTCAAGGTCTCCAGTGGAGTTTCTGCTCAAATCTCTTGTGGCAGGTTCAGTTTTCTTAACCCCTCCGATGCCATGCAGTCAGAGGGTCTTAGCTCTGCCAGACTATTAGAGAGGAATGGGTTTATGCTGACTGGGGGTCTCCCAAGGACTGTGCTGGAGGGGCCTCTAGACATTTGGGCATGGGGAGACAGGGACACCCCACCCACCACACCAGTGGTCTGTGGGGCAAGTGGGAGAGACTGCTCTTTCTACTGGAAGTGTCCTTGGAAGGGAGTCAGGCCCTGGCAAGGCAGAAAGTTGGTGTATAAGCAGCCCTTCATCGTGCCCCCCTTCACTCCAGGTCCATGTACCCCATCGCGGAGCCCTCGTGGGGGGTGGCTGCTCCTGTGTTTGGTCTCAGCCAGACCCTGCTCCACTGAAGCACCCCATTGTTCCAATGTGTCCTACTGCTGAGCAGACAAAGGTTCCTGCTGGGCTTGGGACTGCTGATGCCTTCACTCCCCACCCCTGGAACAGACACAGTCACCCCCCCATTGTCTGCGGGGTTGGGAGGGGATGGCTGCAGGGAAAGTCTCAGCAATGATTCAAAACCAGGACAATTTTGGTGGAGAAATTGCAGCTGTGAATCTTCACCAATCTGAGGCCATTCAGGGCTGCTCCCAGGCAATGTACCCAGCCACCACTCATCTCCTCCTGGATTTACCAGTCATACTGGGCATACTGGGAGAGGGAGTGGTTTAAAAGATGGTAGGCTGATTCAGGCAACCCTTAGTGCATCCCATGTCTCCTGCAGTGGGCACATCAGAGGCCTGGATGCCACAACTTTGCACTGGAGCTCTACCAGGTTGTCCTCCCAAATTCCAGATGTTTCTCCTAAGGGCCAGGACCTTGGAGTCAGAGTGCTTAGGGGGCTTCCACTTTGCCCTTTTCAGGGTGTTTGATAAGGAAAGGAAGGCTTTAGCTGCCACCATCATGAAGAAAGTGTGAAAACTGGCATAATCTGAAGACTCAAAAGCTCTAAGATATTCTAAAAGCTTCCTCATTGCTTGTGCAGATTTTTGCCTATACAGATTACTAATTTTCCATGAACAGGTGCTTCTGAAGGGAATCCTGCCTTGGAGGTTTCAGTTCCTGGGGTTCCCAGTCCTGCCTCAAGGCTGGGGACCACTGTAATGGAACACAGAGCTGGGAGCTTAGTGAGGAACATTGATCCCAGCGCCAACTGATGCAGAACCTGCAGGCTGGAGGAACAGGACATGCAAGTGCCCTTCTGCACCTGTGTGCCCCTGACATCACTTTGCCCATGCATTCCACTCCTTTTTGGGAAATGAATAATTTCAATCCTCCAAGTTAAAAAAACTCAGTGCCCAAAACATTCAAAACCACTATACACCCTGCATTTTGATGATTTCAATCTGTTTTTCAGTCCTAGACCCTGTTAAGATGAACAAAATGCATGCTTGAAAAACAGAGATGCTCTGCCCACAGCTCCCTATGTCAGAGCTGAGGCTTCTGGCTGAAAGATGGATTTGCCCTGGATATCTCCTCAGAAATACTCTGTTTGTTAGGAAACCTGTAAAAATCTTGGTAATCCCCTTGATCTGAAACAAATGGGCTCTGCTGTCTGGTGCTGATTTTATTATCAGACACTGCTTAGTATCATCCCATGGCTTGGACCAGTGCCTGAGGCTCAACACCAAGTCAATCATGCACTGGCAGGCGAAGGTGTCCCCTGAGCTCCAGACCTGTGCTGGTTCTCCACATGTTTGTGCTGCCCTGGATAATACATGTTGGATTTACAGAGCCACGTGGTTGCCTAGGGACCTCCAGGACCTTTCAGGGCTGCTCCATCGCTGTGTCCAGATGGAATGGGAGCAGCATAGCATGGCTGTCAGGGTGAAAGCTCAGGTTCTGTTGAATTGTCCTGATCTTTTCTCCTTCTGGCGTGGGGAGCTTGGCTTGGTGATTGTGTTTCCAGCATCTGGAGCTTTGTGCAAACACAGGATGAAGGAGCAGGAGTTTTTAGGTCCTAACATGATTCTCAGGGTGTCTGTCAGCCTGAGCTCCCACCCAACCATCCCTTGGAAATGGGACCTAGAACAAGCCTTGAGCATCCGTGGGCTGATTCAAGGACTGTTGGGAATCTTGATGGCTTTGAGGCCAGGTAGATCCTCAGCTGGCTGCAAGTTGGTTGCACTGATCGTGGCCCCTGACAGCAACACTCCCAGCCCCACTCTTCCTCCATGCTGGCTGCAGCAGCCAAATATAAAATTTGAGCCCCCTGGAGACCCACCATCAACCACACGAGCCCCAGCCGGTTTTGTTTTGATTATACATTTGTTTCCTCCCTCCTGGGAGTGTCTGACACAGCTTTTACCTCTCAGCTCGGCTTCCCCCGCCACCTCCCTCCCCTCCCGTCGGCTCTGCTTGGATTAGCTCTGACCCCTGCTGAACTCTGCTGCCAGAAGAAGTGTCAACCCCTTTCACTTTCCGAGAGCTTTCCAGCCCCAAACACTGAGCAGGGAAGGAGCGTCCTCCAAGGGAAAACCTCCCACATAATTTTTTCCAACTCCATGCCCTTGCTGTGCATCTGGGGAGGACAGACTCTGGTCCCTGCCTCTGGCCATGCTCTGGGGGCAGTCTGGATGACCTGCAGCACACCTCTGCCCTCCCCTGAGCCAGCACAGGTGTAAACAGGGCAAAAGGGGTTTGTAAGGAGGATTTGCTTCATGGAGGAAAAGGGTGGGATAGGAGAGAGTAGGAGGTTAGCTATGGGCACAGCCTGGCATAGCCTGGTGCCAAGGACAGCTGTTTCCATGGGAGTATGGCAGGGTCTGTGGCTGCATGTCTTCAAGGAAATGTCCAGCCTCCATGGATGGGTGGACATCAGCAAGACGGGAGGGAAAGGAAGACCTGGCTGCTGCCACCAGGAGCACAGAAGATGGGGAGAAGATCTTTCAATTCTTTCCACCAGGTCTGATGGTGGTTGTGCTTCTCTGTGCCAAGCAGCAGCAGCTTAAACATTCTGCCAGAGCTCCAAAATTCAGGGGAAATCAGCCCACTGAAATAAAAAGACCATCCAAGGAGAGGGCAGCAGCTGATGCCGTGTGCCCACAGCTCAGCAGGGTTGTGGGGCTGGGAGTGACACCCCCACCCCGAGCAGCCACCCCAGCCAGCAGAGACACTGGGTGGTGGATGTGGGGCCACAGCTGGGGAGCAGGGAGGTTAACTCCAGCAACACCAATGAAATAAAGAGAGAGAATGCTGCATGCTAAGGAGTTGCAGATGTTTGGATGTTGGCAGGGATTTGGGTGGAGCTGCCAATACACAACATGATTTGCAGCAGGCGGAAAGGATGGGAAGTGCCAGGGAAAACCTGCCCCTTCTCTAAAGCCTGTGGTAGTGGAGGGAGCCTTCCTGGGGTAGGTGTCATGGGGAAGTGCATAGCTGTGTCTTCTCTCAGAGCTTGGAGATGCCATGGAAAGGGTGGGGGAGGCAAATGAAAATTGACCAGCTGCTCCCAGGTCTGACTGCTGCTGTGTCCCTCTCTGTTGGAGTCCCCAGAGCAGCCACCTGGGCAGTCAAGGATAACTGAGCCATGGAGACAACAGCTCAGAGCACAGTCACTTTATTTCTAGGACACCGAGGATGTGCCTCGGTCTTCCAGAGGCTCTTTCCCATGTTTCTTTCCTAAGCCTGTGGCAGACATCCAAAGCCATTCCTCACTTTTCACAGCTCAGTGAAGGGATGTCCCTGCCTAACTGAAGCTGGATGAGGGTCACAGGCCTGTTTTGGTCTCACCAGGTCAGCAGAAACCAGGACTTCAGGACTGTTGTCCCAGAGCTGAGTAGTGGTGCACGCTGTGCCAAAGGGCGGAGCAGCATTGCCCCAGAAGAGAAGAAGGCATCTCTGGAGGTCTGTGAGGACTCAGGCAGGATAAATCCAGGCTGAAGGGCACATTTAGGGCTGTGCTGACCTCAGTGTTTGATGATTTTGTCTTATCCATGGCAAAGGGATATACAGGGATGTGGTAAAGCCCAATTGGGCAGGGTCAGTGAGGTCCAAGCCCTGCTATTATATCCAAAAGAGGTGTAGGGTGGTGGGGACAGGGGCCTGAGGGAGCCTGTGTGAATCTGGACCACATCAACTCTGGTGTGTGGGTATGGGCAGGTCTTGTTCCTTTCAGGGGTGCCAGCTCTTCAGGAGGAGCAAGAGTCCCCTTGCTGGCTGGCAGTCGGAGTCCCACCCCAGAGAAGCTCTTGGGAACCTACTTTGTGTGACTCAGTGAGAAGGCAAGCCCCCAGAGTGCTTTGCACCTGCAGCCCCAGGCTTGCAGGAGCACCCCCTTCTCTTGAAGTCCTCCTGATGCCTCCTGGCCCCCATGGCTCTTCAGCCGTGTCAGCCCACTGTGGTTCTCTGGGCCTTTGTCAGCATCATGTTTAGTAGCTCTGTGGCCATCGTGCTTCCTGACATGTTTTCTTTTCCCCCGTGATTTTGAGAATTGTATTCATTTCTTTGTTGAGGAGGGAGAGGGAAAGGTCATCCCTTGCTAGCAACTCATTAAAGCAAAACAATGGAAAGAACAGCAAATGGGTTCTGGGACCCGCTTCTCCAGGCATGTGTGAGCTGCCTTTTGTCAGTGTAGGAGAGAGGCATCCATGGAGGTGATGGCATTGCAGGGAGGCTCTCCCACCCCCACCACCCAAACTGATTCAAGGATCACTGGAGGACCTCAGTGTGTGTCAGAGCTTTTGTTTGTTTTGTTATTGTGTGTTTGTGTGTATGAGTGCAATGTACATTCAGCCCTGCTGTCATTAAAAAAAAGTTATAATGAAAATTTTCTCATTCCCTCCTCCCAGGCTCCCCACCTTGGACCAGTTCTGTTTCTTTCATATGGGAGGCAGCTGCATTTGTCTCAATAATTGTGTTTCCCTGTTGCTGTGTACTGCTGAGGACTTGGTGACACAATGAAGATGTGATGCATTTCTCTTTCCCAGGTCTGGCTCTGGGGGTTTGGTTTTGGCGACATTATGGCCTTCTTTCTCTCCAGGATGCCCATATGGGGTTTGAAGTTCATCTGGCATTTGGCAGGAAAGACATTGCTTAAAGCTGATGGTCGTGCTCAAAGTGGTGCTGAGAAGGGAGCACTGCTCCGTGCCTGTGGTGCCTCTCAGGATCACTTGCTTAAGTCCACTGCCTGTTCCAATGGAAATGGTCATGGAGGGGGCCCAGCTCCTATGTTTGAATGTCCTGCTAGGCCTGTTGGCCTCCAGACCCCAAAAAGCCACCTCATGGCCTGTCCCAGTCCCATCCTACCAGCTGCTGGCTGGGCAGCCCTGGTGTTTCCTGAGGGAGTGTGGAGAGCTGCGCTCTGGGCAGAGGCTGCTTTGGGCAGCTACACCCCTGTGGTTCATCACTTGTTCTGAACCTCTGGGACCCAGCCCTCACTGCACACCCGCCAGCCCCCAGAGGTGGGAAGGGCAGCACAGCCAGGACACCCTGCCCAAGGCACTGGGCCCAGAGCAGCACAGGAATTCTCCCAGTTTAAGCGGGACACTTCATTGCACTGGGAAGGGGGGCCAGGCAGGGCATATTGCCAGAGCAGGGCTGGGAGTGCAGGAGGAACATGGGTGGCATGGGGCATCGAGGGGCATGAGGGACGTGGGAGTGGGGCTGCATCTGGTGTGGGGCAGGTGGGGCAGGAGGGGATTGGGAGTGCAGCTGATGCGAGGCACCAAGGGGCACGTGGGGCTGGTGTGGGGTGGGTGGGGAGCAGGAGCAGGGGAGGCACCTCACAGGTTCCACGAGTTCCTCCATGCTGGGGCCCGCGAGGGCTGACCTTGCTGACACGGAGGGGTCAGGGTGTGAGAGCAAGGAGCGACTTTTGGGAACGGAAGATTTGTGACCCCCGAGGCCGGGCTGTGCATCTCTCGGGGCCAGGGCCGGGGCTGGGGCCGGGGTCGGGGCCGGGGTCGGGACCTGGCTGTGCATCCCCCGGGGCCGGGCTGTCCTTCCAGGCAGCGCGGAGAGGTGGCAGCAAAGGCCCTGGGACGGGGGTCGCGGGGGCCTGCGGCCGCAGCCGTGGGTGCGGGGCCCGGCCCGGGAAGGATGCGCGTCCCCCGTCCCGACATCTGCTCCCACCACGGCGCCACGAGGGGGACCCACGCGCTGGACCGAAGTCCATCTCTAGGTCGTAACATCGGAGAGTGGTTTTGCCCGCTTCTTTAAAGAACATCTGGTCCATGCTCCTGGAAATCTTTCTGTCCGACCTGACCTCGAGCACTGCCAGGGGTGGGGCATCTCCAGGGACACTCGCCACAGGCTCAGGGATCAGAATCTGCTTCCAGGACTGCATGAGCTTTAGCATTTCTGACCCCTACTCCAGCCCGGGGCTGCCCCTCTGTGCCCACTGACGACCCAGGCTGTTGGAATCCCATGAGAACAGCTCGTGAGACTTCAGGACTTGTCAAAGCTGAAGTTGAACCCTTATCCCAGGCTGGCTGGGTGCCCACAGCCCTAATCTGGGACTGTACACTGCCCATGTTTAATCAGGTATTGTGTATGAATGTGTCCGACTGTGCATATGCACATGTTGTGGGCTCTGGGTGTCTCGCTCAATGTTTGCATCTGTCTGTTAGTGGGTTTGGGCATCTGGGGCTGTTTCCCTTGCCTGATTAAATACCTCCCCAGAAGTGAGTTTGTGTAGCTGAGGATCTTATTGCATGTGTTGGTGTCTGCATGGGAAGGAGCTCACAGCTCTCCACGTGTGCAGAATTTGCACAGTATCTTGGGTCATGCTGGGCTGTCCAAGATGCTTCTTCCACTGTCAGCACGTGCTGAGTGATGGCAGATGGGTGAGTGGCCAAGGAATGGATGGATCAGTGCAGAACAGGATGGGCTTCCCCATCAGTGGTGGGCAACAGTGGGGACCAGTGCTGCTCATGGCTATTCTGTCTCCTCAAGGGAATGTGGAGCCCAACCTGGACACTATCCTGCATCCCATGGCCATGGAAGGAGGATAGTGCATCCCTGAGGCCTGGATGCAGCATCAGAGATCAACCCATCACTTGCAGTGAGGTGCTCTGTGAGGGGCTGCTGGCAGCTGTTGTGGCCCTGGGCTGGGCTGTGCCCCAAGCCTGGCTGGGCCTCCTCTAACTCAAGTGGCTTTAGGGTTTAGGAGACCCCCCATTGCCCAAACAGTGCATGACAGACAAGGCAGTGCCTGTGTGACACTCTGTTCCCATGTCTCTTCCCTCCTGCTCTCCCTGCTTCCACCCAGCTCCATCCCAAGGAGTGTCCCCCCGGCTGGGTCAACGCCTGCATCACCCTGCGGGGCGCAGGGCCCCACGGGCAGTGGGAGGATCAGAGCCTCCTGCACATGTGCTGTCCAACCTGTCAGCACCTCCGTGAGGCAAAGCCGCTGCTGGCTGGGGATGTGCCCCCCAGCTCTCTCCCTTTGTCATGACAGCCAAGCATGCGTGCCAGAAAGCTCACCCTGTGGTAGAAGCCATCCATCTCCTCTGGAGCTCAGCATTCCCTCCTTGCTCCTTGGCTGCAGGGGTTTTTGGCTGCAGATATTTACCGAGCAATTCACATCCAATTACAGAAGCTGGAAGAGCTGGGACGATTTTCCTTCTGGTTTCTTGCAACCAAAGCCAACTTGTCCAAATTACAACCTAGGAAGCATCTCATTAGTGGGGAGTGAGGTCTCCAAAATGTAGAGTGCTTGGAAAACACTGCCAGAGGCATAGGAATGTGGGCTGGCTGGCAGGCGAGTTGGTGAGGAGCCCATTTGGTCACCATCTTCTCTCACCCATGGTAATTTTCCCCATCTTTTCTTCTGTGGCACCTGAAGGGAGAGGAGACGGGATTTTGGAGGCTTCCAGCTCATCATATCACTTTCCCATTCCCACTTTGGTTCCAAAGCTGTTTGATTTTTTGGGCTGAAGCACAGGCTGGTCTTCCCACCCATTTTTTTTCCCTCCAGCTTCTCCTGCCCTTCCTCTCAGGCTGTGTGGTGTCACCCCAACCAGGAGGTGAAGGTCTAGGAGCAGAGTCATGGGAATGGTGGTTACAAATGTTTAATAACATTAGTGGAAGTAGGATCCTCAGCAGCATCTGTCTGGTCTGTCTGTGGTGCTGTCCCAAAAGGCTGGGGGACATCCCTCACCTGGCCTCATGGAGATCTGCTCCCTGGTGTGGCTGTCTCAGAGGGACTTATGACAGAGGCACCTGTGTGGAGCCTGCATAGTCCCAAGACTTGCTGGAGGCTTTGTCTCAGGTGGGACACAAGCTGGCACAGGGGCTGGGATGTGGGAGGAGGCATGGCAGGATCCAAAGTGATCTGGTGACTACCAGCTGCGACTGCAGGGGAGCTTTCTGCCAAGGTTTGAGAATGGGAGAGACCAGGGAAGTGCAGCTGGCAGCTGTGCCTGTGCTTACATTGCTGCGAGGTGTCTCCTGTGCTGATGATTTAATGCCCTTCCAAAAATACTTCCCCGGATACAGCTTGCAAGCAAACTGCTGAGCCAGCGGGCAGCAGCGCCGGGGCTGGCGGCACGCACGGCTCTGGTGCCTTGCTCCCACCCGCCGCGCTCGGGGGCGCGTGCTGGCCCATGCAGGGCTGGCAGGACTGAGCACACCTGTGTTTTGAGTGGCGTGGTGGCTGTGGGAGCTGTTCCCTGGCTGCCTCCCTGTCCCAACAGAGCCCGTGGGTGCTGGTGGGGAGTCGCACCATCACCCTGGCTCCTGGCCCACGTGGGGAGGGGTTTGTGCTCCCCTGCCGATGGCACCATCTGCTCTCTGAGCTGCTGGCCAGGCTGATGGTCCCTGCCTGGCCATCTCCCACAACCATCCTCAGGTGCCAGCTGCCTGGGCAGGAGGATCCATGAGGGCTCTTGCTGCTGAGGTGAAGGTGGCTATTGAGCAACCTGGGTCTGCTCCTGGCATCACATCACCTCTGCCAGGGTGAACTGTCACCTCTGCCAGCATCTGGGTGATAGCGTGCACTGTCTCTTATGCCATCAAGAGCCCCTCCTTTTCTGGCTCTCTCCTTGGCAGCTGCCAGGCTGTAGCTTATATTTCAAGGTCAAATCTGATGAGCTTCAGCTTCCAGATGGGTGATCTTGTAATGACTTTGCAAATGAGTATCACTCCTGCGTCCCACATGGGTGCGGGCAGGAGGGACACAGCTCCCTCAGCACAAAGGGGAAGGAAAGGCTGGGATGGGTAAAGCCAAGCTGCCTGCACTAGCTTAGCCACCCTGCCCTCACACTTCACCAGCCCCCCTGGGAGGAGAGCTGCTGGGTTCCTCTGGTGTGATGTGCTTCCCAGAGAGCCAGGTTGGCAGCATAGGGGCCCCCACATCCCCAGGACATCTCAGCGTTTCGGTTCTGGGCTTCAAAGTGCCTGAGCCCCTTGACATGACCAAAGTGAGCTTGGATGATGAGCGGCTCCTTGCTCCCCATATTGAACATGTGCCACCATGGGAGGATGAGGTGTTTCCACCAGAGGAAGCTGCTCCTTGCCAGCAGGAGAGGTGGGAGAGGGTGGCTTGCCCCTGCAGACATGGGATTAAGGTCTCCTCACTGTCCCCGATGAGCCCTTCCGTGTGGATGAACCAGAACCTCGTCTTCATGGGCCATGCCTGCCTGTCCCTGGGGGCTGCCTGCCCTTCCTCGCTGCCCGTGGCACTGCCTGTCCCTGTCCCCAGCCAGGCAAGGCAAGTCCCCTGCAAGCCCCATCCCACTCAGGCACTCTCAGTGGCACACCGTGCTCTGTGTCTTGATGTGGCCTTGCTGCTGGCACCGTGGGGATGGCGCCCGCCGCTCCCCTGGCTGCAGCAGTCCACGGCTCCAGCACCACCCAGCTTGGTCCCTCCAGCATGTCACCCTGAGCAGCCCCGGATCTTTGGGCAGCTCTGCCTGCTGTCCCTGGGGGCTGGGGACAGCGCAGGGGGCAGGGGGCTGAGAGGAGGAGTGGGAAGGGGGCTGGGAGACGGGGCAGCCACCGCCCGGCTCGGCTGCGCCGGTTTCCCTCCCCGGCCCCACCAGCCCATTTATTACCCCTCTGCCATTCATCGGGCCAGACAGATGCCCCCAAATAAATACCCCGAGACAATAGGGTGGGAGGGGCCAGCGAGGCTCCTCATGAATAAACATGAGGATCTTTGGACACAGTTTCCTCTCTTCGCAAAATGGGACCGATTGTGCGGCAGGCATTTAAAATTCAGCCGCGGTCGGGCTGTCTTCCAGTGTCCCTGAACTGCTGAGGTGCTTCATTTATTTCATAATTTCCCCTCCTCCCCTCTCGGCGACAGACCTGGCTCTTTTCACTACTTGTACTCCCTCTTTCTTTCCTTCTTGCTCCCTTTCTCTATTTTTTTTTTAATCTTCCTTCCTTTTCCTACTCCTTTTCTCTTTCTCTCCTTGGCTTTTGTGCTGGAGGCCGTGACGAATGGCTCAGAAAAGAGGGTGCTGTGAGAAACTGGGGCTGCTGCTGGCAGAGTGGGTGGTGAGGACTTGGTGCTTGAGGGGGGAGTGGAAGGGGTCAGCCTGTGAGCGCCCGGCTGGGGCTCCCACACGGAGCTGGGGTGGGGAGGCAGTGGGGTGATGGGGGATCCCAAGGGCTTCGCTGCCTGGGGGCTTGGAAGGACAAGGATAGAGCCCCCTGCCTGTCCCTTGCCTGTGCCTTTCCTGTGGGGAGACAACCTTGCAGTGCCCACCCCAGCACATCCAGAGTGGGCTCCATGCACAGGAGGGAAAGGTCTACCCTGCTGTATCACCCACTGGGGGTGAAAAGCAGCCCTGGTGATGCTGGAGCACCCAAAAGTTGGGAGATGCAGAAGGAAGAAGGAGATACTTGTCCAGGCCAGGGCAGACCCAGATTTGGTGGGGATGGGTTTGCTGGACCCCTGACCTGTTCCCATGCCTGGACAGCCCCACCAATGCTGGTCTATAGATCCAGAGTGGCTTTTTGGGACCTTGGATGACAGCATCCCCACTGAGCTTCCAGCACCCCAAACCCACATGTGCCACTTGGTCCTGGGGTGGAGGCAGAACCAGAGCAGCAGCAGAGAATGGAGGGGTGGGAGCACCAGGACATGGCCAGCAGTGTGGCTCAGCATTCTGGGAGACCTGCCAGCACCCTGGTGTTTCATCAACCAAGTGCTGAGATCCTGATGCCATGCACCCCTGGGAAAGCCTGGAGATGTCCATGCCATGAACAGGACAGCTCCAGAGTTTGTGGAGCCCCCTGAGCTGCTTGCTGTGCTGCTTGAGCTTGGCAGGAGGATGTGTGAATGGGCCCCAATGCCCATCCTGCCCCCAGGGCTCTGCATGCTGGGATGAGCATCACCCGTGACACTGGGGAGCTGCAGAAACTCCCTGGAAGCTCTGGTGGGTCCCTGTATTGGGAGAAAGCATCTGCCTACCCCTTCCCCACCTCTGGGATCCTCTGCCTGAAGGCCAGGGAAGGGAAAAGGGAGTTTCTGCCCAAGGGCTGTCAAGAAAGACACTTCAAGTGAGGTGCCACCTGCCAGACCATCTGCCCCTTGGGAACTGGCTGGCAGAGAGACCAGGGCCATGCTGGCAGCAACAGGTGCTGGTGGGGACAGGAGGACATCACCAGATGCAGGTTGGGGTGGGCAGAGCCTCCATCCAAAGCTCTGGGGGCTCTCCATGCCTGGGAACTCCAAGTGTGGCTTCCTTAGCTCACGAGAGAACACGGAGGGGAGTCTCACCCGGGGCTTACAGGTGTCACTGTGGATGTGGGAGAGATGTGGGAGAGCACTGTGGGTGCCCTCTGCCAGGCAGTTGCCCAGCGCCACCGCCCGCCAGGGCTGCCTGTCCCTCTGTCCCTCTGTCCCTCTGTCCCGCTGGCGGGCACGGCAGCTGCAGCCCATGGGGGACGGCGCTGGCAGGCTCCGCCAGCGGGAGGGCTCCTGCATTACAATCCGGTACAATCTGTCCCCCTTCCTGCTGCCCAGCAGTGGAGGAGACGGTTACTGTTTAATCCCATTTGACAGCTCTTTCATCATCTGCCTGCCTCCCTCCAGCTTCCCGTGGCTCCTCCAAGGCTCCTTTGTGGTCGTAATCAAAGCCTGGTGAGTGATGGCTGCTCAAGGCAGGGTGGGAAGGGACAGGGAGCGAGGGTGGCTCAGCCGCGGGGGGAGGGAGCGTGGCCTGGCCGCAGCCCCGGGGAGGGGCACGGTGGGATCACAAGGTGGGGGGGCCTTGGCTGTCAGGTTCTGCAGGTGCAGCTGGGGGTGGTGGCACTGGGAGCTGGGCTGGATGGAGAATCCCCAGTGCTGTGAACTGGACCAGATGGGGCATTCCCATCGCTGGGAGCTCTTCTGGATGGAACATCTCCAGTGCTGGAAGTCAGAGTGGGCTGAGCATCCTCAGTGATCAGGGCTGGGCTGAACTGAGCATCCCCAGTGCTACGAGCTGGTCTGGATGGACCATCCCCAGCACTGGGAGCCAGATGGGACAGAACATCCCCAGTGCTGGGAGCCAGGCTGGTTGGATCCTTCCCAGCCCACAATCAGGCTGGCAGGTCCTGGTCAGGGCAGCAGGGCTGCTGTCCGAGCAGGCAGGGCCAGGCAGTGGGTCAGTCTCCCCGAGGGGCAGACAAGCAGCTCTCCTCCCACACACCCTCCAAGCACCTTCTGGCACTGGGGACAGTGCTGCCAGGGAATCCTCCCCATCACCAACAGCCTGGCACAACCTCACTGTGATTTCTTTTTTGTGGTATTCAGTAACATTAAATTTTTGGCTGAATTGCAAAGCATCTGAAGAACAGGGTCTCTCTCTACAAGGACTTGGTAATGCTCTGCACTGCAGAGTTTCCCTGCTCAGCAATAATGAAGTAGGGAAGCAGGAGAGGAGCCCCCAAAAACCACATCACTGTGGCCCAAGGCAACTGCCCCTGAGCCCCCCTGGCTGAGGAACACCCTGATTCCCTGAGGAAGGAGCCTGCTCGACCTTGGGTTATCACCTGCATTGCAGCTGGGTGACAGCTTTCCCAAGAACACATGTTCCCTCATAAACCCTGGCTCTGCTTATCTCAAAGGGCACATCCGACAATTAGCTTATCTGCTGTGAAAGTGAGGAACGGCTTTGGATATCTGCCTGCCTTCTGCAGGCCTGGGAAAAGCACAGGGGAAGGAGCCCCTGCCAGAGCGAGGCACATCCTCGGTGTCCTGGGAATGACGTGGCTGCGCTCCCCGTGTGCTGCAGATAGGCTCCATGTGCTCAGGGTGGGGACTGGAGGTGCCCCTGACTCTTAAGGATGTTCAGTGCTTCCTGCTGAAAAACCCTGCCTGCAGCTGCTGCCAGCTTTGCCAAACCATCCCAGGCTGGGTGGCAATTTTGTGCAGGATGGATTGCAGCCTCCAGTTAAATTTTTGGGGAAAATTTCAGCTGAAGACCATGGCTCTTTCCAAGAATGGAGGAAAAGGAAAAAATAAAGGATTTGTTCTCATTTTAAAATTCTGTCTTTGAAGCAATTTGGCAAGTAGAGAGGGAAGAGAGGCTGAGCTTCATCTTGTGTTCCTGGAATATGCTCAAATTTGACCACGCTAGAACACTTTATTTGGGAAAAAATGTGGTTAGCATGAGCTCAGTGCAAACGTCTTCCATAGGAGCAGCTCCCCTCACCGGGCATAGATTTGCCACCACCTAGCTCCTGGGCAAGTGGGTGCCAAAGCCAAGGGCTTCTGTGTCCCCACCAGTGTCATGGGGGTCAGAGGAATAGCAGAGGGAGCCGCAGCCCAGTGAGCTCCATCTACTGCAAGCCATGCAGGGCCTTGCTCTGCCTGACTGTTTTTGGTGATTTACACAATTTTTCTCCTGTCCTGTAGCAATCCTGTGTGAAGCAGAGAAGAGCAGGCACGTTTAGCCAGCCCTGTGCAGTGTGATCACACTGTCCCCTGTGCAGTGTTCTGCAGCCCCAAGGATGTTTCTCCTCCCTGCCTGGCCCAGGACATGTCATCCCTCACTTGGACAGCAAATTAAGAATTGGTTGAGTTAATTTGCTGCAGATGATTGTTTGAGGAGCAAATAACCAAAAAAGCTGGTCAAAAGCCCAATTTTCCTCCCTCCTGGGGACTTTCTGGAGGACTTTCTGGAGCTCCTTTCTCCTGGAGGCTTTCTGGATGGTGGCTGGTGTCCCATGCTATGCCCTGAAGAAGGCCTGGGCTGCCTTTGCGGGGGGAACTTCAGTTGGCTTCCTCCCCACCCTGTTCCTCCTGCTCTCCCCCAAATCTGCACCAAGAAACAAGTATATTGTTTGCAAGCTAAAAACTAGAAATGATTTATATGTTTATAAGCCCAGCTCTGGCTCCATTTATTTTGGCAAAGGAATTGTTTGCATCTTTGCAGAATTCCTTCACCAAAACCACTCATTAGATATGAATTTCAAAACAGCCAGAGGGAGCGGGTGACTCAGGGGAATTAGCAAATGGCTTCTCAAAGACTTTTACGTCAGGGACAACAGCTTGATTCCAGATCTCAGTGCCAGTGGCCCAGAAGACATTGTCATCTCATGTTGGGTCAGTGACCGTGAGTCAACCAGTGCGTTTGAGGACCTTGGTCTTTGGCTCCGAGCTGGCAGGTGTCTTCACCACAAGAAACCTCAGCCAAGGGAGAAGCCAGGAAAGACAGGAGGAGAAGGATTCCATCAATGAACTTTCACTAGACATGACAACATCAGCTACAAGAGCTGACAGAAGAGTGATGTTCTACCATAGCTCCTTCACTCCAGTGTGAAGATCTGGGAGTTTCTGAAAAGGACATTTGAAGAGGGTCAGCCTTGAGGTCTGAAGATGGGGCAAGTGTGACCACTTGTGCCTCTGCTGTGGGTTTAAAGACCACCTTGTTTTTCACCTGGAAGTTATTAAGAAAGTTGTGCACAGAGATGATTCCAGTTATCACTTTCCTCCTTCAGACAAGAACTCACAAAGCAACCAGTGGTGTGATGGTGTCCCATCACCTTGTCCTGGCAGAGCTGCTTGAGTTGGGCGGGCACTGGGAATGGGAGCAGCTTCTCAGGCTGCTTTAGCAGAGGAGATGTGTGCAGGTAGGACATTGTTCTGTGATGGCACTGTGGGGGCTCTGGGCAATTTTGGTGCCCTCAGAAACATCTGTTTGGGGCAAGGTGACAGGCATGTGTTTGTGGAAGAAGGTCTTTGAGGAGTGAGAGCGGCTGAGGTCCCCCTGGTCAGAGGGGAGTCTTCCACCCTGGGACAGGCAGCCTGGACTAGCAGAGGTGCCCTGTCCTCTGAACCTCCATGGGTACCTGGCACTGGTGTCCCCATCCTCTGTGTCACCTGTTTTCTCTGGAGGCACAGCTGGAGCTCTGGCAGGCAGCATGCCCTGCAGCAGCTGGTCTGTATCCACGTGTGTCAGCTCATGGTGCCACCAGGCTCCTGGTCCCCATCCCCACTCTGCCCCAACCTACCCCGCACCCCTGCCTCGCTGTGCTGACTCGCTCCCCAGCCAGCCTTGCTCCTTGTCTCACAAGCAGAGATCAAAATAAACTCAAGTGAAGGGTCCTTTAACTTTCTCTACTCGAGTGAAAATAAATGCGCTTTCCCCACCACCCAGCCCTGTAAATTCCCTGCACTGTGAAATATCTTCCAGATATAGTAAAGAGACGGCTTTTGACTATTTTTTTTAAACATCTTTAACTGCTGTATATATTTCCAGGGAGACGTAATAAGCGCTACAGCTAATTTATCTGCGTGTACTGTAAATATTTTCAGGAGATAGCAGAAAGGATTTCAAACACATGGCTGGGAGTATTGGCACACAGCATAGGCTGGGTGGGAAGGACACCTTTAACCATTTGCGTGCCATGTCCTTTCTTTGTGCTCCTCTCTCTGTGTCCCCAGTGCAGCATCTCCTTGCCAGCCCAGGGCTGTCCTTCCAGCTGATGTCCAGCCAGATGTTTGGTTTGAACAGGGTGCTGAGGCTTGTTCTTCCATTTGACCTTGTAGTCCTTGCTCTGGGGGCACTGGGAGTTCAGCTGGGAGCCGCTGGGAGTTCCCCTCCTGACCTACTGCCCGTAGCCGTGCCTCAATCCCTACACCCCTGCCCACGTGCGATCTGCTGCTACAAGTACAGGACAAGATTTGGGAAGAAAAAATCCTGCTTGGGCGTCTAATGAGTGTCTTGCAGTCCCAGCACCCTTTGGGTTTCAGCAGAGGTTTCAAACCCATGGTGGGGGAAAACCAGTTACTTCCAAGCCCTGGGACTGGGAAAGGAGGCTGAACATGGCAGGGACAGAGGTGCTGACCACGTTTTGTCCCTTTGGCCCTTGGGAGATGTGAGTTCTGCAGAAGAAGGAGGCTTGGTCCGCCAAGAACCCATTCTCAAGGCTCTCAGGTGTGAGGGGAGAGACCCCAGGTGATGGAGAGTTGGGGGAGCAGAGGGTGGCAGGGTGGAGGCACGTGTGGCTCTTGGGGGAGCAGCTGCCAGCAGATGCAGAGGTCCCTGTCCATCCTCCACCCCGCCTGGCCACAGGGGAGGCAGAAGCAGGCATCTGCTGGGACACAGCCCACAAACACCCCCAGCCCTACTCCTGGCACGGTGACTCCTGGCTACACATCCCACTCGTGACCACATCCATAGTGCTGGGATCCTCTGGGGACCATGACCCTGTTTTGGGAGAGCTCTTGCAGGGATGGGTGAGATGGGGGTCCAATGCCACCCTCACTCTTCCTGTGCCCTGATACTCCCCAGGAATTTCTGTGGGAGACAGTAACTTTTGCAGGGGAAGGTCTGCAGAAGGAAGTCATGGGGTGCTGGCCTGGGGGAGCATAGGTCTTTCATCACACAGCCAGTGTCTGGTGTCAGCAGGGAACCATGCTAAAAGCACATTCAATTCAAAGCCTGTTATTGAGCAAACCCAGCTCTGTAGCACGAACAGCCTGTCCTGAAGCTGTGGGTCACCGCAGCTGGGCCTGTCGCCCTGCTGAGGGGTCTGCTTGCCAGGCTGGGGAGGCTGTGCACCCTCTCCATCACAGCCCTCCCCTCTGCTGCAAGCTCACCGTGAGCTGCTGACTCTCGGCTGGTGGGGGGGTTTTGGCCAAGGCAGAGTTTTCCCTGGGATTCTCCTGCAAGAAGTCCACTCCTTCACCCTGGCAGCTTGCCCTCTCCTGACCATACCGTGGTTAGGAGGCCTGGGGGCATCTGGGGCTCCCAGCCCATCAGCTGGGTGCCTCTGGCTCACTGTGGGTTTGGGGTGTCTGTTGGCAGTGGGAGCAGGAAGGATGCACTGTCTGTTAGGAAGAAAGATGGGATTTCCCCAGCTGTTTGCACAAAGCCTTGAGGTTTTGGGACTTCTCTCCATCATCCGAGCACTGCAATCCAGGCTTTTAGTGGGCATGGGTCTGATCCAGATTAATTCCTGACAGGTTGCGGACCTTTTGGCTGGTTCCAAAGTATCACCCAAGTTGTGGATAGAGCAGTTCCTCCCACCAGCTGAGGCAGGACAACAGGCTAAAGCTGTCAGGGCAGGAGAACTGCCACAGCCACTGGGAGGAGAGCAAGATGAGTCCTCCTGGCAGCAGGCACGGATGCATTGGATGCATCATCCAGGCAATCTGATCCCCAGGCTCCTGTCCCCGTGGTGTAATTTAATGCAGAGTAAGGACAAGAGGTACCTATTGGCTTGGAGCCCAACTGAAAAGCCACAAGAAGGAGATAAAAGCCTTTAAATGCTAAGTCTGTCCAAAGAGACAATAAAAGGCAAATGTCTTCCCAGCTTTATGTCCATGTCTTTTTACTTGATTTATGGACTTTTTGCTATAATCCTTCATGCTTTCTGACTCTTCAAGTTGTTCAGCTCTTGTAAAAGGCCTGTGGAAGCAAACTGCATCAGCCCCAGGACTCCATATCCATCCCTTAGCCTGGGCTGATCCTGCTGTGGGGTCTAATTTAGGATCTGCAATGGTCTTTGCCTCAAGTCCCACAGGGTAGAGAAGCCCAGGATGAGCCCTGATGCCATAGCACAAGGCACAGAGGGGGTTTTGTGGCCACAAAGAGGAAAAGGCAAGCAAAGAGAAAGGACCCAAATGTTTCCATTCAGCCTCTGGGTGAGCAGCAAAATGTTTGGGAGCTGGATCTGCAAAGAGGATCCAGATGGGGGGAACTGCAGCTGGTCCCTGTGAGTGGAGCCTGAATGTCTTTGGGAATGTAGGATGGAAGGCTGGGAGGGGGCAGCTCCGGGGCTGGGCGGCTGCTGGAGCAGGCAGTGGGAGGCAGCTATCCCCACACACCCAGCGTGTGTGGATCTGGAGCTAATCAGCCTGACACAGGATGCTTGGGTGTCTGCTGGGGCCGGGCTATGAAAGCAATTGCTCTCAATAAAACGTTTCCCTCCTCAGTTGCATTCGGAAGTGAAGCTGTGAGCCCAAATGTCCTCAGCTGACTCTCCTGGTCCTTCTGCCCCCTCTGAGGGGAGGAATTGACTGAGACTGGTGCAGACTGGTACAGCTGAGCAGGAGCACATGTGCCTTCACATCACACACTGCATGTGCCCCCAGGCCAAGTCCCACGGCTCAGGGTGCCAGCTGTGGCTCTGGGCAGCTAAGCAGCAACTGGGTCCTCTCAGGTGCAATGAGCCCCCTGAGGTTGTGGAGACATCCCTTCCCTTTGTTCTTCCCAGAGCAGCTCCTGTTGCAAGAGGAGCAGCTGTAGGGCTGTATGGTGGTGAGGGAAAAGGGATGGGATGGCACTGGGAATGGTGGGGAGCAGCTCTGGGCTGGGGGCAGTGGTGGAGCACAATGCTACTCAGCACCTGCTCCTCTGCTGCAGGTAGGAGTTGTCCCAGCTGGCTGGGGAAGTGCTGGGTACCAGGTAGAGGAGCAGCTGACTGTGGCTGTCCTGGGGCACCTCGGGGCACCCCCGCTCACCCCAGCCGCTGGTGGCCCTGCTGTCCCCCACCCTTGCTCCTGATGGGCACAGCAACCCTGAGGGCAGCACGAGATCCCCGTGTGGGCACAGCCTGGCTTTGCTGTGCAGCACCCTGGGAAGGGCAGGCACGTCCTGCAATTTCCCCTGCCCACAGCCCAGACCACAACCAGTGATGCCCAGGGTAGCCTCCTCTCCCACCAGACACATTTCATTTTCATTTCTGCACAGGCAGCAGAACTTCTGCTTGGTGTCCATTCCCAAAATCCTCAGGTACCAGGTGGCAGTTCCGCAGCTCCAGATGGTGGCTTTGTTTCTCTTCCCTGCACTCCTGCTCCAGGCCAGGCTGCCCCAGGACCCCCGGCTCACACAGCCTTCCACCACCTCTCACACTTAGTGACAATTTGCAACAAACCCGGTGAGGGGGAAGATCTGGGAGATCCCGGGGAGAGGGCAATGTGGGGAAGCAGAATTTGGCCTGTTCTTAAAGGTCTCAAAAAAAAAAAATCTTGCCTGTAAAAAAATTAGTAATTTTAAACCACAGGCAAATGCTTCACATTCCTGAGCAATGCTGCCCTCTGTTTACTGCCCTTATTGTTCTCAATGAGCTGGAACCGTGGAAATGAATATTCGCTCTGACCCCATCCTTCGCCCTGAGAAAGAAAGGAAGCAAGAAAGGCGGAAAAAGAAGCAAAACTGCCGAAGGAAAACAGAGTCATTCTCCCCGTGATTGAGTGAAAAAATAACATGGGAGCGTGGAAATAGAGCTGCCAGGGCGCAGCAATTGATTTACAGCGGGATCTGAATGCCGTCCCCGCTGCGGCGCGCTGCCATCCCCGCCGGGGCGGCTGCTGGGCTCCCCGGGCCGTGGGACAGGGCCGGGCCCTGGGGGTGGCTGCAAACCACGGGAGGGTTTAAAGCGCAGGCCGGGCGCCCCACCGGGGTTATCTCCGGCCGGGCCGTGCCGCAGAGCGCACAGGCCGGGGCATGGCCCGGCTCCGCAGCACCGCGGGCCGCTCACCGGGGCCGGCCGGGCTGACGGGCGGGCTCGGCTCGCCCTGGGCACACACAGGCAGGGGACACGGCGGGGGGACCTGCGGAGGGACGTGCCACGGGCTGCAGGAGGCGTTCACGGGGCTGCAGGGAGAATGTGCATTAGCAGTGAGGTGCAGGAGGATCCGCTCCATCTGCCTGAGGACTCCCGGGTCCTCGAGGCCAGGGAGCAGAGACCCTGCCCAGAAGAGGACTCCAAGCCCCACTGCTTGGGTTTCTCTCTGCTAGTCACCCACCAGGCTGGGAAGAGCAGAGATGCCAGCCCAGTTTTGGGCTCTGTGCCAAACATCCCTGTGCCCACAGAAACCAGTTCCTGAGATGGGGAGGGGACAATTTCTCTGAGTCCCAGGTCCCACCCAGCACCCATCAGCAGCAGTTCTCTCCAGAGGCAGCAGTGGATGCTGGGCTGCCCGGAGTGGGGCACACAGCTGCCCCCAGCACGGGTGAAGGCGGTGGCAGCTGGCAGGGGGGAGTCCCGCTCCCTGCCGTGCTGCCTCAGTTAGTCATCACGTTGGGTAATTGCGCGAGTGGCCGAGAGGGCAGCCCGCGAGGATCTGACTGCAGGTGTGGGGCCGTGGACGGGCACAGAAAGCTTTTAACTGGAATAGAGTTACAGTCAGGCAGCCCAGCAATGCCAGGGATGCGAGGAATCCCTTACCTGCTTCAAAAGGACGCTTTCTTTATCGTCTAATTAAAAAAAGGGCAGTGGTGGGGGGGACCAGAGTGCACCTGTGCCGGCAAACACCCGGCCAAGAAAGGGGGAGTGAGGGCCTGAGCTGGGAGCAGGAGCGAGGAGGGCATGAAGGGACTGCACCTGAGGCCAGCGGCAAAAGGAAAAGGACTGGGATGGGTCAGCATCTCCAGGGCTCCACGGCACCTCTGCTGCCAGTCAGTCGTGCCAGGTAGCCCCTGCTTGGTTCCACTGCAGCACTGCAGGGCACACAGCCTTTCCAGCTGTAGTCAGGTTGCCTTCAGCCCCATGCAATGCCATCCTTCTGTCTGACAGGTCTAGAAAGGATCCCCACAGCTGATTTATTGGCAAGGTTTATTATTAATCTGTAGAGATTAATCCTATCTGGGTAAGATGGTGTCAGCTCTATGCCCTGACACAGCTCCTGGGCAGTGCCCTGGCTCTCCCCCCAGAGGGTGCTGGCACTGCCCAGGCTCCCCAGGGACTGGGCACAGCCCCGGGGCTGCCAGAGCTCCAGGAGAGCTTGGACAGCGCTGCCAGGGATGCCCAGGGTGGGATTGTTTGGTTTGTCCTGTGCAGGGACAGGAGCTGGGCTGGATGATCCTTATGGATCCCTTTCCACTCAGGAGATTTTGTGGTGCTGTGACTATTAGATGGGAAGAGTGTTTTAAAATTGATGTTTCAGTCAAAATTACTCCTGCAGTGAATTAGCCTAGGCAGCATTAAGGCAAAATTTCCAGTAGGAAAGAGCAAATTATTCTTAGGTTTAATGGCGGTGAACCCTGGCTTTGGGATTTGTATCTCAAAAGCTCCTGCTCTGTCTGGCTCTATGTGGCTTCTGCTGTGTCCAGTGAAAATAGGGCTGGGGATGCAGCATTTCCCACCCTTACCAGAGAATGCATGGGGATGGAGCAACCCTGATCTCTCCAACCTTCCAGACTCCAGCTGAAATTGGTTGATGGCTTTGACAGTTACAGAGCTGGACACAGAGTCATACCCACACATACCATGAGTTCAGGAACTTTGAGTGCTTTGGAAACCAAGCCAAAAAAGAAAGGAAAAAAAATGAAAAAGAAAAGGATGAAGCAGAGTGGAATCAAGCCATTCATGTGCTGTGGGAGCAGTTTGGACTTAGAGCCCAGCACGGGTTTAATGAGATCATTTCACACCTCTAATTAAATAGGTGCAACTATCTGCAAGGAGGAGGCTTTGGGCCCTGGGACACTCCAGGGGTTTGCAGGATGGAGAAGTCAGGGATGGAGGAGAGAGTCTGTTTGCCCTGGATGCATTTGCTGGCTCTGGCTCCAGGGAATGGAGTAATCTCTGAGCGCATGCAAGTAACCCCAGAGGGGTTGTTTTTGTGTAGAGAACTGTCACATCCCACTTCCACGCTGGCATGCCACAGGGATGGACACCCCCAGATCCCCAGATGCCCAGGGGTTTGCTGGCAGCACCTTGCTGAGGCCAGGCTGGGAGAGGTTTCCCCCTGCCAAGCTTCAGTTTCCCCAGCTATGATGTGCAGGCGGCAGCTCGGGATGCGCTGCGAGGAGCTGGAATCCAGCTGTGTTCTTACAGCCTGTCCCTCCCTGGCCCCCCGACTGGGACACAGGTGTCCCTGAAGGTTCTGCTTCCCCACCTCACGAGTGGGAATTGGGTTTCATCCTGCTGACACCTGCAGCAGCACAGAGCCCAGGATCGCGCTGGGATCTCAGCCCTAGGAGTGATGCCCCGCACCAGGGCACAGCCCTGGCCTGTGCCTGCCCTTCGCAGGGCTGGATCTGGATGAGGACACAGCTCGATGCTGAGGCAGCAGCATGCTGGGGGGTGCCTGGGTTTGGGAAGGCTCCTGGAGCCTCCAGCAGCCCTCCCTTTGTCTCCAGAGCAGAGGGGCTTTGCGGCAGCTCCTGAGCCCGTGGCTGCTGCAGGTGAGCGCATCCACTGCTTCGCTCTGGCCCTGCTCACAGCACAGGGGGAAGGCAGAGCCCTCTGGGGACTGGGGTGGGAGGAGAAGAACGGGATCAAGGACAGCTAAGCCTTGAGCTTCACACGTTGATTCTACAGCTTTTGGCTTCACCTCACCTCCCCTCCCCGCCTGGCAGCTGGGATCTGCATGGACAAATGCCAGAAGAAAACAAACGCCTCTCCAGCCTGTCATGGGGGGCAGTGAGGCAGGAGGGTGGGGAGCAGAGCGTGGGGGCTGTGCTGGAGAGGAGCAGCCCTAAAGTTCCCACCTTGGTGCAGGAGAGGAGCGGGTCTCTGAGTCATGAGGGAGCTAAAGCCCCCCCTTCCCACTCACTGCACCCTAATGATGTGCACACTGGGCCTCTCTTCCTCCATCCCCCTTTTGCAGGAGCGGGAGTAGCAGGAAGTGATGTTCTGCCTTGGCAGCAGCATTGTGGTGGCATCGCAAGGTGGCATTGCAGGGTCCCATCCATGCTGTAGTCCCATGGGAGCTGTGGCACAGCCGGGGTGCAGCCCTGCCACAGAGCTGTGCTGTGCCATCCACTTCCACCCCAGGACCCAGTGAGGGGACAAGCAGCCTCATAATCTCCCACCCCACTCCTGGAGGGGGATGTCCAGGCTGTGTGCGGCAGCCTGGGTTGGTGCTGCCTCCAGACACGCCCGTGCTCTTCAGATGTGCAGGGCAGAGCTTGCAAGGACTGTCCTCATGGCATGATGGATCTGTGCCAGTAAGAGCTGCAGGCAGCTGGACATCTGCCTTCATTGCCTCCTGCCAGGCAAGGTCTGGGATGTGCTTCCAGCCTGGAAGTTATTTTAGTACCCAAGTCTCTTTCTGAGGCAGTGCAGCTCCTGGATTTTCAGTACATCCCCCCTGGCCAGGGTCCTGGCATGTTCCTCACCACTGCCCCTTGTCCCCACTGTGGGAAGAGAGCCAGGTCCCTGTCCCTGCCAGCTCTCCCCTGGGACAACACACTGCTGTGCCAGGAGTGACACAGTGCCTCCACAGCCCGCACTTTGCATGGGCAAACATATGGAAATCTGTCCCCAAAGCCGCTGTGCCAGCTCTGTCCTGGAAACACCTGCTTGGATCCTGTGAGCGTGGCACATGTGAGAGCTGGCTCCTCTGGGCCCCTCGTGACCTGGCTGGCAGCTCCTGGCAAGCAGAGCCTGTGGCAAAGCCAACACTGCCCTTCCTAAAGCTGTCCCTTTCTGTCCCTCTCTCTCCAGTGATAAGGGAAAGTTGTGGAGAGGAGTTGTGGAGCCTAGCAGCTGCTGCAGCAGTTTGAAGCTGAGTTCAAAATTTGGCTGATTTTCCACTGTGTGTGATGGTTCCTCAGCAGTTCACATGTCCCTGCTCTGCATCAAGGCCCTGTGGCTCAGCACGATGGAGTCTGGAGTGGAAACAACAGATTTGGTTAAAACATCCCTCCTCTGAAACCTCAGTGCTGGTAACAGCCTGGCACAGCCCCTCATGGTGTCACCGGCTGCTCTGCACAGCTCCCGCCCAGCTCCCATGTGATGAGTTGTGCCCTTCCCTCGGGTTATTGCTTTGGTGTGCTGCACCTGCCCCTGCTCCAGCCATCACAGTGTTGGCCACTGTGGGCTTCCTCCACACCATACTGCTCCTGCTGCTGCCTGCATCCTGCCTGCATTCTGCCTGGGGCCTGGCACAGTGTTCTTCCTCTCAGGCCCCTCTGATGATGCTGTGCTGGCACAGCCCCGCTGCCTGGCACTGCATGGGGAGGTGCTCCTGGCTGGACGTGCAGCTCCATAATGTCCTTCTTGTCCAGAAGAGCTGTGAGAAGCTTGAGCCCAGAGGAGAACCCAGGGGTAGGGGGAGCAGGAGAAGAGAGGAGGGGGAGTTTTCCCTCCTAATTTCAATAAACTAAATGAAAGGGGTGGAAAATTGGTATTTCATGCAAAACTTGGTGAGGGTTAAACCACTTCCAGATGCTGTCTAAGAAGATTTTGCTCCAACCTGATCTGTTGCAGATAAAGCCATAGATGCTCCTGCCAGATATTTATTACAGAGCAGAGGAGTTTCCAAGCAGTGCCGTGATCCAGGTGGCATTTTGTGCCATGCTGTCCCTTAAAGGGAGCAGAGATCACTCAGACCTGTCCCTCCCAAGGACAGCACTGAGCAGCCCTTGGTGCGGACGAGGTGGGGCAGGTGGCCGGGGTGGTGGCAGTCCCGTGGGGGACTAGGAAGTGGCAGATGCTACCATGAGAGACCCCTTGTCCCTGGACACCACTCTGGCTTTACACCCTTGCACCATCCCTTTTCAGCAGGACCATCCCCGGCTTTTCCCTGTGCTCCCAGTCTGACCTGCTCCGACCCCTGTGGGCTCTGCTCACCTCGGTGGCACGCAGTGTGCAGGTGGAGAAGACCTGGAAGGGCAATCAGAGGTGACAGAAGGCTTTCCTTCCCATAATATAGGAGAGCAGGAGCTCCCTTGGTCATGGCCCTGAGTGAGGTCCAGGGCTGGCACAGCAAAACCCTGCAGCCCTCAACCCCACAGACACCTTGTGCCCACCCCAGCAACCCCACGATGGGTCTTGCCACTGCCTGTGACTGAGGCACAGGGTGATTTTAAAGTTGGGGAAACTGAGGCATAGCCAGGCCAAGCATAGAAGATGAGCTGACTGCACTTCTGGGGCTGCTGCTCTGCTCCACGCCTGCCCATGCAGAAGAAGTGAGGGTCCCACGGCTGAAGTGCAGCTCTGGCATGGCTGGCAGCCGGTGCAGCAGTGGGTGCAGCAGCGGGTGCAGCAGCGGGTGCAGCAGTGGTGCAGCAGCGGGTGCAGCAGCGGGTGCAGCAGCGGGTGCAGCAGGGGTGCAGCAGCGGGTGCAGCAGTGGGTGCAGCAGCGGGTGCAGCAGCGGGTGCAGCAGCGGGTGCAGCAGTGGTGCAGCAGCGGGTGCAGCAGTGGGTGCAGCAGCGGGTGCAGCAGTGGGTGCAGCAGCGGGTGCAGCAGTGGTGCAGCAGTGGGTGCAGCAGTGGTGCAGCAGCGGGTGCAGCAGCGGTGCAGCAGCGGGTGCAGCAGTGGTGCAGCAGCGGGTGCAGCACACCTGCCCAGAGCGGGAGCATAGCCGGCATTCCTGCCCCCGGAGCCCCCTTCCTGCCCCCCCGCCGCCGCTGCGCCCCCGCTGCCTCTCGGCCTCCGCTTGTTTTCTTAGCAGGCGGGTCCCGCGCTCTCCGAGCCCAACAATTTCCTGCCCGGGCGAACGCATTCCTCTATTCCCCCATCACAGGTCCCTCCTGCCACCTCCCCACCTTGCTGCTGGATGCTGCCGCTCTCCACTGCTCGCACCACGTTACCCCTCTCCCCTCCCACCCTCCTGCCTCAGTTTCCTCAGCTGGGACCCCCATGCTCCATCTGGGAAGCAGAGCAAAGCCTGGGGACATGGGATGCTGAAGTTGGCATCTTCCCACAGTTTTGGAGTGCTAAAAGAGGTGAAGTTGCCCCCATTTGCCATGTTGGGGTGCCAGCCAAGCACCAGTGGGGAGGTGATGATTTGGAGTGCAATTCAAGGGGATCCATCCCAGCCCCAGCCTCACCATCAGCTCCAAAGCACTGCTGGCAGTGCTGAGGGCAGTGGGAATGTCCCCATGCTCATCGCTGACAGCTGATCCTGGAGTCCTCCCTGCCCCCTAGAAGCAGGATGTGCAGAGCAAGGTGATGCCAGGCACTCTGCTGTCACTGGGGAACATCACACAGGTGGGAAAGCCAAAAAGGCAGTAGGGCAGTGGTGGGACAGTGACCTGGGATAGACAGTGACTGCTAGGGACATCCAGGGTGACCTTGGGGGGATGGGGATATTGCCTCGGAGTGCGGAGTCCAGGACTGATGGAGCTGCAATGGGGGGGAAGCATTGGGCAGAACGGGGCAGAGCCCAGCATGTCCACTTTGGAGACCAACTCTGCACCACCTGGGGGACCACCGAGTATAAGGTTGTGGTCTGAGCCAGAGGGACCCTGTTGCTGGGGTTCGTGCTGCTGGCAGAGGGTCCAGGAGGTGGGTGGGCAGGGGCAGTGAGCCCAGCACCAGACGTGCCCTTGCCAGCTGCCCCCAGCGTGCTGCCAGCACTCCAATGCACCCGTGGCCCAAAAAGAAAGAAAAAACCCCGTCCCACCCGTCAGGAAACCTCAAATCAGGGCCAATGTTTTTGAAAGGTTTTTTTCTTCTCTCTCCTTTAACACATCTGCCAATATAATCTGACCTTTTCCATATAAATAAAGCCCGCGCGCTTGGGCTTTGATCCCGTGCTCTAAATTTTCTATTTACTTAATTGGCCCATCCAAGGGCTGAGCGACTCGCGGGCCGGCAGCTGCCGCCGCCGCCGCATTCCTGGGGGCTTATCGCCCCCCGCTCACCTGGTTGTCATTACCCGGGCCCGGCCCCACGCCCCCGCTGCGGCCACCTGAGCCCGGCTGCCCTCCCACCAGTACCCGGCCCCGCTGCACGGCAGTGGGGACATCCCGCGGGGGTTTCACGGAGGATCTTGCTTGTTTGGTTCTCTGTCACCCCACTCCACACCGCCTTCACCTCTGGAGGGCAGCTTTCTCCAAGGGAGAGGGACTCCCATGGAACATGGGGCTGGATCCCCTAATCCCATCCCTGTGGAGGGATAAGGGGTCAGAGACTTTCCCAGGCAGTCTGAGGAGGGTGGTCCTTGATTTACTGCTCAGAGTTGCTTCTGTTTCCATACGGATCATATCCTGGTCACCCTTCCATGGATTAAGGACCGTAAATGTCCCCACACATAGCTGGAGGGAGCACAAAGCTTTGCTGTCACAGAGGGCTGAAGGCTCTGGGCACCTGGAGAAGGTGACCCCTGAGCAGTGACCACCAGTTCTCCCTCAGACTTTCCCTGCTGGTGCACCAGGTCATGGCAAGGACCAAGCCCTTCTGCTGCTGGCCTGTACTGACCAGCTGGGAGAGCTGACACCTCCTCAGCACATCCCCACTGTCCTGGCCATGGGGAGCCCAGCCCGGGACCCGCAGGGCTGGGACCAGCAGAGGCGGGAGCACTGTGTGCCTTTCTGCAATGCTGCCTGTGCAGGGTAGTGGGGGCTATGGGCCATGGAGAGATGGACAGGTCCCAAGAATGGACTGCGACTGTGCTCTCAACCTTCCAGCTATTACTTTGTGGTCCAGGAAAAAGAAACAAGTGCAGGGAAGGCTGTAGGCAGAGCTGGACATGTGCCTTGGTCTGCTGGCTAAGGTGGTGCCTGTCCCTGCTCTGAAGAGCCGGACATGCTCCTTCTGCCCATGGTTACTCAGTTCCTTCAAGCATTAATAAAGGTCTGAGTGGGCTTTGGTACCCTCCAGCTAGCAGGAAGTTGGGGAGAGCAGCACCCAAAACGACCCCTCTCCACACAGGAGTTTTTGCCTGCTCACGGACACTGCAGGTGGGACTCGGAGCCTGTTGTGGGCAGATCCCAACCATCACTGTGCAATGCCTGCTGAGGTGACACATGCAGGCAGAGTTTGGTGATGGGAGGGTTGGATCATCTGTCCTTAAATTCTCCATCCTCCTTTCCCCACTCTCACTGGAAGGGGAGGCAGGTCTCTTCTTAACCTGGTTCAGCTCAGTAGGAATTCCTGACGCTGGTGGTCATCCTGCACCAAGTGTAATCTCTGATGTGTGGGAGGCCTTCCATGAGCCCTGGAGGGCTCCTCCTGGCATCTGGACAATGCTGAGGCATGAGGATAGATTCCAGCTCCCAAAACCTCCATGCAGCTGGTCATAAACCCTGGGTTCCTGATACCCACTATAATGAGATGTGGGAGTAGAAAGCCAACTACAAGACCCTAGACAGCACCAGGGTTGGACTGACAGCAGAATCACAGAATCATTGAATGGTTTAAGTTGAAGGGACCTTAAAGATCATGTGGTTCCACCCCTTGCCATGGGCAGGGACACCTTTCACTGAATCAGATTGCTCAGAGCCTTGTCCAGCCCAGGCTGAATACTTCCAGGGACGGGGCAGCCACAGCTTCTCTTTCCTTATTAATTCTCATGACAATATGAATGAGGGAGGAGGATGGTCCTGTGGTCCTGGACATGGTGACTGCCCTGGACCAGCAGAGCCCTGTAGGATGCTGAAGAGCAGCAGGTTAGATGAAGCCATGGGTTGGCCCTGAAGTAACAGCACTGGGAGCTGAGGCCAGAGGTTGGGTCAGGTACAGTCGGATGGACCTCAGCCTCTGCAGGACACCCAGCATGGAGAAAGAACTGGCCTGGCATGGCAGGTGCCACCCAGCACTGCTCTTGTCCTGAGGTGCCAGTCCTCCTTCTAAGCAGCCAATGGGGATTTTCCTCTGACCAGCTCCCCATGCTACATTTTCACATTGTGGCTCATAATTCATACACCAGTGGTGGGCAGAAGGATATTTAACTCCCAAGTACTTCTGTGTGGTGCTGCTGGATGTGCCAGCTCAAGTGATGGATGGGCACCACAGGGTGGGAGCGATGGACCACATCCTGCAGGGGGGCACCCCCAGAGGCTGAGTGCTCGGGCAGCTGTGCCGGGTCCAGCCAGGAGGGGTGACAGCTCCAGCTGTGTTGTGGGACATGGAGTGTGTCTGGCTCAGGATGGGTGTCACCCCT
The DNA here is from genome assembly GCF_901933205.1 of Camarhynchus parvulus. Taxonomy (NCBI): domain Eukaryota; kingdom Metazoa; phylum Chordata; class Aves; order Passeriformes; family Thraupidae; genus Camarhynchus; species Camarhynchus parvulus. The sequence goes on along the minus strand of NC_044584.1, from coordinate 3,105,645 downwards.
TGGCTCCACCGGCTCTTGTTGACCCGCTCTGCTCCCCCAGGCAGCCCTGAAGCTGGCATAAATCCCCGCAGTCATTGCACTGATGCTGGTGAGTCAGAATGCCTGGTGTGTCCAGGATCTCCTTTCTCCAGGGAAGTGGCTCCACGGCCTCCAGTGTGCTGCTGCCCTCCCCGCCTCGCTGGCAGCTGTCTGCTCAGCTGTGCTCACCAAAGGACTGAAAGTCTTTGCTTCTCCAGCAAAGCTTTGCTGCCAGAGATCCCAGATGGCTTTGCCTTCTGAAGCCCCGTTCCCAACTCCTTGGAACCTCTTGAAGGTGCCTCCTCCATGGCCTGGCTTACAGCACCACTGTAAGCTCACCTAGCCTCTCCACAGCCCTCTGCTTGGTGAACCAGTGGTTTTCAAAGTGACAAGCTTGGCCCATTGGTGCCTCACAGTGACACCCATCGAGGTCCCAGACAAACCACCCCTTCTTCTTGGTGCCATCCCAGCAAGATGACGTGGGCAGCACAAGCAGAGCAGGACAAGGAAGAGGGGAAGGAAGCTAAGGAAGAGGGAGTCAGGTGGGATTTCAATATCTGACATACTGACATTTCCCAAGTAGAAGCCAGTCATTCAACATCTGGCCAAGAATATTGCGTCTTGCTTAAGAGCAGCTCCAGATGTTCCCAAGACCTTTTTTTCATTATTTTATTTATTTCATTCTTTTCTTCTCTCCGCTCCCTCCTAGGCACTCTTGACTCACTAAATCAAGGGAGACAGGCTTTTAACTCTCTGGAAAGAAATAAACGACTCAATGGTGATATGAAACAAATTTTCTGGAACTATGTGAGCAGATGTGTGTTGGGGGAAGGGAAAGGGGGGAGCAAGGTGAGGGAGATCAAGAGAAAGAGAGGGGTACATCTACATGGGCATCTCTTCATCATGAGGTGCCTCAGCTGGATGCACAGCCTGATGACCAGAGGGATGTGCAGTCTTCATTACACATGTAGGACTGGCGAGGACAGGATTTGTGACTGGAGGAATAAAGGGAAATGGACCCGTTCCTGCTTCAATGAGTTGACTGGTTATCCCCTCTCCAGTGTAATTTGGTCCAGTTCTTACCACCTGGAAGTGCCTCAGAGCCGAGGAGGTCAAAAGAAGGATGAGTCTGGTATGTTCATGACGCCTCATCTGTGGAGGTGATTTATCATCCCTGACAGGAGTGGGAGAATGAGCAGCCAAACAGCAAGAAACTTGGGAAAAGAGCAAGTTTGGCAGGAGGAGGGGAGAGGTCAAAGGCGAGAGAGATGAATGAGAGAAAGATGGAAGAGGGCAGTGAGAATGTGAAAGGATGACCCAGATAAATGGAAATGCGGTTTCTCAATCAAGTTCCTTGACTCTTGCTGATGTGCTAGTGTGGCACACAGGCAAGAGCTTCATGGCCCTTTGATGGCCTACATCTGCCACCTCTGCAGACAGAATTGCTAGCGCTGTGCTTATCTCCCATTATCCACACTATCGAGCCAAGCCATCACCTCCAGCTCCATCCTTTTGTCAGAGCTGCTTTGTCTGGGTTTGAATGCTCCCAGCCTTTTGCAATCCCACCCTTCCTGTAGTAGAAGGGTGATTTGTAGACTCTTTAGGGAAAGCCACGGGACTGAAACCATTTGCTTTCTCCTCTTCCTGCCAAGAAAAGCTCATTTTGTTCCCTTCTTGTTCCACTTTGAGCTGAAGGGTGAAAGTACTGGATGACCACTGCCATCAGCCTAGAGAAGGACCTGATCACAACCTGGATATGGCCACAACAGGTCTGAAAGAGCTCCCCTCAGAGAAATGTGCCATTAAGAGGCAGTGAGGATGGTAGAATGCAGCTCTACATCATTTAACCCACTTGAGAGACCTGCCACTGGCTCCAGAGCACCCGAGGAGCCAAACACCTCTGCCAACACTCAGCACAATGCCCTTTGCAGGACACATCCCATTATTAGCAGAGAGCCAAAAATTCAGCAGGTGAAGTTGGTGCTTTGGCCTGGTGAGGTCCAAGCTCCCCAGCCTGGGAAGTTCCAGGGGCCTCCCTTGTGGCAATGAGGGAAAGGCTCCCAGCTTTCATAGAGCCTTCATGCTCAACATCCTCTGAGATATCTGGGTCTCTGAGTGGTCTGGGGGTGCACACACACAACCTTGCTGAGCAGTTTCTGCTGTGCTGTACACACTTGAAGCTCACGAGGAAACCTCAGAGACCTTCTGTCTGGCAGTAAGAGCCCTTCAGAGCATGATAGAGGGCATCTTGAGAAACCACAAGTACTGTCCAGCTAATGGTTCAGCTCATTCATGAGCAGGAATTCTGTCTGGAGCTTTGGAGCAGGAAAAGATCCCATGGGATGACAGCTCAGGGCCTGCTGAGGAGCAGTAGCCTGGTTTCCATACCAGAGTGTAGCCTACACCAGTCCTGTATTTCATCCATGCCCAGTTCCATGCTTGGTTCTCAAGAGCTGGTTAGGAAATCCCTAATCCAACTGGTTTAACACTCTGAAAAAGCCAGTTTGACTGAGCTGAGCCAGCTGACTGTCACTCTCCTCAGCATCTGGCCCAGTTCCCTGAAGCTGCATCCCTGCATTTGGAAAGCCCTGGGGAGGCTCCAGGTGGGCTCGAGTGGTCCCAGTCCTGTCTGGGCTGCAGGTGGCCTGCAGTTCCTTTGGGCTCCGGCCTGAGCCGTGGCTCTGAGAGCATCCAGGCTTCCTGCCCTGGAGCAGGCTCTTGGCTCTTGGTTCCTCACTCTGCACAGCAAGGCCGAGAGACCATTCTGGCTCTCAGGAGGACCTGCACTTCAAAATTTTCCAAACAAATCACTTGGATTATTTCTAACTGACATTTTTTGGAGGGGTTTCCTCCTGCTGGAAAGGAAGGACTTGATTTATTAATTTTTCAAAAGTTTTTCATCCAAACTTTCTGAATGCTCAGATGGGGGTGGAGAGAGGGTCAATGAGTTTGGGCAGACCAGATGCACCAGCCCTGCCTGAAGCTGGCAGGCACAGGGGACTCTGTGCTGAGGCTCCTGGCTCCTCCTTGCTGTCCTCAGCTTGCAGATGAGTTCCCTAGGACCCCTTTGAGTACCCACAGCCACCCCAGTAGTCTGCAGCACCCTGGCATGCTTGGACTGGTGATCAGGCCACCATCAGCCCTGTGCCCTCAGCCCACCAGTGGCCCTGGCTAGGATGGAGACACCAGTTCATCTATGAGTAAAATTCAAATTTTTATGCTTTAGTGTATTTTAGCTTTCCCTTTTTTGCCTTTCCCTTTGACTGGAGGAACTGAGGGGGATTTCCGGGTCGTGGGGTACCCTGTCCCTCGGACAGGGCCCATAACCATGTCCCTGCCCTGATCACAGGGCACCATATTCCTGTGCCAAGGTGCAGACTCCAGTCACTGTCGGTGGGTCTCTCCCAGCAGATGTTTTCTCAGCATCAAGGAGCAGCAGGCAGAGTGGTGTGTCTGCAGCCCCTTAGCACCCCTCACCTCCCCAAAATTCCCAACATCAGCAAGCACCATGGGGGTCTGAGAAGGGAGAGATCAGGACCTTGCTGGGAGGAGTCTTGCTGTGCCCATCTGCCCCCCTGTCCTGGGATGGGTGGCAGAGGGGTGCTTGCACTGGGGATGGGGAGAGCTTGGGTGGTCCCTAAACATCCCCTACTGTCCCATCATCCTCCCACCGCCTGGTTGTGGAGTGGTTCCCACCTCTTGCTCTGATACTGCCATCACTGCAGGGGGTGGAGGCACCTGAAAGGCTTCACCACAGCTCTTTTTTGGAGACCTGATGGTGACACCTCTTCCATTGGCTGCTCTCTCCTGTAGCAGCTCCTGGCCTGTGCCCCTGCCAGCAGCCCCAGGAGCTCCAGGTGCTCTACCCAGCAGTGGAGAGCAGTGTTTGAGGCTGAGCACCCTCTCCAGCTCCAGGGAATCATAGAATGGTTTGAGTTGGAAGAGATCTTAAAGGATGTCCCTTTCCAACCCCCTGCCATGGACAGTGATACTTCCCACAAGACTAGGTTGGTCAGAGACTGATCCAATCTGGCCTTGGACGGTGGCTATGGGAAGCAGATCTTCATCCCCACCCGACGCCATGGAGTCTCTGAGGTCTGCACTGCCACCATCGAGGCCATGCAGTGGGAGAGGTAGTGGCAGTGTGCTTCCCAGGAACAGGAGCCATCTGGCCTGGGGGACGAGGGAAACAAAGCCCTGAGACACCTGCATCCCTAGGAATCACACTCTTTACAGGGAACAGGGCAGATCTCTCTTCTCCAGGGAGGCTCTGAAATTCAGATGGAAAAAAATACATATTTTCCAACCATTATATTTAGTGAAAAGAGCTGTTCATCCACTTAAAATATAGGTGACAAGTACAAAAGGTATTTGTCATTCTAGAGCAGGCCAAATCTTCAGGAGATCCAAGATATATGGTACGCACCCATGGCCCAGCTTCAATCTGCTCTTACACTGTAAATTCCAATTACATCATGCTGCCTTGTTTAAATACCGTGAAACCTGGCTCATGCCCTAAGTATGTTTTATATATTGCCACATCCATTTGAAATAGATGGGCAATGTGTTTTACGGCACATGTGCAAATATCTCCATATTTTTCCATCTGGGGGTTTATGGGATCTTTCAGAAAATTAATAATGGGGCTCGGAGGAAATGTTCGACTTGGAGGCAGTAGCGGAGATTTATGGCTGTCCCACTGGATGCCAGGGAAAAGTCTGAAAGCACCGGGAGCAGACGGAGCAGACGAAGGCCCCACGATTTCACCGGGCATTCCCTGAGAGCTCATTTTGCATAACAGTCAGGACCAGGAATTTCCCCCTGCAGGCAGCAGGTTGACAGGAAGGGATTGTTCAGGAAGTGAGGAGCAAGGGACGGGGATGGGGATGGAGGTGCAGGTGAGGACGAGCATCCTGGGGGCTGCTGCCAGTTGCTCAGATTTGGGCAGGGCATGGGAATGACTGAGCCTTGCTGCGGCGGGGGCAGCACGGCCCGGCCACTCCAAGGGCCCGCTTTAGCCGCCCTGCCTCACTCCCAGCTCCAGGTGCCGTCTGGTTTTGCTGGAAAAGGGACAGTGTGTATGTGTGTGCTGGCCAAAGGCACCTCACTTCTGGCTCAAGAGGCCAGCTAGAGCCTGCTGTGGTCTGCTGGATTTCCTGATGGATGGGCTGCACCCAGGGCTCCCAGGACAGTGACCTGAGCAGTACCAACGCTGTCCCGGGGCCACAGGGATCACAGCATGGGTGGCCAGCTGGGCTGGGAAGGGACACTCAAGAGCCACCACATACCAAAAGCCACAAATGGCCCTGAGGTCAGGTTAGTGACCCATAGCACAGTCCTGGACCTTTAAACATTGGAGATTACTTGCTCCCAGTGTCATGTGTCTGGCAGGACACAGGCAGGGGACAGGAGGGGACTGTCAGGATGCAGCACCTGGCTTCAACTGCTGCTGCTGCAGATGTTTCTTTGGGGATGTCAGTGCCAGATGTCAGAGACCCAACCCAGGCACCTTTAGACTCCTTGAATGTGCTGAGCTGGGTTTGCTCTGCCCATCTTGATCTCCTCACTCCCTGTGCTGTGAGCAGGACCATGATCTCCACTGTGGCCAACCCAGGAGTCAGCTGGGGACTGTGATACCTGGGCTGGCCTCTGCCTGCTCTCAGACAGGGAATTCTCCAGGACCAGCCATCTTCTGGGACTGCCACCTCTCCCTGCTCCTGCACAGCTGAGGGTTTCCCATTGTGTGGGTGTGCAGGAGGGAAGCAGTGTGTGGTGTTTGACAGTGGAGAGGCTGATTCTCCAAGATTTTGGGATAGAGCATCTTGCCCAAGATGAAAACATTGTCTGTTTATTGAGTCTCACAGTGGCTGTGTAAATAGAGGATCAGCTTTGATGGATGCAGAGGGTCTGATCCTGCCCCATGCAGAGAAATCATTGATTTCTGCACAAGGATGCTGAGCCCAAGGCATGGGGGTGCCAGCATGGCTCTGATGGGGCAGCAGCAGCCCGGGGTGGGTGTTCTCTTTGTGCCACTGGCAACAACACCATAGGGATGCGTCCGGGCCAGCCTGGGGCACGTGCAGGGCCGGGGCTGTGGCAGAGCACTCTGGGGACCCCTCTTCCCTCCCGCCTCATCCTCTCCATTGCCACTGAGGTGGGAAAAGCCCGGCAGGAGGGAGCTGACGGGATTCTCCAGATGGTGCCCCGCTGACCCCAGCTGTTCCCCGTCCTCGGCTCTTCCTTAGGAAAACACGGCTCGGGCCAGCCCATCGATTAATGGTTTCCTCATGTTCCCCCCCAAGCCGGGGGGGGAAGCTCTCCCTGCTCCTCAGGCTGCTGAACTGAGCCCCCTGCCTCCCTATGCCCCCAGACCCCACACAGGTGCTGCATATCCTGTGCACACAGGGAGCATGTGTTTAGCCAGTGAATTGTGCCCTTGTAAAGATGAACAAGGGATGGATGAAGGACTACATGAACAAATGAATTAATGACAGGTAATTAACGCTGGTGTAATAAGTGCCCCCAAGGCTGGTAAAAATACACTAGGCATATTGAAGAATGGCACATTTCTCACAGCTTTGCGAGGACAAGAGGGGCTTTGGAGCAATTAAATTCCCCAAACACTTGTTTGACATGGTCATGAGTGGGAAAAGTGTGCCCTGCCCTGGTCCTACAGCCCCTCTGGAAGGAGCCTGAGTGGGTGAAAGAGCCGTGGTTGAGATTGGTAGGACAGGAGCAGGGCTGGGAATTGCAGAGGCTGTGCGTTGCTTAGGAAGCAAAATTTAGGATGTTAATGAGACTTGTGAGGGCTGTAAAGTGCCAAGTAAAACACCGTGCTTGGGTGAGGGGTGATGGACAGAGTGCTGCAGTACCAAGGGCATGGGACAGAGGATGTGGCACTGGTTGGATGGACAAGATGTGGTTGGTTGGACAGGTCACCACACCTGAGGAGTGGCAGCAGGCCACAGTTGCCTCATACCGTGTCCACAGGTGGCACAGTACGACTTGTCCGTGTTATTAACCATAGAAGCCTGAAGAGCATGGGCTGGCAGAGCCACCATCACTGCTTTCTGACAGCTGAAGCCACTACTAAGATCCACTTGGATCTGCAGGGCAGCATGAACAGAAGCTGCTCTGTGTACCAGAGAGCATTAGGAGAACAAGGAAAGACCAAGTCAGACCATGATGGGGGTCACTCTAAGTAGGTCTTGCCCCTTAGAGGCTCAGCTCCTCACCAGGAAGAATATTCCCACATCCCAGCATTGAGCTGTGCCCTGTTGGCCAAGCAAAACGCTCTTTGCTTGATCCTGTTTCACCTAAGGAATGTGTTTTCCTGTCTGATGCAGTCAATTTTATTTATGTGGTTACCAAGAGCAAAATTATGGAAAATACACATACATCCATTTGTGTGTCCACTCCGGCTGGGGTTCAGCTGTTCAAACTCCTGTCATCTCTCATGAGTGGAGCTGGCTGGACAACACAGAAAAAGAGTATTGAGTTTTCTGTAGTATTGTCACATTTTGTGTCTTTCTGTGGCCAAATTCTGTATTTTCATGAAAGATGTCCACTGGTGTTATGAAATGAGAAAAATTTTAACCAGCTGCAAAATTCAGTCCCAAAGCAGGGGGGAAATTGCAAACTCGGCCTCTCTTTCCGCTGCCTTTGTGTCTCAAATGCTTTGCCCCAGCTGAATACTGGGAAAAGACCTGTTTAATAAAAAAACACGGATCGAAATGTGCGTGGTGGATTTGGCCCTTCCCACATGGGCCGGATCCGCCGCCTGCAGCAGCCGGTCCCAGCCCGGGGCTCCCGGCCGGGCGAGCTCGGCCAGCTGCGGCTGCTGCAGCAGGGCGGGGCAGCCCCGCTCCAGGAACACACCGCAGGCTTTGCAGATGCTTTGCTGAATTAATGCTTTTTTCCTTGAAGAGCTATTTTGGAAAACGTACAGCTTTGTAGAGCCAAGCAGAGCTTGCACTGCAGTCTCTCTCTCTTGCCCTTGCAAAGCCCATAGCTGTTGGCTGCAGCCACCAGGACTGTGTGACACACCCTGCTGCCACCTGAGCCCCCTGCCCTGTGTCACCCACGGCCTCTGGCCACTCCCAGTGGTGTAGAGCACCCACCACCACCAAAGGGGTGGACAGGGCTGGGTTGGGTGCTGGCGGGTGTGGAATTGCCCCTGGATTTGCAGCCCTCCACCAAATGATGCCTGTGCTGGTGTGTGCTCCAAGCCCTGCCTGATCTATAGGGCAGGATGAGCAGCACCTCTGAGCAAATCCATGGTGCCTCCTCCACTGCCCTTGGTGTCCTGGCACCAGCTCAGGGCAATCCAGATACAGTGACCCAGGTACAGCCAAACCCATGTGCAGTCCCCAGTTCCCAGCTGATCGTGCTGGAGGGAGAGGAATAAGAAAGGTGAATTCTTGCTTTGGACATGGAGGTGACATAAGCAGGAGAAGTCAGGAAAAGTCCTTCAGGGATCAGATTCAGTGAAGAATGTCTTCCTCAGTCTAGACTCAGTGCAGAGCGGCTTCCTCCAGTCCTTCAACCAGGATTTTAGGACATTCCCCAGCCAGAGGGAGAGAGGGAGAGTGCTCTCCTCAGCACACACCATGGGGTGGGGGTTCTGCTCTGGCATCTCTGATCTGCCCCAGCAGGACACTGAGATGCCAGCTGGGAGCCATCCTTCCTCAACAGTCCCAGATGGCAGAGGTGAAAGAAGAGGGAAGAGCTGTTGGGAGGATAAATGGAGAACTCCAATCACCAAATTCCTCAGAGTTTTAGGTGCCCCACTTCAGTGGAGGAGAAATCAGGTCCCAAAGGAAACCCTGGAGTTCTCTGCCTGAGAAGGCTGTGCCCAGTGTTTTTGGGGAACATAGACACCTTGTGCGTCTCCTTGCATGGAGAAACCACATGCTGCTGAAGCCCTGCCCTAAGAAGTAGCCATGCCTGTGGTGCTGCCCTGCTCTTTCTGGGCTGTGGCTGCTGAGAAGAGGGGTCAGAGAACCCCCACACCCCAAGGAGTGATGTTGAGGGATGATCCTGATGAAAGTCGTGTCCTTGCACTCCCAAAGGGTGTTCCACCACTGACTTCTGTGTCAGGACTCCTGCATTTGTCCAGAGAAGCTGTGGCTGTCCCATCCCTGGAAGTGTCCAAGGCCGGGTCGGATGGGGCTTGGAGCAACCTGGTCTAGTGGAAGGTGTCCCTGCCCATGGCAGGGCTTGGAAGAAGGTGACCTTTGAGGTCCTTTCCAACTCAAACCATTCTGTGACTGTTGAGTGCATGGGGTTGGAATGAGCCTGAGCCAAGGGCAAGTCTGGTGAAAGCAGCCATGGGAGGAAGAGGAGAACTGGGTGGCCCAACTACATCAAGAGCCATCTCATGGCAGAGGCCAATAGTCTGTGACAATCTAACAAGAGGAGCCAGGGATGGGAGAGTCCCCTCAGCTCAGAGAGGAGGAAAGAGGGTCTCTGTAGGGAGGGGAATAATATCAGCTCATCCAAGCCCACATGGTCCCACCTACCCATTACCCCTCAGCTTCTGGCCTCCCCACACCTCTGCCCATGCCCTTTGTAGGCACCCAAGTACCCATGGGACCTGAACAATGGCACTGCAGGCCTTCCACAGCTCTGCAATGTCACTTCCAGCACCTCCAGCAGCTTCACCAGTGCACCTGCATGTCCACACAGACATCCCCAGGGCCTAGATCCTCACTCCCCAAATTCCCTTGTCCTGAAACCCAACAGTGCTCCACTAGTCTCTTCAGCTGGAAGCTCCAGCACCACCCTGGGATGCTGAAGCCCAGAAGCACCAGCCTGGCATGGGGAGTCACACAAGCTGCCGCGGGCTGGAAAGGGTAAAGTTTCACGGAAGACCATTAGGCTACAACCCCTCACTGAGCCATTCAATAAGCAAGGCAAGGTTTGTGTGGAAAGGAATATCTATTGTCAGAGCACCTATTATTTCTATTTGTATTTATTAAGCCAAGACCGCTACAATCTCAACATGGGAAGATACTGGTGTCTGTTTAACCAGAGACTAATACATGGTGAAGAAGATATAAAAGCCTAGAGGTGGGTCAATGAAAATTCTTTCTTCCTGTCACCTCTGCCTTGTGCATCTCCGTGGACAACCTCGGCCAATTCTTCCCAGGAGAGCACGCAGTCTGGCCAGCTCTGAAGATGCACACCAAGGCACATGGTCACTTGGTGTCTCAACAGAAACAGGAGGAATTATGTCAGTTGGTACCAGGTGAGAATACAGGCACATAGACCTGGGTGGATGGATGATGGCTCCAGTCAGGCTGGCCAGTCCAGCGCAGGTTCAGATGGAGCAGGTGGACATGGGAGGGGAAAATGGTGTGTCCAGGTCTTTCTCACTGGGTTGTCTGGACTAGGCACCAGGACAGTGGCAACCAGGGGTTGCCAGGTCTGTTCCTTTCTCCCTGGTGGACACAGTCCTGCCTGGTAGTGGCCACCAGCACACTGCCAGGGCTTGGCTTCTCCCTATGGCACTGCAGCACAGCACAGGTCCTGCCCCAGCCAGCAGCACTGGTCTATGTGAGCCCAAGGTCACTGGGGAATCAGGCCTTGTAAAAGTTCATTTGTCCTTCCTGATGGAGGTCCTGGGGCTGGACACTCTGCAGCACTGAACAGTTTCCACTCAGCCTGCCCGCACATCAGAATGAGGGACAGAAGACTCTGACCTCCTGTTCCTCCTGGGCAGGAAGAAAGGCAGAGAGGTCTGGCAGCAGCACATTTTCAGAGTGAGGAAGAATCATACCCTGGATGCTGGAGAAGGGAGAGCTGTCAACTGAGATATCAGCACTGGGCAGAAGACAACTGTGTTAAAGGGAATACAAAAGCCTTGAAAATGAGCTCCAGAATGCCTGGAGCAGGGCACCAATCCCCTTCAAGCTCCTTCAAGGTGACAGGCACCCACAGGAACTTGCTCCACTTTGCTCCTCATTAAAGGTTTGTCATTACTGCATTGTTTTTAATACACACTTAGAGAGAAGGACTGACACGCACACCCACCCGTGCACACGCACACAACAGGAAACCATTGCCAAAATATACACTATAGACAAAGAGTCCATTCACACTATGGATATGTACAGAGTCTGTGGTGCAGTCTGGCAGTGCCCAGCTGGGCTGGGGCTGGCAGGGGGGACAGGGTGGGTGCAAACCCCTCAGGGCTTCACACACTTGCCCTTCTTCTCCCGCCGCTGCAGTTTCCGGAGGCGCCGTGTCCAGGCATCCCGCCACTGGATCACCAGGCTGTTCTTGTCGGCCATCAGTCCGGGCCGGTCAGTGGAGTTCTCGCTGATCCCCATCACCAAGTACTTCTTGCTGATCTGGATCTTGGGGCACTTGCAGGACAGGTCTTTCAGGTGGATCCACAAAAAGTTGTCACCGCGCTTGACCCGCTCGTCACGGCACTTGTAGACAGAGAGGATGTTGATGGTGAACTTGGCCCAGTTGGCCACTGTCTCCATCTCAAGGATGTTCACCTGGACCACTGAGGGTAGAAAGGGAGAGGCACAGTGATGAAGGATGCTTTGCCTTGCTCCCCAAAGGAAGGTTGGGAATGGGAACTGCCCTTCCCCAGCAGCCCCAACTGCCTCATCCATTGCAACTCTGGGGACCTCTCTCCATAGGGAGTGTCTCCCACCCCCTGGATGCTTTCTTCTGCTCCACCCATGGCCAGCCCTCATCTGCCTCTGGGCCAAAGCCCAGGGTGGCTCAGGGAAGTTGGAGGTCCTTACCATAGTCCTTCTTGCAGTACTTCTTCATGTTAATCTTGTAGTTGCCCTTGGCTGGTTTGCAGTAGGAGTCACAGTCTGCAGCAGAAGAACAGTGGGTTGAGCACTGAGGGGCCTGGGGGGACTCATCCCACCAGGGGAAGAGGGAGGGTGGTGGAGGGGACAGCAGCAAGACCCAGCCTGGCAGAAGGTGGTGGGTCCTTGACTCCTCCTGAGCCAGGCCCTGAGCACTGCTGGGGACAGGGGTCTGTTGAGTCCAGCTGCTCCCCTGGCACCTCACAGGAGCTGGGGGCTCAAGGACCAGCATGAATGGCTGATACCACATCAGCTGGGAAGAGGAACCAAGTGACCTTGCATGCATTGAGCAGACTCTGTCACTTGTGGCAATGGTGTCCTGCAGGATAAGTCGGCACAGGGGTAGTGGAGGAATCCTGGGGGCTCCTTCCAGACACAGAAAGGGATGGATGGGAAGTATGTAGGTGAGGTGAGAGTGGCCTCTGTGGAGGGCTGGCAGGGGCCATGGCCAAGGAGAGTCAACAGAACAGCTGTGACCCTGCAGTCCTGGGGGATGTGGGAAAAGAGGATTTGGCACCAGTCCCACAGTCAGCCGCACAGGGGACACATCCACAGGCAGGTGTGACACCGGACCAAGGGGGTCCTGATCTTCAGAGTGATTCAGCTCTCAGGGGCCAGAGTGGTGGGAAGCACCCTCAGGGGACAGCCCCTCCAGGGACCTGTGCCTTGTAGGTTCCCACAAGCGAGGAAGGGGACTCAGGCTGTGGGAAGGACTGGGTGCTGTGGGCTCTGGGATGGGGCTGTGGGGTATCCCAGAGAACACAGCAGGCTGAGGCTGTAGCACATCCCAGGGGAGGCCATAGGGTCCAGACTGAGACTGTAGCACAGCAGTGGTGAGGGAAGCTCTGCCACATCACTCCTGTGCCCAGGCATCCCCTGCTCAGGCTGCTCCAGAGGGCTGGGGAGGCCACCAGGCTGTCCTCCACTACCCTGCTGTCCCCCAAGGCTCCTGTCCTCCAGGAAGCTTTTTCCTGTGCATTTCTAAAGCCTCTAGATTTGCATCTCAAGCAGAGGGAGGGCAGGGAATGCCTCTTTCCTTCTCCCCAAAGCCTTTGATCCCCACAATTGCCTGAAGCAGCCCTGCTCTCCTTCTTTCTTTACCCTGCCATCTTCCTTTGAACATCTCAATTTGTCTCTTTCCAAATGGCATGTTTTTTTCTGAGCCCGTCTTTCTTCTTTTCTCTGCCTTTTGCAGGTTCTCCCTCTGGTTTGGCCCCACGTCCCAGGACAGAGTCAGCAGCCTCTAATGTTGTCTTTGTTTGCAGGTTGCCACAGTGATCACTGGGGATGGAGGCAAAGCTCTGGGGGAAGATGGGGAATAACAGAACCCTGTGCCAAGGGGAGGAGGAGAAATGAGGAAAGAAAGAAGCCCAGGAGCACAAACTCACCCTGGGCTCTGCTGTTCTCTCTGTCCAGGTCCTTTTTATCTGGGACTTCATGCCACCTGTTCCAAATTTGTCAGTGATAGAAGCAGTGCAGCATGAAGCCAGTTCTTGGCAGAGGAGGATGAGCTCTGATTCTCAGTTCAGCCCCCCCATGCTGCCCCTCTCTCTGCCTGGGCTGGCAGAGCTGCCTTGGCCCTGCTGCCTCCCCTGAAGCAGCCGAGGTGGCTGCAGAGGGGGCTCAGAGCCTCTCCATACAGGGGGGTGGCTGCTGCGTGTGCTGGAGTGCTTGGCGAATGCACTCACCCACTGCATCCCTGGGATGTGCTACAGCCTCAGCCTGCTGTCTTCTCTGGGATACCCCACAGCCCCATCCCAGAGCCCACAGCACCCCTGAGCCAGGCCCCAGCCCCACACACTGCTCTGCCCTCTCCTGCTCCATGAAGGGACTCGAGGCACAGCCTCCCACGCCCGTCAGGACAGGAGCCCCTTTCCTCCCCAGCCAAGGGCACAGAACCCATCCTGCCCCTGGCAGCAGCTGCCACAGGCCTGCCCATGGACACGAGGGGGGCACGGCCTGGGCTGGGTGATGGGTGCTGGGCTGGGGGACTGTGGGGTGATGTGGGGTGGGAGGAGGCTGTGGGGCAGCCTCAGCCAACCTGCCGCCCCTTCCCTTGGCAATGGGGATGAAAGAAAAGCAGAAAGAAATCCCGTAACTGCCCTGGGCTCCTGCTCATGATTAACAACATAACACTGTGATTCAAAGGAGCTAGAAAATGGTTTTGGGAATTAACAATTTAGGATTAGTTTAGGGATTTTTTAAACCACGGCTTTGTGCTGTGGAGGAACATTCCTCAAATGTAAAATTAATTCCTGCTCCCCTTATCTAAGAAACTTGGGAAGAAAAATATGTCCAAATAACTGGAAACATTTCTGTCCCTTGGCCCTGAGCACATGGCCTCCTCCATCACTGGGTGTCAGGCAGACATGGCTGCTGTGGCTGGAAAGGGGCAAGGGATGTCAGGGCAGAAGGATTCTGGCTGTACTTCCCCAGACTGCCTCTCCCTGAGCATCCTGTCCTGTTCCTGCAGGGTTTTGCCGTGGGGGGGGCTCTGCTCAGGAGCCACAAAGCCCCGATCACACCCCAGCGATGGAGCATGGCTCCCTCCTGCCTGGGATGCTGTGTGCCCGATGGGGCTGCTCCACAGACAGGCCCTGAGAGCCCATGGCTTTACATCCCGCAGGGCGGTGGGGAGAAGAGCTGCTTTGGCTGCCTTTCTGCTGTGTCTGTGCAGCTGGATTGGGCAGCCAAGCCCCACAGAAGGGATGGGGGTCAGCAGAGACCTGGCACAGCCCATGGCGTGAAAGTGCACCCACAAACCCTGAAATGCTTCTGCATCTCCAGGATGTGCTACAGCCCCATCCCTGGCACTGCTGCATGTCCAGGACAAGTTACAGAGCAATCTCTGAGACTGAGACATCGCTGGGATGTATTACAGCCCCATCCCTGACACTGCTGCACCCCCGGGATTCACCACAGCCCCATCCCAAGCACAAATGTGTCCTTGGGACACGCTACAGCCCCAGCTCTAACACTGCTGCATCCCTGGGAGATGCTACAGGTGCAGAGTGGGAGGAGGCAGCCGAGAACCAGAGCCACTGGCCTGGTGTGGGCATTCCCCATCCCTGTGGGGAGTGCATGTGGGAGAGGTGGCAGGTTTGCACATCTGGTTTACTTCTCCTCTCCTTGAAAAAAAGGAATATTTTGTTTTAAGAGAGATGTAACTTAATCAGGTGCTATGGCTGCAAATCTTTTACTGCTTACTTTGAATTCCCTTAAAGCCTTGTTTTGCACTCCATGAGTTTTGTTAATTCTGCTAATGGGGAACGTGGATTTTATTTTTTTTACACTAAGTGGAAAATATTTTAAGATAATAATAATAAAAAATATGAGAAGTGGACCGAGGACGTTTCATCACTAAGCCAGTCAGTTGCTCAGGCACAGACCTCAAAGCTGGACCTCAAAGGCTTTGGAAGATTGGAAAGGCAGGAAAAAGCTGGCAAAAGTGAGGCAGAAGATGGCAATGTCAGTGAAAAGCCTGGACACACCCGGGGACTGAACCCCAGCATGGAGGAAGATGGGGAGAGGGCGGGAAGCCCAGCACCTGAGCATGGCAGCCCTGAACAATGTCCTCCTGTTCCTGCAGCCAGCACCTGCTCCAGAGGCAGGGCGGGAGCTGGGCAAATGGGGGGAGAAGGGGCTTGGAGGCTGCCTGAGGTGCTGAGGCCCCTTGGGGAGTGCCTGCTCAGGGACAGCTGGGGGCTCCTGAGGCAGAGGGATGTAGGCAGAGGGGCACCAGGGAGCAGGCAGGGTGTGGGTAGAACTGGCAGCCCTGCTTGCAGGACAAGCACACGAGGTGCAGGTAACCCCGACAGCGCAGCCAGGGCAGCATCACCCCCATCTCTGATCCCCCCAGCCAAGGGAGCAGAGGATCCCCACTGGGTCCCCTGATCCTCCAGGGCACCAGCTCTGGGCAGAGGCAGCTACATTGCATTATGGATATTTGAGCTAGAAGCCAGAAATCTTAAACCAACAAACCCACAGATAAACTGGAGGCAGTTTGAGGCAGACCCGCTCTGCTAAAACAGAGCAAACAACCCAGCTCTCTGCCAGTGCTGTTATTGTGCAGCTGAACAGCTCAGACATCATTGTGAGGCTGCTCCTATTTATAAAGCACTGGAGGGGAGTCACCTTGATTAACTCTGCTCCACGCTGCACTCTCTGTTGGCAATAAACCAGTCAAATCTCTCATTCCATCCCCCCTTTTCTTCCTTTTCCCAAAGCCTGATGTTCTCAGCTCTCTCCTCGCAGCCAGCAGGGTGGGCAGGGCAGCCAGCAGCAGAGATGGTGCTGCTTTGCCCTGTCCCATGCAGCTTCCCCCAGCATCTTCCCATGGGGCAGGATGTGCACTCCAGGTCTCATCACTGCCCCTCTGCCACAGTGAGGAGTGAAACCTCTGCCAGATCCAGGCAGGGCTGCTCCTCACTGAAAACACCCTCTCTTTTCCAGAGCCTCTAGGGGCAGGGCTGTGAGGGCTCAGCAGTGGGGTGCCAGGCTGTGCAGAGCTCCCAGGCTCTGTGCTACTCCTTGGGGTCCATGTGTGCTAAGCCAGCACCGCTCTGCAAGGCGCTGCAGGTTCCTCCTTGTGCATCTCCCCTCTCCATCCCCATCCACACACTTTACTCCTGCCAGAGGAACACAGTATCATTAAGGTTGGAAAAGGCCTGCAAGACGATCGAGTCCAACCTTGAACCAAATACCACCATGCCCATGAAACCACATTGCAAAGGGACACATCTACTTGCTTTTTGAACACTCTCAGGGATTGTGACTCCACCACTGGCCTAGGTAGCCTGGTTCACTGCCTGACAACCCTTGCAGAGAAGAAATTTTCCCTGATGTCCAACCTGAATCCCCCCTGGCACAGCTTGAGGCTGTTTTGTCTCGTTCTATGACTTGTTCCCTAGGAGCAGAGCCTGACCTCCCCCTGGCTGCCCCCTCCTCTCAGGGAGTTGTAGGGAGAGAAGAGGTCCCCTCTGAGCCTCCTTTTCTCCAACCTGTGCCATTTCATCTCCTTCAGCAATTCCTCATCAGACTTGTGCTCCAGGCTCTTCCCAAGCTCCTTTCCCTTCTCTAGACATGCTCCAGCCCCTCAGTGTCTGCCTTGTTGTGAGGGGACAAAAATTCCATCTCTTCAACGCACCTCGTCCCTGGCTCTCTCCTGCAGCCAGCGAGTTCATGCATGGGGCCATCCTGGAAAACGTTCCCAGAGGGCTGGAGAGCACATCCCAGGCACACAGCAGCCTGGGAAGAGGCTGTTGGCATTTTCCACTGCCAAGGCAAGGTGGCCTTGGTAAGGAGAGCTGGGGAGATGGATACAAACAGAACACTGGCTCTCCAAGAAAGGAGTAGGCTTCCTTGGGATAGATGTACCCCAAACGGGCACAGGGAAGTTGCTCACTAAATATGGGTGTGGGGAACTGGAGAGGCCCTGCTGTCTTCACAGGAGGGTGTGCCATGGGATGGAGAGGAGGCTTGTTTGGGATGTGTATTCCAACACAGTGGAATGCAGGGGCAGACCGGGCTCTTGGGGACAGCAGGAAGAGGGGTGGCCCAAGGAGGGAAGGGGCTGCTTCTTTCCCAGGTTTTCCCCCTCCACCTGGCTTGAAATCCCTACAGGGGATAGACCTGGGATGGCTGGGAACAGCCCCACTGCAGTGCTGAGGGAACTGCAGAAGGAAGAGGAGGGGAAGGAGGAAGGCCCTGCTACAGCCCTCTTTACCCTGCTGGGTGCATCCTGCAGCACTGGAGGGCTCAGCATGGTGGCACTGGATCCAGGGGCTGGCACAGCCCTGCTTGGTGCCACTGGGACGTGCCATGACACGGTGGGAGCTCAGAGCACTTGGGTGGGACCTTGGTCCCTGGCCAGGCTGGAAGAAGGACCCTAATCCATCAGCACAGGGAGCATCCATGCACCCACCCAGCAGTGTCCAGCCCCAGTCAAGCCTCTGCAGAGGCAGAAGAGAACCTGCAGCTTGTACTGAGATGCCAACCCTCCCACTCCAGTCTGGGGAACCAGGGCAGCTCTTGAGGAGCTCCAAGGACCATGGCAGCAATGCCTCCCTAGCCTGTGCAAGGCCTGCAGTCTGTCAATGGAGCTGTCACCTCCCTCTGGGTGACCACAGCAGTGACACTGGTCCCTCCATGGTCCAATTACCCATGATCCCATCACCCTGTGCAGCCAGGACAAGCAGCTCATACCCAGACCCTTCTCTCCTCCAGACCTGGACGACGTGAGCACCATGTCACCCACGTCCAGGGGAGACCTGGCAGGCTGTGCCCCAGCACAGGGGCCCTGGAGCCTGCCTGAGACCAACCAGACCCGCCGTGCCCCAGCACCTCCCAGAGAGCTGGGTTCGTGCAGAGGCCAGGGACACTCAGGAGAAACGTCTTGCACTGGTGCTGATAAAAGGAGGTCAAGCAAAGCCAGCCCCAGGCACCCACTGGTGCCATGTGCCACAATCCCTGCCTTAACCTGCCGAGGGATGGCGAGGCCCCAGTGGGCTGCATCCCTGCTCTCCTCCTTGGAGGCAATGGAGAAAGCCTTTCCTGAAAAAGTCCATCAGTCTTAGTCAGTTCCTTTCCAGAAATGCACAAGATTTTAAATCTCAGTCACATCTTTCATCAAAATTTTTTACCAATTTTTTTTGCCAAATAGTTTGGTAGAGCTTAGCCCTCCCCCGTGCTGTGCCAGGGAGAAGGAAGGTGGGATCTGCCCCCAGGTCTCTGGGTAGGACTGAGGCCATGGACTCGGCCAGGGACATGGAGCACTCACCTGCAGGTGCCTCTGTGCTGGTGACCAGGGAGGTGGGGTTGATGGCAGGAATCTCTGGAAAAGAAAGGGAGAGGTATCTTTAGGATGAGATCCCCAGCCCTGGGGGTGACAACTGGGCAAAAGCACTCTCAAAATGGGCCACAAGGAGATTTTGTTGGTCACAAATGAGAGATGATGGCATGAATCTGACCTGACCATTGCAGACTATTGAATAGACCTGGAGATGCACAAACTGAGCTCAGTAAATCGAGCCAGGCTGCAATTCTGCAATCCCCAAAGGCCCTAGGTAGTTGTGTGGGGATGTGTGCTCCAGGGATGGATGCTTCCCGAGAGCTCAGCTCACCTGAACTGAGTTTGGACATCAGACAGGTGCTTGGCTGATCTCAGCATGCCTCAGGCTGCCCAGTGCAGGGATAAATGTGGGAAAAGATAACACTTTCTCAGGACTCTTGGCAGCAAAACCTGGGGAAATTTTTTTCCTAAACTCAAATTTGGGGAAGGCCAGATAGAGAGGAGCCAGCTCCACCAGTCACCTGCACAGCCACTGCTCCAGCAGCCCAGCAAAAGCTGCATGGTCGGACATTGTTCTTCTGCCATTTGGGTCAAATTCAAACCCACTGTGACAATAAAACAGTTTTACGCTGACCACAGGCTCTGGCCTTGCCCCAAAAGTGACCACACTCAGGGCTCAGCTGGGTGAGAAGAGCATGTGCTGTACCAAGCAGAGACCCAGCAGAGCTGTTTCACCACCTGGAAGCACTGACCCAAGGGGTTATCCAGAGCCTCCTGCGCTGGGGCAGGTGAAGCCCAGGTCACCCTAGGAAGGGATCAGAGAGCCCTACATGAGCACCTCCTGGAGAACACCCATAAGGACAGTCAGCCTCTTGTCTGGGCCTCCCACCCACCACAAACCATCCAAGGGGAGTGGGGGGCCAAGGAGCATCCCCTGGGGCCCGTGAGGGTCCCTGAGTGCAGGGCGAGGCGTGGGGCACTCACTGATGCAGGGGGCCACGGGCGAGCGGCTCTGCTGGTAGCCCTTGGCGCAGCGGTTGCAGGTGAGGCCGGTGACGCCGTCCTTGCACGGGCACTGCCCCGTGGTCTGGTTGCAGGTCTTGCCGGCCGCACCAACGGGGTGGCAGTCACAGGCTGGGTGGGAGAGAGAGAAATGGTTATGTGAGAGGGGAGGCACAACACAAACCCCAAACTGGAGCCAAGGTGCAGTCCCAGAGCGGTGAAGAGGAGGGAGACCATTCCAGAGCACCACTGGGAATCAGCTGCTGGGGCTGGCACAGCACAGAACCAGGTGGACCCATGGGTCTGGACCAACTGTGGCCCCACATGTGCTGTGAGCAGCACAGGCAGGAGGGTGAGTGGACAAAGGCATTGGCCAGGGTATGGCCTTGCTGACAGGGGTGCTCAGGAGGAACATCTGGAGCCTCTGCAATTCCCACAGGTGCCTGCAGCCACCAGCTCTCATTTAAGATCTCATCTAACTCCAGGGAGATGTTCCTATTGCAGCAGTAAAAACCATTTTCTCCACTTGCTCCCCTACCTCTGAGCTTTTCAGTCCACAGAGCTGAACCAACACTGGGTTTTTACACAAACCACAAACCCTGTCTTGATTTTAGAATGAAGCAGGTTTTCTCAATGTTTCCCAAGCTCATAAGCCTCAATGCCCCTCCTGACTCCTGGAGACTCTGGGCAAAGGATGACCCCACACCTTTCTACCACAGTCTCTCTAGGGACAAGCCACACCTGAGGTGGGTGAAAGTTGTCTTTGCTCTCAGAAGAATGCTCCACCATGTCACACTGGATGATGGACCCACTGAGGGTTGTCTACATGGAGGGATGTGGGAAGGAGATGCTTGCTCAGAGGAGGACCTTCCCATCTGCTTGCCTGGAGCTGGGCTGGCAATGAGCTGGAGAGGTTTTCTTGGCCTCCATCAGTGTAAAAGTTGAACGTGATTTCAAAGCAAAACAAAAACATCTCCCCCACCCACCCCCACAGCCCCCTGATGTTACCGTTTCCCTAATTTTCACCAGATGGGACTGGTGGGAGTACCATGGCACTTGAGCCCTCCTCCTGCACAGCCAGAAACCAGAGCGAGCAGCCTCTAATGGGGACCAGATGCTCCATCCTTATCAGATCTTGGCTAGGACTAGAAGCGGACATCTTTCTGACAGGGATATTTTGGGGGCTCAGCTGTGATAACAAATGGCAGCGATCAAGGGAGTCTTGGCATGACACAGGGCTGTTGGAAACACAGGGCCTTTCTTGGGCCCCAGTGGTCTGTTCCTGGTGTAAAGTTTATGGACAGACATAACCCTCAGCCCAGTCAGGATCCAGTTCATCTAAGCTGATCTCTCTGCATGCGGTGGAAGGTGGATTTCAGTGACGCCGGATGTTCTACCCAGATCAGTAAGGCAGCTTTGCTCATCTTAAGTGCACAACCAATCAGTGTCATCAGGGTATGAGCTTGGTCTCTGCCAGACCAATCTCTGCCCACTTGCCCTACCACAGTGGGATTTCCCACAGTCCCACAAAAATACACTGTTCCCTCCCGTTCCCACCGGATGAGCGTCCCAGGCGAGAGCGCTGTCCCTGACAGGTCCCGCCTTGCAGCACGGTCCATCCCAGCACTGCGGCTTTAGCATCTCTGTCCGTCCTCATCCCAACAAAACCTGTGGAGGGGGCTGGCTCAGGGAGCCTATCCCAGCCCCAGGGAAGGCAGGCCCGGGGGCACAGTGCAGCTCTGCACTGCTGCCCACACACTGGGCCCTGCTGCTCCCAGCCTCTGGCTGCCAGGATCTGGCCCACAGAGCCTGAATGGTGGATTAAGTCACTAGCTTGGAGCTTAACTCATCAAACTCTGCTTGCCAGAAAGCATGTCTTGCACCTCATTTTGAGGGTATTTTTGCATCTTGAGGCTTAGCTGCTACTGCTTCACCAGTTTTCATTGGAGAAAGGCTCACAGTTTACAGCTTTGTTTAAATTACTGGGATTAATGCGCAGCCATCCTTTATTTGACTTTTCAATTAGCACCATTGAATTAATCCTGAAGGTTGCTCTGCCTTTTCCATCCTCCCAGCTTTTCTATCCCACAGGGTCCAGCAGTGATGCTGGCAGTGGAGGGAAGCACTCCTCGCTCACTGGCCAGTGGCTGAGGGCTCTGCTCATTCAGACACAACCAGCAGTTGGTATTTCTGGGCCTATTTCAAGGATGCTGCATCCCAGCAGAGGCAAACCATGGTCGAAGAGTTATTTAGTAACACATGCTGGGGTTTGCTTAAATAAGATGTAGTAGTTCCTGGCCTCTGCATTAGTGATTTGCCTCCTGAATATTAAATGAGCCATCTGCAGCCTGGTCTAGTGGAAGGTGTCCCTGCCTGTGGCAGAGGATTGGAACCAGATGATCTTCAAGGTCCCTTCCAACCCAAAGCAGTCTGTGATTCCATGAGCACCTGCCTTCATTGCGACTCTCAGCCTCTGCCCTGGGCCAGTGCTGTGGTAGGTGCACAAACCTTTGTTTAAATCCACAGCACACTGTTCCCATACCCCTGCTCCATGCCTGCTCCAAACATCCACTGAGAGGATCCTTGCCTTGCCTTTTTCCTGCAGGAGTGTAGATACCTGAGCTGCAGGTATGGGACACATCTTTGGAAAAAACAAGTCCAAATTGTCTTGTCACACCTCTCTGTATTTATATGCCTCTCTGGGAGCAGCAGCTCTCCATTGCCAGCACCTGGGACCTTGCTCCTCCTTTCAGGAGCTCCCAGTCCCAGCAGATCCACCTCTATATAAGGGAGGGGTGGAAATGCTTTCTGCTTTACTGAAGGAGGGGCGGCCAAAGAAGCAGAAGCATCAGAGATTTTATTATTAACTCTGTTCTCCGAGGGAGAACCAGGAACTGGCTCCCCAGACCCAGGGTACCACCTTTGCTGCCAGATCCTCCTCAACATATGCACCATGGCAGGGGTTGGCCCTGTGCACACGTTCATCTGGCTCGGCTGAGCTTTGCAGCACTTCCCAACCACAGCAAACCCTGCCAGCCCTCCGGAAGCAGCATCCCCCAGCCAGCCTGGCAGAGCCCTGCCCGTGGCTTGGCACAGGGACAGAGGTTTGTCTGAGGGGGCACCTGTCCCACTCCTCTGCTCCTCTGCAGCCCAGGCACTGCTGGCTGCCATTTCTCCTGTGCTGCAGCATTTGCACTCACACCATCCCATCAAATCCTGGGCATCCTGGGATGCTTTGCCCATCCTGTCCCCTCCAGAGGAGCCACCCTGGATCAGAGATACTTTCCATCACTGTAATGCTGCACAATTACTGCCCTGTGAGGGTGGCGGAGCAAGACTTGCACTGACAAATGGTGGGCACATGCAGGTGGGAGCAGCCAGGCCCCCTCTGCCTCCCCCATTCCCTGCAAGGAGAGGACTTGAGCCATAGCCAGGTGGGAAACACTGCAACCTGCAGCTGTCCTGCTCCCACAAACCATGCTATATTCAGTAAGCCTCCCTGGTCCCAGCCATATCCAGCTTGCTTTTATAGGTTTTGGCATTTTTTCTATTATTGCTCTTTGGTAAGCGCTCTCTTTCCCATCTGGAGCAGAAACTGAGCCCCTCAATGCCCAGGGAAGTGGTGCTGGGGGCCCTGGAGAGGGGAATGCCTGCAGGGCGTCCACTTTGCTTGGTATTGTATCAGTTTTGGAGCAAAAATAGAAGGAGCTGGTCAGAGAATTACAGAATATCCCAAGCTAGAAGGGACCAAATATGATCATTGAATCCAACTCCCAGCCCTGCACAGACCCCCCAACAATCCCACCCTGGGCATCCCTGGCAGTGCTGTCCAAGCTCTCCTGGAGCTCTGGCAGCCTCATGGCTGTGCCCATTCCCTGGGGAGCCTGGGCAGTGCCAGCACCCTCTGGGGGAAGAGCCTTTCCTGATCTCCAACCTAAACCTCCGTAACCCAAAGAAAAGCAGAAACTGTTCCTTGGGGAGGGCTGGGACGTGAGGAGCTGCCTCAGGAGATGAAGGGTGAGGTGGAGGCAGCACAGCCACCCTGGTGCCTCTCAAGTGTTGGGGGAGAGCTGGGGCTGCCTGCCAGCCCTCAGCACGTGACAGAATCCTCATGGAAAAGAGAATTTCGCTGCAGCTGCCCCAGTTTGGTGGTGCTGCAGCAGGAGCTAGGGGCTGCTGCCATCCATCCCTGGCCTCAGCAGAGCCAGGATGCCTCCCGGGAATGGGACACAATCTGGGATGCTGTGCCATAGACCATCAGGATACATGCCTTGTCCTGCCTCCTCCTCCTCCTCTCTCCCAGTGTCTCCCCTGTGTCACCCTGAGGATGCTGGCCCCTGGCACAGCTTGGGACCTGGCTGACACCTGACACAATTTTCATCAGTGGTGTGCTGCCAGGGGCTGCCATGCCCACAGCCATAGCTGTGGCATGGCTTGGCCAAGGCCATGGGGTGGAACAGCTTGTGGTCCCTGGGAACCCGGGCTGTGAGGGGGATGTGTCAAGTCAGCTGCTTGGGTTGTTGAAAATGATTGGCTCAGTTTGCTAATGAGCTGGCTGCAGGTAGGGCTCCTCCTGCCAGTGCCCTCTCAGCCCTGCTCCCGCTGTGACACCGCATGAACGTGGGAAGTTTCTCCCTTCACTCCATCCTCTCAAGCATTCCTGGCAGTAGCAAGGATGAGAACAGGCACTGGCACATATCAGGCAATGGAGGGCTTTCCTTTATTATATCCCAGCCTGAATGAGCCAGACCTCCAACACCACTAATGCACCTGACAGGGGAGCCCCAAAAGTCAAATCCTTCAATTCAGGTCTATGCCCACAACGTCAGTGGTCCAAAACCAGCACCAGTAAATCCTGAAGGCCCTACATGAACACACAAGCATCGTGTTCTTGCAGAAGGGAAGGAGCCTGGTGCCCACGTGGTGCAGAATGCATTGGAGAGAGATCTGAGAGGGACACTGTGCTCCCTTCCAGGAGGGACTCACAATCAAAGGCAGAAAAACAGGGATCAGGGATGAGTTCTCAGCCTCTGAACAGCCATGGCTGACTTCCTGCCCATCTGATGTTCAAGTCTGGATCTCAACAGTCCTTAGGGACAGGCAGGGTGATTTCTTATCTCAAATTCTTTGGTGAAACTATTGTTTTGAAAAGGCTCCATAGACAGGCTGAGCAGGCAGAGGGAAGAGGAACCAGACAGGCTTGGCCAGGAGTTAAGAGGAGGGAGAGGAGAGGTACAGGTCCCATGATGTTTGGCACAGGCTAGGGACCTTGAGAGGTCAAGCTGCAGTTTGATGGCTTGGAGCCAGTGTGGCTCCTGGCCAGCTCAAGGCCAGTTACCAGGAGCCACAGTGCTCAGCATCTCCCCAAAAACAGACCCCAAGAGTCATCCCACAGCTGAAAAACACAATGTGGGGTCCAGCCCCACGGCCCACGTGGGAGATGTGAGCTTCACCAGCATCCCGAGCCCTCCAGAGCAGGGAACCCATGCTCCAAGAATGTCTATATCCTAGACAACATCCATATCAGAGACAGGTTTCCAGCACTTTTAGTCATGTCTGCTTCAGCACCTCCCCAGCATCTCTCCAAACACTGACCAATGGAGATAGTAACTGCAAACACACCAGAACCCTCCCAGGCTCCTGGCAACCTGCTCTCTCCCTTCCAGTGATCCTCCTCCACCTCGAGTTGGTGCTGAGCTCAAAGTGCTATCCCTGCCTGGTGCCCTTGGGGTGGTACAGGAGATCGGGGTGCTGGTGGCTGGAGCTGACCTGCAGCTGTCAAAGCGAGCAGAAGGAGATCCCAAGGATGGGAAGGGAGAGCAAGGAGACTCAGAGAGATCCTGTCACTCATGTGCCCCCAGGGAGCCCCCAGCTTACCCTTGCAGGCCTTGCGGTCGGTGATGGCCTTGCTGAGGTCGCGGTAGAAGCCCTCCTTGCAGTAGTGGCAGTGCCTGCCCGCCGTGTTGTGCCGGCAGTTGAGGCACACGCCGCCGCTCTTGCGCCCCGACAGCTTGAACAGCTCCATGTTGAAGCGGCAGCGCCGCGCGTGCAGGTTGCAGTTGCAGGCTGTGGGGGAAGGGGAGATGGTGAGGGCTGAAGGTGAGATTCAGGACCCTCTGGGTGGGCTGCAGCTGCCCTGGTGTTCCCCACTGCAGGGGGGTTGTGCTGGGACTGGGATGGACACAGCACAGCACAGCTTGTCCCAGCGTGCCGTCCAGATGTGCAGCACCTCCGCCCTGTGGGGCTGGTGCCGTGAGGTCAGGGCAGAGGAGGAAGGACACGTGTTGGAGGAACTGGCACCACTCGGCTGAAGGGAAGCAAGTGTGGGATGGAGGGCTGCAGCTAGGAGGTTTGGTAGTGCCATCTGAGCACTTGCAGCCCCATGGTCCCCTCTGCCCCTTCCCTGGCAGCTGCTCTGGTGACAGAGCCCACCCAGCCTTCCAGCAGGACCACCCACCTCATGCCAGGCTGTGTGACAGCCCTCCCCTCCAGCTGAGCCCCCAACTCTTTATATTTATGGCTCTATCTTGTGTGCATGAGCAACACGCACAGAGAAACCCACACAGCAGCCCCTGTGTGCTCACATCCCTGTGTGTGCATGCACAAACATGCACGAGCACACGTGCACACAAATATACCCACAAACATATGTGCACGCAGACATGCACCAAAACCCCCCAAAGATGTACACGTGCCCACAGGCAGGCACACACAGATGTGCACAGAAACATCTGCACACCCTTACATGTGTATGCAGAAATTAGCCCCGGGAAGCACACAGCCCTCCCGGCTGGTTCCATGTGTGTGAGATAAAAAGGCAAAGCACTGCCTATTCCAACTTAACACTCTTGCAAAAAGATAATGGGAACAAGATTTCCTTCGGCAAAACGTGGCGCCCTGCTCCCCCAGCCCCGGCCCCCTCCCCGTGCTGGTAAATTGAGGTTGGGTGAGAGCTTTTCCAGGCGTACTGTGAAATTCATTAACGTGTCGGCCCAGATTTAACTGCCTGGCCTGGCCTGTGTGAAGTTGCCTCCCCGCAGCCAGCGGAGCTTCACCCGCACAGATCAAACACCGCCTGGCCTGCCCCGGCGCTCTGGCCACGGGCACACTGCAGGGAGAAAGAGCAAGCCCCAGCTGTAACAAAGAGGTTTTGGAGGCTTGAGTTGAGCAGAAGGTTAGTGCCAGCACACTCAAACCTCGGCTGCCCCCAGAGCTCCCCTGAGTTATGAGATTAGTGAGAAATCACATGGCAGGCATCAAAATAACACCCAGTGTGGCTGTAGTGCCTGTTCCTTTTGAGCTATTTTCTTTTTCCCTGGTGACAGTGGAAAATAGGGATTTTTAAGGAAATTCTGGGTTGTGGTGTGTAGAGGGAAAGCAGCAAATACCGCCCAAGGCCCCAGGTAGCACAGGATGCTGCTGAACTGAGGATGTTGACATTCAAACAGGCTTTGCCAGGGCTGGAAGAGACACAGTGAAGTATCCTGACAGCCAGGGTGCCCTTGCAGGCTCCAGATAACAGGACAGGGACAAGACAAGGTGGTTTTTGCTACAGAACTGTGGCAAAGGAGCACGTTTTGGGAGGAGAGGAGCCTTGTTTTCCCCTTGCAGCAGTGAAAGGCAGGTGGGGTCATCCCAAAAGGCAGTTCTGTGTCCCTCTTGGAATGCCCCCAGCACCCTCTGGGGAAGGAGAAAGACTGGCAGCCCAGAGGGGAGGCGATGGGCAGTGGAGGAGAACTCTTGGGTAAATGATTTGCTGCCCTTGGTGCAGGTCCCTCTCTGCCTCCAGTTTAATTGGTGACAGAGTAACTGGCGGGCCCTTCTCCTGGCATCATTGACCCTGGCACATCCTGACCTACCCCAGAACATTTCCCTCAGAACATGCTGCAGACCCTCTGATCATCCCAGGAGCTGGGTTTGGGGGAGAAGCCTCCCCTGGTGGCCCAGCATCATTCCCTCTCCTTCAGGCAGTGGTGCTGCCCGCTCTGGGCTGGTGTCGGCAGCTGCCAAGCCGGGATTCCAGAGCCAACAGGGGAACCTGGCTGAGCCCGGTTCCCCCGGGTTGGGTGGCTGTCCCCACTCAGGGACAGGGCCACACCAGCACGCATGGCAATCCCCTCACGCCCTGGCGCAGCCATCCAGAGCTAATCGGGGCAGACAGGTCCCCCCTTACCCAGCTAAATACTCTCACTGTTCCTCAGTACTGAGGCACTTGTAAGCTCTGTCTGTCTCCCGTTAATCACTAATTAAAGGCTTGAATGTTCCCTGCTGTTTGGGGTATTAATAAGAATTTAATTGCACAGTTTGGGGCTAATTACCTGGTAGCTCGCTTCCGCCCTTGTACAGTATGCCCAATTAAACAATCATATGATCAATTAAACAATCACAAGATCTAATAATTTGCAATAATAGACTAATTAAACGTTGACACCTTGCAATGGAGCAATCTTTTGTCTCCTTTTTGATGATGTTTGAACCCCTTCCCAGGCCCTGGCCACCCTAAAACCTCTCCTCCTCCTCCAGGGTGCTGCAGATGTAGGAGCCTGGAATGACAGCACGAGGGGCTTTGGGACAGAGACCCTGGCAGGGGACAGGCAGCACCATGCACCGAGGCACACGTGGGGCAGGCGGTGGAGCCTGCAGGGCAGAAGCAAGGCTCACCGCCCCTACAAGTTCCCTGGGAATAATTAGGGAAGGCAGCCGGATCAGCGAAACCCTAGACCTGCTGCTGCTGCCAACCCGCAGCGGATTTGAGCTACGCCCCTGCTTTGGCTGGAAGAGAGCCTGGCTGGGACACAGGGCAGGATGAGGCTGCACCTCCCGGTTCCATGGCAGCCAAGAGCAGAACAGCCCCTTTCCTCTCATCCACACTGTCCCTCTGTCCTGGGGAAGGTGTCGGGGGAGAAGGGCTCACTCCGCTCCTGCCAAGAAGCAGCAGCAGAAGCAGGAGAAGCCCCCAAGGGGCTGCGCGGGACAAGGCCGAGGCACTCCAGCCCCATCCCGGGAGGAGCAGGAGTCACGATGGTCAGACAAGTGTAAATCTCCTCTGCCGGCCTGGCTGCCTTCCCCTGCTCTCCAGATCCGCTGTGACTTGAAGCGGGGGGGTGTCCACACAGGGGTGGCAGGGCCATGCTGCCCACTTGCCCACCTCCCAAAGCCAATCGCCCTCCCCCTGCGCCCCCCAGGAAAGGAGCGTGGCTGGTGCTGCTGGGAACTCGCTCGTTTCCAGCACGTCTACTGGGGAGCAGGTGCAGAGAACCCTGTCAGGGGAACTCCCAGTGGGAGGGAAAATGTACAGGAAGGGGCACAGGGCACAAGGGAATTACATGTCATCCTCCAAATCCCACCACCGCTCCCGGGATTGGTGCTTTCAGGCACCGACATCCCGGGTGGAACACCACATCCCCCCCGCCCCGAGCAGCCTGCGAGGTTTTCCCAGGAGAGCGCCACCCCTTCCCCGCCGAGGCCCCGGATCAAAGCGAGCCCCGGGCATTATCCTGGTGCTCCGGAGAGTGCTCCTGCCGCGGCGGCCACAAAGGGAACAAGGGCTCCCGCATCACCAGCGAGTGCATCAATTACTTCCAGTGACTGCCTCGTGCTAATCCGCTCCCCCTCCTTCCCCGGGCCGGGGGTTTGGGGGCCGGGCTGCCCCCAGCAGCTCGCGGGTGCAGGCTGAAAGCGGCACCAGTGGAGGTGTGAGTCTGCAAAGATAAAGATGGGGTGTCCCCAGGATTCTGGCAATCCTGCTCCTGCCAGCCCCTCTGCCGGGATTATCCTTCACACAGCCTCTCCCAGGCTAAAAGCTGGGGGGAAACATTGGTGGGGACACGGCCCTCTTCCCTGCCCTGGACACACAGAGCATCCCAGTACTGGCAAGGCGAGCTGCCTGCGGTTCATGCAGCCCCCGGGGTGTGCCAGGAGAGCCTCCCGTGCCCGCGGGCGATGATCTCCAGCCGCCAGGCACGGGGCCGGGCGCTCTGCGGCACAAAGCTGGCGCGGCGCCGTCTGGCCAAGCCCGCAGCTTGGCAAATCCACTGTCACTGTCCTGGCTGCGACAGCCCCCAGCCTCCCTGCTTGCCAAACTCGTGCTGACCCCCTCAACACTGCAGCACAGCGATGTCCCCACGAACCCACAGCCGCCCCACGGCAGCCGTGCAGGGCTGTGCCCTGTGCCAGCGCTCAGAGCTCAGGCAGTACTTGCCTGTGTCGCCTGCGCATTTCCCAGAGGCACAAATTCTACTGAAACAACAAATGTTTATCCTCACCTCCAGCTGAATGGACGCCTGTCCCAGCATCGTGCCATGCTGTAGGACATCAGTGTGTCCCCGTGCTGGAGCAGGCAGAGACTCCCATGCACTGGCCTGAGAAAAACCCCCATGTAGAGTGCTGGGGAGCACAGAGCCAAGAGCTGACACATCCCAACATGATCTGAAGCTGTACCAGCCCCATGGATCCATTCTCACCCCCTTTCAGGGCGCTGCGATCCCCCACCCTGCCCCTGGGCTGTCACTGAGCTGCCAAGCCCCTGCATCCACCCACTCTCCTCCTCTTCCTCCCCCCTCCCCAGCCACGTCTGACATCCACCACCACGAGCCAGCATCAGCGCTGTCTGACCGCAGGACAGAGTCCGAAACCCCACAGCCCCCAGGCTGAGCAAAGGGAACTTCCCGGGCAGTCTCTCCTTTTAATTGCTGCTAATTGCTGCGTCTGTTCGTGCTGGCTGGGGAGATGTCATTGTTGAAAGGCACAGAGGGGAAGGCTCGGGAAGCTAATCCAGCTTTCAGCCGCTAAACCCTTCGAAGGCGGGTGATGGAGAAGCTCTTTCAGGTCCCTTCAGAGAGGGCACAAAGCCCGAGAGAGGGAAGGGAGAAAGAAGGGGAGCGAATCAACAGGAAAAAACTACTTTCACACGCGGCTCGGGGAAGGGTCTTTGTGTGCGGGGCTGTCGGGGGGGTTGAAGGGATGGCGCTGCGGCCCCGCCTCCTCTTCCCTCTCTCGTTTATCTTTTCAGCTTCATCTGCCAAAAGGGTGACGCAGCTGGGGGCTGGATGCTCAGAGCAAGGGACCCTCACCCCGCTCTGGACGAGATGGACAGAAAACCTGCAAATGCTACTCAAAAATGAGCCTCTTCTGGTTCAACCCCTTTTGTGCCAGCAGAGCCACCTCCGCTGCTATCGTGCTGCTTTACTGGAGGATGTGGCAGTGAGGCAGCTGCAGAGTGGGGGGCACAAGGGAGCAGCCAGTGGGGTTAGGTCCTCCTTGTGTCCTGGGGGTTTCCATGGGCTCACACACCTGCTGAAGGCCTCCCCTGCCTGACCTGCAGCAACCCTGGCAGGGTGACAAGTGCAGGGTTTTTCTGAGTTCCAAAACTCATCTTTCTGAAACAAGTGGAAAAACACAAGGGCTGACACATTCCCATAGGGCATGAGGTGGCTTAAAGCATCAGCTCCAGCACTTGCTTTGAATCCACTGCCTTTTTAGCCATTCTTAGAAGAAATCTGCTGTAACGTGTATATTGAAGCGGACAGCTGGGTTCTCAACAAGACATCGATCACAAATACTAACAAGTCCTTCTGACCTCTGGCACATCCACTGAGCCTTTCAGAGGCTGATTAATGGTACAGCTCTCCCTTGTCTCCATCTTCCCGCCACCCCCTGAGACCTGGGCTCCTGTCCAGGAAGAGCAAAAGGCTGCTCCTCTCTCTCCCAGACATTCACAGGGCTCTGGCATCCCCCAGCTCCATCCCAAAGCAGGACAAAAAGCAAAATTCTCCACCAAAATCCCATAAAGATTCATGAGCAGGAGAGCCAACTAATACCCATTTGATGTTTTGGAAATGTTTCATTTTGTGACAGTATTTTTAACTTAGGAAAACCTTTGCAAGGACAGACAAGCTAGAACCACCACACAGACTGAACATGAAGGATGAAATTTCGAACTGGGAACCTCAGCCTCTGCCAGGCTTTTCTGCCTGCTCCCTGTCCCCAAGCACATCTCACAGGGAAGTGCTGAGATTGCCCCTCCAGCCCACAGACAGCTAGTTTGCTGCCCAAGGGAAAAAATCCCAGAGGGGCATCCCACACTGAGGTCTGCTGACTGGCTGGAAGACACCAGTGATTTTTGGGAGGGTTTTGGTGCTTTGGATCATAGTTGAATCACTGCATCTCTTACAGGACAACTTCAGCATAGACAAGGTAGATGGTTGAGCCTTTCCCAATCCTCCAGCACAGGGGATGCTCCCCAGCATCTCTGCACAAGCACACTCCATTGCTTTGGCTCAGCACCTATCACTTCCTACCCTGATGACCTGTTTTAGCATTTCAGCCCCAGAAAACAAAAACCTTTAAAATGCCTTACCCAAACACTCGTTGGCCTCACGGGCATTAGCGCGCTGCCAGGGCCGGTCGTAGTGGAAAGGCTTGCAGCGGTCGCACTCGGGTCCCTCTGTGTTGTGCTTGCAGTCGCACACCAGCTTCTGCTCCTTGTCCTTCACGCAGCGTGCCGCGTGCCCGTTGCACTTGCAGCGCCCGCCGACCTGCAGTTCCCCCACCGCATAGTAGTAGGGGACGGAGCCCGTGGCCCCCTCCTCCTCGCCGGCGTCCCGGCTGCTGCCCAGCTCACGGAAGAGATGCGGGCGGCTGAAAACCACGCGGATGTCGGTGGCTGTCACCCAGTCCTGGAGCACGGGGCTGCTGTCGAAGTCCTGGGCCGAGGGTCGCCCGTCGAGGGTGCTGAAGGCAATGAGCCCCCCGGTGAGCGGGTAGAGGTCAGTGAGGCCGTCGGTGCACAGGGCCTCCTGCTCGTTCTGCTTGGTGACCGTGGCTTTGCTGGGCTTGCCGTAGATCTTACGGCACTGGGAGGAGTAGTACTGGTAGGGCACCCAGGTCTTGCCATAGTCCATGGACTTGAGGATGGCGGTGGACTCGGGCCGGGGTGAGCAGAACTGGAGGCTGACATAGACCACCTCAAACTTCTTGCCGAGGGAGAGGGTGAGGGTGACGTTCTGGGGTGAGTGGTGGAGGGTTTCCGAGCGCCAGCAGGTCATGTTGGAGGCGGTGTTGAGGTCGGTCAGGTAGGTGGGCGGGTGGGCTCGGCGTGGGTCTGAGGCGTTGCAGTGCCGTGTCGGAGGCTTCCCGCACGTGCTGGAAGCTTGAACCTCCTTCCCAAAGGCAGCGTTGACAAATTCAGGGATGCAGCGTCGAGGAGCACCGCTCTCATCATAGCAAGGGTCTGGGGGCGTCTGCTGGGCCACGAAGGGGTTCACTGTCTGGGACAGGCCCAGCATGGCAGTGGTGAGGAGCAGGCGCAGGAGCTGCAGGACCTCCATCCTTCTGGGGAGAGGGAAGTGGCTCCTCCCTGAAGGAAGAAGAGCAAGAGTGTGTGGTACCAGCAGTGTCATGGCCACAGCACCACCCATATTGGGAGGGCTGGTAAGGGATGGAAAACTCCCCCATGTCTGGTCTGTCACCTCTACCCATCTTTCCACCCTGTATCCACTGATGCAGTATCCTGGGAGTGGGGCAGGGAGACAATTACTTCGTGTTGCCTCATCCACACCAATCCCTCACTGTTCATCAGCAGGACTGAAATACCACGGAAATGGGAAAAGGGCCTGAGCTTTGGGTGCAACGGGTTGAAATCGGGGTACAGCCCTTCCCTGGCCTCTTAGAAACTGTCCTGTGGTGACAGGAATGTTCCTGTCTGCCAGCAGCCCTGGCTGTCACACACTTCAGAGACCCTGTTACTGCATGGCTGACAAGGGCTGGTGGTGGGGAAGAGTTAGGGGAGATCTTTGAGGTGCAACAGGAGATGCAAATTCCAAGTTATCCACCTGTGGCACAAAATAGCTCCTGACAGAGCAGGAGAAACAGACAGCAGCAAAAACACTTTGAAGGCACATTGTGCAAGAGGCAGGAGCTCGTTGGGATGAAGACCTGGAGCTCTTGAACACACCACTGCTTTCTTTGCTGGCTGTGGGCACAGTGGCTTCTCCAAGCCAGGGGCTAGATCCTCTCCATATTCCTCTGCCACACAATCCAGCAGCAAAGGAAGTAATTCTGGCCTCACCCCCAAGAAACCCAGGTCTGGGTCTGGTATGTTTGTTGACTGGGAGAAAGGCCAGGACCAAATGCAGGACCTGGCTGGGCCCCTCTCTCAGCAGCTGCAGCACAGGGCCAGGGAGCTTAGTGGCTCTCAGGGGATGTGGCCCATCTCCTGAGTTATTGGCTTGAAGAGTGGAAGAGCTCTGCAGGTCACATTCCCTCCCGCCGGCTCTGAATGCATGAAGGACTTTCCACACGATGCAGATTGGCCATGTCCTGTTCTTGCCATGGCAGACCCCTGAGCCTCCTGGGTGGGGGGTGGCATCAGCCCTGCCATCCCATGGGTTGTGCTGCGCCAAAGCCAAGTCCTCCAGCCTCAACCAGCCCGATGCCATGACCAGGCAGGAGGAGGGGGTCCCTTGACCGTCCCCTCTCCCACTAGTAAATCTTTACAGGATGACTTGTGGTTCTCTCTGGGGAACGAAGCTCTGCATGACCTAGCTCAGTATCCCAGCTCCAGCCTCCACCTACAGCCTCAGTGCCATTCCTGCCTGTTCAGCTGCCCACTCTGGCCAAAGGAGGCTGCAAGGAAGAGCCCATTTCAATGATGCAGGACCTTTTTTTGGTTTGTTATTCCATTTTGCAAAGAAAAAAGAGCCATGACTGTGGAAGAAAACAGCCTCTCTAGGCTGCCAAACCACTCATGAGGGGAAGCTCCTCCCTGCCCAGCCATGGTCAGCCCAGCAGCCACTGCCTGTGCCTACCAAGGGAGCAACGGGGACAGGGGTCTCAGCCCATCCTGGGATATCTTCCCCAAGGCAAAACCTGTCCCTGCCACTTCCGTGCTGTTTCCTCATTGCTTAATCCTCTGCTGATGGAAATAGAGATGTGAAAAATTGGCAGCTCCCTTGGTGGTCCCTGCATCACCTCAGCAGCACAGTTCCAGCTTTACCACAATGCTGCAGAGGACATGTTTTTGGGGACATGCCAGCCCATGGCTTGGTGACTTGGCTGCCATCAAGACAAAGGATACTGTCCCTGGAGTACCCAGAGCATTGAGAACTCACTACTTGAGGAGTGTGGCTGCAAGGCTAGAGACTGCAGGGATGTAGCAGTCACCACAGCAGAGGAGGTGCCATACCACAAGCACCAGGCAGTGAGGAGCATTCCCCCACTGCAGGCAGCCTACAGGGCCCTGTTGGGACTTCTGGCCCCACTGCAGGCAGCTGCCTCCTGGGCAGGAGATGAAGCTATGGCTGCTGCCAGACCCCTGCATCTGCTTGTTGAGCAAAGGCTGCAGCGGGTGAAACCCCCAACACAATCCTGACAGGATGATCCCCAGCTCCTGCCTGGTGCTGAGCAGAGCACAGGGGCACAAGGCCCTACCAGCCCCTTGGTAGAGCTCAGCTCCTGAATACTCACCCAGTAAAGGGGCTGCTGATGGACCCCCCTCAACGCCTGGCAAGACCTGGCTGTGCACATACCCACAGAAGCCAGCACAGCACCTTCACACAGAACATTCAGCCCTGCCAGCCCTCTCCCCCTCCAAATGCATGTCCCACAGAGGGCACACAGTCAGGTGCTGCAGCCACCACCTCCCGTCCCACCACCCACAGGGCAGCACTAGCAGGGACACAACCCTGTGGGAAAACCTCTGCACCAGGAGGAGAGAGGAGAAACCCCCAGAGGTCCTCAGCAGCTGCATCCATCTACTCCAGGGAGAATCAGGATGTATGGAACAAGGCATCTACTAAACCCTGCCAACAAAGAGTCTCCTCCACCTCCTCTCTGCTATGTGGCAGCAAGGTGACAGGAGTAGGGACATGCTCAAGCAAGGGTCTTTTAATTTCCTCTCTGGTGAGACACAAAGGTGTGGGGAAACCCTTGCCCAGGGGATCGTGACAGCAGCAGCATCTCTGGTAGCCAAGGGAGAGGCCACAGGTGAGATTGTTATGAGCACTGGAGCAGCAGGTCTAGGACCCAGGACTAGGTTACGACTGGCT
This sequence comes from Camarhynchus parvulus, assembly GCF_901933205.1. NCBI lineage: Eukaryota > Metazoa > Chordata > Aves > Passeriformes > Thraupidae > Camarhynchus > Camarhynchus parvulus. The sequence continues at coordinate 3,069,952 of NC_044584.1, read as the reverse complement.
TAGGCATTCACGGGGGTATGAGCATCTCTTGCTCATCCTCCCTGCCCCAGTGGGGAGCTTTGACTCTGAACCTCAGGGACTTGTGCTTTGGTAAGACTGGCAGGAAGGACAAAGTTTTGGTGGCTCTGCTGCCGGGGAGCAGCCATCGGGGAGCCAACAGTCGCTCAGCAGCACATCAGCGCTGCGGAGGCAGGGCAGGAGTGGAAATCATTATCATCCGCAGGACCACACACAGGCACGCACGCTCCGTGCTCAGCTCACCCCATTATCCCACTGAAAGAGAGCTGGGGCCAGTGGTCTCCGTGGGCCTCACCTCCGTATTGGAGAGGAGGGCAAGCTGCAATCTGCTCCCTTTCATGCATATTCAACATGACCCTGGGACTGCCGGCAAGCTGCCAGAGAGGCCTGGGAGTGGGTATTTCTCTCTCTGGTCCCCATCTGCACCCCCCTCTACTTCCCATTTTTGCTGCCCCTGGTTCAGACCAAATGGAGACACTGCTGACTAAGCAGAAAGAATTGGGATGACCCCTGGGTGCCGAATCCAGCCCAGCATGTTCCTGGAACTGGCATGAGGAGAGACAGGAGCAATGGAGCCCCTTTCCCAGGGATAGCATCCCGAAGGTGTCCCCAGCGAGGCTCTCGGGTGGCTGCCAGCTCCCTGCCACCAGCAGCAGCCATGGCCTGGGGGAATGCGGCGGCGGGCTCACCCTTCCCGAGGAAGCGGCTGTCCTCCAGCTCCTCCCCAGAAGCGGCTGCATTTTTGAGGTGGGCGATTTCCTCACTCCTCCGCCCCGGGAATGCTAACAGCCGTGCGGCTTGGAAGGAAGTCATGCTGCCAGAGCGCTTCAGAAGTGCTTTTAAAAAAAAAATAGCTTCCACATCCAACACCTCCACACCCCTTGTCTCTACAACCACATGCTTCCCAGAGCGATCAGCAGTGTTTCCCTGCCTTGTGGGAGACTTGTCAGGACAATGCTCCAGGCCACCGTGGGCTTCATTTCCATCATGTTTGCAGGAGGCAGTGCCACCGAGGGTGATGCTGGGTGCAGATGCATGCCTGGAGCTCCAGGTCTCCTGATGCTGAGCTGTGGGGTAGGTGTTTAGTCCCCAAAACAGACGGATGAGGCAAGTGTAGCAGGTGAGGCAGGGCAAGGAGAGCAAACTTCCCACAATGTGGATCCTGGTGCCTACAGCAGGCCCAGGATCACCACCTGGCAGACCGGGGCCACAGCAACTTTGCTGAAGTAATTACAGGATTAGGTAGAACAACACAGGGCAGGGGGGGAAGCAGGTTAACCAGATTTGATCCCAGGACCTTTGCAGCACAGGAGCAGCCTTCTCTAATTAAGGTGGAGGGGAGGGCACGAGTGGTGCTCTGCTGTTGGAAAAATGTGGGCTTAGAGGGCAGGTGATGGCTAAAGCTGAGCAGCCAGCACTGGTCTGGAAAGGGATGGGAGAACCCCAAGGAACGACAGGGGAATGGCGCTGCACTCCTGCCAGGGACCTGTGCTGCTCCCCATGTTGACGCCCCTGCAGCGATGCTGCTGCCATGCTGCAGCCCGCTGCCTTTCTCCTTCAGGTCAGGACAGCACAGCGCGTGGAGGAATTGCATCCCTTGAGGAAAAGATGTGGCCTCACTTGGAACCGGTTGAGATGGGAATGACTGGTCCCCATGAGGTGCTGCATCGGCCTGGGCACAGAGATAAGGTCCTGGGTGCCAGCATGGGGCAGGGAAAGAGCCACCCACACGCACGAGGCACAAACACACACAGCAAAAGCCACGGATCAGGAGGCAGAGATTCCTGGGCAAGGACCAAGGGACCTGAGTACTTGAGGGGGTCCAACAGCTAAGACTCCTGGGTAAGACTGATCCAGGAGGACTGCTGGTTCCTGAGTTGTGTCAGCCCCAGTAAAGCCCACCAGCCTCTCAGATGTCCTCTGTGAAGGAAGCCACTGGGACGATGGGACAGGACCCAAAGTAGAAGAGAAATGATGTGCTCAGAGAAGCTGAAACCAGGCACAAATGACCAGAGCATGTCCCTTAACCGGGGTGTATCTGCTGCTACAACCTGCACATTTCCACCTTGTTACAGGCCCTTTGTAATGAGGGTATCTGCACCCCCTTGCCACATGTGCTGTGGGAGCCACCCTGTGCAGTTCTGCCCCAGCCCATGAACAAGATCCATCCTGGGGGTTGCCAGGGTCCCTGGATACCCAGTCCCTCTCCCATCTTGCCAATGCCAACTCAGGGAAGTTTAATTCCTCCAGCCAACAAACAGAATCAGGCCCAAACTCTGCTCTGGCCGTGGATAAATCATTCCATGTGTTTCTGGGATATAAAAACACAACTGAGAAGTATTTAAAGTGAAAGGAAAAACTCCATGGAGCCAAGGTACTGGTCCAGCTCAGCTTTCCAGAGGGAGGGAGTGTGTGCTGGGAGAAGATGGAGGGATGCAGTGTGGCTGGGAGTGCTAATCGCCTTTCCAGCCACTAATGGAGCAACTGGTGCCCACTTGGGACATGGCTAATGGCACAAAGGAGATGCCTCGCTTTCCTTTACAAGCTCCCTCATCCCTCCTGATATTTAAGTATCAGAAGCTTCTGAGTGCTTATGGCCCCACATCCACAGGGCTGCCCGCTCAGCGCAGCCCCTCGGGCTCAGCTCAGGGGGGCAATTACACAGCAGCATCTTCCTGCAGCAGGCCCTGCAGGTGATGGATATTGCAATGCACTTTGGCAGGTCGGAGCCAGAATTACACAAGCCATACGATACCCAGCGGTGCCAGGAGACGCGTACAAATTACACTGCACACAGGAAAGGATGGGCCAGATTCTGACCTCAGTGCTTTGGCATCAGCCCGAAGTAACTCCATTCACATCAGGCCAAACCAAGACGTAAGCAACTCCATTCAAATTTACACTGGCATACCTGTGGTCAGGATTTGGCCTGGCTTGAATTAGTTGCAGCCTGATGTTACAAAAGGCAGCAACAGAGCCTAGATTTCCAAGGTTATCGAAAACAATCAAAAAATAAAAGAAAAAAGGAAATCCACCATAAAAAAACAGTCCCCAGGCTACTCAGCTATGCACATGGAGCTGTCAAATGCAGGACGCTTGGGCACGTCCCTGCTCACCAGTTTCAGTGACTCATAAGCCATGCTGACCACAGGAAGGAGCAACTAATGCCCAGCATAGGTGTCCTCCTGGGTCCCCCATGCCCACTCTGCTCACCACTGGCCCCTGGGTAGAGGTGGTCCTGCTCTGGGCAGAGGAGATTTCAGCTTAGTATCACCCATATGATGCGAACCTGGATCCATTTTGCTGCAATGCTCCTTGCACCCCCCGGCTAGTGCAAGCTGGAGATCTCCTCCTAAAGTTCCCAATGCAACAGCAGCTTAAGGAGATATTTGAAGCCCTTGACCTTGCAGGACAAGCAAGCACTGCCTGGATCCATTTGGACTCAATAGTCCTTGTGGGTCCCTTCCAACTCAGGGTATTCTATGTTTTTTTCTACCCCATTTATTAACCTTTACTACATCTTGACCAGTTAAGTTTTTACCCAACTCTAACCCCACTGCAGCCTCCCAAACCCCTTTGCACATTCCTACCACAGTGCTTGGCTCTACTGAGTGGTCTCAGCAACATCCCTCAAGGTGCAGAGGGTTTTCCTCCCAGTGCTCCCAGTGGATGCAAGTTCCCAGTGGAACTCAGAGTTCCAGTCCAGAAGTCCTCATTGCTTCCACTCCATATGAGAATAAAGTGATCTGGTTTCCATAACATCCCTCACTGCATTTTCACAACATGCCGGGCACAGATGTTGAAAATAGTCTGGATGAATATTTAAAATGGTATTCAGAAATGACAACATTTGGCCAGCCTTGAAAGATCTCTCACATTGGGCAGAGGATGGCTCACAACAACGGGCTGGAAACACACTGCACTTTGACATCTAATTTTTTTTTACCCCCTCTCTGACTCTTGGTACAATATTTCATGCCCCTGGTGTCCCACAGTCTGTTATTGCTTGAGTGCCAGCCAAGCCTGCAGCATTAGGAAGAAGCTGTCGTGTACGTTTTTAAACATCACGGGGCAAAGTGGAATATGGAAAATCTGTCGCGTTTCCATACCGAGCGCAAGTGTCCTGCGCAAGCTCAGGGAGGGGCTCGAAGGGGCACAAAATAATTGCTTCCTTATGGGGCAGGGCCTGACTAACCAGCGTGGGGAAACAGGAGGCAGAGGTGCTGCCTCAACACCCTCAAGATGCTGGGCTGCTTCCTTGCTGAAGACATCTCAGCACACCCCCCAAGGTGTGCACTGGTGCTCACCTCCTTCTTCAGGGCTGGGGAAAGCCCCTGTCAGAGTCACACCTCTGCCAGCAGCCAGCCAAGGTGGGAGCTCCATTCCACCCATCCCAGACTGAAAACACCATTGTTCTGGTGCTCAGAGAGTGGTGGAAATGCTCCTCAGCCTGGATGCCTAGCAGCTCGCATTTCTGGTAAGCATCTTGCACTCAGCTGCATCCCTAGGCCAGGCTTCTCTCTCCCACAGCCTGCAGACACACATCAGCTCCTTCCCAGCCTGGCATTACACCTGCCCTCTTCTCTGCAGGGACCTACCTTTCTTCCCCACACAGGTAGAAGAGGAAGAGGTGTTGGGACCCTTTCAGCCCACCCTGCTCTTGGACTGCTGGATCTCCTGTCCCCTCATCAGCCCTCTCCAAACAGGTGTCAGAGCAGCACAGCAGCTCCCTCTGTTTTGTAAATGGGAAATTGCAGAAACAGAGAAAAAAGTTGCCCTCCATCCATCCAAACACCTTGGAGGCTGTTTCCAGCACACGGCCAAAGCCACATCCCTCTCCACGGGTTACAGAGAGTTCTAGCCTCTCCTGGCTCTGAGAGACAGGCAACAGCAAACTTGGCCGCGGAAGAAGGGTCTGTGGCATTTCCAGCCATGCAGGATGTGCACATCCACGTCTGCACTCAGTTTTTTGTCAGCCTGGCTACTGGTCCAACACAAATGGCATGGATGGAGGTGGGGATGCTCAGCCTGGCTTACATCCCATATGTTCATGGGATGAGCTCCCTGAGAGAGAAGTATTCATGCCCAAGTGCTGCCTAGATGAGCATCAAGCCAGCAGGAACCAGCACTGCCAGAGCAGCTCGTGCTCCTGCCCTTCCTCACCCACCCTGCTTGGTGACACAGCAGACTGCCAAGCACCACATCCCCATCACACCAGTTAGTCCTCATCCCAAGAAAGGTATTTCCACCCACCCACTCTCCAGTGGGCCGGGGAAATTGCAGGATAGCGTTTTGAGGAAATGAGGTTTCAGCAGCTCCAAGAGAGGAAAGCAAAAGCAAACGCACCACATGCAGCCCAGCTTCCCTTCCCGTGAAGCTTCTCGCTCTCACGTTCACTGGCCAGAACTCTCACCCCAGCTGTGGTTCAAGGGTCAGGTGCTCGGAGTGCCGAGGGTCTTGCCCAGTCTGGCTCCAGAACTACAGTGGAGCAGAGCACATCCCACGGGAGCCGTTTCCAAAGGGAGCCGACCCACCCCGCAGGGGAGTCTCTCGGGGCAGCCGTGCTAGGAAGGGAGCAGCGATAGACCCCAGCCTGGGATGGTGACAAGAGCGATGCCGCCCGCCCAGGTGGCTTTGTGCCGGCGGAGCAGGGCCCGCGGTGGGAGCGGCGGGCAGGGCACCACGGGCAAGCCTCGTGCCCGGTCAGCCGGGACTGGCACCGCCGGCTCGGCCTGGCTGGGCTCCCGCCGCTGCCCGCGCCGCATCTCACGGAGCGGGGCCGGGGCTGCGGCACTGCGGGGCTCCCTACAGCGCCGAGAACACCCGAGCCGGCTCTGCGGGGCGGCGGCGGCAGCGAGCCGGGCCGGGCCGAGCCAAGCCGGGCCAGAGTGCGGAGCTGCGGCGGCCGGAGCTGCTCGGGGACGGGAGCTGGCTCGGCGGCGGGCAGGCGGCCCCGCTGCGGGGAGGTCCCGTTCTCGGCGGTGAAAGGATGGAAAGGGAAATAAAGGGAGGGTGAGTGCGGGGGGAGAAGGAGGAATAAAAGGAAACGAGGGAGGGAGCGGTGGGAAGGAGAGCGGGAGCCCGGAGCGCCGGGAAGTTTGGGAGCGCAGCTTACCGCGGCCAGGCAGGTAGCGGGGCCGGTCTGGGCGACAGGTCCTGGAGCGGCGGCGAGAGGAGCCGGGGCCGCGGCGGGGCGGACGGCGGGCAGGGGCAGCTCCTTCCCGCTGCTGGCCGCAGCACGAAGAAAGGAAAAAAAGTGAAGAAAAGGGTGTGTGGGGGGAAAAGCAATGATAACAAATTTCCAGGGAATCGTGCGTGGGGGACGAAATAAGGCGAAATAGTGGAAAGCGGGAGCGCTGCTCCCGGCGGTGCGGGCGGGTCCCAGCGCCGTGCCCGCAGCCGGCCGCGCTCCCGCCCGCTCCACCGTACCGCCCGCGGCTGCTTCGGCTGCGGGAGGGAGGGGGGAAGCGGCAGGGGAGGGCGAAAAAGGAGAGGAAGGGGAAAGAAAAAACACCCCTTAAAAAAAATAAAAACGAAAAGAAAAGCAAGAATTGGAGAAACTGAGCCCCGACCGCCGCCTGGACGTGGAGTAAAAAGACTCCAATAAATCCCGGGTTGAAAAGAAGGGAAAAGTCACCTCCCCGAGGAAATCAGAAGCAGATTTCGAGCCATTTAATCACATGCAGGGAGGTGTGTGCGTGTGCGCCGCCCGCCGCCGCTGCCAGCCCTGCCTCCGCCCTCCGCCCCGCCGGCAGCCCAGCGGGCAGGGCCGGAGCCGGGCGGGAGCGGGGCCGCCCCAGCGGCGGGCAGCCCTCCCCGCGGATCCCGGGTGCCGCCCCAGCGGCGGGCAGCCCTCCCCCGGTCAGCGCCACGGGCTCCCGGTGGCCGCGGTCCCACCTGCTGCCCGGCCGGCCCCGCCGCACCGCGGGAGTTCGCTCAGCCCACAGCGGGTCCATCTCCGCGGAGTGCGGGTGGCTGCCGGCCGTAGCCCACCGCGCCGAGGGCTCCGCGGTGCCGCAGCCAAGGCAGCCGATTATTCTCCCTCTGCTTCCCAAAGCAAATGAGGCATTTACCAGGCGGAAGCAGCTCCTCTTAAGGAGAAAGCTGGAGTCTCCGCTCCATCCCGTGATGCAGGGGCTTTTCATGCGCTGCTGCACCAGAGTCGCCCTTGGTCTCTGATTTTTGGGTAGGGAGGGAGAGAAGCGGGGTACTTACGTACCCAGCACAGCTGCCTCCGGGCTGCCCCCGGGGGCTGCTCCGCTATCCCCAGACCACCTGTGAGCGGGCCACGAAAAAGGTGAAACTAATTTAATCAGTTTGTGCAAGGCGGTGGAGGAGAGCAGGAAACTCGGACCTGGATTTTCTCTCTCACTGGGGCCGTGTTCACAGCCCTGCGGCCCCCACATCTGCCAGCTTGGCCTGGGGAACATCCTCTTGTAATTGCCCTTGCAATGGATGTGAGGACTGCAGCACTGGAGGTGGGAAGAAGGGCAAGGTGCCAGCACGGTGCCCACCCATTACGTTCAAAGCCCCCACCCACCATCACCCTGCTCCCGGGGGACCCCCGGTTACCCACATCCTGTTGCTCTGGGGCAGCAGGTTGCAGGAGCTGCTCTCCCAGCCGGCTGGCAGATGCTCGCTGAAGGAGCAGACCCCAGCTGGCCGCAAGCCCCAGGGGAATTGCTGTTTGCTGCTCTCTGCCTTGTTGCACTAAAGAGGTTTCCCCTCCTATTCCAGCAGCAGAGACGTGGATAAACAAAAGTGAAGTCACCAGGACAGAGGAAACCTGCGCCATGAGCAGGGAAGCATCGAGGCTCTAAGTCCAATGCTACGGATGTCTTGTAGCCCCCCTGTCTCTCTCGTGGACACTTGTGCATTTGGAGAGCTGGGCAGTCGAGCCAGAGGCCATAAAAGCAGCTCCAATGCAGATCCCAGATGGGATGCTAGTGCAGGGCCAGTGTTTGCTTTGTGTGGGATCGCATCAGACTGCGGGACAGAGCAAGGCCCAGTGTTGCCAGGACAGTGTGGCACCGGGGACTGGGATGATGAAGGCAATAGGGCAAAATGGGGCATGGCTAGAAGATCATGACGTGACACGAAGCAGGAATTGTCCAAGGGATGGACCTGAAGGCGTTTTCTTCACCAGGAAACATAAGGACAACCATGAACAGGAGCTGTGATAGTGACCCAGCCTGGTCTGGCTGCTCCAGGGTGGTGCTGAGCTGGGGGGCTGCATCAGCACAACCTCAGTGCTGCTGTTTTTACACCCATTGGACCCCCACCCTCCCGTGACTCAAACATGATGTTGGAAATTCTGGCCACCATATGGAAAAGTTTTGGGACTGCTCTCCACAGGCATTACATCAGTGAAAACCCAGTTGAGATGGGCAGAAGCTGTTTCCTGAATCCCTGTTTCCCCTGTTCCCTCTTTATAGGATGGAGAGCCTGAGAGAAAGGTGTGAATCTGGGTTTGGCAAGTGGGAGTGCTACAGACATCAGCAGGGATGGAACACTCGCTGAGGCAGGAATCAGACTGAGACCCTGTTGGTGTTCCTCAGCATGCTGACATCACCGAGTGTTTGCTGCCTTCCTGGGCAGATCTGGCAGGACGAGAGGGCAAGCATGCTGTGTTGTTTGTCACCCTGTGGTCTGCAGGAAGCTCTGCCTGTCACAAGCTCCCATTCTGCATCCATTCCTGCTCCTTGTGCCTCATGAAAGCACAGCATCTGGTGCCAGCTAGGCCTCCCAGTCAAAAAAAGTACTGCTGAAAGGACGCAGACATCCACAAGCTGTTGGAGCAAAAGCACCGGCACAAGTCAGATGGGGCAGATACAGAATTGTCAGATGGGTTGGAGGGACCTTAAAAGATCATCCAGTCCAATTGCACAGCAGGGATGTCTTTCACTAGACCAATTGCTCCTTCAAACCTATCCTTGAGCACTTTCAAGCATAGGGCAGACACAGCTTCTCTGGGCATCCCGTGCCTGACCCTCACCACTCTCACAGGGAAGAATTTCTTCCCAATATCCCATCCATCCCTGCCTTCTGCCAGTGGGAAGCCATTCCCTGTGTCCTATCACTGTAAAGACCCTCTCCATCTCTGTTGGAGCCACTTTAGGAACTGGAAGGGGCTCTGAAGTCCCCCTTGAACCATCTGTCCCCCAGCCTGATGCCCTCTTCTACCCTCTGTAGAAGAGGGCATCGTTGCCCCCCACATCCCCCCTTCCCCTGCAGCACACACTCAAAGCCAGCCCAGCCCTGCAGAGGACTCCCCTGGCCATTGCCTTGTGCTCACAGACAGTGCTCGGACCCAGCACTGGACAGTGGAGAGTGGACAGTGGGCAGCAGAGGGCGGGCAGTGGAGAGCAGATAGTGTAGAGTGGAGAGCAAAGAGCGGGCAGCAGAGTGCAGAGCAGGCAGCGCAGAGCGCAGAGCGGGCAGTGGAGAGTGGAGAGCGGGCAGCGCAGAGTGGGCAGGGCAGAGCGCAGGGCAGAGCGGGCAGAGCAGAGCGGGCAGAGCAGAGCGAAGAGCGGGCAGCGGAGAGCGCAGATCGGGCAGCGCAGGGTGGGCAGCGCAGAGCGCAGAGCGGGTAGAGCAGAGTGCAGAGCGGGCAGAGCAGAGCACAGAGCGCAGCGCAGAGCGGGCAGAGCGCAGCGCAGAGCGGGCAGAGCAGAGCGGGTAGAGCAGAGCGCAGAGCAGAGCGCAGAGCGGGCAGCGCAGAGCGGGCAGAGCAGAGCGCAGCGCAGCGGGCAGCGCAGAGCGGGTAGAGCAGAGCGCAGAGCAGGCAGCGCAGAGCAGAGCGGTCAGCGCAGAGCGGGCAGAGCAGAGCGGGCAGCGCAGAGCGCAGAGCGGGCAGCGCAGAGCGCAGAGCAGAGCGCAGAGCGGGCAGCGCAGAGCGGGCAGCGCAGAGTGGGCAGAGCAGAGCGCAGAGCAGGCAGCGCAGAGCGGGCAGCGCAGAGCGGGCAGCGCAGAGCGCAGACCAGGCAGCGCAGAGCGGGCAGAGCAGAGCGGGCAGAGCAGAGCGCAGAGCAGAGCGCAGAGCGCAGAGCGGGCAGAGCAGCGCAGAGCAGAGCGGCAGAGCAGAGCGCAGAGAGCAGAGCGGGCAGAGCAGAGCGCAGAGCGGGCAGCGCAGAGCAGAGCGCAAAGCAGAGCGCAGAGCGGGCAGAGCAGAGGGCAGAGCGCAGAGCAGAGCGCAAAGCAGAGCGCAGAGTGGGCAGCGCAGAGCAGAGCGCAAAGCAGAGCGCAGAGCGCAGAGCGGGCAGCGCAGAGCAGAGCGCAGAGCGGGCAGCGCAGAGCGGGCAGCGCAGAGCAGCGCAGAGCGGGCAGCGCAGAGCGGGCAGCGCAGAGCGGGCAGCGCAGAGCGGGCAGAGCAGAGCGGGCAGAGCAGAGAGCAGAGCGCAGAGCGGGCAGAGCAGAGCGCAGAGCGGGCAGCGCAGAGTGGGCAGCGCAGAGCAGAGCGCAAAGCAGAGCGCAGAGCGCAGAGCGGGCAGCGCAGATCTCTCGAGCCCCGCGCCCCCGCGGTGGGTGCGCGGCGCTCTTGCGCCCCCTGCCGGCCCCGCCGCGCAGCGAGGAGCCGCGGCCGCGCAGGGCCCCGGTGCCGGCCCCGGTGCGCGGTGACGGCGAGGCCCGGCACCCGCGGCTGGCTCGCTTACTGATGAGCCCAGCTGTAATCCAGCGCACAGCCCCGCCGAGGAAGGAGAACGTGTCACAGCGGGCAGCCCCAGCCCCATCCCGGCGTGTTGGAACGGCTCCTTGAGGTGAAGGCTCATGTTTCCAGACAAGCAGGGAAGAGACCCTACCTACTGCCTCGCCACATCCTTCTTCAGCCTCCTCACTGGAGAAGGAAGAGGTTTCCTGCCAGAAGGGAGGACACTTTCCTTTGACTAGAAAGGGTCTCAGAGGCCCCTCTCCCATTGCACCAAGAGAGGAGGATCCCATTTCAGCCACTGGGTCATCCTCAGGATGAATCTGTAATTCTCATATTTCTCTTCTTTCTGTGCTATTTATTCTTCCAAGGGCACCTTATCTGCCTCCCTTTTGGGACTATCAGTCTCCTGACAGACACATCTGCCTTCCCACCCTGTGCTCAGAATTTGTCCCCACACATATTTTCTTCTGGAGTGCAGGTCACAGCAGCTGTTGCCAGGAACTGATATGTGACCTTGTGGGGAGGTACAGATGCCCTCCTCATGGGGTGTGATTTGCCCAAGGCATCCTGCCGTGCTCTGTCACACCAGTGGCTTGGGGCTCTCCTGAGCCTCAGCAGCCCTTGGGAGTCTGTTCCCTCCACCCGGGGAGGGTTCCTCTCCTGCTCACCAGCAGCCTTCCCGCAGGCCCCTGTGCATCCATGATGCATTTGGGTCCTTCCTCTTGCTCTGCACAGCTGGGGAACACAGATGTCCTGGGCTGCCTGCCCAGCCTGAGATCCAGGTGCTGGCAGCACCCAGGGTTCCCAGGGTTTGAGCACTGTGGGGATATGGGGGCAGCCCATTTGGGTCCTCCCTGGGAACCTGTAGCCCTGCTCTGGGCCACAACAGCTCTTCTCTGCCACCCAGAAAGGTGAGTAGGGGCTGTTCACCCTGGTGGAGACAAGGTTTGTTTGTTGAAAGGTGTGCAATGAGTGTGGCTTGGGGAAATGGAACCCAGTGTATCACCAACAAACCCAGCATATAATTCCATATAACACATATAACCACTGCAGTGACATTACGTGGACACTGCCCTGCCCTGCCCCTGCTCACCCCAGCGTGAACATTGCACAGTGCTGGAGCTTCAGCTTACAGCCTCAGAGCAAAGTGGGGCAGCACAAGGGACCACAGTCTGCTAGCAAGGCCAGAGAGATGCTGAACCCGCAGCAGTGTGTGCCGAGGCCATGTTCTGGTGTCATTGCCATTCCCAGTCTTGGACTGGAGAGATGCTGCAGAGGCTGGGGACAATGTGCAACACAGCCCTCAAACACACTCCATGCCCCCAGGAAGTGGCAGTTCTGCCAGTATTCCAGGTTCTGCTCTTCTAGAACATCTTCAGCTCTATGTTATTCCCCTGTGGAGACTTTTAGCCCATGGCAAACGGATTTGCATGGCACTGCTCACTGTGAAAACATTCCTGGACAATGCTGAATGTGATGAGCACGTCCCAGGTCACCCTATTCAGCAAGCAGCTGGGGTCAGGAATTCATTTTGTGCCTCTCTCTCATCAGCTTCCTGAGCTGCAAGACCTAAACCTGGCCCTTTTCCTGAACATGCTTTGGTTCATCTTGATTGGTTTCTTCTGGAGTGCAGGTCATATTCCATCCCCTGATCACTGCCACGGCTGTGTGTGCAGACCGCTCAAGAATGCCACCCCCCCACCTTACGCTCCTGTCTGTGCCCCCCTGCTCTGCAGTGACTGCTATGACACCGATACGTTCCTTCCCCACGGCAGGCAAAGGGTCACGCGTGTCCCCAAGGGCGCGATCGCAGCAGCCGCGGGACCCTCTGGCCCCGGCGGGAGCGGCGGGTGCGCCCCGGCCCGGCCCGGCCCGGCGGCCGCGAGGTGGAGCCGTTCCCCCGCAGCTGCGGCCGCGGACCTCGCTCTGAGCCGGGGAGAGGCTCCGGCTGCCGCGAGCGGGTGAGCTGGAACACCGGATACAGCGGTCCCACTGACAGCTGAGGGTATGCTCCCATCGGCGAGAGGGATGCTGTGCTCGCCATCAGGGGAGGGATGCTGTGCTTGCCACAAGTGGGAGGACGCAGCGCGTGTCTTGCACGCCTTGTGCCACGGCATGCTCTCGGGGCGACGGGGGCCTCTCAAGGATGCACAGCAGCCCACCAGCGTCATCTATGCTGAGCGGGATTATGTGGCTGCAGAGTGAGGGTTTCTCCTGGGAAACATCTTTCCTGAATTTTAAGAGTTTTTTTCCAGGGGCCCAAATGCTGTTCACGGGCCTGAAGTCAGAAGCAAAGATCTAGCACAAGGGGCTCTTTAAATAAACCTCATCAGCTACCTCAGCATCTTCATGTGCTGGGGACCCCGCTCCCGTCTGCTCTCGTTTCCCTGCTCCAAGCTTTGTGCAGGGATCGGAAGGAGTCGGGCGGTGCCCTCTCGCACCGGAGGAATGTGAGCCCTGCCGGCTGCAGATAGCATCTTGTCCGCAGCGTTGGAGGAGCAGGCGGCCACCGCAGAGCGATTTGGCAATCGGAGCACAGCGTGTGCCTGGTGCTTCAGGGGTGTTCCCAGCAAGACACCAAGGGAGGAGGTCACAAACCTGCCTGGCAGATGGCGGCTGTCCTGTGTGAGCCGGGAGCAGCTTGCTAGGCTGGCTCTGGCATGACTGGGGTTGAGGTTTGGCTTGAGTCTTGTTTGCTCCAAACCAATTCAGTGTTTGGGTAGATTTGGGCTGGTATTCCAGAGAGCCTCAGCAGCTTGTGCCGTGCCTCTGCTGCTCAGTTGGGCACAGCACAGGGGACCTTGCCAGCCTGCTGCTGGGACCATGAGCTACAGCACACAGATGCCAGCTCAGATCTCCAAGGCAGCAGGGCCTGTTGCTGCTCAAACTTGCCTCGAGCAGCTCCTGCGGCTCCAGAGCCTGCTCAGTTGCAAGCAGCAGCAGCCTCTGTGATATAAACAAATCCCTGGTTTTTGAAGTGGTCATGGAATTGAAGTGCCTGCCTCCTTGTCCTCCTTGGGAGTGCTGGTACATGAGCAGGCCTCTAGGGATGAACACAATTCACAGCCCCAAACTTGCCAGAGCTCCAGAAGTGTTTGTACAATGCTCTGAGCCACACAATGGGAATGTTGGGGTGTCCTGTGCAAGGCCAGGAGCTGGGCTCCATGTTTGAGGGCCACTTCCAGCCCAGGAGATTCCGTGATTCTGTGAATTTCTGTAAGGCAGCAGAAGTGTGAGCACGTGGTCAGATGCATGCAGCCACACTTCTCCAGTCCTCCAGACTGTCTGGGGAGGTCATCCCTCCACTGCCTCTGCTGATGATGTGGGGCTGAGCTCCCAGCGAGGCAGGAGCCCAGGGGGTCCCTTGGTGTAGCCTTGTCAGACTGAGCAGATGGCACAGGCCTTGCTGAATCAACGAAAGACTTTTGTCTGACATTGTCCTGAAAATGAGTCTTTCTGAAAGGTGGTGGTGGTATGTGGCTGGCAGCCAGATGGTTGGGGGAAGAAGGGATATTGAGAAGAAGGGCTGGGACAAAGGGCTGGGAAAGAGTGACCAGGGTGAACAGTGAGAGAAGGAAGGCAGGAGAGGAGAGGTGGGAGGGAGGGAAGGGAAAGAAGCTCATAGGAAAACATGGTGTGAAGAGGGAGAGAAGAAAGATGGTTGGGGGTTGGGGGGAAAAGAAACACACAGAGAGTTTTGTAACAACTTAAATTCATTCCAGACAATGTCCAAGGAGCCCTGGCAGCACGGGTTGAAACTAACCCTGCCTTTGATTTTATGAGTTCATTATATGTTGTTTGGGACAGTGATTCATGCATCTTGGCTGCTTCACATTTTCCCTTGTGTCACAAATGAAGAGGGGACCATGAGATGGATTCTTTGGATGGAAAGTATTCCCTCAATTGTTAGGTAGATGTCTCTGTCCCATGCAGAGATCCCAGGAAAGTGGTTTCCTGGGCCACCCCAGCTCCCTGCACAGCACACAAAACCTCTGTGCCTGGTGTCTTGCTCCTTCTTAAAGGGAAAGTACTGGGGATAGCTGGGCAGAAGGATGCCCAGTGGTGGCCATGTATGTTCTGTGCCTGCCCTTTGCTGCAAAGCCCAGATGGGCCAGAGGACGGACAACTGGGAGAGCTCAGACCTGTGTGGGGAGCATATCCAGGCACCAAGGATGGTCCTATGGCCAGTGTCCCAGAGCCCATCTCTGCAGATGGTGAGGGAAGGTGACCCCAGGGCCACAGTCCCAGCTTGGGGACCATGCTGAGATCATACTGCAGCACTGCTCTGGGTGTTCCTCACCTCTATCCCCACCCCAAGACCATTACAGGTTGTCACTGCTCAAAGGTGCGGGGCACCAGATGAACTACAGGAAAAACTGTTCAGGAACAAGTTAGTGGCTTCTAGACCATTTTGGTTGGGAATATTTACAGCCCTAATAATAGGCCCTGGTCAGAAAAGTAACAAAACCTGCCCAAGACAGCATCAAAGCTTGCATTAGACCTTACTGAAAAACCCCAATGACTTGGTTGGGTATTGTTACTATTTTTAGCTTTCTGTGTCATTTCAGGCTTTCCAGTGAAAGAAAAAAAAAGCCTCACAGATTTTTTAAACATGTTGGTAGAGAAAATACAGGTCTCCAAAACTGGACACCAAAAGCTCTTTGACTGGCATTTTCTGGTTTTCATTTAAAGTCTCTTCCAAATGAGGCAAAGTTCAGCCTGAAAAATTTTGACCAGAAAGGCATTTTTCAGTGTGGTTGGTCCTAGCCTGAGCCCTATAAATGATAGTGCTTCTACACTGGCTGTGACCAGCCTGCAGAACTTCCCATGCTTCTGTACCTTACACTGACCAGTGGGAAAGTGCCTTGAAGGTCCACACTTATTGGGGCATGGAAACCTCTGCAGAGGCCTGAAGTAGCTCGAAAGGAGAGCTGAGGCTTCCTTACAAGCTCGCACTAGTGCCAGATGAGCTTCATGTGGACTCCCAGGTAGAACCACCATGCAGAAACCCATCTTGAGATGTGGTGAGGAGGACAAGAAGCACTGAAGTGGGGTGCCTGAAAGCTCGGGGTCTGGCAGGGGGGGACCAACAGTCCAGCCCTGCAAGCCTCAGTCTGCCCTGCTCCAGCTGAGTTCCAGAGACCCAGGTAGCCCATGCTCCCTCCTTCCTTCAGGCCTGGGCTCAGGCACTGCTGTTCCTGTGGGGAGCCTCTTCTGAGAATGCAGCACACTCATTCTGCTGGGATTGCAGGCCAGCATCTTTCCCCAGCAAAAGCTTCACTTCAGGAAAATGAGGAGGGTTTTTTTGTTTGAATGTTGTTGTTTTTAAAGAGAATTCTTAGGAAAAACACTCGCTGAGACAGATCAGTTCATGTTCGAAGTTATCCTGAGGCAAAAGGCGGAGGGTGTGGGCTGTGATACACACCCACATCTGTACAATGAGGAAGGCAACAGCACAAAGCAAAAACAATTGCATGAAAAGCTTTCCAACAACAAAGTTTGCAAACCCGCAGAGCCCAGTCTATTTCTTGTGGTCGGTGGGTAAGAGTTCCCAGATAATAGGGCCTGACAATGGAACAATGGGGGCCGAAAGACTCGGTTCATGATTAGGAGTTATATAACAGTGGCTGGCATTTATTAATAACACTCGTGTTGGGCTTCATTTTCTTAGTTAGCACTTTTCAGGTTCAGAGCACTTTATAACCTCTGGCTATTCCATATTGGATGCTCAGCATGAGGTGACCTGGAGCAGTAGGAATAAACTTCATGCCTACTTCTCTTGCAGACCTTAAAGGGGAGAAAGGAAAATGCCAAGCAACAGGCTTTCATTGGGTATTTGGGACCTTTCTTGTACCCCACAGTCACGGCGGGCTGTAAGACCCCCAAGGAACATCATTTGGGAAAACAGAGTTTTCTGAGATGTGTTACTGAACCTTAATGTTTACAAAGTGCTTCTTTTCATGGAGAGCAACAAAAAGTGGGACTTTCACTGGGACTCAGGAATAAGTTTGGGTGTGATCCCAAATGGGAACCAGCCCTGGAGGAACAGTCCCACAGCCAGCCTGCAGTGATGGCATCTGCCTTCTGGCATAGTTCTGGGAGCAGGAGTGAGACACCCTACAGAGACAACCCCGATGGCTGCCTACCCCAGCCTGGGACATGCTGGTTGGAGCAGTAGGCACGGCTGCTCCTGGAGGATGCCCTCAGGCCAGGCTGGGCTCTCTGTGCTGGCTCTCATGAGACCCTGACGCAGAGCCGCAGTCATCCCACCAGTGCAGGGGATGAGCGGTCCAGTCTGAACAGGTTGTCTCCTTCTGGTCTGCCTATTTATTGCTCCTCTGACTGTTGCTCATGGTATGTGCTGACCGCTCAGCCTGCTTGTGAAAAACAAGAGAATTCCCGTCCAAGCTCTGATGCCAAGCAGGCAGCGACGCTTTTCTTCTGAGCAGGCCGGAGAACCTCTCCTCAGCCCTGGGAGGCAGATGTCTCAAAAGCAGCTCAGACCTGGGAAAGCTGTGGTCCAGGATCAGGCTTTGGCCTCAAACACCCAAACAGCTCATCAGACAGTCCACAGTCTGCTCCAGAGGCAGAACCAGCGCAGGCAGGAGAAAAACCTGCCTGTGTTCATGGAGGCAAAAGCAAAGGGCCTCATGGCCCCACAGCTTTACTCCTAACCTGGAGGCACGGGAGAGCTGCAGATTCTCACAGGAGAACACTACAGGGAGAAGGAGGCAGGGTTTGCACCTACAAGGGATAGGACCTTGTGCCTTTTTCCACTGGTTCTAGAAGTGCATGTGTTCCCATAAGCAGTCCAGAAGTATAGAAACTCACACTTCCAGCAGTTCCTCTTATAGGAAAGGCCAGGAGATGCTAAGCAAAGCCAAGGGCAAAGAGCCACCCCAGGGACAGGCCTATGACAAGCCCCAGGAGTCTTGGGGAGGTGCCTGCACCTGACTGGAGGCACAGGACTGTGATGCTGAACTGATTCCCAGAGCCCACTGAGCAGTAGCCAAGCTGATGCACCCTGTAGGAGGAAATATCTTTTTTTGGTAGGATCGAAATCATTCACATCTGTCCAGATGTGCCAACTTGCATAGGAGAGATCTTGAGATAACAGATACCATGACCCTGCTTTTTTTTCACATGGTCTTTCAGAGAGGCTGGCAGCACCAGGAGCAATTTTAGCACTTGTAAACGATCCTCCCACATGGGAAAAAACTTCCCACACCATCAGCTAATGCTGTCTGGTGGAGAGCAGATTGCACTCCAAATGCCAGAAGCATTGATGGTTCAGGGGCTCTGCTCACTGGCAACCATCTGCCAGGCGACGGCTGATCAGCTCTTCCTCCTCAGAAGTGTCTGGGGGCTCACCCTGCAGACTGGTCCCTGCACATCTTCCCTGCCTGCATGCCAAGTGTTGTGTAGGGCAGGGACAGCATCGTGGCTCAGCATCCTCTATGGTGCAGCCAAGTACAGGCAGGGCTGCTAGCAGGGGTCACTGATGACACAGAGGTGGGGCTGTGTTGCCCTCAGGTCTTTGGCTGCAGAATGTATTGCTGGTGGTGGCAGGGGAAACCAGGGTGTTTCCTGGGGTTCTCCTCGTGTGTCTGCCTCAGGCTTGGGAAACAGTGCTGGGGCTTCTTCCTGCTCCTCCTGTGAGCCTTCCTGCACAGCTGGGGTGAATGACAACCAGGCTGGATCAGGGGGACCCCACACAGCATGGCCATGGTCATGCTACGTGACATGGGTACTACAAGGGGAATAGTGCCCCTCCAGGCCCCAGCCCAGGACATCTGGCCCTGATGAGCACTGGTGGACTGCCCAGGGCAGCCCAGCATATGGGATCCAGCTGCCTGCGCCTCACTCCAGGTGAGGCGGGATGAGGTGAGACTGGCTGGATGAGACGGGCAGCCAGGCGAGATGATGAGAGTCATTTCAGACCTTTTAAATCAAGACTTGGATGTGCCCTTTGCTGCTGAGATTGAAATCAGGACCCTCCTAGCTTCAAAGATGGTGAGCATAAAAGGTCAGATTTCTTTACTGCACGTCCCAGGTGAGAGCTACAGCCAGAGCTGTCTAACAAGCACAGTGTTCCAGGCAGAAAAATCCTTTCATTATGTGCCCTGAAGTGCTGAACAGAAAAGGCTTAAATACAAATTAGTTTTTTACAGGGAGAAATATATACTGACCCAGGCAAGCTGGTGAGAATTAAAACATTCTCCTCACACTTACCAGGAAAGGATAACATTCACCATCTGGCCTGGTTCTTTTTTGGCACCCAAATCTGAATGCACAGAGTCTATGAGTTCAAACTGGGTCAAAAGGCTCTGGTACTGTCTGGGGCAAACCTCTAAAATCCCCATCATTACTTTTCCCCTACAATTTAATTTGTTGGAGAATTGCACAGGCAGAAACATAATATAGTTTCAAGGTAAGTTTGGTCTAAAAAAGTTTCCTGCCAATGCCAAATGCAGTTCCTGGGGCTGTTTCCTTCTGGCATTTGTCTCTGCACCCATCTTTCATGCCTTCCCACCACCAGATGAGGTGCATTTAACAGTATGGCACTGGCTTAATGACAGATGGTGCCAAAGCTGGTATCTCTGGATCTTAGTGGTAGCTACTCAATGGCTTGTCTTTGTGTGTTTCTCCATCTGCTCTGCCTTGTTTGAGGTTTTAACCTGTTGGAGGTTGGGGTTTTCTGGACTTGTCCTTCTGATCATGGCTTGCACCTTGGAGATCAAATTGAAGAGCTTTTAAGAGAGAGAAAAAGAACTTCATGTTCTCTGAATCCTTGCCCTGGGCATTCCCTGGCTGTGCTCCAACAGCTCTCAGGGCACAGCAGAGCCTTCCTCCCCCCTCAGAGCTCAGTGTCACAGAAGAGGAAAGGAAGAAGCAGGGAAGCCATGATTGGAACTATAAGTACACAGGGTTTGTTAGCAGGAATTTGTGCTTTATTTACCAGTGCACTCCTCTATGCCCAGCACTGTCCTCACATCCCATGTTTCAGCAGGCTTGCCCAGAGCATGTGAACAAGAGCTCTTATTCTCCTGTGTAGGCATCCACAGTCACCTCCTGTCTGTGCTGCACAGGGGGAGGTTTGCAAATGGTCTTTCTTAGGCAGATGGGCCACATAGTCCTTGACAGCAGTTTTTAACAAAAAATGGCATAAATATATAAAATTTTGATGAAGAACAGGGGGTAAAAACCTGACTGAATTTTCACAATTCCTTTTCTGATTCCTGTCTCACTTCAGTTGGTTGAATGTTTCTAAATTCAGCTATGCTTCAAAAATTTCTGACCAAAAAACATAAGGATGTTTTTAGAAAAACGTTTCTCAGTTTTTCCCTTCTGGTTTGGCCATGTGTTTGACTCACTGAGAGAAGACTCCAGTTGGTTTTTCTGACTAGAACCACACTTTAAAGAGAACAGCCATTCCCTTAATTGCGGCTGATAAATCTCGTGGGCACAGATGAAGATAAATCACATTTTGAACCCAGAGTACAAATTCTCAGGGTTTAAACATTTGTGTGGTATTTGTTAAGCAATTTGAAGTCTTATTGAAGTAACTGAGCTGGACAACAGGGTTGGACCTGGCCCAGGACAACAACTGTGCCCAGACACTAGGCCTGTGTGGAATACGGATAGAGGGGCCTGGATGAATCCCACTTCACTCGGAGCACTCACGGAGGATAGATCCTTTCTTCTAGGCAGGACATCTTTGGTTGTGCTTCTTCCACTGCTCCCTTTGGGAGGATGGAGGGATGCTCTGTCAGCCCCCGTGGGCAGCTTTATATTCCAGGCATGCTAAAACTCCTCATGAAGAACAAATCTGCTTCAGCCCAGAGGAGAGTCATGGGGGACTTTGGACTTCTTGTGTCTGCTGCTCCAGGCTCCAGAGGAAAAAGAGGCTCCTGCCACCCTGGGGTGGCCCGAACGGGACCCCAGGGTCAGCAGCGGCTGGGGTGAAGC
Source organism: Camarhynchus parvulus (assembly GCF_901933205.1). Taxonomy (NCBI): domain Eukaryota; kingdom Metazoa; phylum Chordata; class Aves; order Passeriformes; family Thraupidae; genus Camarhynchus; species Camarhynchus parvulus. The sequence goes on along the minus strand of NC_044584.1, from coordinate 3,049,317 downwards.
TGGAATTCCTGGAAAGCTGCTGCGTGTCCAACACGTGTCATCCCACCGGGGCACAAAGCCCCAGCACTGCAGGCTCGGGCCGCTCCACAGGACGGCACAGCTCCCTCGGGAGGACGCAACCCTCCCCGGCACCACCACACTGCGGCTGCCGCAGGCTCTCGCCAGAGGCTCTTTCATGTCCCATGGCCGGATGCTTGAGGTGGTGCATCCCCCTGCCTCCTATGGAGGCACCTCGAGGTGTCCCGAGCCGTGTGGCGGTACCGGCCCCTCGGGCCCTCCGAGCCGTGTGGCGGTGCCGGCCCCTCGGGCCCCGAGCCCCACGGTGGTACCGGCCCCTCGGGCCCCGAGCCCCACGGCGGTACCGGCCCCTCGGGCCCCGAGCCCCGGCGGTGCCGGCCCCTCCGAGCCGTGTGGCGGTGCGGCCCTGCCCCGGCCCCTCGGGCGTCCGGGCCCTGAGCCCCACGGCGGTGCCGGCCCCTGCGGCCCCACGGTGCCGGCCCCCCCTGAGCCGGTGGCGGTACCGGCCCCTCGGGCCCTGAGCCGTGTGGCGGTGCCGGCCCCTCGGGCTCCGAGCCCCACGGCGGTACCGGGAAGCCCCGGGCCCGGCGGGCCCAGCCTGCCCCGCACGGCCGCCAGGTGGCGCCGCCCTCCCGGGTCAGCGCGGGGCCGGGCCGCGCTCTCGGGGCCGGGGCAGCGCGGACAGCGTCCCCGTGGGGCTCCGTGAGGACACCGCCGTGCCGTGTCTGGCCAGTGGTCCTTTCACCAGCCTCCGTTGGGACCCCCAGAGCAGTGTTCGGGAGCAGGCAAAGCCCCCGTGTTCCCGCTGAGAAGCCACGTCCCAGCCCGGTCCAGCAGCCTGGGCAGAGGGCACCTGCCGGTACAATTCAGCCCAGGGCCCTGTTGGGTACCACAACATCACAAACACCATCACCATGTTCTTTATTAGTATCCTTCTTTATCCAGCTTCATGGTGACGCGTTCACCCGCACGCTGCCTTTGCTGGCTCAAAGAGGTGTCCAAGAAGATTGCTGGCTGCAGTCCCTGGGTGGCAAGGGGGGAGACAAATGTAGCCTCTTTCCTAAAATATGGTCGAAGCCCAGAACACCAAGTGCAGCTCAGTGCTTAATCTCAGCTCCAGGATGAAATACAGTCTCTGCCCCAATAAAGTAGATAAACTGAGCCAAGGCTGGAGGCTCAGTCCTTTGTTAGTACCATCTCCTGGAGAGAAAGTGTCTTTTGGCAGCAAATGTGATGGAAACAGACCAGACAATGCTTGAGGACACAGCCAGCCTCAGAGGAAATCTGATGGCTCTTGCAGAATCCTCCAAGAAGCTTATGGACTCAAATACCTGTACATGATCCAGCACCCATGACAAGGAACTTTTTTCTCTGTTCTATTTCCCACCTCAGACTCAGAGCTGCCTCTCCAAAGGCTGTCCTGCCACGGCATCCAGGGATGCAGCCTTTACTTCCCTTCTCAGCCTTCCTCTGCTCCACTCTGCCTCCTGCTACCTCCCCAAAGGCTGCTCCAAAGCACCCAATGCTGAAACAGAAGAGCTACAAGGAGCACTGGACATGCTGCTGCTCAGTGGGTGGAATCCTGGAAACTCCAGGGTCCCTGCTGTGGACCCCCAGCAGCTCTGGCAGCACCAGCTCCAAAGCCTCAGCTTCTCTTAGTGTCATGCAAGACTCCCCCTGGGGAAAGGTCGAGATCTTACCTAAAATGGGGGCGTCAGTGAGCTTGGCTGGACACCTTGCTCACATTCTCCAGCACAGAGAGATCACTGGTTTCCATGGATCATGTTCACAGGTGACAAAGCACAGGACGTGCCTGACCTAGTCAGGTTGTCTATGAGCAACCGTGTCCTATATGTGGATATCCTTCACTCCCAGCTTCCAAATACAAGAAGGAGCCTTTCCCATCACATGTTCTGTCATATTGCTGGGACCATGGGCTTTTCTGAGGACTCCTCTCCATTTTTAGGACATCAGTGTGATGCTGGAGAGCAGGGTCTCTACCATATCCCAGCGGTGGTCCAAGGGCCCTTGGTGGTCTGTGTCCCACTCCAGGGTGCCCGGTAGGAGGCCAAGGTTCTTTGGGGAGGTCATTGAAACTCCTTGGAAGGAATGGTGGGGCCTACAAAAAGATGGGCAGAATCAGTCCACTGAAATTCACTGATGGGCAACAGCCACATCCCACACATCTGTTTCAGGGTTTGGGTCAGACTCATCCAGACAAAAAAAAAAGACTGTTTTGCTGTTTGCAAAAAGGCCATGCTTTTTTTTTTTTGAATGGATTCATTCACCGTCCTCCTGAAACGGCAATTTTAGCCAATGGCCGGTTCGCAAGCGCTGCCTCCCAGCTCCTCCTGATTTGCTCTTCGTGGCTCTGCCTCTCTGATTGGGCTCCCAGTGCCACATGACGCTGTCCCTTCTCCTTCACAGGGTGTCTGACACTTTTAGGCGGAATACCAAACAGCTAACGCCGAAGAGCAGCCATGTCCCTGGGATGCTGCTGCTGTTAATGTTTGGTTTTAATCACTGGAGGGGAGGGGAAGCTCGTGCACGGCTTTTGCGGATGAGCCAGCAGCCCCTCTGACACCTCTGGAGTGTCAGTGAGTAAAGCCCTGCACTCGCTCATGGAGAGGGGTCAGGGTCCTGCTCTGCCGAGCAGCAACTGGACACGTGTTGGGTTTGATATACACGGACAGAGCGAAGGAGAACTGCGCGGGAGTGGAAAGGAATCCTGGGTCTTGCACAGAGAAAGCAGAACCCCCACACTTGTACCCAGTAGCCATGAGGAGATGGTGAGACGAGCCCAACTCTGCCCACCCTGCAGGGCACACATGTGGTCAGCACAGGATCACTGGGGTTGGAAAAGACCTCTGAGATCACTGAGCACAGGGCACCCTGGCACTATTAACCTCAGCGGTGTGGCTTGATTTTCATTGAGGTGATGAACAAGGAGCAGGGGGTGCCTGAGGAAGTGGGTCCAGCTCAGCTGGAGCTGGAGCTCCTGACCAGCAGCAGTCAGCAGTATGAGCTCACCAGAGACGTGCTGCTAGACCAAGCAGGGTCTGCAGAGGGACTGGCTTTCTCTGATAGCTCCTGGTGGCCCTGACAGGCTGTGAAGGCGATTGACAACAAATGCTCGACCTGGAGGAGGAGATGAACACAATTTTGTATCCTGAGAAAAAATTTAGCTTGGGCTTTAAAGGTTGAGGAAGGCAATTACTGCCTCCAGTCCATTCATCTGCCTTTCTAGGAATGATGAGTGACGGGCCTAGATCATCACCTGGGCCTGACTCAGATATCTCAAGAGCTGGCATTGAACATCTGTGAGCTCTGGCCCTGTGAATCTGAGTTACCCTGGCAGAGCCGGCGTGCTGACAGAAACTGCATTCCTGGACAGCGGCCTTAGCTGAGGGGACATGAGCTAAATGGGGAGAGGCAGGGCAGAAAATGGGGATGAAATAAGCTTTGCCAATGAGACAAAGAGTTAACCTGCTGCTGGTGTCAAAACCAAACTGGGTTGTGAAAGAGGAATGGAAAGGTGACTTCATCCCATCAAGTCAAATGTCAGGAGCCATCCTGAACTCATTTTCTCTCCCAAGAGAATCTGGATAATCTAAATCTGGGGTTCATGCATGGGAAAGCAATTCACCAAGTGATAGAAGGGCCTTGACATGCAGAAGGAAGAGAGGGAGACGTCTGCAAACCTGAGAGAGGGGCTCTTTGCTTCAGTCAGGCTTTGTAGGGACTACAGGGAAGAGATCCAGCTGTGATCGAGCCAAGGGAGCTGCTCCTAAACAGCATGTGGTGTTGGAGCAGGTGAGCTCTGGCCAGTGCTGGCTGTGGAGAGAAAAGCTGCTTTTGCTTTCATGTAGTGCCGAGGGACATGTGCCTGCAGGGCACGGAACACCCATTGGGTGCTGCGGAACATCCTTCATCACCCGTGCTCTGCCCTGCCTGAAGGAAGAAGTGGTTAAAGGGTTGATCCTTCAGATAAACACCTTCTACTTAAGCATGGAAACTCAGTGTGGAGAAGGGACACTGCAAAGTGTGGGGCTCACTGCATCTCCACAGGGCATGGGCATGGAGGAACACTGGGTGCCCAGGAGTGGGGGTGCACAGCCCTGGCAGTGAGTGCCCATGGCCATGCATGACTTTTGGCAGTGTAATGACAGGAGGGACCCGAGTTACAGGATGGTGCCAACCTTTAGTGCTCCAGCCCTTTTCCCAGGCCATGACCCCAGAACGCGGTGGGAAAGCCCATGTCTTCAGAAGCTGGCACCCACCACATCTCAGGGTCCTGCCAGTTCCGCCTGTTCTGCCCCTTTCCCCCTGCAGCTCATCCCTTAATCATAAACAGCTTGGGGAGACAATGCAATAACCACACCAAAGAATCAGGCTTGTTCCCCTTTGTCTTACTCTTCTTTGAGGCTCGGCAGTTGAGGCGAGCCCTCACGCCCACGGCCCGGCTGTCACACGTCCGACCCACCACCTCCCCGGGCAGCCAAGCTCCTCGGCACGAGGGCAGCGCGCCACCAGCACCAGGTGACCGTGGCTCAGCGCTGCGGAAGGTTGGCAAAGCAGAGCCGGGTGGGCTGGCACGTGGGGCTGCCCTCTGCTCCCCAGCTCTGGCCCTCACCCAGCACCTTGGCTCTCAGCTCTCACACTTTCACCTCCAGACAAACCATCATCTCAAGCGGGACCACTGAGTTCTCCCCAGAGACAGAGGCAGCCCCCCTCCTCCCTCCAGGACATGGCATGGAGGCTTTTAGGCTGGTTTTAGCTGAGTTCACACAAATCTCGCCTTCCCCTTTCCCAGCCCCCCTTCCCCGCGCAACTGAACTCAGCCATTGAGCCCAGCGAATGGTTTATTTCCCAGGTTAGCACAAAGCAGGGGTCTCTGTGTGCCCCTGGAACCAGCAGAACAAAACGCACAAAGACGTTAGAGGGCCATTTGTAACCAAATCCCAACACACCAGATACTGTTGGGATTATGTCAGAAATATTTTCCCAGAATGCCTTCCCCCCATGCTCCCTCCTACAGATGTTCGGCCCCCACACCACAGATGTTGTTCCTCTTGCAAAATGAGCTTTCCCCTTTCTCTCTGAAATGCCCCTGATGTTTTGCACATTGTCTTTGCCGAAGTCTCGTTTTCACCCTGCCCTCTGCATCTTCCCCTTCACCGATCCCTCACTGACAAATGTGTGGAAAGGCCAAGCTGCCTCCTCAAACGGGGATGAGAGGATGGCTGCAGGGCTCTGCAGGGATGTGGGCTATGGGATGTCACTGTCTCTCTTGCCTTGTCCCCACCATGCCCATCTCAACAACTCTCTCCCTGTTTCAGCTTCAATGTGTGACCTCCAGGCTCTGCAGGCCTGCTTCATGGGACTTGCTGGACCTCAGTTCCCTCACATGATGATGGAAGGATACAAGCCAGACCCCTTGGAGGGTCCTGGTACTTTCCCATGGGCTTGGTGTCATGCTGCTCTCCTGTGCTGCATGCTAAGCTGGAGGGGGGGCAGGGTCTCCTTGCTGCTCCACAGCTGCTTTGGGGGAGAACATCTCTTCACTGGCCAGGGCCTTTGGCAGCAGGGATTTTTCCTCAGGGATGAGGGCACGTTTTCGGCACGTTTCAGACACATTTCATTCACCAGCAGGTATGGCCAGACCTTCCCCACCAGCACCAGCAGCCCACGCAGAACACGCAAGGGAATGGCCTGGCAGCCTGTCAGGGCCGTGCTCCAATCCCTGTGACCGACCGACCGACAGACAGACAGATCTCGGGCTCACACTGCCAGCGCCCTCGCTCTCCGGTGCCGGGCTCCTCCCCACCCCGCCCGCGTGGAGCCGTCCCGTTTCTGCCTTGCCCTGGCTCGGTGAGCTCCGGCGGGAGTGCGGGCACCGGGCCGGCAGCAGCGCAGGGGCTGCGGGCGCTGCAGCCATCGCAGGCTCTGCTGACCCCGCACTCCCAGCGGCGCTGCGGGCAGGGATGCGGGCCCGGGGCTGCGTCGCGGCAGCAGGTCGGGGCGCAGGGCTTGTCTCCATCCTTCCCTCCTCTGCTGGTAGCGGCAGCCGAGAAAAAACATTTGTTCTGACACACGCGGGGCTGCCAAGCTGTGTCAGGCGCTTTGACGGCCGGGGCAGCAACCTCGACCACTTCTTCTGCCAGCGGGAGAGCCAAATCCAAGAGCCGCAGAGCGCGGAATCTCCCAAGGACTTCAGGTGACACCTCCAGTCCGGGACTTTTATGCGTTACGAGACATTTCTTTCCCGTCGGTGCTTTTCTCTCTCCCCAACAGGTAATAGTTATACACGCAAAGAAATCCCAGAGCAGAATCCCGGAGAGACAGAAACCGGAGGAGCTGTCCCGACTTTTGGGCATCTCGTGATTTACACCAGCGTGGCCCAGGCAAAGCCCTTTACTCAGCACCTGCTCTGAGTAAGAATCCGAAATTCTGCTGGTCTCCCAGAGAGCTGGAGTGCAGCATGGGGTTTTTCTTCAAAGATAGAGTTTATTGCTAAAAATGTTTTGATCAGTGATAGCTCATATTTACATTGATATGTTTTTAAAGGAATATTCAAGTAAACATTTCCAATAGTTTCTGGCATAATCTCTAGCTTTTTTTTTTCCTATACACAAAACGTTAAAAATAAATAAACTGTACACAGAAAATTTCCTTTAACATCTCTACACCACTATATGTATTCCCACACAAAAAAACAATTCCACTCTTTCATAGATTTGTACTTTTCTTTAAAATTTCCTTCTTAATTAATTGTTATACACTTTTTAAAAAAAACCACTAGAGAGCTTGGCAAATTAGTTCAAACATCAGTGACAAGGTCTGAAGTAGATAAAAAAATACAGCACAGAGAAACAACCGTTCAGGGATGCTGTGGTTCTTGTTTTTCTTTTTTTACACCCTCTGCCCCTTTTCTCCTTTTGATAACGACATCTTTACAAGAAATTTCCGCCCTTCCCTTCGGCAAGGAAGTGCTTGGGTTCTGTGGGGATGGGTTTAAAATGTGGTCCTATGTCTTTAAAATAATAATAATAACAATAATAATTATAATAATAATAAAAAAACAGCTGCGATTTCCCCCCCTCTTTTCCTTTAAAATCTCTCTATTTACACGGCTGGTAGGGTTTTTTTTCCTATTTTTAAGTTTTTTTTTTAATTTTCCTTTTGTTAGAAGGCTATATACGTATAAAAATAGACATCTGATTGTAGTGCTTTACTGTGCCTTTGGCCTGCCCTGCAGTTCCTGGGTTCGCTTTCCCCCCTTTTGAATAAAATAATATTAAAAGAAGTCCAAGTGAAAAAAAAAATTAACAACATAAAATAAAAAAGAACATCCCTTCCCCCAAAATAACAAAAAAATAACAATAATAAAAAATAAAAAACAAAAGAAAACAAAACAAGAAACAAAACAAAACAAAAACTCCAAAGCGGTTCATCTTCTCCCACTTCGCTCTGCCGGGTGGGGAAAAAAACACCTCCCAGAAAAACAATCCCAAAAAAACCCACCCTACCCCCCAAAAAACCCACCCGAAAAACCTCCCCCCCCGCTAAAGTGATCCGGAGGAGGAGGGCGGCAGTGCAAGGGGCCGGGGCGGCTTAGCAGGAGCACTTGCACTCGGAGATGAGCGGGTACTGCACGGGGATCCAGGTGCAGTACTTCTGACTGGACCAGCCCTGGCAATGCCAGCGCAGGAAGGTCTTGGTGACCGACTTGACGGGCTTGCAGAACATGCCCTCGGGCAGCGAGCAGGACTTCTCGGCCAGGCAGTTGCCCTCCTTGATGTAGCGCGGCCAGAAGCGCACCCCCAGGTCCTTCCAGGCGTAGAAGACGGGGCAGTGGGTGTGCGCCCACAGCCACTGCAGCACCTTCCGCCGCGCCTTCTTGCCCAGCCGCAGGCGCGGGCCCCGGGGCGGCCCCAGCTCCAGCCGCCGCAGCTCGGCCGGCAGCGCCGCCCGCCCCCGCCCCCGCCGCCGCCGCGGCGCCCGAGGCGTTGGCCGGCCCCGGCACGGCCACGGCCATGAAGCCGGGGTCGAAATGGCTGCCCAGCTTCTTCCTCAGCGTCCTCTCGTCCAGGTCCTGCTCCTTGGGGTCGTACTCGGGGTCCGGGTGCTCCACGATGTCCTTGACGGGCAGGTTGTCGCTGGGCGAGGGTCGCAGCCGCAGGAAGGGCTGCCCGCCCGCCGGCAGCCCCAGGCAGAGGCAGAGCAGCAGCGCCCGGATCGCCGTCATGCTCCGGGCGGGCCCCGGCGCTGCTCCCGGCGGCCTCGGCTCCTAGCGCTGCCCGGCGGCGCCCGCCGGCTCCCGGGGGCTCATAAATAGGCAGAGACACCAGTGTCCGGCGGGGCCCGTTACTTTAAATAGCCCGGCCGGGGTTGTGTGACAGCCGCATCTGAGGCTCGCCCCGCGCCCGCGGCCGCTGGCTCCCGGGGCTCCCCGCCGGGCCGGCTCCAGCCGCGGTCGGCAGCGCCGGGGGGTCCGAGCCTCCCCCGCGGGGGAGGGCAGGGCACGGCGGCGGCCGAGCCTTCCTCCTCCTCCTCCTCCTCCTCTGCCGCCGCCGCCGCCGCTCTCGCTCGCTCGCTCCCCCCCAAAATTCACAGCGGACTCGTCTCCATCGCCATGGTGACAGCTGGGCCGAGCCCCACGACAGCTCGTCTAGACGGTGTGACAGGGTTTGGCGTGAGACCGGAGCCCGAGAATAAAACCCTCCTTTATAGCCGGGCGCGCCGGGCGAGGGGCGGGAGGAGGGTCACGGCGCCGGGGCGCTCGGGCGGCCCTGCGCGGGCACGGCCGGGGCACGGGGCTCAGGCGGCGGCGGGCGGCGGCGGCAGCGCCCGCAGCCCGGCCGGGTTCCTCCTCATGGCGAGCGGCGGGGGCGGCCCGCGGGCCCCGGGGCATCCTCGGCGTGATGGGGCTGGGGGCCGGAGGGTGTCCCCGGCACCGGCGAGGCGGCGCGTCCCGATTCCCTGGCGGCTCCTCGGCGGGGACGGGCAGGGCGGGCTCGCCCGTCGCTCAGCAGCCCCGGCGACCCATGCCGGTGCCGCTGTTGCTGCCGCTGCTCCGGGGACCCGGTAGTCCGCGCCGCGCTCAGCGCATCCAGCCGCGGCGCCGCTCCGTGCCCTGTGCTGTCTGCTCGGCTCGGCTCGGCGCGGTGTAGCCAGGCCCGGCTCGGCTCGGCTCGGCTCGGCTCGGCTCGGCGTCGCCGGTGTCGCCCGGTGTCGCCCGGCGTCCCGCGCGCCGCCGCCTCCCGCCCGCCGCGCTCTGCCGCGCCGCCGCTGCCGCCCAAGTTAAATACGCGCCCGGCGCGGCCGCCCCGCCCCCCTGTCACTTTCCCCGCGCGCTGAGTGACAGCCGCGTCCTGCCGCCACCCCCCGGAGCCGCCCACCTCCCTCCGGAGCCGCGTCCCACCTGCGGTCCCGGCCCCGGGCTCGTCGGGAGCTGTGCCCCCAGCAGCGGGCGCGGCGCGGGGCTGGAGGCGATGGCCCCGGGGCGGCGGGACACTGCCCCAGCCCGGGGCCGGGCACCGCACGGACCCCCGGCTAGCGGGACCGTCACTCTGCCTCTGCCTTCCACAGCTGCTTTGCTGCCCCATGTCTGCTTCTCCACAAAAGCCCAGCCGCCATCAAACCACCTTCCGGCTTTACACGGAGCTTTAGTAGAATAGGGTGCCGTGTCCTTAGAAGCCCTCTGGGACAGCGCAGCAGGGTAGGACCACTCCAGCATCAGCATCTCAGCACCCTCTGCAAGGGAGCCTGCAGCCTTCCAGGAGCATCATTCTCACTCGGGAGAAAGTGTCCCTGCATCCCTCAGTGCAACATGGTGTGATAACCAGCCAGGTTAAAGCACTGGCTCTTCCTTCACCTCCTTTTCAGCTGTGTGAGGCCACATCATTTTTTTTTTGGAGAAGAGCTGGACCCACAGCCTTTGAGGCACAGAGACTGCCAGCCTGGTGTGTGTCAACAGTGGGAAACCCCAAACCCTCCTCACCTCCTTTACCTCCACATTGCCGAGCATTGAGCTCACACTTGAACCATATCCAGAAATTGGACACACAGCTGGTTCCTCCAGGCTGACAGTGTGTAAGAGCATTCCTGCCCATGCCAGTCACTCTCTCCCAAAGCCATGAGATAACCAGTTACCCACTGGAGCCAAGGCAGGGTGCAGAGGGTCTGAGGTGGATCGTGGGGCCAGTTCCTCACCACAGTGTGCTTCTGACCTAGCAAAATGAGGGGCTGCAGCAACAGGTCATCCCAGAGCATCCCCTCTGGCACATGCTTGGGGCTGTACAGAGCTGGCTCCACTTACTAGGCTAAGTGACAGAGCATCTCCCCTGGCTTCTGTCTCTTTATCATTCCAGAAATGCCAAATGTTCGGTTCAGACAGGAAACATAAACAAATCCCCCTAAAACAGAGAGACTGGACATCCAGCCCTGAGTCTGAATAGAGTCAGAGCATCTGCTGGACATTGGGGAGACAGAGCTGCTGTGCCAGTGTGGGAGCTGATCCCAGTGCATCCCAGTAATTTACTGTGTGCAGGAGTTTAAATGTCTCTAGCCTTTCTTCCCTTGCTCTGTATTTCTGCTTTCATGATCCCAGCTTGGTTTGCTGAACTTGGAGCTTTTCTTCGCTCATTTGGCTCACACACATTCTGCAATTAGACCCATGAAACTACCATTTCCCAGCTTTTTCACCATTAGCTCTCAGCAATTTGCAAAAGAGATGAGTGTTGCTATCCCCTGAAGCTGAGTATTATCCATGAAATGTTCTCATTATCTATTTTCTGACCCCGACGCACATGCAGTTCTTGAAGTGAAGGCAACCTGAATGTGCAAGGTGTACTCTGCCATCTCTCACTGCTGGGTGGGAAAATGCAGCGCTGTCAGCAGTGTCAGAACTAAAGCAAACACAGAAATGAGAAGCAGCTCAGGGCAGAGACACCCAAGAGTCAGGAAGGGGGCAATTACTCAGCAAGATGTACTGCTGTTGGCACTGCTGCCTGAGTAAATCCTGGTGGGGTGATTAACATCTGACTGTAATTGTAATAATAAAATCCGACATGTATACAGCATTTTTCATCCTGAAGGATCCCAAGGCACTCAAGTAACTTAACTCCTTCAGCTGTCTTCTGGACTTTATAAACATGCTTCTTAATCAGCCTGCCCCAGGCAAAGATGTCTTTGCCCTGGCCACCCTCACCTTGCTTCGACAGGTCCCCCCTGGGAGAGGAGAGGCTCTCCAGGGTGGGCTGGAGAAGATTTCCCCTTCTGGAGGCAAGATCCCTGGAAAATGGTGCTTGGCATGTTCCAGGGTTAGCGAGGGAGAAGACACCAATATCTCCAGGGGGCTTCAAAGACTGCAGTGGGCTAACTGCTCTGCTTTTGTGCTAGCCGCTGTGGAGCATCTCACTTGGTCTTCTTCTGAGGTTCCCAAGGGGGAAAAGAGAAATGAAGACAACTCCTAGGCAGGAAATTTAAGGCTTCATTCTGTCTGCAACGTCCACCATGAGAGCCAAAGGCTCCTTCTTCCCTTCCCTTCCCTTCCCTTCCCTTCCCTTCCCTTCCCTTCCCTTCCCTTCCCTTCCCTTCCCTTCCCTTCCCTTCCTTCCCTTCCCTTCCTTCCCTTCCCTTCCCTTCCTTCCCTTCCTTCCTTCCCTTCCCTTCCCTTCCCTTCCCTTCCCTTCCCTTCCCTTCCCTTCCCTTCCCTTCCCATTCACATCCACCTTCCCCCTTACTGCTCCCTGTGGGCACACAGCCCAGCTCCCAGTCTAGCCCTTAATTAAAGGATTTCAAGTTGGAAAGGGTACATATCTCCTATCAAAATAATTCTGTGTAAGAAGAAAGGTGTCATGTTAAAGGCACTCTCTGAAAGGCTAAAGTGGTTTTCAGCTGCTTATTTTTGCTTCTTTTCCATATCTGGCATCCCTTTGCCAGCTAAAGAAGACCTGGAAGATTTTGTGACAAAGTGTAAGGGCATTTTTAGTTCATGTTTGAAACTGTTTTCACTGGAAGGCTGTCAGCAGGTAAACTCCAAGTGCCACCAAAGCATCAGTGATGCTCTCTTACCAACAAAGTTTTTCATCTGACAAAGTGTTTTATCTTTTAGCTTGTGTCAGACAGAACAAATTGAACTCAAAGCCAGATGTAAAGCTACCAAGCAAAACTGTGTTTGTTATAAAGTTGTTCCTATTCCTTCAGCTGTAGGCACAGAAGCTTCACATCCACACCTGAAACCCTGGAAAAGTCTCTTGCCAGGTGTGGCACAGGAAGCCCACACTTCAAAAGATGAGACTGAGAGGAAAGAATTGAAGGGAGGGAGAGGAGAAGAGAGAAAGAGAAGAAGAAAAGAGAAGAGGAAAATAGAAGACGGGAACACAACTCCCAGCCAAATGTATTTTGTCACTTTTGGTTGTATTTTTCATGGTGCTTTCTGTGTGTTTAAGTTTTCCAGGATTTCTTTATGCTTGAGAAGTAATGGTGATGGGCTGGTATGGTAAATATGAGGAAAGGCTTGGATCTGACAAGACAAAATCTCTAATTTTCACTTAAAGAACCAAAAAAACTCCCAATGGTGCATCAGGTTTTCATTAGAGATATGTTTATTTTCCAGTAGAAATACATTACCCTTCTCTCGTCAGTGAGTCTAAAGGAGCAGTTCTCAAAGTCTGCCACGGCAAGTGGCTGGCAGGGCTCCACGGGAGCCTCGGCAGCAGCTCAGGGCTGGCTGGCTCCTGCTGTCTGCTGCGGGCAGGACACATCCAGGGCCTGACAGCAGCTGGCTGGCCCGAGGCCTGGTGAAGGCGACAGGGACAGCAAAGGCCACACAGCCACCATGTCACCGTAAGGGTCAGATGAATGGGACATGGACGCACAGACACACAGAGTGTCCCTCATGTTCATCACAGAGGTACTGAAGTTTAATTTATGTAAGTAGCTCAATAACCCTGGTTTTAATGAGGTTACTCACCAGCTCACGTGTTTCTCTTCAGGAGAATGGGATAGGATAGGATGAGATATAGGATGGCAAGAAGGTGGCCCCAGTCACCTTCTGCTAAAATCTATGTAGATCTTGGACCTGCCCTGTTCACTCCCACTGTCTGCTCCTCAGCCTTGGGCCACCAGCCCCAGCACCCCAGCCCCCTCCGCCCCCAGCTGCCCAGTGCTGCCCTTCCCCAATGGGACCAGGAAGGAGCATCTGGCAAAGGTGTCCTCTGAAAGTCAGGCCAACAGTGTCCCAGTGGAACCCTCCAGCTGTGCCTGGGAGGTCAACACTCACCCTGCACTGAGTTCCAAAAAGCTGATGGGGAAAAAAATCACCCCTGAAGCTCCAAGGAGGAGATTACGTGGAGCTTAGGGAATTAACCCTAATGCTAACCCTCAGAAATAAATTTTCTCTGTCTCAGGTAAGGTGGTTTTTCTATTCTGAGCTTCTTGGCATCCTTTTTTTTGCCCTTATCATGACACATTTTTCTGTTTTTCAAGCTCCTTGTAACTTTCTCCCTCGTGGCATCATGATATTGTGCCCCATCACTCTCTGTCTCACCCCTTTCCAGTGGTCACTATCCCTGGAAATGTTCAAAAGATATGGATATGGCATGGTTTCGTGGTGACCTTAGCAGTGCTGGGGTAATGCTTGGACTCAATTATCTTAGGGGGCTTTTCCAACCTAATGGAATCTATGATTCTATCACTTCCATCCAAACTTGTTTCTTGCCATACACCAGGCCCAGTATCTCCCTGTTTTCTGTGGAGCTGTACCTTCCACTTCCCTTCAACTGCCTCGAGCTGGTCCTTCAGCATTCTCACTGTGATTCCTGCTCTCTGCACTGGCTGTAGCACCTGCATCTACCATACCTGACACCACTCACTTCCATGCCCCATTTTCCTGTTGTCCCTGAGACTTCTAAAATTACTCTACTAGTTCCAGTTAACAGTCAGCCCAATTTCTGTCACATTTTTAGTAGTGCCTGATGTTATAAATGCTTTTTAAAAACCTACCATATCACCATTGCATGGGAAGCAGTCCAAGATGGTGGTTTCCTCCCTCCTCTCTTAGAGCTCGGAGTTGGTTACATGCAATTTACTATGGCCTACAGCCTGGACAGCCGGGGGAGGTGATGCCCGAGGTGGTGGAGAAGGCTGGTCTGAGCTAAAGGTTGGGTTGCTCTCAACCCATTCCTAGTGACTGCAGTGCTCACCAGCCGCTGGGCCGTCCTGAGCAGGCTGGTGCCTGCCCACAGCACGGCAGGCAGGAAGCAGGAGCTGCTCCCCTGCAGCCACCAGCAGGTTTGCTGCCACTCACACTGTGAACACTTACACACATCAGTCATGTGGTCCAGGGCTTGTGGGAAGGAGATCTCACCCTCCAACAAGGGAATCTGCAGAAGCAAAGTCCCTGGTGCAGCAGTTTGATCTTCCTACCGTCCCTCAGCCCAAAGCATCCATCGCATATCCTGGGGGCTGGGAAAAAGTTGGGATCTCAGGATGGATCCCTCTAAAACTCTGAGGGTGAGCTCTTCTCTTCCAGGGGACCTGGAGGAACACTGTGCAGTGCAGAGACCAGGAATGATCTCTGGACATCAGCCAACATTAAAAAACAACAGCATGGAGCTCTGAGGTTTTACCCACTTGGCATACATCTGTCACCGCGTGTTGACACAGAGCAATGCTGCCTCGTCACGTTGTACGTGGCAGTTGCTGTCAACACCAGGGCAGAGAGAACTGCTCAGGGCAGCTATTTTTTGAAAATGTCCTGAATAAAGGGCTGGACCAAGCCTTGGGGACACAGTCTGCCACTAAAGGTGGCCATGCTGGGGAGCACTCTGGCTCGAGGACTCCTGAGACATGGCTCAGGGAGAATGTGTGTAAACCAAAGACAAATGACCAGCCCCAGGCCAGCCTGGTGACACCAGGCTTCGAAAATTTGTGACCCCTTCCTTTCTGCTTGGACATGCCTTTTGCTACTCTGGAATACAGGAAGACCTGGTGGCCAGTGTTGGGAACTCTTGCCAGGCAGATGAATGGAATCACAGAACCACTAAGGTTGAAAAAAAACTCTAAGATCATTGAGTTCAACCATTAACCTGGCACTTCCAGGTCAACTGACAAGCCATAGCCTTGCACAGCGCATCCAGCCATTGCCCAACTCAAATGGGAATCTATAAGGACTCTCCTCCAACAGCAGCTGGACCAAAGATCCAGCTACAGCCCACCCCAGCCCACTTCCCATCCCAACAGCCACCCCCCAGCAAATGCTGCTGAAGCACTTTCTTTCTGCTGCCTCTTCTCATCTGTCCTCAGTGCTGGCTGAAGCTCCCCTTCCTGCAGAGCTCTGGCAGCTTGGTCCCTTCCCCAAACCCCTGCTCCAGGCTCCCTCCTGGGTGCAGGCCCATGTCCCATCACAGGGATCCCATCCCAGCTGAGGGAGCACCATCAGTGATGCTCCCAAGGACACCAGGCTGTGCTGTAACCAAGGTGGGATGGAGGGCAGGGCTGTGACTGATGTGTATTGGAGGGACCTCAGGGTGCTCCAGCTCACCTGACAGCAAGGACAGGACACACAGGGAACATCCAGAAGTTCAGTCACCTGCACTCAACCTTTCTGCCCTTGCACCACCTAGTGCACTGCTTCCCAGGACACCTCGTGCCGAGGTTCCATGGCACCTGGCTGACCTGCCATGCTTCATCTGCCTCTGCAACTGCCTCTGCTCCCAGTCTGGCACCCCCAGCACAGCCCATCTTTCCCTGGCAAAAGCGCTGTGTCTTGGGAGTTGCACTGAAGGGAAATGTGCATGGGCAAATTTTTTACATCTTTTTTCTCTTTAAAGTTTTTTTTTAACCTTTAAGGAATTTTTTATATTCTTTGATTTTTTCTTCAAATATTGCCCTGGTGGGTGGCCTCAAGAGGCAGAGAGGTGCTCCCACGGCCACGCTGGTGTGCTGCCTGTGGGACTGCCTTGCCAGCTGACACGGTGGGTGACTTGTGCCCCTTGCTCTGGGGACACTGTGGGGTCTCAGAGCACCTTGCTCCAAGCTCACACACATGCACAACCTTCACTGGGTCTTTCCTACAGTACCACTCCAACCTACTCACTAGCTTTGGGAAGCTACATCTCAGAGATTCTCCCAAGGAGAGGTGTCTCCTCCTTCCAGCACTGCTCCCCTCCATCATCAAAGCATCAGAGGAGAGAAGGGCTAGGAGGGTCTGACAGCTTAAATCACCAGGAGACGGGGGAACCTCAGTGACTTTGTGGAGCTGCACCTAGTGCCCACTAAACCAAAGTCTGTGGAGGCCAGAGCCATTTCAGGAGAGTGTGTTCAGGGGTTAGTACTGCAAATCCTGGTGCCTCTCCTGTACAAGGGACAAAGGTCATTTCTGGGGTACCTGAGTTTGCTTCCTCCTGTTTCATGTAGCTCCAGCAGGGACATTTCTCACTGCAGTGACATGGGTCCCTGACCAGGAGAAGCTAATGGAAAGCAGCAGGAGGCATGAGCTGACACAGGATGGAAAACAGGATCCTATGTCAACATGTCATGCTGTCCCTGAGGAGGTCACTTTTCACAGAATCACAGAATCTCCTGAATGGGAAGGGACCCACAGGGACCACTGAGTCCAGCTGCTGGCCCTGCACAGACCCCCCAACAATCCCACCCTGGGCATCCCTGGCAGTGCTGTCCAAGCTCTCCTGGAGCTCTGGCAGCCTCGGGGCTGTGCCCATTCCCTGGGGAGCCTGAGCAGTGCCCAGCACCCTCTGGGGGAAGAGCCTTTTCCCCATATCCAGTCATGTCTCCCTCTGGTCCATTCCTTCTGCTCCACAATGCCAACAGAGCTGACTCTGTACTAGAAGCTGGAGGGAAAATTCCTTTTATGTTTAAATCCTAGGGAAGTTGGCTGTGCCCCTGGGAGTGATTAGCACTGAGCCACCTCATCCCTCAACAAAGCCCATCCCAAAGCCAGGAGGGGCAGAGCAGGAGATTCTCCTCATGGAAGAGATTTCTTTTCACCCTTTTCACAGTCTAAGGAGGGAAACTGGTACCAACCTGGAGCATCCTCTGCAGCCCAGTGCTGGGGTCACACCAGCTCTGAGTAGCCTCCTACCTTTTGTTTTCTCCCACAGGCTTGTTCTTAGACAAGGAACAGGAATACTGCCTGTTGCAGATGGTTCATCTGGAATTTTTTCTTTCAGTCTGAAAATTCAATTTATTTCAGCTACAGGATACAAGGTTATACATTTGACAAAGATCATTCTAACTCAAGACACAGAGTAGCATCCCAGTTTTCCTGTGTGCAGGCTGGAAGTCCTGCTACCTGCTTCAAAATCTGTGGGAACGACAGCTTTCCAGCTTTCCTTGGGCTTTGGTCAAATCCCTGGGGGAGTTTATATTGCACCCATGCAGCCTCCTCTCAGCTGTGTTCTGCCACTCTATTTGTTTTCTCTTGATTCAGCTCCAGCTTTACTTGTTGTCATGGTTTAACCAGCACACTTGTCCCTGAGATGCTGTGGAGATGTAGGGAGATAAACACGGAGTGAGGTGACGCAGGGGCCTGGCAGGAAGGGAGCTGGCACAGCGAGGGGGTGGGTGCCAAATCCTCCCTAAATTCCCGTTTGAGAAATTCTGCCTGTGAGTAACAATTCAATGGAATAACGTCATCTCTGCCTGGTTCTAGCTGTCCCTCGGAGCCCGAGGAGCGGCCGGAGGGGAGCAGCTGTCGTGGAGCAGGGCAAGGAGCACAGGGAGCATCCCGGAGCACAGCAGAGCCGCAGCGAGGCCCTGCAGCACCGGCAGCCAGCCCCAGTGCCCACCAAGGGCTCCTCATCCCGACTGCTCCAGACACGATGGCTTGGATGGGAGCTCCAGCCCCGCATGCAGGACCTGCTGACATGGCAATCAGGGCTTGCGCTGTGCCTG
Organism: Camarhynchus parvulus; assembly: GCF_901933205.1. Lineage (NCBI taxonomy): Eukaryota > Metazoa > Chordata > Aves > Passeriformes > Thraupidae > Camarhynchus > Camarhynchus parvulus. The sequence continues at coordinate 3,031,377 of NC_044584.1, read as the reverse complement.
GGGTGCTGCTGCCTGAGCTGGGCTTTTTCAGCCTCCCTGGGGCAGCCGGCATGGCTCTCAAGGCCAGAACCTGAGAAGGCATTTGCATTTTAGCCCAGATTTTCCCAGTTAATCGGGACCCTTCAGTCTAGTCACTTGCTTATTTTTTTAAAGCAATGAAAGAGATTTCCCAAATCCAGGCGGCTCTAGGATTACACACAGGCAGAGACACCATCAGTCTCTGTCAGTCATTCGCTCTGGCTGGAAAGTTGGCGGCAAAGGAGTTCAATTGCAGCAGCAGTGGAGCTGAGCCTGGCTCCAGCCCTTGGTGGGTGCCTGAAGCTGCTGCTATGCCCTGTGACATCTCAATCCCCTTCAGCACATGCAAATGCTTGCAAAAGATGCTGATTTGCATCCAGAAGCTCGTGGGTCCTTGACATGGTCTTTGTCCTGTTGGACATTTCAGAGGGCATCAGCAAAGGAGGAGCAGAGAGAGGGGATAACATGAGAAGGAACAACATCAAGCTGTGGAGAGCTGTGAAATGTCTGCTTCAATGTGAGAATGGGCTCTTCAGTGCCTTCCCACTAAGCAGAGAAATCCCTTCTGTTCATACCACCTTGAATGGGCCCTCTGTGGGCTGTGGGGTCTCCCAGGAGAAGCAGTGAGCTTTTCACAGAACGCTGCATCACCTCCCTCGGAGCCCTCTGAGGCCAGGGTCTCACCTGGGGCAGACACTGTCAGGCAGAGAGGACAGTGCCTGCCTGTAGGGTGGCCAGAGGAGGGAAGCCACAGCACTGGCTGGTTCCTGGGGAGCTCCTTGGCAGGCAGGGCTTCCTCTGCACCCCCTGTTTCAGCAAGCAGTGGGAGTGACCCTTGTACAGCCCCTGCACACGGAGCCAGCCACTGTGGGATGCCATGGGGACCAGGACAGGTGCCACAGGAGAGGGGACACAAGCACTGGTTGCAAGAGGCTGGAAGTGAATGGGGGAGGGACAACTGCATCTGCAGTTTTGAAACTGGGCTTTCCCTGTGCATGGAGTCCCCAGCTCTGCTTCCCCAGCTGGTCAGGAACAGAGGAAACTCTTTTCTTAATTTGATCTAAATTCAGGATGAGTCTTGATTGCCTGAACCTGTGAAATGTCTGCTTCAATGTGAGAATGGGCTCTTCAGTGCCTTCCCACTAAGCAGAGAAATCCCTTCTGTTCATACTACCCTGAATGGGATGGTATGTTGGTATGTTGCATGTAACAACAACAACAACAACAACAACATAAAGTGATATAATATTCCTGTAAAAAATTTGATTCAGCACTGTCTAGACTTTCCTGCTCCAGCATCTGGCCCCTGCAGGGAATATGATTTGGAGAGTGGAGGAAGGAGTATGAAAGGTGACCCCTTGCAGCATGTGACATCCAAGGGCTTGGAAGGCAGGGTGATGCAGACAGAGAGGATGTGAGTTCCTTGCTGGAGAAGAGTGAGGAAGGCAGCACTTGCTGCAGGAGCACATCCTGCCCTTCCCTCCATGCTGATACACAGCCCAGACCTGAAGCTGCTCCAGGTCACAGCAGTGGGTTGGCAGTTTTATTTCAGTGAGGAGTCATTTATTGACGTTCTGCACCAAAGGACATTCCTTGTTATTCAAGCCAACTTCCATTAACCAAGTCATACTTACAGTCCTTCTTCTCAGTGCTCTCAGACATCCACAGTCCTCATCCCATCCCCTCCTGGTCACCACCAGGGCTCCTGCTGTGTTCTTGCACTCTTGACTCCTGCACCACGCCAGAAGCAATAGTAGCACAAGTAGGAGACAACATAAACCTGATGCTTGTTCCAATGCCAGGAGTACTGACTGGACCTGGCTAGGAACCGGCCTTGCTGGAGCTGGCTGGAGCCAGGCTTTGTGGGAGTGTTGAATGGGATAATCTACTAAAATTAAGTATCTGATTCTGTTGCTCATCACCTTGTCTGTCTTGTTTTGTAACTCTTCAGCTTAGCTGGAAAGGTTTGTGCGCTGGTTATTCAAGCAGCACTCTCTGATGTTGGCATGTCCCCTTGGCTCACGAGAGAGCACGGTGAGACACAGCAGCAGTGGTGTTGGAGAGGGGGGTTTATATCTGTGCTAATCACAGAATCACTTCCAACCCAGACCGGCTTGGGCTAGAAGGAACCTTAAAACTCCTCTTGTCCCATCCCCTGTCATGGACATGGACACCTTCCACTAGCCCCAGTTGCTCCAAGCCTGCATCCAGCCTGATGAGCACTTCCAGGGATGGGGCAGCCACAGCTTCTCTGATTCTCAGCTATCAACAGTCGACCTCATATGAACATGTGCGCAGTCTGGCCGCCCCAAAGCAACCACCTGGGCCAGAGTGTCAGCAATGGCAGAGCAACCCTGAGGGCACACATTGCTACCCTTTTCCAGGCAGCCCTGCTCCAGGGAAACACGGCAGCTGGTGCTCCAGGTTGTGCTGCTACAGCTCTGCTCAGCTGCAGCCCTGTCACAGCCCACCTGCCTGTCTTCTTTCAGTGATCCTGCTTTGCCTCAAGGCTTCACTCCTGTGTCACACACTCACTGAATCCTTGCCCCAAGCTTCCCATCTCCAACTGTAACACAAGCTGCCCCAGGAACCTCAGTGCCCACAAAACCCTTGATTTCACACTCCTAGGCCCCATACAGGTCTCCCAGGTCTGCTCCCTGCTATAGCAGGCTGGCAAGGAGTGTCACCCAGCCCAGATCCTCCAAGATCCTCCATTCTCATTGAGCACAAGCATCCTGTTTGCTTTCAGCTTGAGGGAAGCTTCATGCCACTCCCAAGGGATTGGCATGAAGCTGTGCCAGGGCAGGTTTTGGTTGGAGATCAGGAAAGGTTCTTCCCCCAGAGGGTGCTGGCACTGCCCAGGCTCCCCAGGGAATGGGCACAGCCCCGAGGCTGCCAGAGCTCCAGGAGAGCTTGGACAGCGCTGCCAGGGATGCCCAGGGTGGGGTTGCTGGGGGGTCTGTGCAGGGCCAGCAGCTGCACTCTGATCCCTGTGGGTCCCTTTGGAGATTCTGTGATTCTGTAACTCCCCATGTGTTCCACCGAGGCCAGCCCTGGCTGCCTGCCTCAAGAGCCTCCTCCAGCTAAAAGGGTGCCAGTCACAGGAGTCCCAGCACTTTGCTGACTCATTTCCAGCGGAATCAGGAAGCTGGGGTTACAGGGAGAAGTTATGAATGAAAGGAGCTGGCGCTGGGTTCCACGCAGAGCGAGGGCATTGCTGTCCTACGCGACGTGTAATTAAACTGTGGAGCTCATGGCCACAGGATGCCACATGGGCTAAAAATACACACAGCTTTGAAATGAGATTAGACAAATTCACCGAGGGCGGGCTCGTGGTGGCTGTTACACACACACACACTCCTGGCTCAGGAAATCACTAAGGCATCAATTGCTGCAAAATGGAAGGGTATCACAAGGGCAGATCTCCTGCTCTATCTGCCCGCAATTTGTCACCGTCACTGGCTGGGATTGAGCCACCTCGGCTGACCCAGCCCACACTGCTGCTCTCCCTGTGCAAAGGATGGCAGTGGCAATTTGGGGGTCCTGGCACTCTGCCTGGTCCCATCTGTGTGCCCTCCTCCATTGCCTCAGAGCTGCCTTACCCAAACCTCTGAAACCAGGGCTCAAACGCCTCCTGTTGCACACAACCACCCAGAGATGCTGCTGCTGCAAGGTGAGCAGTTCCTGGCCCTCTGTGCCCTGGTAAATTCACAAGCCCATGAACCCTTTGGGCTTGTCCTGTCTTTACACTCTGGGGAACTCTTGCAATGGACAAGCACCAAGTCAAATCCCTGCCTGCCCCACTGAAACTGGAACTGCTGGGTGTGTGCTCTTCCCAAATCCCAGAAACAAAATCTCTGTCTCTGCAGGCCTCTTACCAGCAGCCTTGGGGTGCTTCTGGTGCAGAACTGATTCTTGTGCTTTGTCAAGGCCTGGCTGAGATCATATCCCATCCTGGCAGGCTCCCAGGGCAGGTGATCCAGATGTGCCATGGGGCTGACAGCGGGGTTCTGGTCCCAGCACTGGGAAGCCACCACACGGTGTGCCCCAGCTCGTGCTGCTGCCCCTCTCCATCCCCACTGCGCTCAGGCTTTGCACACCCCAGGGATTTCTCCAGGCTCTCTCATGTCTCTTCCCTGGCACTCTGTCCTCTTTCCTACACTGCCAAGGTCTCTCAGGTCCACTGCACTGCTGCTGTCAGCTTCAGGAATCTTGTTCTGCTGTCAGTTCTTCTGGCTGGAGTCTCCACTCTTGATGCCTTCTCTGTGTCTCTACAGCATCCCTTGGCCTGGATGGACAGACACACTGGAGCATGTCCAGGGAAGGCAGCTGAGGAAGGGGCTGGAGCACCAGGAGAGGCTGAGGGAGCTGGGAAGGGGCTCAGCCTGAGAAAAGGAGGCTCAGGGGGGACCTTGTGGCTCTGCACAGCTCCTGACAGGAGGGGACAGCTAGGGGGTCGGGCTGTGCTCCAGGGAACAGGGACAGGACAAGGGGAAATGGCTTTAAGTTGTGCCAGGGTAGATTTAGATGGAGTAATAGGAAAAATTTCCTCCCTGGAAGTGTGGCCAGGCATTGGAATAGGCTGCCGAGGGAAGTGGTGAATTCACCATTCTGGGAAGTGTTAAAAAAAGTATGTGGATATGGGACTTAGGGACAGGGTCAGTTTCAGGAAGCTTGCTTAGGGACAGTGGTGGCCTTGGCAGTGGCAGGGTTAAGGGTTTGACTCAGTGGTCTCAGAGGACTTTTCCAGCCTTAGAGATTCTGCAATTCTATGAAGGATTCCACAACTGAGGCCCATGCTATCACGCCTTGCCAAGGTATCCATCCTTCCACGATCCAGATCTGCTCTGGTGCCTCAGTGTCTCTTGCTTGTCTGGTTGTACCCTGCAGCATGAGCCCTGGGATTGTGCCCGTGGTCTGGTTTAGGATGCTGGGCAGGGAGCATGAAATGCTGGGCTGGCCGTGCTGCCATGCATGGGGACAGGCTGGTGCAGGGATGGGGCACAGTGTGCAGCCTCCTCTCCCAGGAGTTTTCTTCACCCTCCCTGGCACAGGCATGAAGTGCTGGATTCTCTACAGAAAGCAAAGGAATAAAATTCTGATGAGGACTTTGACTCTGGGATTTGTTCTTGGTTTTTGATAGATCATCATGAAAAAAAATAAGATAAAAAATTATTAGTATGACAGTCTTTTGAGGAATTAGGCCCAAAGCTTGGAGCAGCTGAGGAAGAAACCATGGGGAAAATGGTGTTTCTTTATATAAAACAGGAGAGGGACCATGATCATGCCAAATCTGAATTTTTGTGGGTTATTTTGTAGACATGAAATGTTGTCACCTGAAAGAGAGGGTGGTTAGAGAGGTGTGGCTTGAGAGTATTTGTGAAACACGCAGTACTAAAGAAACTGAGAAAAGACACAAGTGACTGGATGGCCTCATGTGCTCACAGGCTTGTGCTCCAGTGCTGCCCTGACGACTCTGCCTGAAAATAGCCAGCTTGAACACTGGGAGGACACAGCAGCTGCATGAAGGTGTTTGAAGCAGGAAGGATGCAGGTGGTGTAAACCCAGGAGCAGCACTGGCAACTTGCAGTGAACCTGGGACTGGTCCCTGCTGCACAAACCTGGCTTGTACACTCCAGGTAGGCGGCCAAGCCTTAGGGACTGAGCTGAATGCACTCAGCACATGGGCTGGCACCTCCCCTCCCTATCCCCTGCCCAGAGGCAGCACAGGCAGCCCAGGCTCTGGGAAACCTTTAGCTGGAGGGCAGCAGGAGCTGGAGCAGCCAGTGTGACACAGGCGATGGCAGAAGATGCACGGCCATCCCTGGGTTCCCTGCTCTTTGCAGCAAGGCTCACCCACGTTGTTTTGAGGCGGGAGAGGTGAGTCTGCAGCACACAAGGGACAGGAGAGCAGTGCCAAAGCCGTGGTAAGAGAGCAGGAGCTGGGATGGGAGCAGGGCCATGCAGATCCACCCACGGCTCAGGGGCACCTCTGGCTGCTGCTGGGACAGGTGAGGATCACAGGGGCCTTGGGTGCAGTATCAGACCAGATGGAGGTCAGGAAAAGTGACTAATGCTTTTTGAGCTTTTTGCGCTTTTGCTTTTCCCTTTTCACTCTTTAGTAGCTCACTTTTTATTTTTCCCTTTTCAAAGGAGTAACTTTTAAATCACTTCTTAAACACCTACATTTTCTGTCCGCTCACCTCCTCTACAAATATTTCTATGACTCTGCTCACTCCTGCCTCATCTCCATCCTGCCTTTCCCCATTACATGCTTCCCCCTCGTCCCCCTCCCACCTCTCCCACCCGCTGCCGGCCCGGCGAACCCGCCCCTGCCCCCTTCCCAGGCCCGGAGGTACAAATGATTAGATTTTCAGCCCAATTAAGGCAGGCTGTCTCCTGGCTGGGACAGAAAAGGTTGGCTCAGGAAGGTGGGAAACAAGCTTTGACAGGTCCTGGCGTCCCCAGCGCCCTCCGATGGCTCTGCCCGCTGGGCCCCTTTGTGCTGCTGCAGCAGCGGGACCAGGGCCCAGCTGGGGGCCGGGGGTCTCCTCTGCCCCTCCTCTTCCCCAGCCCAGCAAAAAGAATAGCTAATTAAGAGGTCTAAACTCAGGCAAAGCTAATTCCCTATTCAGAGCTCTGAGGGGCAGCGGGGAGGGAGGGGAAGGCGGCAGGCAGCGAGCTGGGGAGCGTGGCAGCATCTCCTGCAAGAGCGAGGAGCCGGGCAGGGTTAACCCTCTCCTCTCTGCCCTCTGGGGCCACCAGCCGGGCCCGGCCCATCGTCCCATGTCCCCCATGTCCCCTGCTCAGGGATCCCCAGCCACGAGTGCTGCTGCTGCTGCCTGGACCCAGGGTTAGCTCCATCCCACAGAGGCTCTGTAGGATCTGCCACAGCTTTCCCACCCCTGCTCCCCTTCCTTACCACCCACGGGCAGCATCAAAGGCCTTGTTGGTGCCCAGCAGCCCCGTGTCCCCCTCTGCCTCCCTGCACAGCTGCTCTGTCCCTGTCCCAGGGCTGTGTCTGTGAGCCCCCTGCTACCTGGAGCCACAAGCCCCCTCCCAAGGCAGCTGGGGACAGGCCTGAAGAGCTCAGCCACCTGCTTGTCACTGCATCCTGGGATGCAGGGTTAGCCCGGGGGGCTGCTCCTCCCCTGCCCAGCACAGGGGGCTCCGGGCAGGGCCCTCCCTGCTCCTCACAGCCTGGCCTGAGCCTGGCACGAGACCTCTTACCTGGGGGTGAAGGGTTGAAGATTCCCTGGAAGAGGAGACAGGAGTTTTGGCCAGCCCAAAGGGATGCTGCTGGGATTTAATTTGCTTTGGATAAACGGAACCATGTCCACTCAGGTGACATAAAGGTGCACGAGGTGAAATGCTGCGCTCCTGAGCACCTGTGCAGGGAATCCCATGAGTGTTCCTGCAGGAAGGATGCACAAACCATCCTGTCTCTCCAAAGCCAACTTCCCACCCAGCCCCAAGGCTGGGCTGCTGAGCCATGACCCAGGCACAGCACTAGGCAGAGCTGGGCACGGCCCCTGGGTCCCCATGAGAAGGCACGGGGCATGGAGAGGAGCAGGATTTCTCATAATGTTTAAAAAACTCTTCCAGAAGTCTGTCCCTTTGGGGTTCTTGGGGGAGCTGAGCTTCCTGTAGACTCACGTCCTCATTGCACTAAGAGTGTCCCCAAGGTGAGAGAGGAAATATCATGTAGTGCTATTCCTGCCTGCGGTGGTAGCCTTCTTCCCTCCCTCCCTCTGGAGGATTCACATGCCCTGGGTATGAGCATGTCTGGGCTCACATTTGAGTGAGGACATCCCCATTCCAGGTATCCCTGTCCTCAGCCACCTGACCTCCCCCTCCAGAGGTGGGATGCTCACCAGCAAAACCTGCTCCATGCAGGACAGAGGAATTCACGCCAAGAAGCTGGTTAGGAATTCCCAACCCCCCCACTTTTCCCATCTGTTCCACGCATGGCACACTCAGAAGCCCCTGGCTGTCCTTGGGCAGGGGATGCTGCTCCTGTGGCAGGAGCGAGTGCTGCCCACTGAGCTGCTGCTGCCCAGGCACTGCCTGAGCCAGGACTGTGCACAGGCTTCTCCATGTCACCACTGCTGCAGGATGCGGATGCCACCTGCGTTGGATTGAGTCCCGTGGCTGATGGCAGGTGATGAATGGGCAGCCCCAGTCCATCCCAGAGGTTTTCTGTGGAGGGATGGGGGTATCCCCCAAAAATGAGCCTCCCAGACAGAATCACTGCCCTGTTGGGAGTGATGAACAGTGCCAGACAGCAATCCCAAAGCTTTTTGCTGCCAGAGCTGGGAACATTTAGGCAAACTGTGGTTAGGAGGAGACTGGAATCTCCATGTCTTCTCAGCCCTGCTTGGAAGCAGCCATGCTCCATCTCCCTGGCTGTGGGTGTCCAGAGGAGTGGAAGCAGCCATAGGCTTGTGCAGAAGGCATGAAGATTTGTTCCTAATGCTCTTCACCATCCTAAGACATGGTTGGAACAGGACTCTACTCTGAGCAGCAGGCAGGGCTCCAGCAGCTGTTTCCATCACAAGCCTCCTTGTGCTTCTCAGCACCTTTAGGCTGATCTGCAAGGGCTTCTGCCTAGCTTTACTCTGCTCTAGGAAGGGTTTTCCCCATGAGTTTCCAGTAAATTTCTGGGGTATTCTATTTTAAAAAAGCTCAGTGTGGTCTTTCCCTGCCTTCAAGTGAAGCATGGATTGCAATTTCACTTCTCCTTTCTGAAAGAAGGAAGTGTCTAAGGTCAGGTTGGAAAGGGCTTGGAGCAACCTGGGATAGTGGAAGGTGTCCCTGCCATGGCAGGGGGCTGGGAAGAGATGGTCTCTAAGGTTGCTTTCCAGCACAAACCATTCCAGGACTCTGTGATGTCTCATTCCATGGCCTGGGCAGTGTGGAGCTGCCAGGTCTCACAGCATTGTCCATCTCGGTTTCCTGTGCCAAGGGTTGGATTCACTGGCACCACCCATGACAATGCCCACACTGGGCCCCACACACTCAGCTATGGTAAATCTCCTTCAGCCAAAGGGTTGAGACAGAGAGAGGTTTGGGTGGGAAACATAGGTGTCCTCCTCTCAATTTTTCATTAAAACTGAATTATTGTCTTTAAAAGAAGATTGAGGGAAAGCATCAAGAAAAATCTGGAGAATTTCCGTGAGGTTTTACAACGTCATGTCTTTCAAAGGGATTCCATGGAAAATATCAGCCAAGTGCTTCCATTACTGTGGAGAGCTGGGGGAGATGGTCCTGGGTGATGTTAGGTCTTGAAATCTTTGGGTGACTTGACCTAAAGCAGGGAGAGGAATTTAGAGAAGAAGCAGAAATGCCAACCAACATTTCCAGCCCAAATTTCTCCAGTCCAGCCAGGGTGTCCAGGTGGCCAAGGTGGGCTGAGCAGTCCCATCCCTGGCCAAAGGGTGCATCTGCCAAAGGGGGTTGTGCAAGCTGGGGTGGTGGGAGGGGATGCTCAGGGCCCCTCAGGAGAACCAGCCCTCTTCCTGCTCAGGCTCTATGGTGTGGCCATTTCCTTGGTCTGGGCCCCAATTAAAAGAGCCAAATGGAAATTGCCAGAGAGAAAGAGTGAAAGAAACAACATTTCCTGCCTGGGGAGATTAACTCTCCAAATTACATGTGAACAGAGGGGGAGGCGAGAGGGGAAAAGGAAACCCAGTTTCCACCCCAATAAAAGCCAGTTCATTTAATAAAGGAGGAGCAAGGAGGGGGAAGGTGGCTGAAAGAAAATGAGGCTGGGGGGTGTGGAATTAGCCTTGTCAAACAAGGGGCTTTGCTGTCCCAGAACTACTTCTTTATTGTTCCAATTTTTCATGCTTACTTAGCTCTCAATGCTGCACAAGACAACAGCTCATTACTGGGGGGGGGACAGGACGGGACAGACACGGCTGTGGCGGTACTGAGAAATGGAAGGAAAATAAATTTTTTTAAAAAGGAGTCTTTTCCCTGGGGCTTCAGCCTCTCCCCCCTGTGTGGAGCTGCAGACATTGTGGCTGGGGAGGATAAGGCATTGCTAGGATGGGAAAGAGGGTTTTTCAGAACCTTTGGCACCAGTACTGGGACAGAAGCGGCTGACCCTGAAATGTCATCTTATGGCCCGGTGAGGGGGAAGGAGGGGTGACTGAGGGTGACACAGGGGCTCCCCCATCTTCTTAATACTCCTGAAGCCTGTCCCAGTGGCTACTGAGGGAAGAGGGGCTGAAACAGGGCCAGGGCAGGCAGGACTGTGGGGACAAAGCCCCCTCTGCCCTGTGGCCAGGCTGCTGAGCCCTTGCAGATCAGCCAGCCAAGGCACATCTGTGGCATCACTGTCTCCTAAACAACATCTGCTCTGACTCTGGAAAGAGACTTCCAGCCTCCTCCCCAGGCTCCTTGTTTGTTTTCTCCCCAGGATTTTCCTGATCAGATTGGCTTGGCTTACAAAGCCAAACTCACACCAGAAAGGCTATCAGGATGTTTGTGGGTAGGGAGGTTATGCTCCATATTAGTGATGCTGCCTTATAAAGCCCTGTTTGCACAGGCTCATAACTCTCCGAAAAATGCTCCCTTTTAGGATCAGAGGCAGGGACAGCTCTGAGAGGCAGGCAGCACTGGGAGTTGATGCTTCCCTCTGAGTCACCTCCCACCCCCCATGAGACCAGCACTGGGGACAGGGGAGCTGGATGGCCTGCAGGGGCCTGGGGGGACAAAGGAGCACAGAGCAGGGACAAGAGCAGTTGTTGCCAGGCTGGATGGTTTTCTGTGGTCCTTGGTAGAAACCCAGTAAACAAGGGTGCAGACTGACCTTCCAGGTAACAACCATTTGGAGATGCCAGCCCCCAGAGGTGGCAGCCACAGGGGATCAGTTAGGGACACTCCTGGCCCACGAAGAGCACTGATAGCTCCAGTCAGGACTCGCTTGGCACCTGCAGTGGATGGAGGGATTACATTTTGTTTTCAAATGTTTTTTGATATTTGCTATCCACAGCTTAATCCATCACGAGATGCCCAAGTACTCCTACGCTGAAGCTGTTCACGAGCACCAAGACCCAGCTGTGCTGCTGCTCCCAGTAAAATTTGTGGAAGGCTTCCCCAGATGAAGATGTTGGACTTGGAGATGACTTGTACCCACATTCACATGCCACAGGTTGAGTTACCATTTCTAAGTGGAAGATGGTCAACCCTTCCAAAGCAGAAGCCTCTGCAAATGGATGTTGTCCAAGAGTGGAGCCAAAACATTCCCCCATTCTCCCAGTCTGGTCAAGTTTTCCAGTTACTGGATGCAGCTCCCATTTGGGAAGCTGGAAGTCCAGTGGGGTCTGTTCTGGAGGCAGGAGAAGTGAGGGCTCCTCAGGACACCCGGAAGCTCCAGGGCGTTTCCCCTTCACCAGGCACAGTCTGCTCAGGTGCACAGTGCCACCAGCCAAAGAGGAGTCACAGAGGGGGCACATTGCTTTTGGTGCCCAGGGAGCCTTTGTAGCCCAAGAAGCTCCTGATGCACTGGACCCAAATCCACTCTGGGTATGGCAGAGGGTGCACCCAAGCTGTGGCCATCCCTGTGTCCCTTTGCTCTGTGACCAGGGCTGGCGCTGGCTGCCTCCTCCAGAGAGAGCCCTGCTCTCACAGCACTGTGATATAAATGCTGGAAACTTCTCAACTATTCAGAAACAGCTCCTTTTCTCCAAAAAATTTGAGGCATGCCTCACTTAAGAGAGCTGCATTCCATCCCTCCCACCATGGCAGTGGCCACATGGGGCAGCTCGGGCTGCAAGCCTGGGGAAAGCCCACCTGAGGGGGAGGCTGCAGACCATGGATTGTAGCTGCTGTCACCATTCTTCTGGAAGTGTCCCGGGTCTTTTCATGCTTGGGAATACATCCCAGCACCCTCCCAAACCTCTGCAGCTGCAAAACCTTTTTTTGAGACAGGAGATGGAGGATAAACTGGACAATGAATGCCACAGTGCCCTGTGCTGGAGTACCCTGATGGCCTTCTGCATTGATCCCTGAGTCTGTTTGGCTTGTGGCAGCAGCTGTGGGCAGATTGACAGTCCATGGGATAGATGAAAACCAGTTAATGCTGGAGCTGGAGTTTGACTTGGCAGAGATTGGTGTGGCCTCTCTCACCTGCTGCACAAGGCACAGCAGGGATGGGGCAGGCTGGGCCCCTCTCCCCCACTGCAGGGCAAGGGGCAGCAGTGTCACTGTGCCCCCCTGCCTGCCCTGCCTGCAGCCCTCACAGCCTGTGAGGATGTCCCAGCTGCTGGAGGACACCACTGGGCTGATGCTCTGCTGCTCCCAGCAGCAGGTGCTCAGTGGGACCAGAGCCCAGCCCCTCGTCAGGTGCTTAGCAAGGCAGGATGGACAGACAGACAGACAGCAGGAACCTACAGCCAGGCTGACACCTTGCATCACTGCTCAAAACCTTGCAGGATGGTGATCCCAGCCTCTCCATGAAAAACTGCTTCTTGGAGAATTTTCCCATCCCTGCTCAAGTGTGAGCTCCAGAGATGCTGTACATCCACCTGGGGCACAGTTTGTGTTGGTGCTCATCTTCCTTGGGGACTGGCACCTTCTTTTCTTCCCCCCTCTCTTCTCTGCACTCTCCTCCCTCATCTCTGCCTTCAAACAGTAAGGAACAAATTCCAGGGATTTTGCCTGGGGGCCCACGGAGCGGGGATGCGAGCTGGTCTCCATCTGACTGCGACTGAGTCTCTCCCCCTCACTGGAAATTGAAAGCAGAAGCCGTGGAGCGGTGACAAAAATCTGCATTACGTTATGGCAACTGGATTATTTTTTTTTTAAGATTTTATAATACATCGTTTTGAAACTCTGCCAGTGATCATCATCAAAGCGAGAGGAGCGCCTTGGAAAGAACAATGGTGGCGGAGGGTGGGGAGCAGGGTGCCTGGGTATTGATGTGTAATCCTTTCTAAAGCCGGCTCTAGAGACAGCATGGAAGAGGTTTTTTCTGTTTTCCTGAAGTGCAGATAAAATTTGGTCTCATAAGGGCAGGCAGCAATGCCAGAGCTCTAGATTAGGGTGCTGGATTGCATTAGGGCTGTGGAGCAGTCAACCCCCCACACTGCCTCTGGCCCCAGGAGGGCAGGGAGGGCAGGAAACACAGAAAGGTCCAAAACAGGAGCGAGGAGAGGAGAGGAGAGGAGAGGAGAGGAGAGGAGAGGAGAGGAGAGGAGAGGAGAGGAGAGGAGAGGAGAGGAGAGGAGAGGAGAGGAGAGGAGAGGAGAGGAGAGGAGAGAGGGAGGAGAGGAGAGGAGAGGAGAGGAGAGGAGAGGAGAGGAGAGGAGAGGAGAGGAGAGGAGAGGAGAGGAGAGGAGAGGAGAGGAGAGGAGAGGAGAGGAGAGGAGAGGAGAGGAGAGGAGAGGAGAGGAGAGGAGAGAACAGTACTGCTGGAAGGGCCAGGGCTCTGGATCCTGCTGGGAATCATAACCCAGAGGCATCATCCCTTCATAGGGCAGCAGCTTGTGTTCTGCCAGCAGTCTCTTGGGCTCTCCCAGTGCCCCTGGCCACCCATCTGCCCCTCCACTGAAACCCAGCCAAGCTGGGGGAAGACTCCCACGGCCCCCAGTGCCTTGACATCAGCCCCTTGGCCTGTGTGCCACCTTCTCTGCTCAAGCAGTCATTCCACTGCCCTCATTTCCCTTGCCAAAAGTCCTCCTTCTTCAAGCCAAACAAAACAAGGGACTTCTCCCAGTCCCTGCCCGCTGAACTCCTCCTGCTGCACAGAATGAGGGGAATGACACGGCACAGCATGTCCCAGTGACAGCAACTGCTGAGAAACCCCTCTGGCTCAGAGAAACAGCATGTCAGGGGTGCTCAGGTGCTCCCCAGAGCCCAGGTCTCACTTATGTTCTTCTGGCTTGAAAAAAAAAGAAAGGCAAATCCCCAAAAATCATCCACAGTAATTTTCTCACAGAAGCCATATCAGAAGCACCTAACACTCAGTACAAACTCATGAGGATAGAGCTCATTATTTTGGCAGCTTTGCAACATCAGATCACCAGCCATGCCAATTGCCCAGGTGTGGGACCTCATGGGAGATTGCTGACCAGGTGGGAAGAGCCCACAGTGCCATGGGACCATCTTGCATCACCTGCTGCTGCTCTGGAGTCCAGCAACCTACAAAGCCCTGGCCCCGCTCGTGCTGACCCAGACATATCCATCCAGGCTGCCAGGCCTGGCTCATGCTTGACCTGTTCCAGGCTGGATCTCCAAAGGCTGTTCCTTGCTATATGAGGCTGGAAGTTCTCCTCTGTCCTGCTTTACCAGCAGGGTCCAGCCCTAAGACATCTCACTCAGGCTCTCATGTTCCTATCACTGAAGCACAAATCCCCACACCTTCATAGCTTTGTGGAAGGGCAGAAAAAATGCTTCCTTCCTCCAAGTGACTCACAGAAAGTCCCTGTCCCCAGTGAGCCCAGCGCCAGGCCTGGTGCTCCAGCTCACAGGGGGAGCTCAGCTGCATCCCACAGACACAGATCTGGGAGCAGACCTCATCCCGTGCGTGCCAGGAGGGAGCAGAGCTGAGGGAGGCAGGCACAGGGCTGCAGCAGGTCCAGGGCAAGGCTTCAAAGCCTCCGAGACTCTCAGGCCAGGCCTTCAGAAGAAGACAAATCACCTGGGCTCACTGCTGCTCTGTGCCCAGGGCGTGTGAGTGAGGCCACCAGCAGGAAACAGAGTTCACACAGCTCACTCTTGCCAGGACGTGAGATGTTCATCTCAGCCTATCTGGCTATAGATCACAGAGTCATGGCACTGTCAAGGTTGGAAAAGCCCTCTGGGATTGTTGTCTGACCATTTCCCCAGCACTGCCAAGGCCACCACAGACCCATATCCCCACCTGCCACATCCACAGAGTTTTTAAATCCCTTCAGGGATGGGGACTCAACCACTGTCCTGGGCAGCTGTGCCAGTGCCTGACCATCCTTTCTGTGAAGGAATTTCCTTGATATCCAATCTAAACCTTCCCTGGCACAGCTTGAGGCCATTTCCTCTTGTCCTGTCCCTGTTCCCTGGAGCAGAGCCTGATCTCCCCCAGCTGCCCCTTCCTGTCAGGGAGTTGTTCAGAGCCAGAAGATCCCATCTGAGCCTCCTTTCCTCCAGGCTGAGCCCCTTTCCCAGCTCCCTCAGCTATTTCTTATCAGACTGGTGCTCCAGCCCCTTCCCCAGCTCTGTTCCCTTCCCTGGACAACGCACACTAAGCCTGGATCACTCCACTCTGCAGTGCCACGTCCAGGTGCCCTCTGCCTTTTCCTTGCCAGATCACCTAACAGCAATTGCTCAATTCCCTCACACCATGGAGAATTGCAGTGCCCATCAGAAACTGGAGATCTTTAAACTGCACCCCACGTTGTTAGGAGCAGCAGCTCGGTGCTCCCTGCTGAGGAGATGTCCTGCCAGTTAACGATGGGCTGATAATTGAGTCCAGTCTGTCCCACGATCAGCTTCCCCTACCATTTAATCCCAACAGCAAATAAGGCTGATTGACTTTGCCTTGGTCTGTAAATGCAGGATTGCAGTGTTCCAAGAGCTCCCTGCTGTCCTCTGACGAGGGCTCCCACTGCTCCCCGGGGTGGGGAGTAGGTGCCAAATGCCTCAGGGAGGTGCAAGCTCTGCTGGGCTGGGCCACCCCTGACACGGTGTTGGGCGGGGAGCAGCCCCAGCTCACCGTGTGGGTGCAAAGTGTGAGTGTTTTGGGGTGGTCCAGGAAGGCAGAGCCAGGCTGGGAGATCAGAGAGCCCCCAGCTTGTGCCCTGCTCTCCATGGGGCAGCCTGGAGGCTGGCAAGGGCAGCAATTCAGCTCCTGCCACCCTGCCCTGCTCCTTCAGCACTGGGCACCCCTGAGCTGTGCAGGCAGGAGAGGCAAGAGAGAGGTGTTTTGGGGCTCATTGCCAGGCCAGTGTGTCCCAGGCAGAGCAGCATGCCAGGGCTGGATAGTCAAGGACAGATCCAGAAAAAACCCACAGAATCACAGAATATCCTGATTTGGAACAGACCCACCCTGTGCCTGAGAACATTGTCCAAACACTCCTGGAGCTCTGGCAGCCCCGGGGCTGTGCCCATTCCCTGGGGAGCCTGGGCAGTGCCAGCACCCTCTGGGGGAAGAGCCTTTCCTGATATCCAAACCAAACCTGCCCTGGCACAGCTCCAGCTGTTCCCTGGGCCCTGTCCCTGTCACAGAGCAGAGACTGGAGCTGCCCCTGTGCTGCCCCTCAGGAGGGAGCTCTGTTTGCACCATGCCAGAGCTGAGCTGCATGCATGGGGAGCTGGGGACCTCACCTCAGCTCTCTGGGCCTCCCTTCCCTGGGGTGTGCAAGAGATTCCTTCCTTGAGCTCCCTGTGTGCCAGTCCTGGGCATCCTCTGCAGAGATGAGGGGTGATCTGAGCCCTGTCCCTGAGTCATTTATCTTCCCAATGTTCTTCCTCCTGCCAGACAGGGCTGCCCAGAGGGGTGAATGGCACCTGCCCAGCGTTCCCAGCACTGCCAGGGGCAGATGTCCTGCCTGGCCGAGCTCTGTCACTGCCCAGGGGGGACATCCCACCTCTGCTTCCACCAGCACGTGTCAGACAGTCCATGGCACCCAGACCCTCTGGCCATGGGGCTGCTTGGCCAGGGGGCACAGAGCATGTGGGCACTTGGCCAGACTTTGCCTGTCCTTTTCCTGGACCTTCTCCTCACATGGCTGTGCAGGCAAACTGCTTCAGCAAGGGGCTAAAAACCCACTCTGGTCTGAGTCACTGCAGAATGGGTACATTTTCTGGAGCCCTCCTTGGGATCCTTGCCCACATGGCAGGTCTGGCTAGGGCCCCTGCTGGGATGACATGGAAGTATTCCTGGCTTCCTGCTCCGGGGGTGAGCCTGAGTGGCCCTGTCATGCCTGCTTTGAGCAGTGGCCTGCCCTTGGCATGAGTTTCTGAGAGAGACCATGGGGTGGAAGTGTGGAGAGGTGTCCTCAGCTCGGCCCTGGTGCCCACGGGAGATGGCCTTGGTCATTATCATTAAGCCCATCATTATGCTGAGAGCATTATGGGTTCATGGCTTAGTATAAAGGGGAGTTTTGACCCAAAGACAGCCAAAGCCTGACCCCATCTTCCTGCCCCCAGTGAAGATGCCATGGCAAGTCAGGTGGGGAAAATGGGGAAAGGTACCAGCAGTGGTAACAGGTCTTTGAGGATGGTCCCAGATAAGCATGGCAAGAACAGGAATCCCTTTGCATTTGTGATTTCAGACCACTGTCCTTTTCAGCTTTTCATCCATCTCTTCATGTGCATCCATCTTAACAACAGAACCCTGGGCTCTTGCTCACAGCAGATCCCAGCCCCATTGTCCTGTTCCTTGCTTTGGGTGGATGGGGACAGGGTCCTGGGACACTGAGTGCTCTGTCCCCATCATGCACAGCACAGTCCCACAGGCAGCAGGGGGGGTACAAGGGGGGCATTTGGCTCTGCCCTGTTAGTGGGGGCCCTTCACCATCCAGCACCTTCTGGAGACAGACAGCAGCAGCCACTTCTCCCTGGCTCCAGCCTTGGTGACAAACGTTCTCCTGGAGACACCTTCCACATTTGTATCAGACAGGCTGGGGACAAGAGTGCCTCCCACTGTGGCCAGAGATGTGCTGTGCAAAGCCCCAGGCTCAAACACGGAGCAGATCCCTGGCTGCCTTGAAAGGCTGTCCTCTCCTCGGGCTTGTGGAGCACAGAAGAGGAGTGCTGTGACACCGTGGGACAGTTCCTGCCAGCAGCTGCCTGCAGCGAGCTTCTCCAGGCCGGGAGCCTGCAGGGGCACCAGGCAGCCCAGTCCCATCCCCTCCTCACTCCCTTTGCCCAAAATTAGCACTGGTTGGTATCCCTGGGTGCTCTGCTCTCAGGGGGATGGTCCCTGCCCCAGCACCTTCCAGGGGGAATGCAGGCCCTGCACGGGTGTTGATGTTCAGCTGATGTTCAGCTGGGGGATGATGGGCCCATCCTGGCCAGCTTCTCCCCGTGAGCTGTCCGTGGGGAACAGCCAAGGAAAGGACCAGACATTAAAAAGCCACTTTGCCTGTGCCTTGCAGGGCCACGGCTGCCACCAAGGTGTGGGGAGGCATCGTGTCCGTGTGCTTTCCTCCTGCCCTGGGGCAGGGAGTGCTCGCTGCCGTCCCGCCTCGGGATGCAGCCTTGTCCCTCCCAGTCTGGGAAGGTGCCATGTGCTGCTGTCTGTGGGATCCAGGCAGGGTGGCCACCTCCTCCCTCCCTCTCCCCCCCGATAACTCGGCGGCTCTCACGTCTGTCCCGGTGTGCCTGGGCCGGCTCCCAGCCCCCGCGGCCTCCCGCCCTCCTTACTGCGATGGAGGGTGCCGAGGAGGGCCCGAGGCACACCCCCACACCCCGCTCCGAAAGGATCGGGCTGTCTTTCATGAAAAGCAGCAGATGGGTATAGCTGGCAAGTGCGGGCTTCCAGGGCGGGGGCGTTTAATGATGTCTTTAAACATTGTGAGTGTGTCTGTCTCTCACTCGTGTCCCTTCTGCTGTGCGGAGGGGACGCCTCTCCCCAGGCCGGTGCCTTGGGAAGAGCCCTCTCGGCAGCGGGGCAGGTCAGGGAGATGAAAGCATGCCTGGAGCCGCGGCTCCCCCGCCTAGGAGACGGACATCGCCTCCCAGCCCGGGGACAATGGCGGGGTCTGGTCCCCCCGCGTCGTCTCTAGGTGATGTCACATCGATCAGAGCAGCCGGACCGAGGGGAGGGGAACAGACACGCTCACACACAAAGGAGCCCGCTTTGAAGTCCCGCGGAGGAGCGTGCCTGCGCCTCCCGGGCCGCGTGTGAACCGGGACAGCGCGGGGTGCCCGGGCTGGGCACCGGGGCCCTGAACACCCCGGCATGCACAGGGGCTGCAGGCTTTAGTTCTGTCCGCCCACCACAGCCTGGCTCACAGCCGAGCCCACCGGCTTCTTTGCCCGGGGCTGCGAAAGCCACGCCGGCCTTTCCGTGGCCGAGGGATGCTCAGGGACCCTCAGCATAACCACAGCAGCCATGCTGGGTTTGGGGTTGCTCTGGGCTGGCAGGCAGTGCTGCTACCAGCAGTGACAGGGATTCACTTGACCACCTAGGAGCAGGGCTCCAGTTTTAGGCAGTAATTCACCACCACTGGGTTTTGTGCATTTCTTTCCTGATGAACCAGGAAAGAAATTTTATAATTTACAACATACCAGTTTTCTCCACAACTGGTAGGCTGAGAGGTTATCCAGTGAAAACGGAAAGCGTTGTTGCATCACAGAATCGCAGGATCCCAGACTGACAGAATGGGTCAGGTTGGAAGGGCCCCCAGTGGCTCATCTGGTCCCACCTCCCTGCTCAAGCAGGGTCATCCCAGAGTACATGGCACAGGATTGTATCCAGATGGTTCTGCAATATCTCCAGTGAGGGAGAGTCCATCCCCTCTCTGGGCAGCCTCTTCAGTGCTTGGTCAGTGCACAGCAAAGTTCTTCCTCGTGTTCAGGTGAAACTTCCTGTGCATCAGTTTCTGCCTTTGCCTCTTGTCCCGTTGCTGGGCCCTGGAGCAGAGCCTGGTCCCTGCTCAGAGCCCTCCCTGCAGACAGGGACAGACAGGGATGAGGGCCCCTGAACAGCTCCAGCTCCTCAGCTTTTCCTTGTAAGAGCATCACATGGCACCAGGCGCTGGGGATTTGGTGGGAAGGCATCACTGTGGGTGCTGCCTGTGCTGACTACTGCCATAACCAAGCCTGGTTTGTGATCAGCCTTCAGCAACTTGTGAAGAATATGGGAATATTAAAATGCTGTGGACTATATGTATCAGTGACTGGCTTTGCCACCAGATTTTCTCCCTGTCTGTGCAGAGCAGCAGTTCCTACCCACAAAAGGAACATCACCCATCACCCTATACCACATCTGCCTTGTGGTCACTTCAAGCCAACATTGCTGCACTGGTGGCATTACTGGAGTCACCAGGATCCCTCCAGCTGGCCACTGCAAGAGGAAAAACACATGAAGTCCCCATGGGGCAGCTTGGGCCAGATCTCTTGGTGCCCCAAAGCAGTGAGATGAGCTGTGGTGCCTCAGAAAGCTGAGCAGAAGAGCGGTGAGGAGCTGCTCATGCCTGCAAGAGGAGCACATGGAGCAGGAGCAGTGACTGCAGGCTGGATAAGCTCTCATGCATTGGGAGCTGGGTCCCCAGTGCAGTCCAGTGCTGGTGGGATGGACAGCGTTTCCTATCGACTTCAGAGCTCATCTCAGAGGCTGTGCTTCCTCCTCAGAGAATAACTCACTGATTGGTATAATTTTCACTCATTTTACACACCCACTAAATGCCACATCAGTGCCAACCACCCTGGTTTCCAGCCTCCACCCAGAACATAACTTCTGGCCTTGGTCACATCACAGCTGAACGAAGCAAAAGAAACTGCTGGCTCCAATTTTTAAAAAGTGAGTAATTGTTTTCAGCATCTTCTTTTTAATTAAAAAATTAGGGATCAACCCAAAAACACACAAGAAGAAGTCAATTTTTAGAGAGAGCAGCGCACTTGTCATCTGGAAAAATGAGACAGAAGGCAGCTAAAAATAGCATTCTCCTGAACTTTGAAAATCTGTGCCCACTTGTGCTGGTTTTCTTCCGCTCCTGTCACACGCAAAGCCATTAAAACCTTTTCCTCCACTGCTCTGTTTGGGCACCAGTGTAAGCACAGAGCCAGGAGCAGCGTGTGCCGGCAGCCCTGTGACCAGCAGCCTCTGCAAAGCCTGGCTGCACAGTTTGTTTGCAGTGTTAAACACCCATGAAAGTGTGGTGGTATTTAAAAATAAGGATGTTTCTTCATCTTCTGAAGACAGTCCTGGTCTAGCCTGTGTTGTTGCAGAGGTGCTTGCAGACCCTCAGGAGCTGGGCGGTGCTGCAGCAGCTCCTGCCCTGGAGAGGATGATCCTGCCAGGACCCGCTCCTGGCTGTGCCAAGCCGGCACCAGCCCCACGGTGACCTGGAAACACTCCTGCTCCTCCCAGCCCCCTGGACAAAGGCCATCCCTCGGCAGCAGCTGGGCGGAGCGTGCCTGGGGAGCGCAGGTGTTGGGGTGCCCCAGCTTGCCCACGCTGTCCCCCTTGCTGATGGAAACAGGAGCCTGCAGCACTCGGGGGTGCAGCACTCGGGGGTGCAGCACTATCTCTCTGCACTCACAGTGTTGGCAGATGTGCCCACATGGCACAGCACACTTCTCATTGGTAGAGAGTCTTCCAGAGCATCTCCACCTTTAAAAGGACCCCCTTTGAAGCCCAGCCTGGAATTCTTTGCAGCCAGCCAGAGAGAGAATCCCATCTTTTGTGTGTTGGGTCTGCTGCCTCACATCTGGAGAAGATGAGACACCAAATACAGAACCAAACCACCCAAAGGAAAGCATCAATACCACTATGCCCACCTGTGGCCTGAGAAGATAGGAGGAAAGAGAAAAGACGTGAAAGAATAATTAAAAATTTAAGCAAAAGTTCTAGGATATCTGAAAAGGAAGGAGGTAAAAGCTTCAAATACCCTCACAACTTTTTCCTGTCAGAGTTTCTCTGCTCTGGTAGAGCTCCTCTGTGATAACAACACAGAGCATAATTGCCCCTATACACTGGCAAACCCCCACTAACCCACTGGAAGGAAACCCCTGGGCTTTCACTTACACCCAGCGGGTACATTTCTTTGGCATCTTGGATGTCAAACATTCTTGAGGCAACACGGTGGAAACACACAGCTCACAAATGGGGGATGTTTTGGGGCTGCAGTAAACACCAATGCTACTCCCTTTCGAGGACTTCTCCTCCCTTCTCTGTAACCCAGACTGCACCACAAAGCAGCAGATGCTGGTGCTGCTTCTTGCTGCAATTTATTTTAATTCCAACCCCTCCATTTTTTTTTTTTTTTGCGTGTGTCTGGGTAAATTTAGTTCCCATAAAAGTGAAGGACTGTCAACACCAGCTTTGGAGCCAACCATACTGTCGGCAGCTGTTGTGCGGGCTGTGCACACAAAGCCCCTGAGTGCACCTCGGGCTGTGGCCCCCAGCCCCCCCAGCCCTGCAGCAGCTCCAGCTCGTGACCCCTGGGCTCTGTCCCATGGTCTGGAGCCCCTCCTCAGCTGGGATCACACAGCTCCTGCCTCACTCCTCCCAGCCACCTCGTCCCAAGCCTGCCTTGATCCCTCCTGATCCCCACTCATCCCCGCAGCCAGGCTGCTCCTCACAAACTCCCTGTCCTCTCCCATTTCCCACAACCTTCCAAGGGACAGCCAGCCAGAGATGCCATTCCTTTGGCCAAGGCAGTGCTCCAAGGGCAGCTGTGGGGGACAGGACGTGGGACTGCTGAGGGAGCTCTCCCTGCACAGGGATCTCCCCAAGGCAGCTGCACATGGCCCAGCTGGGATGGCCGGCTGGGAGGGTCCTGCAGCACTCTCCATTCCCACCTCTCTGCCCAGATCATCCCCTGAGCATCCCTTGGCTCCCTCTGGGCACCAGAGGAAGCTCAGTGGGGTTTCCTCCACCTGGATCTCTGCCATTGTGGGGTTCCTGTGCACAGCCTCCTGCAGGGGCTGAGGACTCTGCAGGCAGCAGCCCTTTGACAACTGCTCTTCCACCCGCAAAATTAAAGTATTTTCCTGGAGTTTCCTATGAAATGGTGTCAGGAGACATTTGGGAGGAACATGTCCCCTGCGCCTGGGCCAGCCCAGGCTGTCACCACCTGATACCTCAGAGCACAGAGCAGCAGCTCTTGGGCTTGGGGGTCACAGAACTTCTGCTCCCCAAGCAGCACCACCTCCGGGGTCCCATGGAAGCAAACTGCTTGTTATTCACATGCTGAGGTGTCCTATCCCCACTGTGGGCAATCCAAGGAGGACCTAAGGGCTGAGATCCTCTCTCCACTTCCCCACAGCTCCAGGATGACAGGGGGATCTGTTCTTCTCCCCTGAATCATGAGCTGGCTCTTCAAAGCCGGAGGGAACACTTTGTTTTCACACTGCTCTTCCAATGGAGAAGTTTGGAATTGACATTGGATGTGCTATGTGTGTTGGTGGACCTTTCCTGGTTCCTCCCTGCTCCTCGCTGTGCAGGAGACCCCTCATCACAGCACTGCTGGCACTGCCCACACATCCTGCTGGATGCCTCTGCCCCTGGGGCACCAGTTGCTCTGACTGCCCCTTGGCCTTGCTCACCCATGGCATCACATCATCTCATCCCTTCTATGCAGCTCCTGGCCCTGCCTGGCTGTCCTGTTCTTGGCTGGGGTTACATCCCCACACCAGGGCTGCAGGCCCTGCGGAGGAGCCTGCACCGCTCTGCACATCTGGGCTTCCTCCTCACATGGAAACCAACTTATCCAAGGCAAGGGATCCTTGTTGGAGGCCCTTCTACAGGTGGCAGACTGAATGTTCAGCAGAGAGTTGAAATTTCTTGGGGTATGGCCAAAGGAACTCTGAGACCCCAGTGAGCAGCACAACCCTTGCTTGTGGACTTGCACCAGCAAGCACTGAGCGCAGAGCGTCCAAGCGTGCTCTGCACCCCACATCCCTGCTCAAGCTCCTAAACACATCTGACAGGAGGCCCCAAAGTCTGTCTCAGGGTCTGCTGTGTGGGTGAGGCCATGAGAGGAGCCCCCAGGCTGGAGCAGGTCCCTGGCACGGCAGGAGCTTTGTCCTTCCAGCGCACTGCGGTCCCACGAGGACGTGGTCTGCTGGCCTCCAGTCCCACCGAGCTGCTCCTGTCCCAGCCAAGGACTCATCCTGCTCCTGATCCACTGGGAGTCCAACTGCTCAGACAGCTGGGCTGAGGTCCATCACCCTCTCCTGCTCTGCTGCACGGCTGGAGCCTCGTCCATCCAGCACCTCCAGCCGCCCACGCACCTCCTGAAGGCTCCCATGACTTTGGCAGTGACACCAGCCCCCTCCATCCCTCTTCTCAGGGAATAAGGGGTGATTCAGGAGCTGGGGGCAGCCTGGGGTATGGCCAGGTGCTAGGCTTGCCAGGGACCAGCACAACTTTACCTTGCTTGGAGGAGATGGCTGGGAAGTGGTTAACACTTCGGTAGTGGATTGATTTCTCATGGAAGGAAGGAAGTGTCCTCACACAGAAAAAATGCAGAAATAACAGTGTTGGGGTGGTTGGGTTTTTTTGTTTTGTTTTTATTTTTGTTTTTTAAAATAACTATTCTTTTTTTCCAGCCATCTGTGTCATTTGCAGCTGATGGGAGGGGGGACAATGCTGGATGTGGGGAATCATTTGGGTTTGGGACCAGTACTGCATTTACAGTGTACAAAACAAGGCAGGACATCTGTCCCCAGTGGAGTATTACACAGATCCAGGATTTTTGCATTGTGCTCATATCCAGTGCTATCATCATTACAGATGCACAAAGCAGAGATGCACAATCCTGTGTTCCCTCCTCCTTGCTGCCTTTCTCGTCCGCACCCGCCATGTCTCCCATTGCCCATGGTCCTGCTATTCCCAAATCTCTGAGTGCTTTCCAGCCTCCTCCAGCCTTCTCCCATCCCCTTTCCTGCCCATGGATGCTCTGGGGAAGCTGCAGGCAGGAGCCAAAGGCTGATCCTTCACACCTCTCAAAGCTGGAGATCACCTTCCTGGGCCGAGTGAGGGTCTCCACGCCTGATTCAGGGACAGCCCTCAAAGGCTGGACTCATTCCCCATCCAGAAAAATGCGATCATAGATAGTGTCCTGCCAAGGGCTAGATGTGTGTGGTGCTGCAGCTTACCTCTTTGGTGAGGCTGGCCCCTGGCTGTGCTCCCTGATAGCAGCCAGAGGGTGTTTTTGTCACAGCCCTGTGTCAAACATGCCAGGCTTGTCTGCAGAAGAGGATCTGGGTGCTCTTCTGGTGCTTCCACAGGGACAACTCAAGCTGGAGCAGAGCAGCAGAGCCACTGGCTTGGGAATGGCTGCTGGGAGCATCCCTGGGGAGATCATGGAGGGCAAGAGGCTGCTCCTGCCAAGAGCCAGCCCTGCCAGGAAGATGGAAATGTTGTACTGAGCCTTTGGTTGGGATGTCCTTGGGCACAGTTCTGTCACTCAGACAATGGGCCCTCCCTCATTAGCCCTGGGGTTCCCTGGGTGGGTCTGACTGTGGCCAGTGTGGCTTTGTCAAGAGCTTTTCAACTAAACCTTTAGCCTGACTCCAGCTTTCACCTTCAACAGGTTCCTCCTCTGCCTTTCCAGGTTATTTCCTATGGAGCAATCACCCATGCAGTATGTCCAATCCCATCAAAAGAGGTCATTTGAATTGTTAGTGAATATTCTAATGGAGATGCTGCTCTGTTGGCTTGAGTGAGACAGGATGTGTTTGTGTGCAATGTGTGCAACGTGTGAGGGCTTCAATAAAAAAGGGACCTGGGGAATTTGGCTCTGTTGGAGAGGTCCCAGGTTCCCTGCTCCTGCCCTTGACTTTCGAGGTGGAGAGGAGAGGGGCAGGTGAAAGATGAACCAGAGGAGAGAAAAGAGGGAATTGGAGGAGCAGAGCAGCCCATGTTAATTTTATTATCTATATATAAATGTGAAGGTTTGCATGTGCCAGCTGGAGGTTTGCATGCCAGGTTTGTGGCCAGGAGCAGAGGCAGTGATGACAGGACAGAGAGGGCTGCCAGTGGTCAGGAGAACCTGCTCTGAGAGCAGGGAAGTGAGCACGAGCCCCACTTCTCTGTGCGAGCTGCTCAGGCAATTAATCTGCCTTGCCTTGGGACCCTGGAGCAGAGAAGCAGCAGACTGGTGGCTGTGTCCTGTGATTTACAATACATCTGATAGTTCTAGCCCATTAATAAAGCATGCAGTTGGCCATGAAAGGCACATCTGCCTATTTTAAAGACCATAATAATGGATAAAACTCTGACACATGGATTTCTGTAAGAAAACTAGCACTGTAAATAGCATTCCAAAATTATGTATTCGATCAAATTCAATGGGACAGTTATTGTATGCTAATTAAATACTACTGAACTATTTGACGTTTGGATGGTGAATAGAGACACAATTTCAGAAATGCACAGTCCCTCAGAACACCCACAGACTCCCAAGACTTTACTGTTGTTCCCAGCCTGCAATCCATTCTGATAAGGGGCTGCAGGCAGGGCAGGGATTCGCAGTTCCAGTGCCCTGTCTATGAGGAGCTCTGGCAGCAGGGGGACATGGTTCAGTGCTGGACTTGGCAGTGCTGGGTTGAGGGTTGGACTTGATTATCTTGGAG
This sequence comes from Camarhynchus parvulus, assembly GCF_901933205.1. NCBI lineage: Eukaryota > Metazoa > Chordata > Aves > Passeriformes > Thraupidae > Camarhynchus > Camarhynchus parvulus. Next base: position 3,005,124 of record NC_044584.1, on the reverse strand, counting down.
GGCTTTTCCCATCTTAGCACTTCTATGATTCTCTGACCACAGATGTAATTCACTGTCCAGGTGGGTAATGATGGTGAACAAAGATTCCTCATCCTGTCTCCTGCAATCAGACCAGTGCAGAGCCAAACCTGCTCCACTGCTGCTCTTTGTCCCTGGAGAGAAGGGCTCCACATGCTCCTCACTCCTCTTCCCCCTTCCTGATCAGATTTCCTGACCACACTGCTGTCTGAGACTTCCTTCACTTTAATTCACCTGTGTCTGTTGGTCTGTCTTGTGCCCTCCATGCAGGGCAGACCCATTTCCCCATGGGCCACAAACCAGCAGAGGCACGCCCGGGGTTTGCAGTGGAAAGAGAAGCTGGATAAAAGAAACAGGTCTTGTGCCAGCTCTAAACCGACCTGCTCCAGGTTTGAGGTGTTCCCTGGCAGGGATGGAGAAGCTGGGGGGATTTCCAGGAGTGATGCCATGCTCCATGATCCCACGGGAGACCCTGGTCCGAAATCCTGGGCTGTAGCACATCACCTCTCACCCACCTCCTGCCAGTGGGGTTTCCTCCCCCTCCTCCTCCCCATCCCTTTCCAGAAACAGCCAGACCAGAAGCTGATGAAGCAGAGACAGGCAGACAGAGAGACTTACAAATCTTCACTGATGCCTCACATTATAGCTCAATTCATGAGATCCAAAGAGAATCTTGTTCCACCCAGTCCCTTGGTCTGGGAGTTTTCACATGACCCAGGACTGCCAAGCTCTCTGCACCAGAGCTGAGTATTGATAAATCTTGTGGACACTTTCAAGTCTGCTAAAAAAATGTTCTGAGGTGACAGATCTTAAGCAACACACAGAGCTGAGCGCTGCTCTGCTCTCCACACCCTTTGCCGCTGCAAGGGAAAAGCAGCCACTATCAGTGATAGCTGGATCCAATTTATTAGGCGCTTCGAGGAGACATTCATCAGGCAGGGAGATAAATAATCTTCAGATGGAACAATTAAATTTAATTGCCTGAAGATTATTTGTCTCCTTCCCTGATGATTGTCTCTGCTGAGCGCCTTATAAATTGGATCCAGCTATCAGCAATATTAAAGGCGCTTCCCCTCAGGACTGGCCCAGCTGCCCAGACCAAAACATTGGGCTCAGAATGAACTTTCACTGTTACAGACTGTCACTGTTATCGAAACTGAGGCTGCCTCAAGACTCATGGGTATTTTTTTCCTTGCAGTTAGACGGGGCTGTGTTCAAGGTGTCTGAGTTTTCTGGTCCCTGGTGATGCATTCTGAACTCAGCAGAACTGCTCCAACTCTGGTGGCCCTGTGGCAGTGATGTCCTGCTTGGCAAAGGCTTGAGGAGGGATGTATTGAGGCCCGAGGTGGATCATGCAGGGTTTCAGTGGGCTGGATTTTGTTGTGGCTGCAGAAATGAGGAACTGAAGTTGTGGGGTCCATAGCGCACTATGGAGCAGCGATGGCATTTTGTGCTGGCCATGCTTGTGCTGCCCATGAGAGAAATGGTGACAGAGCCACATCTCAGCCTGAAGAGACCTTCAGGACGTGTGGGCTCACTAATGCCTGCCCAGCCAGTCTGCCAGCTCGAGGGCCAGCACACTGCAGGAGCACAGCTTTTCTATGCAGAGACAGGAGCCAAGGTAGCCACCTTATTCTTGTTACTCCGGTCCAGGACCAAAGCTGGAACCTCTTCAACAGCCCAGAAGCCATCAACTCCCTCCTCTGTATATGTCTGAAGTCTGGAAAATATCTTAAATATGGGAGAGGAAAGGGAGGGGTTTGATCCTCAGCTGGTGTAAATCAACGAAGCTCCATTGACGTTGTTGGACGATTACTGAGACTTATGTCCTCTGACCCCAAAAATTTCTAGGGAGGGAGGTAATGACTGCAGAGCATTCCAGTGTTGCAAGAGATCTTCCTTCAGCCTGGCTTCAGAGGCTCCAGGGGCTGGGAAGCACAGGGATAAGTGTCTGGTGAAAGAAAGGGTGAAGGAAAGCCCCAAGGTACCCAGCTGAGTAGTACCAGCCAGAAGGGAAGCTGGAATCCAGAGACGCTGGGCTGTAGGGACCATACACCATGGGGACATTTCATCCTCCTGCACCTTTCTGAGTGTGGATGGCCCTGGATACAAACACCATGGTGTTCTCAGCCCCTTCTGGGCAGTGGTGGAGTCTAACGCTTCTGGTGCCCAGGGTACCCCAGAGCAGTCGGTGGCTCACCCCACATTGTCCACCCTGCCTGCCTTGGGACAGATTTCAGCTGTTGGCAATTGCCAAGAGGCACGGTAACACACTCTCCACTCCAACACTGCCAATCCCCTGACAGATGAGCTGTGTCCAGGCATCCCCGAGCGAGAGGCAGCATTTGGAGGTGCAGGCCGGGCGCCAGCACTGTGCTCCTTCCTGCGAGCAGCACCGAAAAGACCCTGGAATCAACATGTTTACTGACAGACTCCTGCGCTGTTGGCCTGCTTTTCTAAGGAAATGAAGCTTGTGCAATCACATTGTCTGGGGGTGTCTGTTCCTAATAACTTCTCAGTCCACCAGCCAACTCCAATCCAATTTGTCGGACGGGGAGAGGTCTCAAAATATTGCATGCTGCCCAGTCTCCCTGCAGTGTGCTGGGTCGCAAAATGGGGGTGGAAAACTTGGACCAGGTGAGGAACAGGAGCACCTTTGACACAAAATCATGGAGGAGAGCAGCAGGGTCACAGTTGGTGGCCAGTAGGCAGCCCCAGATCTGTTGGGAAGAGGACCTCTCCATCTGTGGCCAGAGCGGGATGCGCACCCTCAGCTGAGAGAAAATGCACGTTGGGAAGGACGGACGGAGCTGCGGCTCCTCCGGGCACAGAGTCTGCCCGAGCCACGGCTGCCAGAACACCTGGGGCTGAGCGCTGAGCAGCCTCCAGCTCCCCAAAGCACCGGGGCTGAGGGCCCTCAACTGCCAGGGGGCTCCCAGGGGGCAGAAGTGCCTCTTGCACTGGGGATGGACATTTCCAGGAACGGGCCCCTGGCCAAGCAGAGCGGGACCTGCGGCTGCTGGCCATCGCGCTGCATCTTGCTGCAGTCTGGACAGGATCTGGACAGCAGTGCCTTGTTTCTCCTTTGGATGCTGCTTTAATTTGCTGAAGGCATTCAATGGCCCACATGGTCTCTCCAGCTCAGCCCTGCCAGTAACATGAGCTTAACAGAGCTGGAGAGGACTATTTTTTTAAGCGCCTATACAAACATGATTTGTTTTGTAATAACTCTTCTTCTGTTCTGTTTTGAAGGGGATGATGGCTCTGGGATCTGAGGAGCTCCAAGACAGCTCAGAGCAGCTCAAATTCCTCCCCACGTGCTTTCAATTAACATCTTCATTAAACACCCGTTCAAAGCCACTTCCAGCCAGAGGATGACAGCGCAAGAGAGTTTGGCCTTGTGAAGTCACCCAGAATCGATGACAAATCAAAAAGCCTTGGTTTGTCCTGTACCAGCCACACATGCAAATGGGTGATAGCCGCCAACGGAGGGAGTGAGTGTCCTTGTTCAGCTCCTGATCACCACCCAGACCCAAAACCAGCACCCAAGCCATGGGGGGACCTGCTGCCTGTGCACTTGCTGGGAGAGGAATTGGCTGCAGTGGCAAATCACCTCCCCTGGCCTGGCAGCCTGCTCCCACCAGTGCCGAGGGCAGCTCTCCAGTTGACTTCGATGAGACCTGGCCTTCAGTTAACCCAGCAAAGCAAGAAGGTTGGGAAAGACATCTGGAAGGAAACATCACTACAAAATTGTCCAGATTGGTGTTTCTTAGAGACTCTCCATTGTATCATCTCCCTCTAATTTACTTAAACTGTGGGCATCCAGGAATCCCAGCCCCTGGCAGTGTGCAAACTGCCTGTCTGCATGGTCATGAACAGCCTTGTGTCCTCAGGGGTGACCAGAAGGGACCACAGCCTTCTGCTAGCAGAATTCCATCTCTGCTTGCATGGCAGTAATGGCACAAGCTGGCTCTGAGCCAGCCAGTCCCAGACTCGGTACAAATATTTGTATTTCAGCCTGGGGCAAAAAGGTATGTTTCCATTTTCAGTCAAGCCAATGAAACATGGGATTGAAATCCCTGTGAGAGCTTGGGTGCACTGATAATCCACACTGAGTGCTCAGCCTAGACTGCTGACCCCACCACAGGCTCTTCCCCTTTGTTAGGCATCAACAAATCTGAACCCCCTGGTGAAACCTGGCAGCACGGGGTCCCACCGTGCAGGCCCATCCACCTCTCTCTTCCCATGCTCCTTCCTGGTCAGGGTGTGCTGGGCACCACCACCTCACCATGGTGTCTCACTTGGTGCTTGCAACAGCCAAGGTGGCAGGACCAGGCAGCTCCTGTGAGAGGATAAATTGGGAATGGCCAGGGGCTGTCTGCCAGCCTGGGAGGGGGATCCAGAGTCATGTTTTACAGGGATAACAGGGGGACCTTGGAATATTCTCCCTCCCTTGGTTCTGTGCCCAAACACATATGGTAATTGGGGCTGTTCTACTAAATGTCACCCAAGGGACCTATTCTTTAAAGATACCATAGAATCATGGAACCACAGATTGGTTGGGGTTGGAAGGGACCTTAAAGCTCATTTTGTTCCACCCCCTGCCACAGGCAGGGACACCTTCCACTATCCCAGGTTGCTCCAAGCCTTGTCCAGCCTGGCCTCGGGCACTGCCAGGGATCCTGGGGCAGCCACAGCTTCTGTGGGCACCCTGTGCCAGGGCCTCAGCACAGATCCAGATACATGGATCTATAATCAGCAGTTCATTTCCCACATCCTTTAAGATAAATTTAGCAGACTTTGGCACCTGGTTCCAGTTTGCTGGTGACATTGCAGGGCAAACCTTTACAAGAGTGACAATCCAGCATGGACTTCATCTCTGCCGTGCTCCTGTACAGAAACCTCCAACCTGCTGAGCTCTGCACCAGTGGATGGCACCAGGCCAGGTTTGTTCTTAATACAGATCATTTACTGAGTGTGCTGCTCTTGGAGGAGCAGGAACAGCAGTGCTGGGACTGGGAGTAATGAATATCAGAGCACTTTGGGCCTAACGCCTCCCAGTGCTCTGTCCCACCACAACACTTGCCTGTGAACAACAGCACACAT